>NC_137085.1:61022597-61737777 GCF_951640355.1 Cnephaeus nilssonii | reverse complement strand
TAGACAGTTGTGTGGAATTAAGTACATTGCATATTTGTTCAACCGTCACTGCCATCCATCTCCAGAACTTTTTTATCTTTCCTAACTGAGTTTTTGCACACATTTCCCCCTCCCTCCAACCCCTGGAAACCACCACTCTACTTTCTGTCTCTATGTATTTAACCACTCTCTGTACCTCACATAAGTGGAATCATGCAGTATTTGTCCCTTTGTGACTGGCTTATTTCACTTACCATAATTTCGTCAAGTGCCATCCATGTTGTAGCATGTGTAAAAATTTCCTCCTTTTTTCTTAGGCTGAATAATATCCCATTGTATATGTATATTACATTTTATCCACTGATGGACATTTGAGTTGCTTCCATATTTTGGCTATTGTTAAATAATGCTGCTATGGATATAGGTGTAAGAATACCAGTTTGAGTTCCAGATCTCACTTCTTTTAGGTCTACATCCAGAAGTGAAATGTCAGGATCCTATGGTAATTCTACATTAAAATTTTGAGGAATCATTAAAGCACCTATTTTAAGCCATGTCTTCATAATGCAAATATTTGTGATCAGAGCATAATGCAAACACAACAGCTACATTTTTTAAGGACATATGTTCTGCCAGGGACTCTGCTAAGTGTGTTATAATTATGCGAGAGGCCTGATGCACGAAATTCAGCAGCTGCGGCGCCCAGCTTCATCCGGAAGGTCGTCCGGAAAGTCATCTGGACGGTAGTTCGGCCGTTCGGTCTAATTAGCATATTACACTTTTATTATTATAGCTATCATATTATTTAATTTTCCCGAGAACCCTGGGATTAAAGTATTACTATCTCCTTTCTACACATAGTAAAAATGAGGCTCAGTAGAGTTAAGTATATTTCCATTGCCAAGTCTACAGTTGGTAAAGAACAGAGACCACACGCTCAGCTACCTGTAGGCATCGGCCAGCTCCCACGTGTTAACTTTCATCCACCTGCGAGGCTCCCATGCAGCGCCGGGAGGGAGAGAGGGAGCAAGAGGCTCTTCCTGAGGCCCTTCTGCAGGAGGGGCTCTCCTCACCCAAGCACTCCGTTTCCCTTCCACCCCCATTCGGAACAGGACTGCCCCCCTTTCTTTGGAGAGAGATGAGGAAATTCCCCTCTGCTCTCTTGCCAGACTCCACAGAGAGTATTTTCTCTCGAGGGTTTTTAGAGGCAACGGCCTGGACCGTGACTCACGGCTCTTCCGGGCCAGGCTGCATTTCCTCCTGCGGCCGCTGCGCTCTGATCCCGCTCTCATCCCCGGCCAGGTCTGCGTGCAGTTTCCCTTTCGCCTGGGCCCCCGCTGCTTTCGTTCTCTCCTAGGAATGTTTCCGAACCAAACGGCCTGCATTTTAAAATAATTAACACAAACAATGTTTTATCTTTCCCATCGCTTTTAACTTTCTTGGCTCCATTTCTTTCTTTTTTCTTTTTTTTGGTACAAACCCAGAGGTAAAACAAATAGTTTTCAGAACCCAAAGTGACTTCCTAATCCAAAATGCATGCATTAGAAATCTGTGAATTTAAAGGTCCAAATATTAAAAATATAAAGTTTACTATTTTTCTTAAAAAAAAAAAAAAAGGACATGGAGTTATACAAACCTGAGAGCTAATGTGGGTTCTGCCATTTTTAAAGTATCTGATCTTAGGCAAGCTATATAAATTGAAGATAATTACACCTCAAATTCTTTTTAAAAAATATATTTTATTGATTTTTTACAGAGAGGAAGGGAGAGGGATAGAGAGCCAGAAACATCGATGAGAGAGAAACATCGATCAGCTGCCTCCTGCACACTCCCTACTGGGGATGTGCCCGCAACCAAGGTACATGCCCTTGACCGGAATGGAACCTGGGACCCTTGAGTCCTCAGGCCGATGCTCTATCCACTGAGCCAAACCGGTTAGGGCATACCTCAAATTCTTGAAGAATAAATGGACTATATGATGTAGTCCAGCACAGGACCTTGCCTTTGGTGATGCCCAGTACTTAATTTAGTTTAAAGTGAAGAAACATTTTAGAAATTTCTCACACAAAATTAGGTGGGCTTCTGGGGCACCCTTTCCAAAACCTCATACAAAAAGCAAATGTTACAGAGGAGGACCCGGCAATTCTGAAGAAATACAAAATGCTAATTTGAAAAGACATATGTGCCCTTCTATTCACTGCAGAACTATTTACAACTAGAGGCCTGGTGCACAAAAGTTGTGCACAGGTAGGGTCCCTAGGCCTGGCCGGCAATCAGGGCCGATCTGTGGGCCGACGGGCGGGGTGATCGGGGCCCCCGCTCGCACCCACCTTGTCCAGGCGCCGCCCGCTCACCTGCTCCACCATCCCGCCATGGTCCCACTCTCGTCGGGGCCCATCGGGGCCAGCAGCGCCTCCACTGCCGCCCGCGGCCAGCGCTGTGTCACAGACACCCGCCATGTTCCACGCCGCTCCTGGTGGTCAGCGCACGTCTAACTCCCGGTCGGTTGAACTCCCACCCGTGGGGACAATTTTCACATTAGCCTTTTATTATATAGGATAGTCTGTTGCTCTCCTGTGATGCGTCTGAACTGTGCTCGGCTCTTTCCGTTTTACACTGGGCTTCAGCTGCTGCTGTGGGAGTGGACGCCTGACCCGGGCTGGGCTGCTGAGAGCGCTGGCATCTCAGGGCCACCGTGACTGCTCAGAGGAGATTAGTGACTCACACAGAGGCCATGAGCATAACAAGCAGAACTTGGGCTGGAATGCTGGGGGGAGGGGGAGGGGTTCTGTCTGTGGTGCAGGTGTCTTGGCCCAGGGTGAGCCTGGAGCCAGGGCAGCCACAGCCGGCCGCACAGCTTACGCTCTGAACCCGGTAAGGGGAGCCTGACATGCTCCACATTGGAAGAAATGTTTAAAAATAAAGCCAACTCAAAGGACAGCAGAGAGGAAAGATAGACAAACACACATTCTTGCCCTGGCCAGTAGGAGTGCTGTTCCATAAACCGAAAGGTTGCAGGTTCGATTCCCAGTCAGGGCATGTACTTAGGTGTGGATTTGATCCCCAGGGCATGTGCCGGAGGCACCCAATCAATGGTTTTCTCTCTCTCTCTCTCTCTGTGTCTCTCTATCTCCCTTCCTCTCTCTCCCTTTCTCTTTTTCTAAAATCAATAAGCATATCCTCAGGTGAGGATTAAAAAACAAAAAGACACATTCTTGAAAATATTGTTTCAGCCATGAAGCCAGGTGAACTCCTAAAATGTTTGTTTTCTGAGCCATGAAATAGTGCTAGAGGGGACTGGAAAATCAACTAAAAACTCACTCACCTTTTGAAGCAACCCATCTGTACTTCCTTCTTAAATTTTGTGAAGCGTGCTCCAGTTAGGTCTGCCCATCCTTAGAAGCATGTGTGTGTGTGTGTGTGTGTGTGTGTGTGTGTGTGTGTGGTACTTGCAGCCCATGCCTGACTGGCTTTTCCTTGCCATTCTGTGTAACATGATGTTTATGTACTAGTCAAAGCCAGCGATTTATAAAGCTGCCTACCAGCTCACCACTGAATGCTTTAGATTGGGGTTTAGCTTAAGGTGACCAGATTTTAACATTGGTAAAGTGGGACACCATTGACTGGGGGAGGGGTTCTTATTTTTTTTAAAATATATTTTATTGATTTTTTACAGAGAGGAAGAGAGAGGGATAGAGAGTTAGAAACATTGATGAGAGAGAAACATCGATCAGCTGCCTCTTGCACACCCCCTACTGGGGATGTGCCCACAACCAAGGTACATGCCCTTGACCGGAATCGAACCTGGGACCCTTGAGTCCACAGGCCAACGCTCTATCCACTGAGCCAAACCGGTTTCAGCCCGGGGGGCGGGGGTTGTTTCTTGATTAAAAATTTGGTCTATATTGTAATCGCTTTTGATTTTTTTAATAAAAGAAAATTCACTTCTTAGATCATTGATGAATTTGCATCCTCTTTTCTTACTCATTATGTTAAAAATCTAAAAAAAATAATTTAAAATTATATTATAAATTATTATATACATATTGCTTAAAAACACAGTAAGTAGGTACATAATTACATGAACATATTTTATTGTTAGTTTATAAATTAAATTAATTTGATTGTTATAAAGTAACTATATTTTAAAAATTATTTTAATCCTATATTTCTTTCTAAATAATAATAATACTAACTTGTATTATTTTTCCTCTGAATTTGCCGTAACGTAAGTTGTAAGTGTCACTTCCAAGGCTGGCGCTAGACTTTTTGCCACCACTATAAAATATAAATAATACGAGTACTGTCTGCTAAATTCAAGAAAATTTATGTATTTATGAAATAAATAAATAAATTACTTACCTAAATTATCTGAATAGCTGATTTGTAATGACATCACTTGTTTAACTAGCTTACTAGCACGCAGTACGATGTGTATTGTCTGAGAGACAGTTACAAAATGTTTTCGTCGTTGCCAATCCCAAAAAATGCCATTGTTCATTAAGTCCAAACAATGGTGGTCGAATTCTAACAACTGATCAACAATGGGAACTTTGATAAGCAGTTCTCGATAATCAGTTCTCAACAATTATTTGTTATTATTAAAGTTTAACATTATAAAATTAACAAAAATAATATAAAATTCATATCCTGGCTAAATAGCCACATGGCCGCCAAAAACCGTATATTCCCTTCCCGTTCTCCCGCCGTTCCCTAGCTTGTCGTGCATTCTTTCCAAAAATCGGGACTTTTTTAAAACGCCGCGGGACGCGGGACAAATTGTTAAAAATCGGGACTGTCCCGCCAAAAGTGGGACGTCTGGTCACCTTAGTTTAGTTAAACCTTTACAGGAAGATAGCCAGGGCTTCAGAGTTCAGCTGCCCTCTCATTTCTGTTTAAAAGCTATGTCTTCTCAGAGGCACATTGTTTTGTCCTTCGATGCAATTGAACAAACATTTCCCAAATGTCCAATGCATACCAGACACTGCTCAGCGCTGGGTTTCTGCAGACAAACACAATACAGACATTATCCTCCAGAGGCCCATTTTCAGGGGAAGGAAACAGATAAGTCTATGACTGAAAACGATAGCATGATGGTGAGTATCATTCTGACATGACGAACAGTTTCCTAGAGAAGCCCAGATTTGCTCTGTCTGACAGGATTTGAGCAGCCGCCACAGCGAATATATCTGAGCTTGGGTTTGACGTGATAGTAGCATTTTTTAAATGAAAAGAATGGGTTAGAGGGCATTTTAAAAGAACGAGTTATCTTTTTTTTTATTCATACAGATTGTTTATTCAAATTAAGATTAAATCAAGGTCCACTCGTTACATTTGGTTTTTATGCTTTTTAAGCCAAGAGGGACCTATTTTTTATTAATTTTATTATTTATATTTATTTTTTTGTGAATCCTCACCCGAGGATATTTTTCCATTGATTTTTAGGGAGAGTGGAAGAGAGAGGGGAAGACAGAGAGAAACATCAATGTGAGAGGGACACATCAATTGGTTGCCTCCTGCACGAGCCTGGACCTGGGCCCAGCTGGGGAGAAGCCTGCAACTGAGGTATGTGCCCTCGATCAGATTCGAACCCGGGACCCTTGGGTCCGCAGGCCGATGCTCTATCCACTGAGCCAAACCGGCTAGGGCAGAACGAGCTATCTTAACAACAGAACCTCTCCTCAGCTCGCAAGAAGGCTGATGAGGGGTCTCTAAGCCACAAACCATGCACAAGTGGTTAGGCACAGATCACTTGGAGAGATTAGCATCCTCTACTTACATGCAGCGTGTAAATGAATTTGTGTACAAGACAGAATACGGTTCCTGTCTGATTGCACTTCAACTGCTTTTCCTGGGAGCACTTCGAAGGCTTTCCCATTCAGTGGGAGGTACTGCCAATCCTTCAGCGGCCTGGGTAGGGTGTGTGCCCTGCTCTCTGGCTCATTCAGCAAAGCTTTGACAGTTCTACTCAATGTCCCCTCTCTCATCTGCAGATGCCAGTCTCCTAACCCTGGTGAAATCCAGACTTTGGCAGCAGGGTGTATTGGTTTGTTAGAGCTGCTGTAACAAAGCACCCCAAACTGGGTGGCTAAGACGACAGAAACGTGGTGTCTTACACTCTGAAGGCCAGAAGTCCAAGACCAAGTTGTCAGCAGAGTGGGCTCCTTCTGGGAGCTGTGAGGCAGACTCTGTCCCAGGCCTCTCTCGTGCTTTTTGGTGGTTTGCAGGAATCCTGGGCTTCTGCTGCATCACCCTGATCTTTGCCTTTATCTGCACAAGGCACCCTTCCTGTGTCCCTGTCTGTGTCCAAATTTCCACTTTTTATAAGGACATCGGTCGTATTGGGTTAGGGGGTCTGCCCTACTCAGTATGACTTCATTCTAACTTAACTAATTACATCTACAACAGCCCCATTTTCAAATAAGGTCACATCTGTCTGAGGTGCTGTGAGTTAGGACTTCAACATATCAGTTTGATGGGGGGGGGTGCGGCGTGGGACGGGGCACAATTCAACAAATAACATAGGGGAAGATGAAGTACCCCTTTCTCTCCTCCGCACTACTTTGTGTGGAATGGGGGAAATTTATCAACTCTTCTGTCGGGGTTTGCCTTGAAAGAGGCCCCCCCCCGCCCCCGTGAGGTTCCACCAGCTGCAGTAGACAGAGGCACAGACAATTTCAACTGTCCTTCACCTGCTGCGATGAAGCCTAAATGAAAACCAGTCAACGACATGCCGTAGAAATCTTCAAAGGCTATTAAAATCATTCCTTCCACTTTATTGGCTGTAAACTCTATGAATAGTTTACAGGACAAGAATGTATCTGTTGAATTGGCTTTAGAACAATTGGTCCTGTTGGGTGTGTGCGGACCTCAGCATCTGTGGAGGTAAGGTGAGCCCGGAAAGGGTGGGGACATTTCACATTAGCTCCCTCCCCTCCAGGCTGCAACGTGAGCTCTCCAACCTAGCTGAATTCCCTGGTTCATTCCCTATCATACACCCACCCTGAAACAATAAATGTGGTCTGCCTGAGAGGTTCATTTCCTTCCTATTTGCTTAACTTCTTTTTCTTATTCTTTATGGCCCAATAGCAGTGGATTTACTAAGTCAAGAGTGCTTAGCCACTCTGGGCTACATATTAATCGTTTCTATGCTAATCAAAAACGCAAGTTCCATTTTCAAATTGCTTCATTCTAAACCATTGGTTTTATCCCAGGCTCTGTAGACTTGGGAAAGTCTGTGTGAAGGGACTGTGGCAGACAATTCCATTCTGTATCCACCACCTGTGGAGGAGTTGTTGAGCACATGCCTGCATACAGCAAGAGCTCAATAAATGGTGGCTGTTTTTTTTTTTCTCTTTATAGACAATTGCTATCTATTATTCTCTTGCTGAAATATAGGAGCCTCAGAATTTCATAAAATCTTAGATAGCTCAAACAATAATTCTCTTCTATGTAGTTAAAAGGAACAACGTGGTTATATAGTCGGCTTGCCAATAAGGCAGAACTTAGCAGGAAGCCCATCATTATCTCAAGTGTATTTTTAGAAATAAAACATAGACTGGACTCTTGTCTTGTCTTATGCTGACTCCAGGGTCAATCCAGTTTCTGTCTCTCATTATACAATTTCACGAACCCAGCCTCCCACTGGAAATCTCTTTAGGTTTGGTTCCTCATAATGGACTATGAGGATGACTCTCACTTCCCACTCACTGGAAGCCCAGCCATAAAAACGCCAAAATGAAAAAGATGACAAGAACAACTTTCTATCTTCAGATGTCTTGTCACAGGGGACTGTTACGAGTCCCTTGTGAGCCTTCCCCTACTATTCCCCCACCCCCTCCGCTCCCTTTTTAGATCTAGCTTTCCTCTCTGATCCTCACTTGAGAATGGAGAAACACAGGCAACCCACAAACTGAGTCACTGGGGACACTCAGTCGGGGCCAAAGTTTCTGAGTAAGGATGGTACACTGTCTAGCTATGATACTATGCAAGGAGACATCCTCTTACTCATCAGTAATACGTTTTCCACCAACAAGTGTAAGAACTTTCCTGAACACACACACACACACACACACACACACACACACACACACACACACACACACAACAAAGAGCTTTCCTGATTGTTTTTCTTTTGACTTGTTGGAAGTGATAAATGGTGATAACTCAAATAGAAAATAGTAGTGGAGGGAAGCAGTGGGAGAACAATTTACAATTCTGCTTTGTTGGCCTTCATGAACTGCTGCCATTGACCAACTTGGAGAAGACAGCCCCTGCGGACCCACTGTCTGACTGTACCTTGCTGTGACACTAAGTGCTCACCTCCCTGGTTGTGTGTGAAACACAGTTCGCCTCCAGTAGAACGTGGCCCATTGGTAACCTTTCCCACCATTATCCAACCAAAAATAGGAGGAAATATATTTTCACTGACTTTTCTCCAGGTTTGACCATGCAGTAATAAGGTTTGCATGAGCTCAAAAAAACAATAATCCTCAACTAGTTCTAATATTATTTCCCTCTTGGTTAAGACAACTAATCTAATGCCTTCTGTGTGTATCATATATTTCTCAATATAGCATTTTATTTTTAAAAAAATATTTTAAAGTATATTTTATTGATTTTTTACAGAGAGGAAGGGAGAGGGATAGAGAGTTAGAAACATCAATGAGAGAGAAACATCGATCAGCTGCCTCCTGCACCCCCCCCCCCCACTGGGGATGTGCCCACAACCAAGGCACACGCCCCTGACCAGACCCGAACCTGGGACCCTTCAGTCCGCAGGCCGATGCTCTGTCCACTGAGGCAAACTGGTTAGGGCTCAATATAGCATTTTAATTCCAAAAATTAGACTTGGCAAAAAGCAGATGAGAGATCTGAGCATTGCCTTCCCTCCCCGGCCTTCATTATTCCCACTCAACAATCCACATGCCCTCAACAACAGATAAGGATTTCAGCAACAACCCTTGGGACTTTTTCAGCAGAGGTGAGTGCCCTAGGGGGAAGGAAAGAACATGCTAGAGCACATGAAGCTTGATCCAATATACTTAAATACCAGAAAGAAATGTGAAGTTCCTGGTTCAAGATCGCAGACAACCTCCTTTTGTCCTCTTCCCCATATGTCCTTGAAAATAATAGTAAACAAGTGTTTGTTTAGTCATGAGATATTCTCTAACATGAATAAGACACATCATTTAAGTATGTAATTTATACTTGTATTTATTCTCACACGTATGTTATATTATGCTTACAAAGTCACCAATGAAGAATGAAAATAATATAATTTTTTTTCTGTTAACAATGTTTCAGTAACATATAAGCAAATCCTTATTAGTAGTAGCTTAAACAGAAAAGGCCTTATTATCCCCACCTACAATAGATCCAGAGATAGGCAGTCAGGGCAGGACCGATTTTCAACAATAGTACCTGGGACTCAGGTGCACTATTTCTGCTCCATTGTTTTTATTGTCACTGATACATTTGTCACCTCATGGCTGTTGCACCTGCAGGCGTTGCCTCCACACTTCAGCAAGAAGAAGCAGAGCCCTAGCTGGTTTGGCTCAGTGGATAGAGCATCGGCCTTTGGACTGAAGGGTCCTGGGTTCGATTCTGGTCAAGGACACATGCCCAGGTTGCAAGCTCAATCCCCAGTAGGGGGCGTGCAGGAGGCAGCTGATCAATGATTCTCATCAATGATCTCTCTCTCTCTCTCTCTCTCTCTCTCTCTCTCTCTCTCTCTCTCTTCCTTTCCTCTCTGAAATCAATAAAAAAATATTTTTTAAAAAAGAAGCAGAAGCAGAAGCAGAAATGGGTGCAACCTGACTCAGGAGAGCAGAAGCTTCCCCAGAATTCTTCATCTCCCAAATGGATCTGGGATGTGGTTGTCTAAGTATAACTGCAACAATATCTAACACAACCTAGAGAAAAGAAGTGGCAGTGATATAAACAAACTATCTTAATATATTTTAAGACATGATGTAAAAAGTTATAATCTAAAGCAATCCATCAATCAATCAAAGATTGCAGTACATTATTCAGAATTGCAGAGCTAATAATAAGTTGTAAAAGAAAATGAATAGGAAGCAGGTTGCCTCTGTAGTTTGGAAGTAGGGATGATACAGTGAGAGGATATTTTTTCATTTAATTCCATTCTGTTTGAATCTTTTTTATGCTCTGTGCATGTGACACAGTTATAAGAACTGTGAAGAGAGAGAAAAATGTGTGCTGATTTTGTACTTCAAGCAGGTGAAACAGAATAGATTTGTTATAAATATGCCCAATACCTAGCACAGTGCCTACCTAGCACATAGTATATGTTCAACAAATACCTTTGGATAAAAATTGATTTGTAAAGTAAAATTAAATATATATACACTCCAAAAATATCACAAAAGAATACAAAAGTTAAGTTATATTATGCTCTTCAATTTGATGAGACAATGTCATTGTTTCCTTCAAGGATTTGTAGATTGGTTTAAATGCCCACAGCAAGCAAATATTTTAAGTGTGTGTACCTCAATGTGCATGCCTTTGGCCTCTACTTGAAATCAGCCTTTCATAAGCCCTAGGGAGAAACTGTGAAGGCACATAAAAGCTAGCAAAGGGATCACAACCAAAATGAAGAAAGAAGTCAGGAACTGAGCAGGTGTACAAACTCGATCTATTGCATGATTTTGCCAGTAGCAGAGGAGAGTCAGAAAATGGGGGGGATCTAAGCTGACTTTCTTCTCTTCCTGTCAAATGAGAATAAGAATACATACCTGAACTTTATTTTAGAAGGATTCTTTTAGAAAGATGTGAGGAACTATTTGTGCTGTGAACGTCAAACACCATCCATTGGGCTTGAAAAGAAACCAACAGTCACTGACTTCATGTTTGAAAAATAATAAATACCCAACATTAATAAAAAGAAATGGGCATTGAACACAAAGTAATACAACTTTCAGGTTATAATTTAGAATATTCAAATACTTAGTAACTGGTATGATAGTGGAGGGCAACAGAATGTAATTGCTGAAAACCTTAAAAGTGTGTATGCCCTTTGATTCAGCAATTGTTTCTAGAAAGTTCTCCTAAAGAGATAATTAGACAAATTTTGAAAATATCTAATTTTCTTTTACAAGGATGTCTATTGGTGCAGACTTTGTAATACCTAAAACTTGGGAGTAAATATAAATTTCTATAGAAGATTAATTAAGTAAGTTATGCTATCATTTCAAAATGGAACAATATATACTGTTAAGTGGCAAAGATACATTTTAAAACAATATACAAACTATAACCCCATTTTGGTGAGAAAAAGATATATGTATACAAATGCATAGAATAGAGTCTAGGATTATGTAAGTAGTGAACTATAAATGAAATAGTGAAGTAAGCATCTCTGAATGATAGGTTTATTTTTTTATTTGTACTTTTCCTGAATGTTTAACACATTCAAAACATACCAGATAATGGCTTTTATAATTATTTATTTATTTATTTATTTATTTTTAAATAAATATTTATTGTTCAGATTATTACAATTGTTCCTCTTTTTTCCCCCCATAGCTCCCCTCCACCTGGTTCCCACCCCATCCTCTACCCATATCCCCCAACACTGTCCTCATCCATAGATGTACGATTTTTGTTCAGTCTCTTCCCGCACCACCCACACCCCTTTCCCCCAAGAATTGTCAGTCCACTCCCTTTCTATGCCCCTGATTCTATTACATTCACCAGTTTATTCTGTTCATCAGATTTTTTATTCACTTGATTTTTAGATTCACTTGTTGATAGATATGTATTTATTGTTCATAATTTTTATCTTTACTTTTTTTTTCTTCTTCCCCTTCTTAAAGAATATCCTTCAGCATTTCATATAATACTGGTTTGGTGGTGATGAACTCCTTTAGCTTTTTCTTATCTGTGAAGCTCTTTATCTGACTTTCAATTCTGAAGTAATCTTGGTTGTAGGTTCTTGCTCTTCATCACTTTGAATATTTCTTGCCACTCCCATCTGGCCTGCATAGTTTCTGTTGAGAAATCCGCTGACAATTGTATGTGTACTCCCTTGTAGGTAACTAACTGTTTTTCTCTTGCTGCTTTTAATATTCTCTCTTTGTCTTTTGCTCTTGGCATTTAATTATGATGTGTCTTAGTGTGGTCCTCTTTGGATTCCTTTTGTTTTGGGTTCTCTGCGCTTCCTGGACTTGTAAGTCTATTTCTTTCACCAGGTGGGGGAAGTTTTCTGTCATTATTTTTTCAAATAGGTTTTCAGTATCTTGCTCTCTCTCTTCTTCTGGCACCCCCATAATTCTGATGTTGGTATGCTTGAAGTTGTCCTTACACTATCTTCATATTTTTGGATTTTTTTTTCTTTTCTGGTTGGGTGTTTTTTGCTTCTTTATATTTCAAATCCTTGACTTGATTCTTGTGATCCTCTAGTCTGCTGTTGGACCTCTTGTATATTATTCTTTATTTTAGTCAGTGTATGCTTAATTTCTAGTTGGTCTTTTTTCATATCCTCTAGGGTCTCACTAAATTTATCGGCGGTTTCTAGAAAATTCTTGAAAAACCTTATAACCATGGTTTTGAACTCTGTATCCAGTCGTTTGCTTTCCTCCATTTTTGTCATTTGTGACCTATTTCTTTGTCTCTGCATTTTGGCTGCTTCCCTGTATTGATAGAGTGGGCTTGTGTGCTAGGTGTCCTATAGGGCCCAGTGGCTCAGCCTCCCCAGTTACCTGAGGTGGACACTCTTGGTGCACCCCTTTGTGGGCTGTGTGCACAGTCTTGTTGTAGTTAAGCCTTAATTGTTGTTGAATCACTGGGAGGAATTGACCTCCAGGCCACTTGGCTGTGAGAATCAGCTGTGTCTATGATGGGAGAACTTCTGTGCTGAAGACACCCTTATGAGGCAAGACTTGCTTCAGTGGGGCTTGCTCACTGAGTGTGCCCCCTGAGTGTGTCCCTTATGGATCTGAGGAGTTGTAATCTGGGTGGTCCCACTCTGACCACTGGGTACACTGGCTCTTGGATCTCTAAGGAGGTGCTAATTTAGCCTCTGTCTGAAGCCACCCAGCAGGAGCTACAAAGAGATCTGCATATTCCTCTTCTTTGTTTGGGGTTTGGAGGTGCCCAGATAAGGCCCAGCTGTGAAGCAATGCAAGCTGCTGTGGGGCGTGGGCCCTTCTTTTGGATGTTCTGGGTCTCTCTGACCAAGCTGCAGTTTGTTAGGTAATTTTAGATTGCAAAGGGCCAGGGCATTCATATGCAAAGGCCTCTGCGCACAGCTTAGATGGGGCAGGGTCTCAGGGAATTAACAGGGGGGAGCAAATAGCAATGGCTGATCCTCAGCCCTGCCCTAAGAGGCCCAGGTTTCAGTGTCCCTTGGTAATCGCTGTAAGCACCTCTGAGAGAAAGCCGCCCTCGAGTTTTGCCCGCTGCCAGACAGTCCAGTTTCTCCCCGTATGAGTCTGGGTCCCCAGAGTCTCACCTGGAATTGGAGTTCAGAGCAGTCGGGAGCTTTTGTCTCCCTCCCAATTGAAAAAGACAACCACGTACTCAGTTACCAACCCTTCGCGCGCGCCTCCATACCTCTGCACTTTACTTCTGTACCTCCTCTGAGTTTCAGTGTGCTTTTCTCTTTCCTTCTAGTTGTAGAATTTCCACTCAGCCAGCCTTCCTGTGGTTCTGGATGATGTCCGTTTTGTCTTTTAGTTGTAGTTGTGAAGTGGTTGTGTAAGGCAGCAATTTCAGGTGTTTACCTATGCTGCCATCTTGGTTTCTCCTCTATAATTATTTAATAGTAATAAAGTGATCTCAGTTTTGAAGAGAAAACATATCGTATCAAATCTTATCACAACCCTAATGAGTCATCTGCTCTAGCTGCATCTTGACATTCCTTGTACTGCACTGTGTCCCTGACAGCAAAGCAACTGATACCATGAAAACCAGCTCCGCTGGATACAGTTATAAGCTCCAGTTTAACTTATGAGAATCACATAATGGAATTATTTTATACCTTGATATAGTTTTAAAACATAATTTCCCACTCACACTTTTATGATTGCATGTAAAGGACTTTTTCTGCTGGTTTTGAATATACCTAAAGCAAAATATATCTATATTTGAAACCTTGTATTTATAAATCAACACTCATTAAATTGTGACCTTGAACAAATTTCTTAACCTTTCTGAGGTTCAGCTTTATCACTTTAATAGTGGCTAATAAAATGATCTATCTCTTAAGATTTAAGGTATGAGATGTATTTCTAAACACCTGGCACAATTCCCGATACAGAGACAAATGTTAGGTATTGTTATCAATGGCTATGTTGGTTACTCTCCTCTACTCAGACACAGCTGAAGCTCTAGTAATAAGAGAATATGTAAGATCGAGAAGAAGAAAACTGAAGTTTTTATTAGTATATATCTACACGTCTTCGTTATGTTAAATACAAATAGATGTTCATGTTGATGCTAAATAGGAATGAAGGAATTAATGGGAGAAAGAAGACATGATTCTACAATCATAATTTCCTGGGTACCATCAAAGGAATTCTTAGTATATAAGAACTTGAGAGTCATCTTTTCTTGTCATTAGTCAAAACAATGTGTTTTAAAGTGTTTAACAGTAACCATCACTTAGAAAACTCTAATGAAGTCAGCTCACCTTTTAATAGTAGTTAAGCAATAATTTAATTAAGGTGTTTATTTAAGTAGATTACTTACCCATTTTCGTTCAAAAGTCTTCCTCAATAAATTGTATTTAAATAGTTTTAATACTCAGGCTTGCCCAAAGTTTGCTGGTGATTTTAGAAAAACACAGGGTGTTTTTTCTTCTTCCCTGTAAAACAGCACTTGAAAGTGCTCTTGTAATTCAACTCCCAACTTCTGAATTTCAAATGGAGAGCAGGGGATTTACCAAGTATGTGATGAAGAATCATGTTTTTCATGTTCTTTCATTTTGGCAGGAACTCTTGTTTCAATTGAAAACACTCCCTTACCATTAAAGAAACCCAGAGGGCAATCATGAGTTAAGACCTGGAAAATAAAACTGAGAGGAAAGACTGGGACAACATGTGGTTGTCATTTTCAAGGCAACAGAGAGGGGAAGTGGGTTTCCACTGCTAGCTAAGCAAAGGCAAGCCCGCATACCGCGTTAACAGTGGAGGGCAGTTCACACACAGAGAGACGGTGGTTCCCTTTTTTCATTCATCGCGAAGCAGGTGCTGACTTGCCCTGGAGTTAGGACTGCTTAGTTTAGGATCTTCATGTCATTTTATATTTGAGGTGAAGGTTTTCCATTTACGTGTGTGGTCTCTCACGATCCCTCTGAAAGATGCTGCCATCCCACACACTCAGGCTCCTCCTCCACAAAGAGGAGCCTTAGGAGTTGTGAGACTTCCCCAAGGCCACAGTTAGAAGTTCAATAGGAAATCACTACCCCTAATAATCTTACAGATTATTCCATCTGTCAGGCCTACAAAGGAAGAAAGAAGTTAGAAAGGAAGAAAACGAGGGAAGGGAATGAGGGAGGGAGTGAGGGAGGGAGAGAGGGAGGGAGAGAGGGAAGGAGGAAAGAAGGAAGAAAGAAACAAAGAAGGAAAGAAAGAAAACAGAAAGAGTGGTATTTTTGTTTCAAAAATATATTTATGACAGTAGGTTATAAAAACAGTACTTGTGGAAAGCACTATATAATTCTCCCTGCCTTCTTTATAGCTTGGGGTCACCTATCTTGTTTACCAGTAATCTCCCTTCATACACCAGACTTAAAAACTGCTTCATCCAAACAAACAAACAAACAAACAAACAAACAAAAAAACCCCTGCTTCATCCATGCTCAAGCAAACAAGACACAGACCTAAGATTTCATAATGTTTACACGGGGATGGCAAGTCCCCTTCCCCCTCGCGGCAGTCATTGCTGGCTAACTACAGTGCTCTGGCCACCTAACCTGGGTGAAGCCTGGGATCCTCCTCACTCCAGATGACTAACGTCAATTGATTGGGGAAGAAACCTCTTTGTCATCTCCAATGTAGAGCATAGTCCCTCAAATCTTGTAGCTCCTTCACCCCATAACATTGCCTCTGCCAGTTATGTGATCTTTGGTACTTTTAATCTTTCTGAGATTCCCTCCTTACCCATAGAATAAGGATCATATAATTATTCCACATTGAGTCTGTAATACGATAATGTATATAAAAACGCTATGCAAACATAGAAGAACTATTATTATCTTTAACATTATACAATCATTTGTTTTCCACTCATTTTAATGGTTCCCATCATAATTCACTTTCTCCTTCAAAAAATGCTGGCCTGGCTTACACACAGTAGTGCGTCAGCTAGTATAGTACCTGCTTAATTGGTTCTCCATAAACATTAGCAGGCCCACTGCCCATTCCTGACTCCTAGTAATGTTACTATTCATCAACTGTTGGTTTTCACAGTGTACTTGGCCTCGGTTAGACAGATCCCAAAGCATAATGTCCCAAAGAAGGGTTTAAAAATATCGTGACTGCCTTCACTACTCATTCACCGCAGGTCTCTACAACATACTTTAGCTCCCAGAGGGGAAAACCCTGGAAAGGAGTATGCTGCAGGGGCAACCAGCCCTCCCCCCCATAACAGAGTGATGATAGTCCTGCTGCTCCTCTAGTGAGAGCAATAAACATTGATTGAACATTTCCCGTCTGGTCACTAATCTTTACAACAACCGTATGTGATAATATTATCTTCACGTTAGAGATCAGGAAATGGGCACAGAGAAGTTAACTTGCCAAGTTCATGAAACTATTAAGTTGGTGTAAGGGTTCTCCAGGGAAACAGAACCCATTGGAGATTTAAATATAGATGTAGATGTAGGTAGATATAGATGTAAATGGTATAGATATAGATAAAGAGATTTATTACAGGAATTGGCTCACTCAATGATGGAGGCCCCGAAGTCTCATTATCTGTCAGACCTTTGAGGAAATAGAACAGGGGAAGGGGGCCACTGAAAGAGAGCGGGAGAGAGAGAAAGAGAGAGAGAGATATGAGAGAGAGAGAGAGAGAGAGAGAGAGAGAGAGAGAGAGAGAGCACGTGAACAGGAGGCAAGAGAAGTGGGACCTGCAGAGCTGAGGGGTAAAGGGAGGAGGCTGAGGCTGTAGCTGCAGGGTTTGTGTTTGGTGATAAAGGGTCACCTCCTCTGGGCTGACTTTCCTCCCTCTCCCTTCACCCCACTCCACGCCATCCAGGACTTTCTTCTCGATGCTTGGCCTGAGCACAGGTGACCCTGAGGACAGTCAGCCACCAGCGTTTGCTTGCATATCAGTTTCCCCTTTAGATCAAATGCTCCTGAACAGCAAGGACTGCATGGGGCATGTGTACACAGTGGAGTACAGGATGGATAGAGACTCGGAAGGAATTTGGGCAGCTCCCTGAGAGAGCAGTTTCGGGAGTGCTGGGAAGGAAACCGCAAGGTGTTATGAAACAGGAAGACGGTTAAGAAATGAAAGAAGTAGCCCTGGCCGGTTTGGCTCAGTGGTTGGAGTGTCAGCCCTTGGACCAAAGGGTCAGGGGTTCGATTCTCAGTCAAGGGCACATACCTCAGTTGCAGGCTCTGTCCTCCACCTGGATCAGGGCTCCTGGGGGAGGCAACTAATGGATATGTCTCTCTCTCTCCCCCATGTTTCTCTCTCCCCCCCCTCCCTCCCTCCCATTCTCTAAAACAAAACAAAACAAAAACACAATGGAAAAATATCCTCAGGTGAGGATTAAAAAAAAAAAAAGAATGAAAGAAGCATCTGATCATGAGAGAGAGAGCAGTCAGGGAGTGATGAGAAAAAGGAGAGAGAAAATTATACCAAGAGAGAAGCAGAAAGAATAAAATGTTTAATTCTTGCGCAGGGGAGATTTGAGTATGTTGCTAAACTGTGGTGAAAGCCCGTGAAAAGGGAGGATGAAGATGAAGGAAGAGGCAGTGACAGGGGGATAACTGATGCAGTGACTTTGGGAAGGAACTGGTAAATGCAGGGGCGGGGGGACCCCTGACAGAGGGCAGTGGTGGGTGATGGTGCAGACAAATGTGCAGGTGAGAGGTGGGAGGTGAGAGGTCAGAGTGGACTATGAGGAAGGGGCCTATGGCCTAATGGGGAGAACAACAAGCAAACTTGACCTTGACATTCTAACACTGCCACTTATCAGTCATGTGACTTGTGGCAAGTGACTTAACAATTGTCAAAGCCTCAACTTCCCTTTAGGTAAAATAGGGGTATTACCTTCCCACTCCCCAAACTGGGTGATATTGTCTCACTTTCTTGCAGGTGCCTTCTTAGCTATTTTCTCATCTATCTATCTATCTATCTATCTATTATTCTATTTATTTGGGGATGTTTCCCTTTGAGGGCATAGAACCTGGCAGATGGTCTGGATCTTAGCAAAGGATGAGGCGAACACACATGAATATGAATATGTAAAAGGATCTGCAAGCATCAGTGAGGACCCAGGGGAAATCGGAGGCCAGGATGCCTCATCGGAGGCGAAAAGAAGGTGTTAGGATAGATGTGGCCATAGTCTTCCTGCCGAGCCGCCTCACAGGTGAGCCGCCTCACAGGTGAGGGCAGTGAGAGGCGCTCACCTGAGGCCCACGCATCCCGGGAGGCTGTGGGATGGCGTGATTGCGTGCCTTTAAAGGCCAAGTGGGCGGGCCCCCTCATTTCCACGAGGCTGCAACGGGTCCTCATCCCCGAGGTGAGCACGCCCTGCAAGGGGCTGCGGGAACCTGCGGGCGTGTCGGGCGGCGGCCAGGCTGTCCCTGGCTCAGCAGGAGGTGGGTCAGCCGTGGTGCAGCGCTGGCCGCCGCCGCAACTTGAGGAACTTGGTTTGAGCTCGAGCTCATTGCACAAGCTCGGGCTTTCGCGTGTGTGTGTTTTGTAAGTTGCTGATTGTGGAGAGGCCCCGCCCTTCCGCACGCGGCCGCCCCTCCCGAGCTCCCGCCCGGCGCTCCTCCCGGACGGCGCTGGAGGGCCGGCGGTGGCGGTCCCTCGGGGCCCATGGCGCTGCCCGCCTGGCTGCAGCCCAGGTAGGGCGCTCGGCGAGGCGGGAGGGGAGGGGGTGCGGAGGGGAGGGGGTGCGGGAGGCGGGGCCTCCGGGGCGGGTCTCCCCCTGCGCTTCAGGGGCCGGGCAGGCACCCGCTGAGCCGCGCAGCCCTGCGCCGCACAGCCTGGAGCTCTGGACGGGTCTGGGCTAGCTCAGTGCTCTGACCGCCCTGGAAAGAGGGCTCTGTTATTCCCGCCCCCCCCCCCCCCCCCCCCAATTTTACAGAGGAGGAAAGGGGAAGGACAGGCGGCCACCTCCACATTTTAACTCTTTGCCGGTCCTCCTTTCCCCTCCCCACCCTCCCACCCGGGGCCCTTCCCTAGTGCTGTAGGTGCATGTCAGACCCACCTGCTGCCGCAACCCACCGCCCGTGCAGCTCCCAGAGCCCAGGCCCCGAGGGAAGGACCGGCGGGGAGGCCCCGGCCCGCGCCCCCCAGGGATTCCTGCGGGTCTAAGGAGGCGTCCCTCCCCCTCCCCTCCAGCGGCGGCGGCTGCAGGGCGCCCCAGGAAAACATAAAGCTACTCGGTGTCTGCTTTCTAGCCCACTTGCCTCACTGTTCAGAGGTTTCCCATCCCCAGCGAGGAGAAAACCTTGTCTACGCGGACAGGGCCCCTCCCACTACCCTTCTGAACCCCCGGGGAACCCTTCACACAGGGCTTGTCTGGGCTCCCTCGGGGGCTAATCTGTCAATCATCGCCGGGTCGTCTCTCCAGCAACGCAGCTTGACTTCCCTTTTCTGGCCGAGTCACCGAACGGCCTTCTTCTCTGTGTGTGTCTGAAGGAAACATCTGCTCTTGCAACATAGGAGGCAGCGGAGAGATACTGACCCTCATCACATAATGCATCCCAGCCCGGCGTGCCCAGTCTCCGAATTATCCACCATCTGGGAATGCCGCCTGCACTGCTCCCCTCTTGTAACTGTAAACCCGTTATCTCTGCACTTACAATCATATTGACCAACCACGCCAACCCCTTCTCCATGTCCCCCCGCCTCCCGAACATTCAAGGCAGCCTCTGCGATGCTTGCTTTTAGCCCTTGGTGAGCAACACGGTTAGCACTTTATCAAAGATGAGGTGGATTTTGAAATAGAACCACGTTTCGCTTTAAGCAACTCGGGATACTCATTAGTGGTCCTTTCGAAATCTGGTGTGCATTAGAGGGGTAACCAAATAAAAGACTGGTAGGGAGTAATCTCCTCTTGTCTGCTCAGGTTGGCGGGTAGGTGAGTTCAGTGTCATGTGTATTATGCGGAAAGGATGATTATAAAGAAAGTGTTTAATGGTATTTTTCTGTATTTCTAGGTACAGGAAGAATGTCTATCTTTTCATCTACTACTTAATCCAGTTCTGTGGCCACTCATGGATATTTACAAATATGACAGCCAGGTTCTTTTCATTTGGAAAAGGTAAAACTCTAAGACACTTTTTGATTTTTTACCTTTTAATCCTTGTTTGTGCCCAGACTTGCTTACATTTATTTTTTGGTCTGTGGATTTACTTAAAATCCTTTACTCCTCTAAATGTAGTGACCACAGTTTTCAGAAAACATACTTCTTGCTTAGTGCAAAAAGCAAAACCGTGTTGGAGAAGAGGGTAAGACGAGGAAAAGGGATTTGGCTTCCCCCTGAGTGGGCAGTTTGCCCTGAAAATCTAGACCTGGCATTGGGATGGTGCCATCTCGCTCTTCCTTTTTGGTTCTGCACCAACCTTAGCATATTTGGTGGGTTTTGAGAAAATAAGAAAATTCCAGTATGAATAACATTTTGTGTAGAGAAATCAGGAATTAACCAAATTCTTCCCTTAGTCTTTATTCCCCAGGTTTAAGGTAACTCTACTAATAAATGAAAGAGATGCTTTATATTCCTCAGGTCTTTATTTGGTCCCCTTAAGGATTAGTGTGTCCCTAAGAAAATGACACACTTGTAGGTGACTCATCACTTATATGGGAGTTGGCATTAATGGTTTAAATCATAAGCTTCTTCCAGTTTCCTAAAAAGTAAAGATTTAAAAATAGCATTTCAATTTTCAAAAAAAAAAAAAAAAAAGACTATGAAAATAACATTCACGTTTCTCCCCACATGGGTAAGTGTCATCACAGTTTACAACTGTTGGGTGACTTGACAATTTGAGCAACTGCTCATTTCAGCTAAAAAAAACAAAGGTGTAGACTATTTCTGGGAAAAGTCATGCTGTGCTCATCAATTCCAACTGCTGTCTCATCAGGAACTTAATTAACTTTTGAGGTACCATAAACTCTTTTATGTTGCTATTTTTTTGTTATTGCAAATCTGCAGAAAAATTCTTGTCTTTCTTAAGAACTTCCAAAGGCTGGAATTTCAACTGAGTGTTGGGGGTCTTCAAGCAGAGGAAATGGGAAAACTCCCTTTTCTTTTTAGAAACACACATACACACACACACATACACACACACACACACACACACACACACACACACACACCCATCACTTCTAGGCCTTGGAAGTTGGCTGTGGCTTGTGGCTTTGTGGGCATCTCACAGGCCATTCACAGCACAAGTCACAAGCAATGAACTTTTCTTATGCTGCCTATTTATTATCATCAGTCTATTTATTTCTTAATTGTTATTCTACCGTTTTAATTATAAAAGCTACTTATTAAAGAAACATAACCTGATCATATGGAAGGCAGACTGAAAACGACTAAGTGGGGGTTCAGTATAATTCTTGAATCAGTGTATAAATCAAGTAAGCAGCTTAGAGTAATCTAATCACCCGACCAAGCACCACCTGCTTCCTTCCTCCTCTGTGGAACTGTGTAATTGATGAGGCCATATCGTGGCAAGTACAGGCTGGTGGGTACGAGAAGGACTGTGTAGGCTTCAGAACTCGCCTGTGAAATGGGGAGGATATGAACCGTGTCCACCTCATCGAGCTGCTGAGATGAGAAACCCTTAGTGCTCGATGATAATTTATGATCGCTAGGCAGTAAAGAGAGCAGCATCTTCCGTAGAAGTTTCTTAATATGGCAGGATTTCATTTTAAAATTTAAACCAACACATTTGTTCTATTTAGAGGAACATTTTCCCTCCCATTTCAGCTCTCTCCAAATTCGGTTTTTCATTTGGGCCCTCTGCAATGCAGATTCCAAAGGTCCCCACCAGAGGTCCGAGTTCTGGTGCTTAAAACAAACAAAGATTGAAGAGGTTGGGGGAAGGATGAAGAGGGTAAAGGGGACCAAATATATGGTGACGGAAGGAGATTAGACTTCAGTGGTGGACACAGGACAGGTTATGCCGGTATCATACTAGAAAGATGTACACCTGAAACTGATGTTCTTAACCAATGGCACCAAAATAAACGTAATTAAAAAAAAAGTAACAAAAATCCAGAGAACATTAAGTATATATAGGACATACATACTGGATACACATAGATGTTATCTGCTATCATGACATCATTAATGTCATTTCTATAAAGCTCCTCTGAAATAATACTTTTCCCATTTCCCATTTTCTTGTCAATGGAAAAGCTGTGAGCACAGCTGCTTCTTTAATAAGCTCACCTCCAACCAGTTTACGTTTGATGTAGTCTACTGTAGCTGGTTACTTTTATATGGGAGTTGCTTTATAATCTCATACGTGGGAAATAAATGCTATAGCTTTGGCCTTGGAGCCTTCTTTTTCAAGTTTCACTTCTTTTTGGAAGAGAAGCCATAGTACCTAATAATAGAGAAACATGTAAATTGACCGTACCTCCACTATGCCCACAGCCAATCAGAGTGAGTATGCAAATTAACCCAACAAAGATGGCGGTTAGTTTGCATATATACCTGGGTCCTGGGAACCTCCTTGGCACCCAGGTCACTCCCAGCCGGCTATCAGAGGGGCGGGGGGTCCCCCTTCCCAAGCCTAAAGCCTGGGGCGAAGGCTTTAGGCTTGGGAAGGGGCCGAGACTGTGATCGGAGGGGTGGGGGTTCCCCTTCCCAAGCCGAGCCTGCGATCGAGGGTGCCAGGGCGGAACCCCTTCCCAAGCCTACAGCCTGGGGCGAAGGCTTTAGGCTTTGGAAGGGGCCGAGGCTTTAGATCGGAGGGGCGGGGGTCCCCCTTTCCAAGCCTAAAGCCTGGGGCAGAGGCTTTACGCTTGGGCAGGGGCCGAGCCTGGGATTGGAGGGAAGGGGAAAAAATCAATGGAAACATATCCTCAGGTGAGGATAAAAAGAAAAACAAAGAAAGAAATGTCATATCCTATGAAAGACACATCTTGAAAATGCCTAAAAAAGTTGTAATTTTTTCATGGTGAAGGGACTAGAGTCTGTGTTGATGAAAATACCTTGGCGACTGCGGTGACTGGCAGTGGCTGCAGCAGCAGGGTGATGGGGCTGGTGTCTTACCCTGATCAGCCCGGTCGCCTCCAGCAAAGGGAGGCCAGACTGTGGCTTAGGTCTGCTCCCAACGGGGAGCGGGCCTAAGCCATCAGTAGGACATCCCTGAGGGCTCCCAGTATGTGAGAGGGGGCAGGCTGGGCTAAGGGACCCCTCCCCAGTGCACGAATTTCGTGCACTGGGCCCCTAGTTAAAATATAATATGAAGCACTTTCTTCAGTTGCATAGTCTTAATAATGTAATAGTCTATTTGTAAAGAATCTCAATTTTATTTAAAAGTGCTGCAGAGATGTGTGTTGTGCTCTAATTTTTACCATATCTGTATTTTTAATTTCCCGGACACAGATTCAATGGTTGACACTTTTTATGCTATTGGACTTGTGATGCAACTTTGCCAATCCATCTCCATCTTGGAGTTGCTGCACATATATGTTGGCCTTGAATCAAACCACCTTCTCCCTAGGTTTCTGCAGGTAGGTTTTAATCACATTATTATTATTATTATTGAATCTGCTTCATACTTAACTTGTTCTCTTTATGGCCTCTCTTGACTTGATGGCAGTTAAAAAGCAAACCCTTGCAAACTTGAAACCCAAATCACTAATAAGGAGAATTCCATGAAAAAATTACCTCATCCTCTAACAGTGCACCTTTAGAAGAGCCAGTTGGAAACATCTGGGGCAATGAGGCTGTTGCTCCGTGCAACACTGCTGTGCTCCTCTGCTGGGGGAGATTTCACTTCACTTCCCGTTCTGACTCTGCCAGGGCCCTGCGCAGGGTGGGACTGAGGAGAGGCATTGGGTTGGAGAGACATTCAGACTTGGGTTTGATGCCTGGCTCCTCTACCTACCCTCGGCGGATCATATCACCCACAACCATTGGGCAGTTTTGGGTAAGGATGCCACTCACAATACCTGGCAAAGAATAGATGATCAAAAAAGAAATCTATTTTAAATTTTTTGAGAAACCTCTGTACTGTTTTCCATAGAGGTTGTACCAATTACATTCCCACCAGCAGTGTCTGAGGGTCCCTCTTTCCACATTCTTGCCGACACTTTTTATTTCTTGTCTTTTGTATAACAGCTATTCTAAGGGGTGTGAGGTGGTATCCCATTGTGGTTTTGATTTGCATTTCCCTTATAACTAGTGACGTTAAACATCTTTTCACATGTCTGTTGGCCATCGGTATGTATTCCTTGGAAAAGCGTCTATTCAGGCTCTCTTCCAATTAAAATTTTTTTAATCTTTATTGTTAAAAGTATTACAGATGTCCCCCTTTCCCCACCCATTGACTCCCTCCATCCTACTCCCATCCCCACAGGCCTTCATCACACCATTGCCTGTGTCCATGGGTTATGCATGTATACATATAAGTTCTTTGGTTAATCTTTCCCTGAACCACCCTCCCCCTTCCCTCTGAGATTCATCAGTCCATTCCATGCTTCCATGTCTCTGGATCTATTTTGTTTGTCAGTTTATTTTGTTCATTAGACTCCACATATAAGTGAGGTTCTGTGATAATTGTCTTTCTCTGAGTGGCTTATTTTGCTTAGCATAATACTCTCCAGGCCCCTCCATGCTGTCTCAAAGGGTGAGATCCTTCTTTTTCGCAGTTGCATAGTATTCCATTGTGTAAATGTGTCACACATTTTTATCCATTCATTTACTGATGGGCATTTGGGCTATTTACAGATCTTAGCTATTGGAGAAAAGGGAACCCTCGTGCACTGCTGGTGGGAATGCAGGCTGGTGCAGCCACTGTGGAAAACAGTATGGGGTTTCCTCAAAACATTAAAAATGGAACTGCCATTTGACCCAGTGATCCCAATTCTAGGAATATACCCTAAGAATCATAAAACATTAATCAGAAAGGATATATGCATCCCTATGTTCTATTTCCAATTTTTAATCATATTGTTTTGTTGTTGTAGAGTTGTGTGAGCTCTTTATATATTTTGGATATTAGTTGCAGATGTTGAATTATAATCTTATACACCTGAAAATTATATATTATTAACCAATGTTACCTAATAAGTTTTTTTTGGAAAGAGTTCCTTTCATCCCTGTTCAGAGAATAGAGTATTTCTAGACATTTCTTATTTACTCTGCCACTTATCCTGAATATAAATGGAAAAAGAAATTGTTTATGGTTATCTAGCATAGTGTCTAATAATAGACTTTGGGATCTATAGCATAGTGTCTAATAATAGACTTGGGGATCTATCAGACCTGGATTCAAATCCTGCTTCTACCTCTTAGTATTTGTATGCATTTAAACAAGTCATATAGGGTTCCAAATCTAATTTTCTCATGTGATGTGAAAATAATATGTATCTCATGAAGTAACTGAGAAAATGGGAAGGGATTAGTTCGCAGTACTTAGTTAAGGTTACAATATTGATAGATATTGCTGTTATGTTAGCTATTATTTGTTCTCTCTACCATGTCTCTAGCCCTAGTTGACCATGTTCGTTTTAAAGGCAGGTTGAAGGAAGATGGGAAATTCAGTGGTAGAAATTCAATAGCAGAAATCATTACTGGATTAAGGCAAAACAAAGAAAAAAAAGTGGTATTTTCCATTAAAAAAGGAGGGTTAGGTGACTATGTGAATATATTTAGAATCTTCAGGAAAAGGCATTTACACGAGTATAATTTTAACTACGCACAAAATAAATTAGAAAAATGGATAAGCAGGTAACTGACAAATTGCATTGTAAAAGTAAAATGTCAGAATCTGCTGATTATAGTGCCAGCACCTAGCAAAGTGCTTAGAACATGAACATACACCTTAAATCTTTGTTGAATGAAGGAGTGGCATAGATTAAATTTTGCTTGTATTAAAATTTATATTAAAATTTCATGAAAATTATAAAAGATGGAAATAGGAGTATATAATACCAAGGAGTCTAATAAAAAAAATGTCGTATAAGTTTATGGGAGATTTTAAACTTTACTTATTAAATAAAAGTAGAGAAATAATATTCATTAAGATGAAGACATTGTAGGTATTGAAATATCAAATGTAAAATAAAAATCAGGGCACTATGTAGAGTATGAACTAATGACAGAGTACTAGTGAGCTAACAGTCAGCTAGCCAAGATCTCGATTGAATTCCCTTAAACATATTTCCTTATTAAAAAAAAAGGGGGGGCCCCTCACTGGTTTGGCTCAGTGGATGGAGCGTTGGCCTGCGGACTGAAGGGTCCCAGGTTCGATTCCGGTCAAGGGCATGTACCTTGGTTGCGGGCACATCCCCAGTAGGAGGTGTGCAGGAGGCAGCTGATTGATGTTTCTCTCTCATCGGTGTTTCTAACTCTCTATCCCTCTCCCTTCCTCTCTGTAAAAAAATCAATAAAATATATTTAAAAAAGGGTGGGGGATACATATCTGTCCCAGAAGAAGCATATTATTTGGGAACCAGATTTATTGATGTTTATTGTTTGTTAACGGCCAGAATGCATATAATCCCAGCATCCCGTGATGCTAATTTTAGAGAACAGGATTAACCACCCAGGTTAAATGAAAGTTGTGTTCTATCATATGAATTTTTTTGTTTTTGGAGCATGGTCAAATTCACCTAAAATCTAAGCCATGTTTTCTTTTGGTATACATTATTGGACTTTTTCCTTTTGTAAGCTAAACTGGCTAATATTAATTTCAGCATTTTCAAAATTAAGAGTGGTGTTATTTTAGTTATTGCCAATGTAGGGAATACAAGTGAGAAACAGGACAGTTAAAGTTGTAAGAAAGAAAATAGTGTGCTTTGAATATGCCTTGAAAATGGTGCACATTTTTCATGCTTTCCAAAATTATATAGGCTTGCCTAATAATATAAACTATTCTACAAGTTAGAAATCTGATTTCTTAGAGTTCCAGAAATCCCAGAATATTAAAGTGTGATTTTAATCACTATTAATTGAAACTGTAATGGCTTGTAGAAATATGATCACTATAATCAAACTATATCCTGGTTTGGTAATTAAAAATAATGGCAAATATACATTGAAACTTTTTATTCAAAGGTGAGGTTGCAGAGTCCACTATTAATGGGGCTCAAATGATTTTTAAGTCTATTTTGTTGGTAGGGATAACAAGTGAGGGGTTTACTACATTGAGGAGACAGTTACCAGTCTCAACCTGGGCTGATTATTATTAACTAGAGGCCTGATGCATGAAAATTCATGCAAGAGTAGGCCTTCCTTCCCCTGGCTACTGGTACCGGCTTCCCTCTGGCACCCAGGACCTGGGCCTCCCTCCTCTGGCTATCAGCAGGCACCTGGGACCCAAGCTGGCTTCTCCCGGGTTGCCCGCAGGCACCCGGCCCCTGGTTGGATTCCCCTGGGCCACCCAGGCACCTGGGACTCCAGCTAGCTTTCCCCAGGCCACCTGCAGGCACCCAGGACCTGGCTATCTTCCCTCCTGCTAAAGCTTACTCAGGAAGGATGTCTGGTCTAATTAGCATATCACTCTTTTATTATTATAGATTTTTGTGGTGATTATTTGGTTTCCTATTTTTATCTTTTTGGAGATTTCATCTGTCCTCTATTTCTTTGATTCATTTACTGTCTTTTCTATGGTGTTTAGAATAGACATGGTGTTGGAGTAAGCTTCAAAAACACAGGTCATCATATTCAAAGTTTCATTTTCTTCCCCTTCCTTTATTAGCATTCTGCAGACAATTAAAATTCCTTCATGTGAGTTGCAATGAGATGACTGAGGTCCCTGCTTTAAAATAACCAAACAAAACTCTAAGGTTGTGAAATTTTTCTTTGTTTCCCTGTTTCCCCATTTTTAAGTGAAGAAACTGTAGTTAAGAATGTGGTCAAGCTACTGACACAGTAATCGGAGCTGATTGCATGTGGTATCTTGAAAAATGCAAGGTGTCCATAGTTTCAAGTAGGCTGAAAACCACGTCTGCACATTTGTGATGTGATTTTGCCATTACCTTTGTGAGGTTGCTAAGTCACAACTGAATTCTCTTCTTGGGAACTGGTCTTCCAAACTATCAAGATAAGTCATTCCAGAAAAACAGTAGGCATGACAAGCTAGTCGAACAGTTAAAATCACTATATCAAGTGGTGGTGGTGTGCATAGTGGATTTTTTTTTTTTTGTATTCTGTGTATTTTAAAATATTTTACAGACAATCTTTATTTTGACAGAGAATATACACAATTGCTAAAGGAAAAGAAAACCCCCACTTATAATAAGATTATAATAATTTAACACAGATGTATATTTTTATGTATGTATTTATTTTTAAAATTTTTCCAATATTTTAAAATTTATGTTATTGTTGACTGCATTACAGATGTCTCCATTCCTCCCCCGCCCCCCCATCCCTTACTCCCCTCCGCCCAGCCCCGACCCACCACCCCAGGTCTTTACCACCCTACTTTTCATGTCCATGGGCCATGCAGATAACATATTTTTATGTATTTAAAACAACACGTTTTAGAGGAAAAGGGCAAAACTATAACATAAATAGTTGTTTATAGACATGTTTTTGGAAATAATTGCATGCCAATTAAAATTATGTAAGGAAATATAGTTAAACTTGATATTTTAAATTTATAAAATGGGAAAGTACAAGGGTCCCCAAAATGCATATATCTCTTATAGGAAATGATAATACAAGTGAAAACTAAGCATCTCACATTTCCAACCCCTTCCTCCCCAATGAGCTTGCCTATGTTATTAGCTTGGTAAAAAAAAAAAAAAAAAAAAAAAAAAAAAAGAGTTGAATTGATAAGTTAGTTTATTTCAGTAGGTTTAATAAAAACAAGTTGGCTTTTACAGAGCAGAAATACTACCAACCCTGAAATATTGATTTTGAATGGCTTTGTTCTGACTTGGCTTAAGTGGAAGCCTGAGAAAGAGGTTTTTATTGCTGGACTTGAGAATGCTTCAACTCGAGGAGGGAAAATATCCACACAACGAGCCTTTGTGTCATTAGATTGGCATGACTTCAGGAAGCCCTCAGAGCGACCCAGGTTACTCCTTTATCTTGTGAAAAATGCTCGAAATGCAAGGACTTCAAACATAACTGCATTAAGACGGCCAAATTCTGCATCCTTCCCTTTGCATCACAACAACACTGCTGCGCATATATTAATTTTACACAATTTTTAAAAAAATCTATAAATAAAACAATAGAAATTAACACCCCAATATTATTGTGCCTACAAAAATTCCATTTGGGAGCCCACATTGCAAGAATCATCTTTAAATTTACCAACATCACTCTCAATTTCTGAAAGGCAAGCAAAACCACTCCAAAGATTTCACAGTTACAGAGAACAAGTATAAGGGAAATCCCCAAAGAGAGTGTTTTATAATAAATCTTTTAGGAAACAGCCAAGTTGTACCCTAATTTCTTTTTAGCTATGAAGCAGGTACTTCGTTACAGTGCCAGATTAAATATGCTTATTTTCCATAAAATCATATAGATTTTCTCTCTAGTTTTGAGTTGGAAATAGGTTTGTATTATTAGAGATAAAACTAAAGATAGTGTCCTGGGAATGAATTACACATGCAAGGCACCTGGTAGGCAAGATTTTCGATTTCTCCTCTGTATTTTGCATTTGATTCATGGAGTTCCTCAGTGTGTTAATTATAAAGTTATATTCACAGTATAATGTTAAAGATACTGAGATTAACTCTTTATTCACTGATTGTCTTGATTATCTGTATAGAAAAAGTATTTTTCTATAAAATACTAATCATTGCAATAAGTTATGTTTTCTTAATAATAGCTTACATGTATAGGGCTTTGTATGTGCCACCAAATACTTTTCTAAGTTCTTCATATGTATTAACTCATTCAGTATTCACAACTTTATCCTACATATTTGCTATATAAAACTGATTATTATCTCCAGTATAACCACTGAACACAAAAGTTAAATAAACTACCCAAGATGACATAAATTTTGATTGGTGCAGGAAAAATCTGAATTTAGGCTATTTGTTCTGAACTCTTAACTATTATGCTCCCTCTGTTTACTATCTCTCTCACTACGTGGGATGGGTCTTGGTCTTGTTCATAGCTACCCTCTCCCAGGACCCAGAACAATATACTTAATAATTATCTATTGAATGATGAGTAAACAAAATAATAAAACTAGAATTACTTAAATGCTTTTTTCTTATAGAAGAAAATAATTGGTGGTTTTTAAACAGATAAGGGTGTATATATGAAGTTCTCAACAAAAGTTCATAGGATTGAAAAAGTAAAATAGTCCTTGAGGCTAAAGCCAACTTATTTTTTAAGATTCTGGAAATTCTCCCTATAGTTGAAGTATCATTTTACCGCCTTCCACAGTTTATAGCTAAAGTGCTAGCTGCCATGTATAAAGTAATAGCTTAGGTTTAGTCATTGCTTAACCTGGAGTTTAAGATTCCCAAATAGAATATAAAAATGCAAAATATATATTTTTATAGTTACCATACTTTTGAGCAGACTACATTACCACCATGTTTAATTGGGGCTAAGTTATAGAATTTTTTATTATACCTGTTTGAGTTGCTCTAAACATTACGAGACCATTCATTAGTAATCAGTCATGTTCTCACAGGATTTGTTTTAAAATGACAAAGTGCTAAGTTCTCCCAAATGAAAAGCTCCAAATAACTGGTGAAATGATTGTATGTAAAGGAAAGTAAAACATTTAAAGTCTATTCCTCAAAATTGTTTTGGTGTTGATTTAGAAAATCAAAGTTCTTGCTTTAAGGTTTAACTTTTGAGGAGAGGCTTTTAAAAAGAATAGACTATAACCTGGAGAATAGGCGCAGGGGTAGCCCATAAAGTAACAAAGGTGACATGTCATAGTGTTTCAGAATGAGGGATTTAGAATCACATTGTTTAGATTTTGATTCCAGATCTTTAGGTAGGTCACCTTCACTTTATGAAATACAGAGGCAGATAATAATAATAGCACTTCTTAGGGTTGTTAGGGAGATTGAATGAGGTGATGTATAATTGGAACCTGGCATAAAGTAACCAATAAATGCTGACATCAATTTAAGACTGTCTCCACCTAAATTCTTCCATTGTGTTGCCATTGAATGGTCAAGTTAGAATAATCATCAGATACTTTGTTAATTAGACTGACATTGTCGGGGGGATCTTCACATATCCACATGTATGCACGTGGTTTGTGTGCTTTTGGGGGCATGTTGATTGCTGATTTCTATGCAGTTGGGATTCTCTCACTTAACCTGTCACAAACCCTCAAGTGATGATTTTGAACAGGGTAAATATCATTGTGCAGCTCCAGTCTCTCTTTTTGAAGATATTTTCTGCAGTAGTCAACCATGTAATTAGAAATATGTGTTTTTTGCCCTGGCCAGTGTTGCTAAGTGGTTAGAGCACTGGTCCCTGAACCAAAGAGTTGGGGATTAGATTCCCGGTCAAGGGTAGGTACCTGGGTTGTGGGTTCACTCCCCACCCCTGGCGGGGTGCGTGCAGGAGGCAACCAGTGGATGTATCTCTCTCATATCAATGTTACTCTTTCTCTTCTTCCCTCCTCCTCCTCCTCCTCCTCCTCCTCCTCCTCCTCCTCCTTCTCCTCCTCCTCCTCCTCCTCCTCCTCCTCCTCTTCCTCCTCCTCCCCCCTCCCCCCCCCTCTCCCTCTCAGTCTCTCTGAAAAGCAATGGAAAAAATATCCTCAGGTGAGGATTAATAACAAAAAGAAATATGTGTTTTGTGTATGCATTCATGTGTGTGCATCTCGAGATTTTATCAAAAGCTGGATGATTTTCCTAATTAGCAGGCACCAATTGAACGTAAGCTTAGGTAGTTCCTAAATTGTTTGCTGCTAAAGATCTTGTATCTGAAGGCTGCCAAGCTTGGGTCATTCAGTAATTATCATTGCAGTTAAATATAATTCATAGAACTAGAATTAAATTAAATCAAGAAACAAGAGGCTGACAAATGAAAAACAGCTGTGTAGATAGCTCTAGTCGTTTGACTAAGGTGTGAATCATATCTAAATCCCATAGCTCAGCAGGGACCCTCTTGACTCACTGCTATAGTCATAAACATTCTGATAGAGGTTATACAAGTGGACTTCTGATCATGTGACCACTGTTGGCAAATCTTGGGTTTCTCTGCACTAAGTGACTTTCCAGGACTAACAGCCCATGATTCTAAGTCATAGATTATCCCAGTCTTTTCTCCCTGAGCTGCTTTAAAAATAAAGACAGCTATTGAAAAATATAAAGCAACCCTGTCCTTTCTTTTATCACTAATATGCTCCCTCGATTTCCAGTATATTTTCTTTTGACCATTGAAAGAAAAGTAAAATGTCCTATTAAAAACATACAAATGCAGACTGTATAGGGGCTATTACTACAACATAAAAAGGCACCTTATACTTAGATTGGGAAAGAGGCATGCATTTTTTGAGGCCAGTAATTACAGCTAAGCCATAAGTATGTGAATTCTCAATAATTTGTAAATGCTTACTGTCGTGAAGTAAATGAATATGTTGAATTCTTTTAATTTGCCACCAGCTTATGAGAGTTAGGACTGTACTACTTACCCTTCTCCTCCTGCCCTCCTCCCCGACCCCCCCCCCCAAAAAAAATAAAATTACGATGGCTCCCTTGTTGGATGAAATTGCAATTTCTCAGTCTGTCATTCAAAACCCTTGACAACCCAACCCCCAACACAATTCCGTTGTCTCTCCTATTATTCCCTTCTGTGCACCCACTCCAGCCCCCAGGGGTCTCATTCCTCCCCAGTGCACCCTGTGTTGTCACATCTCTGCCTCTTTGCTGAGGCCACACCCTTGGCCTGGGATGGCCCTTTTCCTCGCTGGTCTACCTCAAAACTCCCATCTCTTCTTCAAGATCCAACTGCAATGTTGCCTTTCTTTATATATCTGCATCCTTTCCCCAGACGGGCATCTTCCTCACCTGTGCACCTGGACATTGCACTTTGAGTGACAGCATTGCTCACGCTGTGTTATAGTTACTGCCTCACACTGTCTTGCTGCTGCTACCCTCTGGAGCGAGGGCCATGCTTTCATAACCTTAGCATCTAATACATAGCAGACACGCAATACAAGCTCGTCAAAGTGAATAAAAACATGTGTGCGTGTATTACAGGAAGGGAAATATCCCGGTTCAGATAAAATATGTTATCTTTTTATTTATTATATATGATTTGGAGAATACAGGACAAAAAAAAAAAAAAGAGGAAATGAAATTCACCCGTAACCCTACTGCTTCAGAGGTTATGTTAACCGTTTAGGATACATATTTCTAGTTAAAGCATACTTTTAAGAGGAACTCTGTTTTGTTTTGTTTTTAAATTAGAAAATTACATGCTTAATAGATGATCCTAATTCTTGACTCTGATGGTTTGTTGTTGTTGTTAGCTCACAGAGAGAATCATCATCCTGTTTGTGGTGATCACCAGTCAAGAGGAAGTCCAAGGGAAATATGTCGTGTGTGTTTTATTCATCTTCTGGAATCTATTGGACATGGTTAGGTAAGGAGGCAAAATAATCTCTTAAAGAGAGGCAGGTTGCTTTCTTCAGGGAAACTATTAATAGCTGCTTAGGTTTGATTACTTGGAGTGAGAGAGAAAACAATTATTTCATCTTGATATTGAAATGTATTTCTATTGCCGTCCATAATGGGCATACCAAAGACATGCAAACCCACCGTGGTATTATTACAGGAGCACAGCAATGCAGGTATCTAGCAGGAGTCATGGCATAACACCAATTTGCAATAAACCTCACAGCTGTTGGCGAATGAAAGGCATTCCTTGCAGTTGCTCTGGTCCTTGTTACTCTAATAAGCAAGGCAAGACTTTTATCATATCATTGTCAGAACTTAGAGTTGATTTCTGCGAATTCAGGAATTTTTTTCAATATAGGCCCTCCTCTCCCTGAGAAAAAATGTACCTCCACATACATTTTCGTATGCACTTCCAGGGGGTTCACATGACTGAAGTTCTTTTGTGGACTCCTTGCGAATCCTTAGGCCTCAGGGTAAGGACCCTTGCTTGCACACTAGCTCATCTTGTTTCCTTCTAATTCTAAAACTTCGCAAGGAGATGAGCCTCGTCTCTCTCTAGAAGCAGTGGGGTAAACAGTCTGCTCACTGGCTCCCTTTGAGGGGTTGTCCTAACGGCTACCTCAGCTTTCACAAATGAGAACTGCCCCTCCCACTTGAAAGATCTGGGTGTGGGCCGGTAACAAATTAGCTGAGGTTCTGTAAATTCTGTATTAAATCGTCAGTTACTTAGCTGAGTTAAAATACTGTTAAATAATGGGTTGAGCCCTAGAGTGAATTAGAATATTTTGTTGAATTAAAATGACTAATTTTTGGTTTATAGAACTTAGCAAATTATTTCTCATTTTTTAACTGATAAAGTTTCTTAGATTTGGGACAAACTTTATGGACTTTCGTAGCCCATGACTTCCTGTTTGTGAGACACAGAGCCTCCTCTGGGCTTTCCAATGTATCATTCCCTGGTATGCCTGACTCTTTCTGAGCTGATTCAGGCTCAGATAAGCTCAGGAGACCCGTCACAGAAAGCGGTGACTTGTGCCTTGGGAGTGACCTCAGGCTGTCACGGAAAGACTTTGGACATAAAAGGAGAACTCAGGATGACCCCACTTCCACTATGACTTGCTCTGTGATTTTAGGCAAGTCACTTAACCTTTTCTTTTTTTAAAAATAACAGCATTGAGATAATTTACAGACCTTAAAATTTACCCTTTTTAAAGTATAAAATTTGGTTTTTAATGTATTCAGAAACATATGCAACCATTGCCACTATCTAATTTGAGAACATTTTCATCACCCCCAAAAGAAACCCCAAACCCATTAGCAGTCCCTCCCCATTCCCTCCTTCTCCCAGCTCCTAGTGTACTGTCTCTACAGATTTGCCTATTCTGGACATTTCAGATAAATAGTCATACAACGTGTGGCCTTTTGTGAATGGCTCCTTTTACTTAGCATAATGTTTTCAAGGTTCAACCATGTTTTAACATCTATCAGTACTTCATTCCTTTTTATGGCTGAATAATATTCCCTCATATTGATATACCACACTTTATCCACTTGGATTGTTACTGCATGAATATCCATGTGCAAGATTTGTATGCACATATTTTCATTTCTCTTAATGTAGGAGTAAAATCCCAGAGTATCTAACCTTTTTGAAACTAAATTTTTTTCTTCTATAAAATGAGGGTACAATTATCTTCCGAACTTATCCTAGAATGACTTTTTAAAAAGCAAGACTAGGAAAATTTCTCAACTTCACAGCTAACATGATGGATGATGAAAGACTGATGCTTTCATCCCAAGATCAGGAACAAACATGTCTACTCTAGCCACTTCTATTCACCATTGTTCTAACCATGACGATTAGGCAAGAAAATGATGTAAAAGGCATCCATATTGGAAAGGAAAGAGGAAAATCGTTTTTATTAGCAGATGACATCTTTCTTACATACATATATATAGCCTACCTAATAAAAGAGTAATATGCAAATTGACCATACCTTTGCTACACCCATAAGCCATGCCCACCAGCCATGCCCACCAGCCAATCAGGAGCAAATATGCATATTAACCCAGCAAAGATGGCGGGGGGTGGGGGGGGAGGAGGGGGCAGTGCCCACTGCCTGTGGAATCCAAGCCATGATGGCGGACTGGGGCAGGCTGCGTGGGTTAGCGCCAGCAGCTGCCTGACCAGGTCCCAGATAAGGTCTTGGAGTCAGCTGCCGCTAGCGGGGGCTGACTCCAAGCCCCTATCACGGATCACGGACTGGGGCAGGCGGCATGGGTTAGCACCCGCAGCCCCCTGCCCAGGTCCGCAATGATCACGGATCACGGACAGGGGCAGGCGGCGTGGGTTAGCACCCGCAGCCCCTGCCCAGGTCCGCGATGATCATGGATCACAGACAGGGGCAGGCGGCGTGGGTTAGCGCCCGCAGTGCCTGACCAGGTCCGCGATCATGGATCACGGACCGGGGCAGGCGGTGTGGGTTAGCGCCCACAGCACCTGACCAGGTCCGCGATCAAGTTTTTGATAGTCCATATGATAAAACTTACAGAAAAATACAGCATGAGACTTTCATTCTCTTACTAACTTCTTCATATAACTGTAATCCTAAGTCTCTATAGAATGAAAAAGGAAAATAAAAGTGCCTTCTCTCATTCCAAGGCCTTTCTCAGTCAGGCAACCACAAAAAGAAAGAATGAGCCTACAATTCATGCCATGTAATCTCTATCAGGCATAATTCAAATCAAATCCCATCAGGCAAAGTCTGGGATAATTAAAATGTATAAGAGAACAGTGGTGACCTGGGGGAGAACTTATGAAACCTTGTCTCCTGCTTTTGCTGAATCTTCTTTTTGTTATGCTAGACTCTTAAGTCCCTATCGGGGACCTGGTCAGGCGGCTGCGGGCGCTAACCCACGCTGCCTGCCCTGGTCCTTGATCCGTGATTGTGGACCTGGGCAGGCGGCTGCAGGCACTAACCCATGCCGCCTGCCCCGGTCTGTGATCCGTGATCATTGCGGACCTGGGCAGGGGGCTGCAGGCGCTAACCCATGCCACCTGCCCCGGTCTGTGATCCATGATCGTGGACCTGGGCAGGCGGCTGCAGGCGCTAACCCATGCCGCCTGCCCCGGTCTGTGATCCGTGATCATTGCGGACCTGGGCAGGGGGCTGCAGGCGCTAACCCATGCCGCCTGCCCCGGTCCGTGATCCGTGATCGCAGACCTGGTCAGGCGCTGCGGGCTCTAACCCACGGCGCCTGCCCTGGTCCGTGATCCATGATAGGGGCTTGGAGTCAGCCTCCGCTGGCGGCGGCTGACTCCAAGACCCTATCCGGGACCTGGTCAGGTGGCTGCCGGCACTAACCCACACAGCCTGCCCCAGTCCGCCATCATGGCTTGGATTCCACCGGCAGCGTGCACTGCCCCCTCCTCCCCCCGTCCCCCGCCCCCCGCCATCTTTGCTGGGTTAATGTGCATATTTGCTCCTGATTGGCTGGTGGGCGTGGCTTATGGGTGTAGCGAAGGTACGGTCAATTTGCATATTACTCTTTTATTAGGTAGGATACACATAGATAAGCATATGCAAAGAATATTTCTGAAGGACTATATAAGAAATTGGCATTGGTCATTGCCTTTGAGGAGTGGAATAGGGTCCTGGAGTGAGAGAAAGATTTACTTTTCACCATGCTTTTCAAGGTTTTGGGTTTTGTTTGGCCATATGTATTCACTACCTATTCCAGTAGTTCTCAACCAGTGGCCTCAGCCACTATAATTTGTTCGTAACATAAATTCTCAGGCTCTACCTTGCACCCTCTGCATCTTACACTTTGGGGACGGGGCCTTAGAAAGCCCTCTGGGTGATTCTGATGTTTGCTTAAACTTGAGCACCACTGGCCTATTCAGAGAACAGAGAAATACAAAGATCTAGACCACTTCATCTATTACATCATAAAAGCAGGTTTTCAACCACCTACTGTAACCCAAACAAACTCCTCAGGACAGTTCTTTAAGATGGCACAATTACATAAGCACAGGGATGCCAATAGAACTTGGAAGTCATATTTTTATTTTTAAAAGTCATTCCCTAGTATATACAAGTTTTGTTTGTGGAGAAAAGCATGCAAGCAAACCACCTAGCTGCCTGTTGCATGCAGTGGGCTTGGTTGGCTTCTGAGTGAAAGTGAAGTCACTAATCAAGAGACTTGATGGTTTTCGATCCACCTCATGACATAAGCCAGACTGACATGGTTCCCCTCCCCCCATTTTTAAAACCTCTTCTGCTTAAGTAACAGGAAATAAAGTATGGACTCTATACTCATTCCAGTTTTATCTGTGTATTTAATGACATGCTAAAGTATTTCATTCTTTTATTTCCCAGACATCAGCAAATGATGCTTATAAGTTCCTTTTCTCCTTTCAGGTACACTAATAGCATGTTATCAGTCATAGGAATTTCCTATGCTTTCCTGAAATGGCTCAGTCAGACACTATGGATGCCGATTTATCCTTTGTGTGTTCTTGCTGAAGGTAAGAAAAGAGTGACTTGCTCTCTTACTCACTGACAAAAGCCATCTAGTTATAATGGGTTCACTAAATGTTTTGATGATTAAATTGCTATTTTTGGCACTGCTTAGCTGACTCAATGTTTCTTTCCTAGCATACTTCCCTTGCAAAGGGAAAGCATGAGGAAGCAAAGTTACAGGGGGAAGCAGCTCTGCCCAGTAGGCAAAATATCGGATAAAGGATAAAAACATGAGTCTAAGCTGTAACTTCATTAGCTCACTGTATGAGTTTGGGATAAATCACTTAATTTAAGTCTGTTTACTCATCCAAAAGGGGTTTCAAATTTAGTGACCCAGCGAAGATTTTCCCCCCAATTAAAAAAAATATTTTAAATTATAGTTGACATACAATATTAGTTTCAGGTATACAACGCAGGGGTTCAACATTTATATACCTTACAAAGTGGTTACCACAATACCATTTGTCACCATATATAGTTCTTACAATATTATTGACTCTACTAGAGGCCCAGAGAATGGACTTGTGCACTGGTGGGGGGCGTGGCCTGCGGGAATTGGCCCGCTGTGGGAGCAGTGCTCCCACGGAGCGCACTGAACACCAGGGGGCAGCTCCTGCATTGAGCGTCTGCCCCCTGGTGGTCAGTGCGCATCATAGCGACTGGTCAACGGGTCAATCTGGTCGTTCCGCTGTTCGGTTGCTGGGCTTTTATTATATAGGATTCCCTGTGCTGCACATTACATGCTGTGACTTATTTTATTACTGCAGATTTGTATTTATTTTTAAAAAATATATTGATTTTTTTACAGAGAGGAAGGGAGAGGGATAGAGAGTTAGAAACATCGATGAGAGAGAAACATCGATCAGCTGCCTCCTGCACACCTCTTACTGGAGATGTGCCCACAACCAAGGTACATGCCCTTGACCGGAATCGAATCTGGGACCTTTCAGTCCGCAGGCCGACGCTCTATCCACTGAGCCAAACTGGTTAGGGCCAGATTTGTATTTCTTAATCCCCTTCTCCTTTTTCACCCCGCCCCACCCCTCTGACAACCATCAGCCTGTTCTCTGTATTTATGAGTTTGTTTCTGTTTTGTTTTTTAGATTCCACATATAAATGAAATCATACAGTATTTATCTTGACTTATTTTACTTAATGCAATACTCTCTACCTGGGTCCATCCATGCTGTCTCAGATGCCAAGATTTCTTTTTTTTTTTTTTTTTAATGGCTGAATACTGGTACCTGGAAGTCACTGATTGTCCTTTCCTTGCCTCCCTCTTCCGTCCTCCCCATCTCACTTTCACTCTGCACAGGTGTCTTTGGTCATTTCATATGTGTATTTTGTTCTCAAATAGGTGGTAAACTCTTTGAGAGAGAGAATTTTGGAATTCCTCATGGCTTCTAATTTAGTGCCCTTTCCCTTCCCCCTGCCCTATATAAGGATTTCCTGAACCATGTCTATAATTTTCTACATGGGATAGATTTTCTCAAACCATTTTTAACCTTCATCTTGGTTATTACAACTTAGCTTCTGATCCAGTATTGCTATTATAGTTGGATTTTATGCAAATTTTAATTCCACATTTCATCTCAAAAAGTAGATTAAATAGTTTTGGTTATATATTTTTTCTTTAACCAAGTGAATTTCTGAATATCTTAAGACAAATTCTAAATCTGAGTAGAGTATTTGTAATGATGTAATTTTATATGATAGGAATCCATCTTGAACAGCTGAAGTACAAGCTGAGAAGAGCCATTCAGTCACCATTAGGTCATCTAGATGTACTTAGCAATACTTTACCCAGACCTCTTCTCCTTGACTTGTTTAATTGTGCAATTAGTTGTTTAATGACATTATGTTAGATTGATTAAAGTTTCTCCTTGAAAAGGAAATTTAAGGTTTTTACTGTTCCCTTATGTGAGGAAAGATGCAGCATATATTATTTACATCATCTTAAATATGGAAAATGGGAAACTATATATAAAAAGGCCTGACATTTGTAATTGATTTTTATCTGGAAACTAGAGAAAAATCCAGTAATCCTAGTTCAGTGCATTATTAATTCAGGCCTCACCCATTAAATTTCACTTCCATTTTGACCAACTGAATCAAAATTGGTCTGATTATGTATTGCATTTAAATTTTTTTAAATGTTCAATTATAGTTGACATATAGTATTATATTAGTTTAAGGTATACAGCATAGTGGTTAGACATTTATATACCTACTAGAGGCCCGGTGCATGAAAATTCATGCACTGGAGCAGGGGTCCCTCATCCCAGCCTGACCCCTCTCACAGTCCAGGAGCCCTCAGGGGTGGGAGGCAACCCGGCGATCAGGGGAAGATGATGCCCCATTACACCTCTGCTGCTGCCACTGCCAGCAGCTCAAGCCTTGGCTAGTCCTGGTTACTTGAGCCTCGGGCAGCCCTGGGAGGCTGGGCAACCACCATCCGAGGCTTGCCTGCACCTTGAGCCAGCCCCGGGCAGCTGGGCAGCTGCCATTGGAGGCTTGCCTGCACCTCGGGCCAGCCCTGGGCGGCTGGGGGCTGAGGGGACTGGGCGCTGCCATCTTGTGGCTGTGGGTGCCGCCATCTTTGAGGGCGTGACAGTCAATTAGCATATTCCCTCCTTACTGGCTGTGGGCACCACCATCTTTGAGGGTGGGGCAGTCAATTAGCATATTCCCTCCTTACTGGCTGTGGGCACCGCCATCTTTGAGGGCAGGGCAGTCAATTAGCATATTACCTCCTTATTGGCTGTGGGTGCTGCCATCTTTGCAATGGTGTGAGGGTCAATTAGCATATTCCCTCTTTATTAGATAGGATGTAGTGATCACCACAACAGGCCTCGTACCCATCTGGCAACATAATTATTACAATATTATTGTCTATATTCCCTGTGCTGTATTATATCACATCCTCATGACTACTTTTATAACTGGCAATTCATACTTCTTAATTCCTTTCACCTTTTCTCCCCACCACCCCAATTCCCCTCTCATGTGGCAAGTATCCGTTTGTTCTGCATATCTATTTGTTTCTGTTTTATTTTGTTTTTTAGATTCCATATGTAAATGAAATCATACAGTATTTGTTTTTCTCTGACTTATGTGACTTAGCATAATTCTCTCTATCTAGATCTACTTATGTTGTTGCAAAAGGCAAGATTTCATTCTTTTTATGGCTAATATTCCCTTATATATATGTATGTACAAAATCTTTATTCATTTGTCTATTGATAGACGCCTAGGTTGCTTCCAACTTGGCTATTGAAATTACTGCTGCAATGAACATAGGGGTGCATCTATCTTTTTGAATTCGTGTTTTGGATTTCTTTGGATACATACTAGAAAGTGTAATTGCTGGGTCATTAAGTCTATTTTTAATTTTTTGAGGAGCCTCCATGCTGTTTTCCATAGTGGCTGCACAAATTTGAAGTCCCACCAATAGTGCACCTGGGTTTCATTTTCTCCACATCCTTGCCAACACCTGTTTGTTGATTTGGTAACAGCCAGTCTGACAGGTGCAAGGTGGTATCTCATAGGGGTTTTCATTTGCATTTCCTTTATGATTAGTGATGTTGAGCATCATTTCATGTATCTATTGGCCATTTGTATGCCCTCTTCAGAGAAGTGTCTATGCATGTTCTCTGCCCATTTTTAAATGGAATTATTTATTTTTAAAAAATTATGTTTATTGTTGAAAGTATTACAGATGCCCCCTTTCCCTCGCCCCTGTGACTCCTCTTCATCTCTCACCAACCCTCCCCCCGGCCTTCACTGACCACACTATTGTCTGTGTCCATGGGTTATGCATACATGCATATAAATTCTTTGCTTAGTCTCTTCCCCTCTCCCCTCTGAAATTTGTCAGTCTGCTGCATGCTTCTATGTCTCTGGATCTATTTTGTTCATCAATTTATTTTGGTCATTAGATTCCACATATAAGTAAGATCATATGATACTTATGTTTCTCTGATTGGCTTATTTCGCGTAGCATAATACTCTCCAGGTCCCTCCATGCTGTCTCAAAGCATAAGAGATCCTTCTTTTTTACTGCTGCATAGTATTCCATGGTGTAAATGTACCACCACTTTTTTATCCACTCATTTACTTATGGGCACTTGGGCTGTTTCCTGATCTTGGCTATTGTACATAGTGCTGTTATGAATATTGGGGTGCATATATTCATTATGATTGGTGTTTTGAATTTCTTAGGATATCTTCCTAGAAGTGGGATCACTGGGTCAAATGGCAGTTCCATTTTTAATTTCTTGAAGAAACTCCATACTGTTTTCCATTGTCTGCATTCCCACCAGCATTGTACTAGGGTTTTCTTTACTCCACATCCTTGCCATAAGTTGTGAAACAATGCAAATCCTAGAAGAAACCATAGGTAGCAAAGTCTTAGACATCTCTCTTAGCAATATAATTGCTGAGACATCTCTGAGTGCAAAGGAAACCAAAGGAGAAAATAAACAAATGGTATTATATCAAAATAAAAAGCTTCTGCACAGCAAAAGAAACCATCAACAAAATGGAAAAAAGCCCACTGTATGGGAGAACATATTTGCCAATGATACATCTGATAAGGGGTTAATTTCCAAAATATATAAAGAACTCATACAACTTAAAAGACAAATAATCCAATTAAACAATGGGCAAAGGACCTAAATAGACACTTCTCCAAAGAGGACATACAGATGAACAAGATTCATATGAAAAAATGCTCCAACTCACTATTTATCAGAGGGATGCAAAGTAAAAGGACAGAATGGCTACCATCAAATGGACTTTTTTTTATGTTAAGGTGTATGAGGTCTTTATATATTGTGGGTATTAACCCTTACCAGATATATCATTTGCAAATATCTTCTCCCATTTAGTAGGTTGCCCTTTAGTTTTGTTGTTGGTTTCCTTTGCAATGCAGAAGCTTATTAGCTTAATTTAGCCCCATTTATTGTTTTTCTTTTTGTTGTCTTTGCCCTAGAAGACATATCTAAAAAAATATTGCTAAGGCCAATGTCAAAGAGTTTATTGCCTATGTTTTCTTCTAGGAGTTTTATGATTTCAGGACTTATAGTTAAGTCTTTAATTCATTTTATTTTTGTATATGATATAAGAAAGTGGTCTAGTTAATATTGTACACTTGTCTGTCCAGTTTCCATCATCATTTATTAAAGAGACTGTCTTTATCCCATTGTAAATTATTGCCTCCTTTGCTGTATGCTAATTGACCATATAAGCATAGACTTATTTCTGGGCTGTCTATTTTATTGCATTGATCTATGTGTCTGTTTTTAATGCCAATATCATGCTGTTTGATCACTATAGCCTTGTGGTATAGTTTGCTATCAGGCAGTGTGATACCTTCAACTTTGTTCTTCTTTCTCAATATTGCTTTGGCTATTTGGGTCTTTGTTGGTCCCGTGTACATTTTAGGGTTATTTCTTCTAGTCATGTGAAAAATGTCATTGGTATTTTGATAAGGATTGTATAAAATCTACAGATTGCTTTGGGTGATATGGACATTTTAACGATGTTAATTATTCCTATCCATGAGCACGGTATATGCTTCCATTTGTGTCTTCTTCAATTTCTTTGAGCAATGTTTTATAGTTTTCTGAGTACAAACCTTTTACATCCTTGGTTAAATTTATTCCTAGATATTTTATTCTTTTTGATGCAATAGTAAATGGGGTTGTTTTCTTAATTTTTCTTTGTGATAGTTTGATATTGGTATATAAAATGCAATCAATTTTTGAATATCCATCTTGTATCCTGCAACTTCACTGAATTTATTTATTCTAATATTTTTTTATGAATTCTTTAGAGTTGTCTACTAGTATATATAGTACCAGGTATTGTGCAAATAATGAGTTTTACTTCTTCCTTTCCAATTTGGATGCCTCTTATTTATTTATTTTTGGTCTGATTGTGTGGCTACGATTTGCAATACTGTGTCAAATAGAAGAGGTGAAAGTGGACATCCTTGTTTTAGTCCTGAGCTTAAAGAAAAAGATTTTAGCTTTTCGCTGTTGACTATGATGTCAGCTATAGTTTGTTATTTATGGTGGCCTTGATTATGTTGAGGTACATTTCCTCTATAGCTACTCTGCTGAGTTTTTAATCATGATTGTATGTTGGATTTTATCAAATGCTTTTTCTGCATCTTTCAAATATGATCGGATGATTTTATCCTTCATTTAGTTTGTGTCATGCTAATTGATTTGCAGATACTGAACTAGCCTTGCATCCTAGGAATAAATCCCACTTGATCATGGTGTATAGTCTTTTTAATGTATTGCCGGATTTCATTTGCTAACATTGTGTTGAGGATTTTTGCAGCTAAATTGGCCTGGAATTTTACTTTTTTGTGTTGTCTTTGTCTGGCTTTGGTATCAGGGTAATGCTGGCCTCATAAAATAAGTTTGGGAGCTTTCCCTCCTCTTCAATTTTTTGTAATAGTTTGAGGACAGGGATTAATTATTCTTTGAATATTTGGTAGAATTCACATGTGAAGCCATCTGGTCCAGACTTTTGTTTGTTGGTGTGTTATTTTTATTAGTGATTCATTTTTGTTCTTAGCAATTGGTCTATTCAGATTTCCTATTTCTTCCTGATTCAGTCTTAAAAGGTTGTGTTTCTAGGAATTTATCCATGTTTTCTAGATTGTCCAATTTGTTAGCATATAATTGTTTTCAGCATTTTCTTATAATTCCTTGTATTTCTGTGGTTTCTGTTGTCATTTCATTTCTGATTGTATTTATTTGGACTCTTTTTTTTTTTTTCTTGATGAGTCTGGTGAAAGGTTTATCAATTTTACTTATCTTTTCAAAGAACTTGCTGTTGGTTTCATTGATCTTTTCTAGTGTGTGTGTGTGTGTGTGTGTGTTTTAGTTTCATTTATTTCCCCTCTGATTTTTATTATCTTCCTTCTGTTCATTTTGGGCTTTGTTAAGGTTAGATTATCTGAGATTTTTGTTGTTGCTTTAGGTAGATGTATGAATCACTCTGTTAAAACTGCTTTTGCTGTGTCCCATTTTGGTCACGTGTTTGCCTTCTCATTTGTTTTAAGCTACCTTTTGATTTCCTCCTTGATCTCATGGTTAACTCATTCATCATTGAGTAGTATGTTTAGCCTCCATGTGTTTGTGGGTCCTCCCCCCTCTGATTTTCTTCTTGTAACTGATTTCTAATTTCATACTGTTTTGATCAGAGAAGATGCTTGATGGGATTTCTGCTTCTTAAATTTATTGAGACTTGGTTTGTGGTCTATTCTAGAAAATGTTCCACTGCACTTGAAAAGAATATATATTCTGTTTTTGAATGAAATGTCTTATTAATATCTATTAAGTTCATCCAATCTAATGTTTCATTCCGATCACTTTCCTCGTTGATTTTGCCTGGGTTATCTATCCATTGATGTAAGTGGGGTGCGAATATCCCCTACTATTATTGTATTACTGTGGACCTCTCCCTTTATGTCTGACAATATCTGCATTATATATTTAGGGGCACCTACATTGGGTGTGTAGATGTTTATGAGTTATGTTCTCTTGTTGGATTGACCCGTTTATCATTATAAAATGTTCTTCTTTGTCCCTGATTACAGCCTTTGAGTCTGTTTTGTCTGACATAAATATTGCTACCCCAGCTTTTAAAATTTCCATTTGTATGAAATATCATTTTCCATTTCTTTACTTTACCTCTGTGTGTCTTTTGATCTGAAGTATTGGAGCATATGTGTAGGTCTTATTATTTTATCTATTCAGCTACCTAATGTCTTTTGACTAAAGCATTTAGTCAATTTACATTTAATTATTGACAGGTATGTAATTATTGCATTTTATTAAATTTTTCTGATTTTTTTGTGTGGTTCTTCTGTTCCTTTCTTCTCCTGCTCTCTTCTTTTATATATTTATGACTTTGTATAGTGTTATATTTGGATTCTTTTCTATTTTTTGTGTATCTCAGATTTTTGGTTTGTAGCTACTATGTACTTCATATAGAACAGGATGCTTTAAGCTGATGGTTGCTTTTAGAACACATTCTAAAATAGCATTTTTTCCCCTGATACTCCATTTGTTTTGTCATTTTTTACATGTGTTTGTGTGTATCCCTTAATTTATTATTGTATTTATGCATATTTTTCCTACTTTTGCCTTTAATCTTCATACTAGCTTTATAATAGGTTGATCCACTACCTTTACTAAGTATTTGTCTTTGTCAGTGAGATTTTTCATTTCCTGTATTTTCTTTTTAGTTTTGACCTTTTCTACTTAAAGAAGTCCCTTTAATATTTCTTGTAATGTTGGTTTAGTAGTGATGAAATCCTTTAGCATTTGTTTGTCTGGGAAACATTTTCTCTCTTTCGATTCTAAATTATAACCTTGCTGAGCAATCTTGGTTGTAAATTGTCCCCCGTTCATCACTTTGAATGTTTTACGTTATTTCCTTCTGGCCTATTGAAAAATCTTCTAGTTTTCCTATGGGGAGCTCCCTTGTATATAACTAGCTGCATTTCTCTTGGTACTGTTAAGATTCTCCGTCTTTAACCTTTGGCATCTTATTGTTAATTTTTATTGATTTCAGAGAGGGAGAGGGAGAGATAGAAACATCGATGAGAGAGAATCATTGATCAGCTGCCTCCTGCATGTCCCCTACTAAGTATCAAGCCTGCAACTCGGGCATGTGCCCTTGAATGGAGTCGAACCCAGGACCCTTCAGTCTGCAGGCTGACTCTCCATCAACTGAACCAAATCAGCTAGGGCTAACATTTGGCATTTTAATCACAATTTATCTTGGTGTCAGACTCTTTGGTTTCGTCTTGCTTGGGACTTTTTGTGCTTCCTGGACTTGTGTGTATATTGTGTGTATATTTCCTTCACCAGATGAATGAAATTTTCTATCATTTCTTCAAGTAGGTTTTCAATCCCCATGTCTCTCCCTTCTCCTTCTGGGAGCCCTATGATGTCACTTAAACTATCCTAATTTTCTAAAATTCTTTTAGATCTTCTGATTGGGTGTTTTCTACTACCTTGTCTTTCAGGTAGCTGATTTGATCCTCTGCTTCATCTAATATGATGTTTATTTGTTCTAGTCTAGTTTTCATTTCACTTATTACTTTCTTCAGTTCTAAATGGTACTTTAAAAACATTTTTTATCTTTTTGTTGAAGTTCTCTTGATCTGGTATATTGCTCATCTCCATTTCATTTAGCACCTTTACTGGAGTTTTATCCAATTCTTTCATTTTAAATAAGTTTCTCTGTCTCCTCGTCTTGGCTGATACTGTTTTTTCTTTGTTTTTAATTAATTGGGGTTACATTGATTAATAACTTTATATAAATTTTGGGTGTACAACTTTATGACATCTGTATACTCTATTGTGTGCTCACCACCCCCAAGTCTAGCCTCCTTCCATTACCATATATTTGAACCCATTTACTCACTTTATCATTCCTCCCTCCCTCCCCCTTCTGGTAACTACCATTCTGTTATCTGTATCTATGAGTATGGCTTTTTTATATCCCACAAATGAGTAAATCACATTTCCTGTCATTTTTATGACTGACTTCTTTCACTTAGCACAATATTCTCAAGATCCATCATTGTCACAAATGGTAGTATTTCACTTTTTATGAATACTATTCCATTGTATAAATGTACCATATCTTCTTTATCTAATTATTCATCGAAGGACACTTAGGTTGTTTACCTGTGTTGACTATTGTGAATAATGCTGCAATGAATGTAGGGGTACATATGGTTATAAATGTTTTAAAAAATTTCAGGTAGGTTCCCAGAAGAGGGATTGATATGGTAGCTATAAATTTCTTTTAGGAACCGTCATACTGTTTTCCATAGTGGCTGTACCAATTTACATTCCCACCAGCAGTATATAAATTTTCCTTTCTCCATCTCTACTCTAACACTCGTTATTTCTAACAGGTATGAGGGGGCATCTCATTGTAGTTTTCATTTCCTTTATAACTAGTGATGTTGAGCATCACTAGCGAATGGATTTTTAAATTTCTCCTTCTGATTGTTATTAGTGTATAGAAACATGACAAATTTCTGTACATTAATTTTGTATCCTGCTACTTAATTCATTCTATTTTTATATGGATTCTTTAGGGTTTTCTATATAGTATGTCATCTGTAAATAGTGAGTTTTATTTCTTCCTTTCCAACTTGGATGCCTTTTATTTCCTTTTCTTGTCAGATTGCTAGGACTTCCAATACTATATTGAATAACAGTGGGCATCCTTGTCTTTTATTCTGATCCTAGATTTTTCACTGTCATTTATGATGTTAGCTGTGGCCTTGTCCTGTATAGCCTTTCTGTACCCACTTTGACAAAAGCCAACATCCATTTATGAAAAAAATCTCAAATTTTATGCACTTATTGATAATCCTATGACTTTTATTGAACCTTTCACTCCTGGTATAAACCCCACTTGATCATGGTGTATAATCTTTTTATTATTATTGAATTCAGTTTGCTAATATTTTGTTGAGTTTTTGTATGCATTTCATCAGGGATATTGGCCTGTAATGTTTTTTGTCTGGCTTTAATATCCAATCTGACAAGAAAAGAAAATAATGCTGGCTTTGTAGAATGATTTTGGAAGCGCAACCATATGTGCTAGTTCTGCACGTTCTCCAGGCAGGGCAGCCCTGCCTGCGGGCTCTCTAATGCTTGGCTAGATCTGTACTTTGGATTTGGGAGCCTCACATACATGTGTAGCCCAGTGGTTGCATGTAGCAGTGCCTAGCAGTATTTGCTAGATTTGCCCTGCACATGGCACCCTTCTCTTCCTGCTGGAGCTAGCTCGAAAGCGATGGCTGGGGACCTGCTACAGCAGCCCTACAAGTTGGCCAGGATTCCCACCCGCTGTCCAAGCGCAGGGAAACAAACTGGTGCTCACTGGTTCCTCCATTCCTGGGTTGTTCCCCCGACCTTCTCTCTGTGGTCTCTTTCTCTCTTACTTGTTCTGCAGAAGTTGTGCAATTGGCCCTCAGCTGACTCTCAGGAGAAACTGTTCTAAATGGGAGCGGGTGAGCTTAGCATCCTCTTATGAGGCCATCTTGGACCTGCTTCTGAAACCAGTTACTTTATTGCAGAGCTTTTCAGAATCTCTACTATACTAATGTGTGTTGTGAAACTCGACGAGGAAAACATATGCTGCATTTTCTGTCTGTTCATATGTCACCCACCCCTATTTGTGGCTAAAGGGACAGGGACAGGTATTTTGAGATAACATTGTAAACGATCTCTAAAGTATAAGATGGACAAAAATTCAACAAGTCACACTGCTGTCATGGCCTTGCCAGTTTAATCATTCGGCATATTTCTACATCAAACTGTAGCTTTAGCTAAAAGATTCAGCAGTCATCACAAAACTGTCATCAAATTAAAAATATCCTTCCATGTGCAGACACATCTACCTATACATAGATATTTCTAAAGCAAGCTAAGCGGAGAAACCTCCATGATGCCCTCTTTTTTCTTTAAACAGCATTTGCCGTCTATCAGTCGCTGCCTTATTTTGAATCATTTGGCACTTACTCCACAAAGCTGCCCTTTGACCTATCCATCTACTTCCCATATGTGCTGAAAATATATCTCATGATTCTCTTTATAGGTAAGTGGTGTTTCTGTTTTGTGCTGCCATCAACCGTAACAGAAAGGTCTACAAACATGGGAAAGAACGGAGAGGAAGCCTGACACAATGAGTTAGACCTTGTTAGTAAAGCACCTACAAATTATACTAATTTTTTCAAGATCAAACGAATCAGAACAGTTTTACTAGCAGAAAAACTGCATTATATATGAAATATAGATGTCAAAATAAGCAGTTCTGATTTTTCCATTTGTATCTATTTTTTTCTTTCCTAGCAAGTAAGAAAAATGTATATAACAAAAACTTACAGTTGAAAAAACTTGGTCAATTTCCCAGGAAATGGGGAAAAAGACTTCCACTATTAAATTTTAGCTTCCCCAGCTCTAACCATCACAAATCCCCAAGAATAGTGATTATCGCTACAAGGTAACAACTGTCAAGTATATATGAACAACACACAAAAGAGAAGACAAATGTGAAACATTAGGGGAGGTGGAGAGCACTCCCTTGAAGAAAGGGAAAAATGAAATCCTTTCAATAATCAATCAGTGAGATGGAGGGGTTTGCTTTACTTTCCCTTCTGCGAATCTCTCCTGCCAAGTGTCTGAGCCCTGGCCTCCAGGCAGCGCTAACTGTATTTTAAAACTACGGTTTGTTCCAAAGAAATGATTAATCAATCTTACTTACTTTTACCATTTCCTTCTTCACGATAGGTATGTATTTTACCTACAGCCATCTTTACTCAGAAAGAAGAGACGTCCTCAGCGTCTTTCCCGTTAAAAAGAAGAAACTGTGAGACAGCATGCTGCTGTGACGTAAGGAAAAGCAGGCCGAGGATTCCGCTGCAGAAACACCACAGGAAGCGTGCTGGCGTGGGAAGACCGAGCGTGTGACAGAAATCCATCACATGACCTCCTTCCCGGACACCTCACAGCAGCCTGTGGTTCTCACACGTCATATTTTCAAAACAGACTCTGAACAACCTGTTTCTCCAAAGCTGTGGATTTCTACAAGTTAAGTTTATATTGTCTGAAGCCTGATACTTTCCTGTAAGGGTAATGAGAAATAGATTCAATTAACTTGAGATGTAGTTTTAACAACGTTGGTTTCTATTTCTTTTCACCTCCGAATTCCCCTGTAGCAGCAGATCTGCAGGAGGGAGCGCTGTGAAGTATGGTCTGCAGTGGCCACAGTAACATTTTGTAGATGTCACCGTTCCCAGAGGTAACACTCGTCAGACACACTTAGAAAAGGAAAATAATACCCCATATTCCTTTAAAAAAAACAGGTCACATATACCTTACATTGAGATAAAAGCTAAGAACTAGTCAAGTTTCAGATCATTTATTACTGAATTACTATTGTTAATTACTCTAACGTTATAAGTCATCACTTACTAGTATAGTTTTGAAAATTGATTCTTTCTTTGAAGATTTAAAATATATAAGAATAACTGATTAATGAAACAATTTCTGAATCACTGGAATATCATTCGCTTTTCTTGAAAGAATTATAGAATCGTATTGTCCAGCAACTATATAAAAAGGGTACTAAATATTTTGTTACATAAAAACCAGGTAGTAAAAATAATTACCAAAAAAATAATTTTATATCATTAAATAAATCAAAGAAACAATTGAGCATTAAAGGATAATTTGATATCTTTATAAATTTAATGTCATATTTAGAATTTTAATGTCATATTTAGAATTTTAAGATAAGTATTAAGATTACCCTTTTTAAAAAGCTACATTTATTTTGTTTTTAAAGGTGCTTATTTTACTCCTAAATTAAAAAAAAGTTACTGAAAGCTTTAGTGTGCAAATACTCCCTTAGTGTGCAACTGTAGGTGCCTTAGTCTAGCTCCCTCCCAATAAAGATGGCCACATACATTGCTGAAATATACATCTAGAATCACTAAAACAAAAATAAAGAACTAGAGAAATTATACTTTACAAGAAATTAAAATTTCATTACTAAATAACACTTTAATTTTTTTAAAGCAAATTACCTGAAGAATCTTCCTACTTCTTAAAATATTAGACCAAAAAGAAACACAAGTAAAATTATAATTATGGTAATTTTGAAACAGAAATAAGGATTGACAATTTGAGATATCTGCAGCAATTGTAACATAAAAAGATCTGTAATTTCCTATGGTGACATTGTCACAATTGTTAGTATTATTGTGGTTGCTTATATTAAAATTGAAATACTGAATTTCACTAGAGATTAGTGGAAATAAAGGATGCTTTCTTCTTCCACTCAAGTTCATGTTCCCCAGGTTAAGAAACCAAGAGCATAACCATCTAATTAATTGGCTGTTACCAAGATTGAGAAATTTATTTCTTTGGCTGTTTTAACTCTGTGTCCATCAAATCTCTATTGTGTTTTGTTCAGTGTGGTGAAAGAGTTTCTCTAATATAAGAACCATTAGATATTTTCAAAGCATAAGATATAACTTCTAAATGATCTTTCTTTGGAGTTTCAAATGCCAAGTAAATTACCTGAAGTTCTAATAACTTAAGCAAAGAAATAGTAATCACAACAACAGTGTCTCTGGTGCCAAAAAACCAACAACAATAAAACTGCTGTGGAGATTTACTCCGTCACTCAGCAAAAAGTCTACTAAAATATACAAGGGAAACACACACACCCTTGCACATAATATCAGAGTCCTGAACTTTTCCTTTATCCAAGTAGTTGTATACAGAGCAATAACAAACACTTCTTCCCAATACCTTCGTTCAGTTTTATTTTACTGTAGTATGCTTGTCAAGAAACACTCCTATCCTGGTCTTAGCTTTTGATTCAATAAACAGGTCACCTTAGTAGAGCGAGTTGATCCTGAGTCGGCTGTGTACACATGCCTATGTACACTCAAGAAACACTTACTTTGTGCCAACCATGTACCAGTCACAGGTCAACACGAAAAAACCTTTACCAAGTTTGTTATTAAAGACGGTACCACAGCTCACTGAAGTCCCTGAGAGAGTTGGTAACCTCCTTCTTTTTTACTATATCAGACTCTGTCTGGGAAGAGCAAATTGTTACATAAAAGAATCTGTTCCTTCCAAAAGTTTCTGAAGTAGCTATAACATCAAGTTTAAATGTTTCTCTGGAGAAACGTACATTTAAAATTTACGCGCAAAGACAACAGTTTCATTGTGCTAAAGTATTGAAGTGATTTAAATAAAAATGACCTTCCCTTTCCCCAACATCTTCCTCTCATTTGTTTATTTTTGCTTTGAAACATTATTTTGCTTTTCTGTCACTTTACTTTCTTCTTCTGGACCTAAGTGATATGCTAATTTTGACTTGGCAATTTTCTCTAGGTCATTTATTCAAAGTAGTTCAGGTCACAGAGTTAACCAGAGGGCCTGTTTGGAATGCAGATTCCTGGGTCCCCTAAAGATCTGCTGAATCAGAGCCGTTGGGAATGGCCCAGGAACCTGCATTTTGACAGGCCCCTCAAACGAGCCTCACACGCTGCCGTTTGAGAACCACTGCTTTTGAGTCTGATGTACTTCAGCTTTGGACGGAAAACTGCTAATAACTATTTAAGTAAAAGTCAACATACAATGTCGTTCTGTTTTTAAAACTGAGATGATGACATTCATTTTTATTTGTTAATCCCCACCTGAGGATATTATTTTTCAGAGTGGAAGGAAGGTAAGGAGAAGGGGGTGGGGGGCGGAGAGACACATAGACTGGTTGCCTCCTACACACTCCTCGACCAGGGGCAGGGAGCGAACCGGCAACCCAGGTATGTGCCCTTGACCAGGAATTGAATGAGACCCTTCAGTGTACTCTAACCACTTAGCAACACCAACTCGGGCTAACATTCATTTTTGTTCTTAAGCTTATCTAGTTTTTAAACATATTAAATAAGAATTATTAAAAGGGTAGCTGGTGTTTTAAATATAACAAGGTTAGTCAATTCTATATGAAAATCAATTAATAAAAAATATCCCTTAATTCATGAAGTACACATAGGTGCCCATTGCATACTCACTGTGTGGTATTCAGCTGGCCTGTGAGGGAGATGCAGTCCGGAGGTAGAACTGGCCTGGATTTGAAATCCTGCTCCAACGTTTACTACCCTTCAGGCCTGCACTGAAGCATCACAGCTGCTATTTGTTTTCAGTGAAACATGTAAAAGGGGTAGCATTTCCAATGCAGTTTAGAAGCACATTTTTGTATTCTTTCTTTTAACCCCCTACAACTACTTTGTGAAGTTGGTTTTATTTCCTGGATTAAAGGAATAACCTAAGTCAGGGAGCCATCACTGTCATTTTCATTCAGTTTCATATTCATTCATTTAGCTGGATGTCAGTTCACCAGTTCCCTAAGTTTGACAAGAACTGAATGACCCTTCTAAACTGCAATTTTAAAAAATGTACTGTTTGTGAAGATTAATCCATTACATGCCAACTTAAGCACTTAATAACAATCCATATCATACATTTTAAAAGAACTTCCAGATTCTGAATAAAGTATTTCCTTCCAGGAAATATAAGAGCATAATACCTTGTCCTAGGCCAGAGCAATGATGATACACGTGAAGGTGATGCTGTGGAGGGGGGGGGGGGTTTCCACACGAGAGACGAGGGATGTGAACTGTTTCATCTGCGCTCAGTCCCGTGGCTCCAGGTGAAATGCCTGCAGCTAAGAATAGGCTGGTTTCGCCATGCTGGTGTGGCTCAGTGACTGAGCGTCGACCTATGAACCAGGAGGTCACTGGTTTGATTCCCTGGTTCAATTCCCGGTCAGGGCACATGCCTGGGTTGCGGGCTCGATCCCAAGTAGGGGGCATGTAGGAGGCAGCCAATCAATGATTCTCTCTCATCATTGATGTTTTTACCTCTCTCTCCCTTTCCTTTCTTCTCTGGATTCAATATTAAAAAAAATATATATATGTGTAAAAAGAATAGGCTGGTTTGTGTCAGAGATACAAACTGATCAGAGATGCAGCCTACAACTCGGGCTTTAAGGAAGGCCCGTCCTCTTAACCAAATGTTCTGATTTCTCTTCTAAAACAGCAATTTATCAAAATGTTTACTAAAAATCTAAAACTACTGCTTACTTTCAAAGCAACTAAGTTATTTCAAGATACTAGTTGAGCCCTTAACGAAGTCTTATTCGTTATACAATATCTTTGGTTAAAAGCCTTAAGAAAAGTTAACTCTGGCAATTAACTTTAAAAAATGGTTATTCACAGCATATTAGTTACCATGGAGCCATTACATTACAAATAAAACACAAAGGTTTCAGGCACGTACATGAATCCCGACATCTGCTCCTAGCGTACACTTCTCAAATCAAGAACCAGGGTGTTGGGTATTTCTGAGACGCCTGGCTTTAACCCTACATGTTAATTTGTTAATCCATCCCAGCATACTATTTGTCTTGGCAACTTACGATTTCAAAAACTAACAGAAGATGACCTGCAAGGAAACTGTTCCTTTTGAATATAGTTTGGAACACCTGGTCTAAAAAAGCAGAGACTTGTGGTTTCTAGAGAACAAAGTGAAATATCCTAGGAGGATAATTTAATTCTTACCTGAGGTCCTGCCTGCGGGGAACCAAGTGACCTATTCCGGTGACCTATGTATTAGAAGGCTGAGATTTTAGAACTTCTAAGATTTTCAAATTTACAATCTTCCATTTTGGACTCTTTAGAGGTTCCCAGGCGGAGGAAAAGCCCATACATTTTATGCTCAAGGCTGCTGGAGACAAAAGCAGGGAGCCAGGGAAGAGAGGACTAAGGTCTATCTTACTCCCCCCCTCTGCACTCGTCCGTTTTCTGGTCAAAGCCAGGAGCAGGGACAACGTTTGAATGGGAGGAGACGGGGCTGAATCAAAAAAGGAAGTCGGGTTTAGAGTCTGGGCTGACTCTTCACCCTTTCCCTGGGCAGCGGTGAGCTCTCTCTCGGGGGGGAAATGCAGAGCCATTCTTCAGAGTGTGTTACACACCGAGACACCACTGTGTGAAACCTGCGCACTGTTCTTTACTGCCACCCAGGCGAGCGACCTGTTCCGGGAACCTCAGGTCCTTCAATCCACGAAGGACCTGTTCCTTTGCACCGCAGCTGCTAAACTTCCCAATCCCAGAGACTTACTCACGGGAGGCAGGATTGCTTCTTTGATCTGATTACAGAAATCTACAGTAATCATATGAAGCCATCCTATCTAATAATAGCGTACCATGTAAATTACCATCACTCCGCTACGCCCACGATTGGGCGGCGGAGGCTGGGGGGCGGGACTCAGGGTGGCCTATCCGGCCATTGAGAGGCACGGATCCCCTGCCACTGAGGGGGGCTACTCTGCTGTTGAGAGGTGCAGGGGGCGGGACTCCCGCCCCCTGCGCCTCTCAACGGCCAGATCCGCGGCCGCTGAGGGGGTCCCACCCCCTGCGCCTCTCAACAGCAGGGGAGACCCCCTCAGCGGCCCGGACCATCAAAAGTGGGGGAGCGAGCTCTGGCCTCAGTCAGCTAGCCACGGAAACCCGGCAGAGGATGGAGAGCAGCGACGAGGAAGACATGGAGAAGCACCGCATCCACCTACGCCCCGTCGCTCTGCGCACACGCTGCACCTCCTGCCCTGTGAAGTCCGGGTTAACCGGCCGCCCCTGTGGGGCGCTTTTTCACCCCGGCCATCCGTCAGGGTCCCGATGGACTCGAAGTGTCGTTTCGGGGCCGCAGTCTGAGGGGCGAGGAGGTGGAGGTGCCGCCTGGCCTGCTGGGATACATGATGGTGAGTCCATCGGGACCCTGACGTGCATGATTCAATCATGCACTGGGCCTCTAGTAGGTTTAATAAAGCACATTAACCCGTAAGCACATGAACACCAAGGTGTAATCCTCGGTGGGAATTTTCATCTTAAGGTGAGTGTTGATGAGCCTGAGGCAGTGGAAAGAGCACTGGACCTGGGGTTCTAGGAGCTTGGTCAGAGGCATAGCTCTGCCTCTTATTGGATGTGCCTTCTCCATTTAAAAATAGAAAATAAGGCCTCGCCACAGTATCGCTGCAAGAGTTAAATACGATCATGCAAGTGAAAGCTCTAGAGCACTAACAGTCTGGCATCTAACAATAAATATTAGATAAATTTCAACCTCTCATTGGAGGAAATTTAAGAAAGTGTATGTAGGTGGGAAAAAGAGGGAGGCTGGCTTCTAACATAAATTTTCTACCTCTCTTCTTCCTTCAAATTCATTTCCCTCTAGCCTAGCCTCTAAAGAAGATTATCTATGAAATATGGGCAACGCAGGTCAATACTACCTGAGAGCTCGCCTTCCCTTCCCTTCCCTTTTCCTCTGTAGGCGTCTCAGCACCCTGTGTAGTTCAGCAAAAGAAAGAACTGTGACCTGGTAACAGAGTGTAAGTTACACAGTGAAACACAACTGTTTGAAACCTGCAAACATAAACCCAGCTATTTGAAAAACAAAATTAGATCTATTTTTAACCCAAGTGGTAGGTAGGGACGCTTGGTGACACCATCAAGGTAATGAATGTCACATGGGAATACTGAACGTTCCGGGGTGCTTGTAAAGCAGCAGGCACTGCGCTATAGCATGAGAGACACAAAAGTCCATTATTCCAAACATTTCTCCCCAGCGATCCACAGGTGTACTCCTCAGTATGTTTATATGACTGGCTAAAGGCAACCCTGATTAATGACTGCATGGAGGAAAGACAGCAAAGATCAAAATTAAAATGCTGGCTGATTCTCAAACCCTTGAGTAAAATGCAACTCTTGAGGATACGGTCACATACCTTCATTTACTTGTCATGAGGCCACTAGTCGTCCTGATTAAGACAGGGATTTGTACTTATAAAATAGACTCATCTTGCAAGGAGGATTTGTCATTTTTTTTGCTTGCCGAGCATCCCAATTCAGGTGGACGAGGCCTGGTCAAGTAGAGGACCCCACTTCCCAGGGACTCACCTGCGACTTAAGATGAGTCAGAGTCCTCCCCATGTGGCTGCTGCCATGCCTGTGAGCAGAGACACTTTTCCTTCCATGGAGGTTGCTGGCAGCCGTCTTGACAACTATGCGGAATGATCCTGAGAGGAACAAAGCCCGGTGCTCTGTCTGACTCACTGGGTGCTACTGTGCCTGAGCAGATGTATCTTTAACTTCTGGTCTGTGAGCTAACTCTATTCTCCTTTTTAGCTGAAGTCATTTTGAATTGGGCAACTTTCACTTGCATTCAAAAGCCCCAAGCACAACAAAATCATAGCCGCCACTAATCAATCTGATTTAGCTCATGGTTAATACCATGCTTATTATTTAAATGTGTCTAGCAGTTCCAAGAGAGTTTCATCAACAAGGATAAGAAAAGATGTCTAACTTACTGAGCCAATGGTTGTCCTCCAGAGGCTTCATGGGAAATAGATGAATATTAAATATTTAATTAAAAGGTAAAAAACCAAACCAAACCAAAGACCATCTGACCCTATCATAAAGTTAGGTTCAGGGGCTCAATGGAGCAAGCATACCTGCACTAAAACTATTTGAACAGGCACCCACAAGTCCACAGCTTTGCTTATCTGTCAGGGGTCCCTCAGGGATCAACTTCCTAGTAAAACAGGGAGGTTCTGTGTAATGTCTCCGGCACCACCAGGGTTCGGGTTGGTTAGCAGAACCTAGCCTATGCCTGAAAACAAATAAAAGTCACATGCACAAAATTCATGGGATTATTTTACTAGCATCTGGGGGAGAGGAAATGTCATAGTCAAAGTTGCACGAAGAACATCTTCAGATTGAACTCTAGCCAAATGAAAGGAAGGTCAAGTTCTCATTTCCTTCTCCTCTGGCCTGGGGACGGAAGCAGCGTCTCCTTTCCTGGCGCTCAGGGTTCAAACCGTCGGTGATGTGGCCTCCCTCTCATGACCATGAGATGCATCCCAGACACACATTCTGAGAAATCCCTTCCGTTCGTGTGGTTTTCCTCTTCCGGCTGAGAATGCGGCTGGCTACGGCAAAACTGTTCACCAACCGTACGCTCTGGTCCATACAGCTTTCTTCTTAAACTCTGGGAGAACTCTTAAGGACAGCAGGGTGGCTAAGGGGACAGAAAGGAAAGTGCACTGTTGCATTTGGTGGGGCTGCATTTGCAAAGGTCATTTAGATCAAAAGAGCATCAGGACGGAACCTGGCTAATCTTCAAGACCAAGAATTACCACCAAGCCGTAGACAATGTTTTAATGGCAGAAAACCATTAATAAAAGTTTTGGGGAAAGTTTTTTTGGTATCAGTTCAGGAGAAATTCTGCAGATTTAAAACAAAAACTGACTTCAGGGATGCTGGTAATATTCTTTTTCTTAATCAGGGTGCTTATTAAATAAGTGTGTTCCCTTTATAAAAATCTACTTATGACTTATTTTTCTACATGAATATTATTTTTCCACTAAATATTTAACTAAAAAGGTAAAAAACAGAACAAAACAAAACCAAAGACCAACTGACCCTATCATAAAGTTAGGTTCAGGGGCTCAGTGGAGCAAGCATACTTGTACTAAAACTATTTGAACAGGCACCCACAAGTCCACAGCTTTTCTTATCTGTCAGGGGTCCCTCAGGGATCAATTTAAAATAGGGAAGTTCTGTGTAATGCCTCTAGGTAACTTATCATATATATTATCTTGTAATACTAATAGAAGTATACTGAGCTATTATATAAAATAGTGTGAAGGAATGGAGGGAAGCCAGAGTTACACAATTATTGTGTGCGACTCTAATAAAGTCCTTGAACAGATAATAGAGTTAAACATTTACTTTCTTGACCCAAATTACTCTTCCTCATCAATATCAATTATTTGTTATCTTCATAACCTAAGACAGTATATGTTGGCAGTAACCAATGGTATTATGGACCCACGGCCATTACAAATGAGTCCAGACTCCCCCATGCAAACAAATGGAGGACATCCTAGCAGCAAATCTCTAGGGATGGCTCTAGTGGAACTGTTTCAGGCCCCGGCCCTATTCTCAATGAAGTTGTGTGACTGGTCAGAATCACCTTCACAGCCATGTCCTCCACCCTCTTTGTGGGTAGGGAGAAGAATCAGACACAATACATTGGGAAATTCTCACTTGTTTGGCAAATAATAAATTACACCATACTTAAAGTAAAATATGGTCAGACTATGACTCTAGCCTAGAGATAGGCCTGAGAGATTATCCAAAGGTAGGCCAACATGCAACCTTCCCAGGTGAGCTGTGTCAGGGCAGTGTATTACAGCATGTCCTGGTATCCACAGCAACTATTGCCAGGATACAATCCCTACCCACCAACCCACAGAGCCAGCCCTAAAAGACTTCTCATATTTGAGTAAAAAAATCTATATAATTTTCACAGAAATACCTTCTATGTTTGTTGTCCCAACAGTCATAGTTTAACAAATCAATAGAGGAGTATTATAAAAAAAAAATCACAAAAAAACATATAAATACCTGGGAAATGTCCAACTCCCTTGGCAAAATACCAGGCAGCCATTAAAAATACTAGGATGAAGCCAGCGTAAGAAAAGATTAAATGCTTTAAAAAAATAATTTTAAAATATAAAAGGAAGTATTCAAAGTGTGTATTTTCTCAATTATAATTTTAAACACATTAAAACAACACATACACAGAGGGGGGCAAAAACTTCTCAGGAAAAATATCAAAATTGTCACTGGCCAATGGGATTCTGGATTCCTCTTTGCTTTTAATGAATTTTCTAAGTTTTGGTTAAAGTCATAGTTTATAATTATAATAAAACATTTTAAAAACCATCTAAAGAAAATTAAATGCACTGAAACGTTTTAAAATCCACTTTCTAATTCCAAAGGCCACACTGGTGGCAGCCCCGAGTTTCTTCTTCACCTGAACCAGGACGAGCTCCTTCAGGAACCAACACCCGCTCAGATGCTGTTTCGAGCGCGGACCGCGCTGGGAGGTTTTCACCTATCGTGTGCAGCTAGCACAGAAGTCATACCTTTTAAAAGACCCCTGGATTCCGCAGAGAGGCCTTCCTTAGGGCTTTCCATGAGGTTGAAGAGCCAATCAATGAACTAGAAAGAAAATGAAGAACCACAGTACCAGTCAGAGATCAGTCAGCCCTTGGGCCTGCGTACCTGCGGATCAGAGCAGTAGTCCCTGGGGAGTAACTCACTGGGCTGGGGAGGCCCTGGAGAAAGGGACCAGGCACAAGATGTTAAAGACAGACACAGCTCCCATTTAGTCAGAAGACCCACAAAGTCAAACCTCCTTTCCTTGCTGAATACCCTGGGACCTGCTATAGGTTTTAAGAGTGAGGGACACATGGGCTCCGAGGGACTCCTGTGTGCCCATGAACATTCTCTCTCATTATTCTGAGAGGTCCAGATTGGTCAAAAACCTTGCCCAATTCCACTCTCATTGAATAGCAGAGTCAAGATCTGGACTTAAGTATGCCTAGCTTCAAAGCTTCACACTCTTGCTGTGGCCAGTGTGGCTCAGTTGGCTGAGTGTCATCCCACGCACCAAGAGGTCGCAGGTTCGATTCCCAGTCAGGGCACATGCCCCAGTTTTGGCTCGATTCCCAGTAGAAGGGTGGGGGTGTGGAAGGCAGCTGATCGATGTTTCTCTTTCATCGATGTCTCTCTCTCTCTTTCCCTCTCTCTTCCTCTTTCTCTAAAAATCAATTTAAAAAAAGCCTCACACTATTTCTTTGCATCATGCTGCTTGCTACCTGGGTCTATGTACATCCAAGCCTAGGCTCCTAGTCTGGGCATTAAACAGGGAAACTCATCAGATGTAAGCCACTGTTTCTAAAATAAAATATGTTTCTGTAGATAAGAACAGTTCATGCCCAAATGAATATAAAACAGCAAGTCGAAATGCAAAATAAAAAAAAGCATAACAATTTGTTAGGTAGAGCCAAGTGTGTTAACCGCACATAGATCCTGCAAATGAGGTAGAAACTCATAGTCTTTACGACTTTGGACTGATTTCCTACGGTGCAGCCAAAATTGTTTTCGAATTGGATGTAGGGCAATTTCATCGATTCCTGAATGTTGCCAATCTTGATTCATTTGAACTTTGGACATAGAAGCTGGATTGAAGAAAGAGTAACATAATAAAGAAAACGTTCCTAATTCCCTGCTTTAATTAAAAGCTTTTTTGTTTTGTTTATTTTTTCTCAACTTTGTTTTAAAACATCCTACTGGTAAAGTAAATAAGTCAAGCACTACAAACACACAACAGATGCAGACGTCTGCATTGTAGTTCAAAGCAAGCCTGGTGTCCTAGGCCAGAAAGAACACGAGGTAATACCACATTTAAACCGATTTTCATTTCTGATGACACAGAAAACACAAAAGTTGGGGCAATACTACTAATGCTTACCAGGTTTAAGAAAACAGAGGCGTTTTCATTGAGATGCTCAGGGAGTTGTGCATAGCTAAACTATGAGTCTGCAGCTCAAAAATATTTTGTCAAGATTAGTGGTCAGGTTTTAAGAATAAGCCTCATAAAGTTAGTTTTAAGCTTCCAGCCTCAAAAAAAAAAAAATCCAATTTTGATTAAATGGGATTCAGAAAAGAATCCTCCAAAACAACTGTATTAAAATAAAGACAAGGTCAAGGCCACATAACGAGAATTCTGGGAAGCACAGTATTTTCATCTGCTCAGCAGGACAGCGAGTAACCTGGCGAATCTTAATATCAAAAGCGTAAGGGACTTCCTGAGGGCAGGGGTGATCACCTTACAGCTCACACGTGTCCCCACAGCCTCCCTGGAAGGCGGCTGCAGGAGGGAATGAGCTGGGCTACGAGATGATGGGTGCTCCACACTCACGTTTCCCCTCAGATTCCCTGACACCCGCCCCCCAGGCACTGCTGATCCCCCCTCCCTTGTTCATCACTCTACACTCCTTTCCCTCTTTATCATTCCATCTTGCAATCTTGAACTCCCAGAAGCTTACTCATCATTTCGTCCCCAGGACCAAGAACACACGTGTCTTTCTTTGATAAATGAACGCAGGCAGAAGCGTTACTTTCCGCCTCACCCCCCGCTGTGAGCAAGTTGTTTCTGTTGTCACTGTTAGCCTCTGTCTCTGAGGCTCTGCATCTGGCTGGGATGTGGGGCCAAGCATGAAAGCCTGTGGTGTGAGTCCAGTTTCGCTGGGCTCCCACGTCACATCTACAGCAGGAACTGCCGAGGAGGAAATGGCCACCTGCCCCGACAGCAGGCGGCCACCCTCACCTTCTGGGCCTGCTCCCTCCACGGCTCCTTCTGCAGCAGCAGCAGCATGCTACTGGGAAGGAGAGCGAGGGCCGCCTGCAGAGTGACCCTGTGCATTGGGCTCCTGCCAAGGAAGCTGGATGCTGGCCCAGCCAGGTCCTGCTCTTGATGCCACGGCAACCAACTGGCACTGAGGCCGAGGAGGAGAGGGGCAGCATGGTCGGCCCATGCAACCACCGCCGTTGCAAAGATCAGCAACAAGAAGTCCAGAGCCTATAATGGAAATAGACACAAGGCTAGTCACATGTTTTAACCACTCAGAGTAACACATGTTCACATACACAGCCTTGTAATGATGCAATGCTCTATTCCCCTCCCCTCAGCCCCTCCTGCCCTACCCCTGCCCCAGAAGAGGACTGAACTGAAGAGCAAACTCTGTTTTCAAACTTAATCAAGAGACACTGTAGGGCAGGCATGTCAAACTCACAGCCCGTGGGCCACGTGCCTCATTTATTCGGCCTGTGTTAGCCTTTGAGTTTGACATGCTTGCTGTAGGGCTTTGGTAGGTTTTTGAGGTCCTCTTTTAGGAATACAGAAGGACCATCAGTTTGATTATTAGTGCTCTAACATTTCAGGAGAAACATAATTAAATTCCTAATCATACTGAGCTTTAAATACTCATCTGGTTTGGTGTTTTCTAAGAGATTAAAAATTAATTAAGAGTGCTATGGAAAAGTATATTTAGATTTATTGTTATGTGGCTGAATCTGATTTTTAAAAATATTTACAGTCTTGTTCTATTTTTGAACAATAACAAATGACTCTCCTCATGCATTCTACCAAGTCTGTCTAGAGTCTGTCCCTTTAGATTTTAGACTGTTCTAGACAATTGTAGAAATGGTGGTAACAGGGGCTACCTCTAAGATGTTGGATTACTGTGATTTAAATTACACTTCTTTCTGCTTATCTGTATTTCCCAGGTTTTAAAAGATTTTCATAAGAAAACAGAGAAAGCTAATAGAAACTCAGGAGATCAAAAGAAAAAGATGACAGATTACACTTGTTAAAAAAAATTCAAAAAGAACTCAATCTCTTAGAATTCCTACTCTACTAACTAAAAATTTAAAAACACATGCAACTCCTCAGAAAAGTGGGGCAGAATTTCAAACAACATTCCAGGCTGCGCACATTTTTACTCACAAAGGAAACATGTGAACGAGACATGCCTATAGAAAAAAAACTGTACACCTCAAAATTTCACAGAGGGCCGTTAAGAAAATGAGGAAAGGAGGAAAAGTGCTGTCATTATTTCATTTACTAATCTTTTTCTTTTTTATTATTATTTTTAAAAATATATTTTATTGATTTTTTACAGAGAGGAAGGGAGAGGGATAGTTAGAAACATCAATGAGAGAGAAACAAGATCAGCTGCCTCCTGCACACCCCCCACTGGGGATGTGCCCGCAACCAAGGTACATGCCCTTGACCGGAATCGAACCTGGGACCTTTCAGTCCGCAGGCCGAGGCTCTATCCACTGAACCAAACCAGTTAGGGCATAATCTTTTTCTTTTTTAATTCACCCAATACCAGTGATTCTTAACCTTTTTTTGGGTCAGAAGTCAATTCGAAGCTGTGCTGAAAACTCTCTAATATATGCACACATGCCCATAGGTAGTGGTGTGCACACAGACTACTTGCACACACTCCAGGAATCTCTTCAAACCAGGCGTGTGAAGCCTCTTGGGCCAGCATGGAGGCCGGAGCCCTAAACCCCACCTCCTCTTAGGGTCAAGCCCAAGTACATAGACCCTGGGTTTGCCCTCCAGCTGGTGTCCTTTGTGTGCTGCCTGTCAAGGAACGTATTCTTTTGAAATCTTTTTCAAGGTGTAACCTTACGTGTCCACAAGAACCTGGTAAGAACATCCATTTCTTGTGACATCAGAGTTATCACCACTGTTGTTTCCCAAGAATAAAAGGAAGGAGGAAAAGAAAGCCACAGGCAGCAAAAAATTCCTCTTTTTGGGAGAGCAAATGTAAATTTTATGTTTTAAAAAGGCTACAAATTGCCGAAACCGGTTTGGCTCAGTGGATAGAGCGTCGGCCTGCAGACTCAAGGGTCCCAGGTTCGATTCCGGTCAAGGGCATGTACCTTGGTTGCGGGCACATCCCCAGTGAGGGGTGTGCAGGAGGCAGCTGATCGATGTTTCTCTCTCATCGATGTTTCTAACTCTCTATCCCTCTCTCTTCCTCTCTGTAAAAAATCAATAAAAAAATATATTAAAAAAAGGCTACAAATTACTCCTCTGAATTGTACCTCATCAAGAGCCACGTTCTGAACAGAGGTTGACTGGTAAGCAATATTTCTGATATAACCCATCAGTTCCAAGAGCCATTCCATTCTCTTCAACACACCTGAAAAGACAAAAACATTTTCTTACCTGACCAGGGTTTTTCCTTTGAAATGCAAAACAGAACAGTAATGACTACCACAGCTCAAGCAGAACACCTGGTGAGGATGTCATGAAATAGTTTCCGGTCTCTCACCATACCCGAGACTTGCCATCCCCGTGAGAGTTCCACTATTCACAGCAGATGACCGTATTTCGGTCTTCATTTTCAATGGCTAATTTATTCTTCAAGCCTACCCACCCACTAGTGGTAAAATGCATTTATTGGAGTTCTTTCTCAACATTAAACACACTATGAGAAATCTGGCACACAACTAGCCACTAATATTGAATGCCAAAATCTCACAGAAACCTATCCTAAAGACATAAAAAGTAAAAACCAGATGTTATAGGGTAATTAGAGAATGAACAACATATTTTTTCCTTTTTTATTTTTTAAAAATGAAGATTCCCATTATAGTAAAAACTACTTTGAAAGGTTTTCAAAAATTTAGTGAGTAAGAAAAATATAGGGATGAAGATTGAAGGTTAGAACCCAGGGCAATCTCAAATTTATTTCCATTTGCTTAAATTATCTTCATGCTTAATTGGGAACACCTACTGGATTTTCCCCCCTGATAAATATAGTTTTGATTTTGCATAAAGAAATCTAGTTTCTCATCACAGGTTCATTTTTCATTGGTGAAGCACAAACACAGATATGAGACAACCATCTCAATTGCCATAGAGGAAGCGGAATCAACATTTCCAATCCAATTTTGAAAAGAGTATTACAAAGACGTTTGCCAGTTTTCTCTCAAAACTTTATAAAGACACAAGAGACGGGGGAAACGGGGCACAGAAGCATAAGCAACTGGCCCAGGGTCACAGGGCTTCCTGGCCACGTCTGATCCGCGTAAGCCAGATGCCACTCAGAACTCGAATGTAGACAGAGAAATCCTAAGCACATGACCAAAGGCGTGGGAGGGGAAATGAAGGAGTTCCCTTTTCAGACGACTCCTAAAGCCTAAATGTGTAAACAGTTTAAAAGTTGCGCCATACGATTCCTTAGCAGAGCTCAGGCCTGGAACTCCTCCTGGCTTGAGCATGTAGTGAGGTCATCCAGATTTTATTCTTCTCACCCCTGAGAAGTTCTTCTATAGAATAACTACTCAAGTTCATTGTTGCTGTTTTTTGTCTGTTTGTTAAATGACTGCCCAAAAGCCATTTTCATGAAAACATCAGGCATAATCAATGGATATCCTGTCTGACAGAATCTACCTGATAAACTTCTTTATATCCTTGAGGGCCAAAAAAGAGATAAAAATCCTCAAAAGAATTCGTTCCCATAGCTAAAGAGTGGATGTTGTGAGCTGCACCTGCTCATTTCCAGCCAACGTGCTCCTCATTCGGGGTGACAAAGCCTCACCTGTGTCTAAAAGCACTAAACCAGCTTTCAAGTTGGGGAAACAATGACAGCTAAAGAGATGGCTCCTTCCTGTTCTGATGCTCGCCCCGCCGGCCTTACCTGTGTTGGCATGGCTCACAATCCGCGCGTGGTACAAGCTGTGCAGGATCACCCAGGCCAGTGTGTCTTTCTCCCGGTGCTGAGCAGCCACGCCGAGCATGTCGTTCACGCCCATCAAGGGGAGCCGTCCTTGAGAGACCAAGTACAGCCTGACAAAGGAAGCCTTTTCCAGGCTGCTCTGCAAAAAAGCCAATTGTTGAGTTACTATTACATTAGCTGTAGTTGTTATGGAACCTCAGTGCATGGGCAAAACAGAAAGGGTGAGGTGAAGCTGATTATTCTCCCAAATGCTGAAACTGTTCATTTCCTGCAGCGTGTGACCCATTTCCCTGCGCTCCATTAGAACGTATATGCAGACAGTGCTGTAGTGTCACCTCCTGCTTCTCATGAAAACCATCAATGACTCCGGGGTCAATCAGTGATGATGTTTAGTAAGAATACACAAATAATAATAGGTGCTAGGCGCCATTGTAAGCACATGACACGTATTCTTTTGACAGTCCACAAAGTATGGTACACAGACCTCTGGGGACCCCAAGACTCTTTTACAGTGTCTGTGTGGTCAAACTGTATTCATAATGGCATCCAACTGTAGTAATGTTCATTGTATTTTTCATTCCCACTTGAAATTTTTGCAAACATCTAGTTTCATGTAAAACATTCCTGTAAGCCAGTGATTTCAACCTTTTTCTCCTCATGGCACATATAAACTAGCTACTAAAGTTCTGCAGCACACCAAAAAACATATTGTATATTTTGCCGATCTGACCAAAAAATAGGTATAATTTTGATTCATTCATACCGGATGGCTGTTGTTGTGTTGGCTGTTGTCATTTTCTATTTGACAATCAAAGGGAAAAAAGTTCAGTGCCCCTGACTAAATAGTCAGTATTGTACGTTTTAGAAATTCTTGTGGCACACCGGTTGAAAATCACTGCTGTAAACAATAGAAATGATTAATTTCATTAAACCTTTGCCCTTGAGTACACGTCTTTTTAATATTCTGTGGGACAAAGTGGGAAGTGTCCAAAAGGGACTCTAATGCACACCGATGTAGAATGGTTGTTCCAAGGAAAACACAGCATTGAGCTGTAAGCTGAAATGGCCACCCTCCCCATGGAACCACCCACGGCTATTCAAACCGAGTATTTGACAGGCTCCTTTTTTAAAAGTGAAGGACGTGAGACCGTGACTTCATGGAAAATACTTGACAGCATTCACTGCCAATAATACAATCAGAACTTTCAAGCAAAAATTAGATTTTTGGAAAATTTGTATCTGCTTATATGAGTTTGGCAGTTTCCCAATACATGAAAGACTGGTGATATTAACCAATACGATGTGTGGATATCGTATAGTGAAAATGTACCAACATTTGGAAGATTTTCAAGTGGCCGATGTATGATATTACAAAATCCTGCACCGGTGAGAGACGCAGAGTACAAAAACCGAAGAATGGCTTTTAACGTAACAGAGTGTGAAGTTCACTATGACCAGGTTCCACACTGCAACGAACCTACAAGAAACTACTGCCTTTGTGTTTTGGTGCAAAACCAAAGAGAGATCCATAGTTATCTGAAAAGCCTGTAAACACACTCCTCCCTTTCCTCTTACATATCTGTATGAGGCTGATTTTCTTCACAAGCTTCTCCAAAGTGATGTCCCGAGAGACTGAAAGGGCAGCCGCCACAGGACCCCGCTGCCTTCAGCCCACGAGGACCCCGCTGCCTTCAGCCCCGGCAGACACGGAGGAGCCAGGCGAGAATGGGAAGCAATGCCACCTTCCTCACGAGGTTTTTTGATTTTCTGGAAAATATTTTTTTTCTTATTTAAGATGCAACAGGGTTGTTATTATTACTTTTAAGTATTTTTTCATTTCCTCGTTTTAATTTTTAATATGGTGAATATTGACAGACGTGACCCATACACTAGTACACAGAAGCTCTTTGGAGTCCTCAGTGATTGTTAAGACACTAAAATGGTCCTGAGACCAAAAGGTTTAAGCACTGTGCTAACCACTGACTTCTCACACGGGCTGTATGCAACCCCTTACCATTCCCCCCGCCTTTGCGGATGCGGAGCCTGCAGCGCGGAGACTGGGGGGCCGCTTTAGGCCCCACGGCCCTCGGGGGCAGAGGAGCACTGGCGCCCCAGGAGCCCGGGGCTTCACCTGCAGCATTCTCACCTCTGTTCTTTCCGGAAAGGAAAGCACTCCTCAGTGGAACACACGACCTCCCTTGGGGACATCGGAACACTATTGTGGTGACAATGTTCTGGATGGTACTTTAGGAACCCAAGTGAATAACATAGCAACCTTTAGCTCTGGGTACCAGGAAGTTTGTATGCTTCACTTCTGACTATATTACACAAACATAATAATAGGACATAATAAATTGCATGACTAGAGTAAGTATGATAATAAATCATTACTGAGTACTCGCCTTGAGTCAGGCCCTATTCTAAGAACTTACTGTGGATTAAGTCATTTCATGCACAAATTAACCCAAACGGGTAGGTGCTATTGTCTCCCTTTCACAGATGAGGAAAACTGAGGCAGGGAGAGGTTATGAAATGTAACTAAGGTCACACTGGTAAGTTAGAGCTGGATTTTACCCTGGCAGTGAGGCTCCAGAGTCCATTCATGTAAGCTTTTATTTTATTTTTTAATTTAATAAATCTTTATTGTTCAGATTATTACAATTGTTCCTCTTTTTTCCCCCCATAGCTCCCCTCCACCCAGTTCCCACCCCACCTTCTGCCCTCCCCCCCACCAACTGTCCTCATCCATAGGTGTACGATTTTTGTCCAATCTCTTCCCACACTCCCCACACCCCTTTCCTCCCGAGAACTGTCAGTCCACTCCCTTTCTATGCTCCTGATTCTATTATATTCACCAGTTTATTCTGTTCATCAGATTTTTTATTCACTTGATTTTTAGATTCACTTGTTGATATGTATTTGTTGTTCATAATTTTTATCTTTACCTTTTTTTCTTTTTCCTCTTCTTAAAGAATACCTTTCAGCATTTCATACAATACTGGTTTGGTGGTGATGAACTCCTTTAGCTTTTTCTTATCTGTGAAGCTCTTTGTCTGACCTTCAATTCTGAATGATAACTTTGCTGGGTAATCTTGGTTGTAGGTTCTTGCTATTCATCACTTTGAATATTTCTTGCCACTCCCATCTGGCTTGCATAGTTTCTGTTGAGAAATCAGCTGACAGTTGTATGGGTGCTCCCTTGTAGGTAACTAACTTTTTCTCTTGCTGCTTTTAATATTTTCTGTCTTTTGCTCTTGAAATTTTAATTATGATGTGTCTTGGTGTGGTCCTCTTTGGATTCCTTTTGTTTGGGGTTCTGTGCGCTTCCTGGACTTGTAAGTCTATTTCTTTCACCAGGTGGGGGAAGTTTTCGGTCATTATTTCTTCAAATAGGTTTTTAGTATCTTGCTATCTCTCTTCTGGCACCCCCATAATTCAGATGTTGGTTTGCTTGAAGTTGTCCCAGAGGCTCCTTACACTATCTTCATATTTTTGGATTCTTTTTTCTTTTTGCTTTTCCGGTTGGGTGTTTTTTGCTTCTTTGTATTTCAAATCTTTGACTTGATTCTTGTGATCCTCTAGTCCAGTGATGGGCAACCTTTTGAGCTTGGTGTGTCAAACTTCGCCAAAAAACTGAGCATAACTCAGGTAGTGTGTCATTTTGAGGAAAAACTAACTCCAAGACTCTAGTCGCAAATGTTTCATCCTCAGGAGCAGCAAATGTTTCATCCTCGGCATGCGGCCGCATGTCATCAGAAATGGCTACGTGTGTCAGTGCTGACACGCGTGTCATAGGTTCGCCATCACTGCTCTAGTCTGCTGTTAGATCTCTGTATAATATTCTTTATTTCAGTCAGTGTATGCTTAATTTCTAGTTGGTCCTTTTTCATATCCTCGAGGGTCTCGCTAAATTTATCGGCAGTTTCTAGAAAATTCTTGAAAAACCTTATAACCGTGGTTTTGAACTCTATATCCAGTCATTTGCTTTCCTCCATTTCTTTCATTTGTGATCTGTTTCTTTGTCTCTGCATTTTGGCTGCTTCCCTGAGTTGATAGAGTGGCTTTGTGTGCTAGGTGTCCTATAGGGCCCAGTGGCTGAGCCTCCCCAGTTACCTGAGGTGGACACTCTTGGTGCACCCCTTTGTGGGCTGTGTGCATAGTCTTGTTGTAGTTAAGCCTTGATTGTTGTTGGTATCACCGGGAGAAATTGACCTCCAGGCCAATTGGCTGTGAGGATCAGCTGTGTCTATGCTGGGAGAGCTTCTGTGCTAGAGACACCCTTATGGGGCAAGACTTGCAAAAGCCTCTGTGCTCAGCTTGGATGGGGCAGAGTCTCAGGGCGGAGCAGACAGCATTGGTTTCCCCGTCAACCCTGCCCTAAGAGGCCCCTGGGTCTTAGTGTCCCACGGTAATCGCTGTAAGCACCTCTGAGAGAAAGCCGCCCTCGAGTTTTGCCCGCTGCCAGATAGTCCAATTTCTCCCAGAATGAGTCTGGGTCCCCAGAGTCTTGCCCAGAACTGGAGTTCAGCACAGTCAGGAGCTTTTGTCTCCCTCCCAATTGAGAAAGCCAGCCGTGTACTCAGTTGCCCGCCCTCTCCGCGCACACGTGTCTCAGTACCTCTGCCTTCTGCAGCTCCTCTGAGTCTCAGTGTGCTTCTATCTTTCCTTCTAGTTGTAGAATTTCCACTCAGCCAGCTTTCCTGTGGTTCTGCATGATGTCCGTTTTGTCCTTTAGTTGTAGTTTTGAAATTGTCGTGCAAGGCAGCAGTTTAGGTATTTACCTATGCCGCCATCTTGGTTTCTCCCCACATAAGCATTTCTTTATACTGCCTCTCCTTGCTTAAATTGGGCTCATCTCCAAAATGCTGGCATCCCAAATTCTCTAACAGTGGTTCTCAAACCTGATGATGCACCATAATCACCTGCAAGAACTGTTAACCCTTTGCACTCGCTTGCTTTTTTCTCGAGCTGCTACCATGCTAACCGTGTCGAGTCACACTCGACATCCGAGTGCAAAAGGTTAAAACAGACTCCTGGGCCCCACCTCCAGAGTTTCTGATTGAGTAGTTCTGGGGTGGGACTTGAGAATTTGCATATTTAATCAGTTCCCAGGTGATACTGATGTCTCTGGGCCAAGGACCATATTTTGGGAATCATTGCTATATGACGCAGAAATTCAAGGATTTGGTTGCATAGGTAAAACCATCCTTAAAGTGGAATCAGATGTCCACCAGCTATGTGAGGGCTCATAGTTCTGTAGAACTTTGATATTCCCTGGTATGCAGGGTTGCCATTTGAATAAGTATGTCCATTGGGATGTACTGACTAAAAAATTATTCATGCTTACCTGCAGTTCAAATGTATAATATCTGCTAAATCTGGCAACCTTACTGGTATGCTACTTTTTGCTCATTCATCATCTGGCTGGCCGTACGTGTGAGGGTGCTTGTCAATTATCTTGTGTCAGGGCTCATGGTGCTTTTTCTCAGTCAGACACCTTTCTTCATTCGAAACGGGTATCAGGTGGAAAAAAAGTAATGTGAGACTGGAACTATTTTTTTTTTTAAACCTTCCACGCATGAGACAGTCCTTTGGTCAGAATATTCCCATTCCTGTGATTTTTGTATTGAAGACATTGCACTGTACTTACTTTTGCCCACAGGTAACACTAAGGCAGCGTTGCCAACTGGTGGTCCGCGGACCACTGGTGGTCCATGAGGTCCGAAAGGTTGGCGACTGCTGCACTCAAGTGTTCTTGATAAAGTGGGATTAATTAGTTTAAAACGTTATTAAACACATTTGTTAAGAACCAACCACACAGAGTAGACTGGACACAAGACCCAGAGTGAATCAGAGATAGTTTTCTGAAATTAATTGTAACAGATAGGAAACAAAACTAGCCTCAATAATGAAAAAGTACATAGATATGTTATTACCTTGGTAACCGGGGCAAGCCGATTTGCTTCATCGTCTGTCATCTCCGAGAGGCATTTTGCTACACTGATGTACAGCTCTAAGTCATTCCTCTAGTAAAGAACAAAGCCAAACGTGTCAAAATACAATGTGAGGCAAGTATAGTCTTAATGTTCCAACAAATTATTAGATTTGCTTATCTCCACGAATAACCAACCAAACCAAAACATGTGGTCATTTGTTTCTCATTTAAAAACATCTTTCTTGTTATTTTATGTATTTGTTTGCCTGTTCTTTCTTTTATCTCCTCATCAGGACCCATCATTCTGAAAGGATTTTAACATCTTTGTAAAACTACAATTCTGGGAACCGCTGGGGAAGGGGAAAGGCTAGTACTAAGTCACTTCATATGAATAGCAGTGAATGACGTGCCCAGGGATTCTTGGGCGCAAAGTCAAGGGCTTCTGAGCTTCCTCAACCCCCACAGGCATTGGTAAAAGGCCGAAGAGCGAACTTCCTGGTTAGCCAGCTTCTGAGCTTGCTTAAGACTTTGGTTCTAAACATTCAACCTCAATTTAGAACTTGGAAGCAAACACATTCTTAGTGAAGAACGTGGTTATTTCTTGCCAGCCTTCCCACCACATTCTTAAAACGTACACCTCCCTGCTTTGCCAAAAAGGCTTTAACAAATCCCAAACATAAATGGTCAGGAATGTAAATATTTTTGTACCTCACCCGAATCTTATTTGGCAGAAGGTCAAAAATGTTCCCAGTAGCTTCACAGAGCAGACTCCAGAGGTGGTGGGCAGGGCTGGGCAGCTTCATGGCCTGGCTCAGGCCCTGCAAGGCACTCGGGCATAGCTCAGGATTGGCAAGCGGGGAAGCTGCTTTGAAAACGGCCACCATTAAGTTTTCAACAAAACCCAGGATTTGTTCGCCAGAGACGTGTTTGACCCACAGCGGTGCAGACACCAGGAGGTATTTCTTGATATTCAGCTGGAAGGAAAACAGCCAAGGTCAGATGTAAACAGGCAGGTCTGGGTTTACAATGCTTATACTCCCGGGTCATCGCTGTGCTTGAGAGCAGCTGCGCGAGGAAAGGGGCAGGTTGCTTCCTGCCCCTGAGTTTCCCACAGCCTCCTGGTCCGACGGACCACCAGTGCATGCAATTTTGGCTGCTGCAGGGACTTCTGATCCAGCCTGACTCGTGTATGCATGGTACCTGCCCACCCATCTGCGGACGACTCGGCTTAAACCTGGGATCTTTTCAGTGAGGGGAAGAAAATGCCGCATCATAGTCACTGCTGTTCAGTCTTAAAAAGCCACATTTTCTGTCAAGAAGAGCTCCTGAAGATGAAAGGCTCGCCTGTTGGAAATCAACTAAACCGAGGACCTGGCAGTCCAGACTCCGTCTTCTGAGGAAGCGCAGGGACATAAGGAGAGGACCTGGCACGAGGAGACCACTGCTGAGCGGAGAACAGCAGCTGAGCATGTGAGAGCGACCCTGGCATCTGAGTTCCAGAGAGCTAGGAAGGGGCACAGTTAGTAAAGTCTCACAGACTTTAAGAGAGCAGGCTTCAAAAATTCTCAGAAACAGTCCAGCCGGTATGGCTCAGTGGTTGAGTGTCGACTCAGGAAACTGGAGATCACCGTTCAATTCCTGGTCAGGGCACATGCCTGGGTTGCAGGGTTGATCCCCAGTAGTGGGTGTGCAGGAGGCAGCTGATCAATGGTTCTCTCTCATCATTGATGTTTCTACCTCTCTCTCCCTCTCCCTTCTTCTCTGAAATCAATAAAAATATATTTTAAAAAAATCTCAGAAAACAGAATATGACACTAAAGAGGCAGCAAGTCTAAAAGAAGTGGTATAAAAAATAAAGTCTGACAAAAATCAGTAAATTTCTAAAAAGAGTGATGTCATTACATGAGTTATCTGAAGAGCTCACTTTAAAGAATATGCCATTTCAGACCATTTTTTAATGAGAAGGTATGTAATTAAGAAAAATTCACAAATTTAATTAATTAATTAACAAAGATAATATGAAAGGCCCATAATCAAGGACAAATGCAAAAGAGTAGCGATCTGAAAGAGAAATGGAAAGAAAACTAAAACCTAGAAAATGTCTGAAGTCAACAACACAGGCGAGGCTAGGTGAGTTACACCTGATTCAAAAGGAAGGAGCTAATAGTATAGTGTTTAAGACATGGGCTTTGGGGTCACCAGACTCTCTTCCATTTGTTAGATATGTGAACTTTGCTGAACCTTTGTTTGCCTCAGTTTATCAACCTGTACAATGGAAATAATAAAATCTACTGTACAGAAGTAAAATAAGCCACACACAGAAGACTTCCTATTGTATGATTCCATTCTAAAGAATTTCTAAAAATTAAGATACCTAGGAATAAACTTAACTAAGGATATAAAAGACCTGTACCCAGAAAACTTCAGGACATTGAAAAAAGAGATAGAGGAAGACATAAACAAATGGAAGAACATACCATGTTCATGGACTGGTAGAATCAACATAATTAAAATGTCCATACTACCCAAAGCAATCTACAGATTCAATGTAATCCCCATTAAAATACCAACGGCATATTTCAAAGATCTAAAACAAACTCTCCAATAATTTATCTGGAATAAAAAAAGACCCCGAATAGCCACAGCAATCCTGAGAAAGAAGAACAAAGTTGAGGGATTACATTACCAGATATCAAGCTATATTACCAAGCCACGGTTCTCAAAACTGCCTGGTACTGGCACAAGAACAGACATATAGACCCATGGAACAGAACAGAGAATCCAGAAATCGACCCAAGCCATTATGCTCAATTAATATTTGACAAAGGAGGCAAGAGCATATAATGGGGTCAAAACAGTCTCTTTAATAAATGGTGCTGGGAAATTTGGTCAGATACATGCAAAAAAAATGAAACTAGATCACCAACTTACACCATACACAAAAACAAACTCAAAATGGCTAAAGGTCTTGAATGTAAGACAGAAAACTATAAAAATCCTACAAGACTCCTTAGGCAGCAAAATTGCAGACATATGTCGTAGCAATATCTTTATAGACACAGCTCCTAGGGCAATGGATACTAAGGAGAAAATAAACAAATGGGACTACATCAAAATAAAAAGCTTCTTCAGAGCAAAAGAAACTATCAACAAAACAATAGGAAAGCAAACTGCATGGAGAACATATTTTCCAATGCTATTTCAGATAAGGGTTTAATCTCCAAAATTTACAGAGAACTCATACAACAAAAGGAAGATAACGATCCAATCAAAAAATGGGCATAGGATCTAAATAGACACTTTTCGAAAAAGGACATACAGAAAGCCCAGAGACATATGAAAACATGCTCAACATCATTAATCATCTGAGAGATGCAAATCAAAACAACAATGAGATACCATCTCACACCTGTCAGAATAGCTATCATTAACAAATCAACAAATGACAAGTGCTGGTGAGGATGCGGAGAAAAAGAAACCCTCCTTCACTGCTGGTGGGAATGCAGACTGGTGCAGCCACTGTGGAAGACAGTATGAAGTTTCCTCAAAAAGTTAAAAATGGAACTCCCATTTGACCCAGTGATCCCACTTCTAGGAATATATCCCAAGAAACCAGAAACACCAGTCAGAAAGGATATATGCACGCCTATGTTCATAGCGGCACAATTTACAATAGTTAAGATTTGGAAACAGCCTACGTGCCCATCAGCAGATGAGTGGATTAAAAAACTGTGGTACATCTACACAATGGAATACTATGCCACTATAAAAAAGAAGGAACTTTTACCATTTGCTACAACATGGATGGAACTGGAGAGCATTATGCTAAGCAAAATAAGCCAGTCAGAGAAATATAAATATCACATGATCTCACTCATATGTGGGATATAATGATCAACATAATTTCATGAACAAGAATACATCGATCTAGAGACAAATGGTAGGGGAGGAGGAGTTAGAGATCAACTAAAGGACTTGTATGCATGCATATTAGCATAACCAATGGACACAGACACTGGGGGGGTGGGGGCTTGCCTAGGGTGGGAATGGCTGGGGGTGGGGGGTAAATTGGGGAAAAAGGAGACATATGTAAAACTTTAGACAATAAAAAAAATTTCTAAACTTTATATGAAATTTAAATTTATAGGAAAGTTCTTTTAAAAAGGCAAAATGACAGAGACAAGGAACAGATCAGTGGTAGCCCGGGTCTGAGGCTGGGAGTGGCGAGTGACTACAAGTAGGCACAATGGAACTTCTGGAGGTGATGGAAGTATTCTCGGAGATGGATGAAAATAAGTGGACCAAAATTCAAATTACACTTAAAATGGTCACCTTTTATGGAATATAAACTCTAACGCAATAAAGTAAAAAAAAAAAAAAAAAAAAAAGGCAGCTTGTCAGGGTGGAAGAGACTTAACCTGATGCCTGAAAGTACTCACTGAGGGCTTACACGTAGCAGGCGCATAGCAAGTGCTCACTAAGCGGCAGCGGGTGGGAGCTGCTTGGAGCAGACAGGTAGTGGTGAAAGCTGACAGACAGAAGGCACGCATCGAGAACACTGACCTGCAATTCAAAAGTATTAGGAGATGCAGGAAAACTTAAAGGAAAACAGTGAAGGGGCCTGGTCGGTGTGGCTTGGTGGTTGAGCGTTGACCTATGAACCAGGAGGTGATGATTTGATTCCTGGTCAGGGCACATGCCTGGGTTGCAGGCTTGATCCCCAATGGGGGTGTGTGCAGGAGGCAGCTGATCAATGATTTCTCTCTCTCTCTCTCCCTCCCTCTCTGAAATCAATAAAAATATATTTTAATAAAGAAAAAAAGTGAAGAGTAGAGACTGAAGCCAAAAGTTTGAGGAAATAAGGGAGAAGGGTTTGAAGCCTCCTAGAATAGAAGAATAACAAAGATGAGGTCATTGAACTTAGAATCCATTGGTAAAAGGATGCTCCCTCCATCCTTTGGGAATGAAGAAAGGAGTATGATGGAAAACAAGCGCTATTAGCCCTGACACCAGGTCATGAACAAACACCAGGCAAATCATTTCTTCCTCAGCTCTGTGCTCAAGCTGAGCACCTCACAGAGATGCCCTACTCTGCACCTACGCCCCTGGTGCCTCTAACTGGATGCCTAACCAAGTCCTACCAAGCCTTCACGGCTCACCTTAATTGCTGCCTTTTCTGTGAAAGGGGGATCAGATGTCCTGTGCATGTGGATTTGTCTTCTCTTACTACCTACTGAATGATTATGTGCATCATATAAACATGTAAGCCCAGGTTCAACGACTTTCTAGCTGTATGAACTTGAGAAAGAAACTTGGATAACTCTGGTCAGCACACCCTTTGTGTAATACATGGTAGCTGATAGCATAAACGGTGACAGTTACGGCAGAGTCTGAATCACACAATTTTTCACTCTGTTGGCCACCCTCAGTTCTTATAAAATCCCACTTGTCCACTCTTTACTTTGAGAACACACCCCGAATGCATGTTAATCTCCCTCCAGAGAACCACATCCTCCTGTTGCCCGACACCTCAGTTACTACATACACTGAGACCGTGGAGCAGCGGGGGCGTCACCCACAGGCCCAGCAGCGCAGCCGCGTTCTGGGAGGACTGCGCCTGGGTCACCATGATTTCCAGGCACAGCTGCTGGACCTCTTCACCTGGAAGAGAAGAAAGGAAAACAATGTTAGTGCAGCCGCTGCTCTGCTTTCCAGCCTTCAGTGTCTCAAATCAACGCACCTGCTGTGTGATTTCTACAGGTAACAACTGCAGGAAACCAAGAGGTATTCCAAGAGACCTTTCAGAGATGAGGTAAAAGAATGTACCACAGAATCCCAGGTCTTAGGACTGACAAGGGCCTTGAGCTATCTGGGGTGATCTCTCTCACGATACCCAGATGAACCTAAACACTCAAATACTATACAAATTTGGGCGAAAGATCTCTGCCTCTGCTTCCCCTCCTCTCCACCTTGCACCCGGCACAGAGAGCAATCTGTCTAGATCTGGCAGGACTTAGAGATGGAGCCACATTCTGCAGTGACCGAGTCTTTTTAATGGTCTGATCCCATCAGCAGGCAGCTTTTCTTTTTTTTAAGGAGTTTTACTAAAACACAAAGCATGCAAAAGCAGGGCAGGCCAGAAGGACTTATTTTTAAAATGAAATCTTTGATGACAGGACAGTAACATCATATCTGATGACAGTACAGAAACATATGCAGGCATTTAAATAAAAAAATTGTGTACAGTCAAAATCATCTTTTATTATCCCTTAAATTGCACATAAAGCACAGCATACAAATCTTTCTGTAGATCACATATAAGCACCTACTGTAAAATAACATTCATGACATATGCACACAAACACCCATAGTCACAGCATTGTTAAAATTATTGTCCCTTCCTCTCTCTTTTTAATTTTTCTGAAGGTGAGGGGCAAGTACATGAAGCTAAACCTGCATATGCTAAGTCCATGGAAGAGGTTGCTGCGGATGAATGCGAGGTGTGGAGGAGGCATCCCTTTGCCTCTCACCACACGTACCTGTGGTAGATAGGATACTGGCCCCCAAAGATGTCCACATCCCAATCTCTGGAACCTGGGAATACGTTACCTTGAATGGCAAAGGGACTTTGTGGATGTGATTAAAGTTAATGACCTTGAGATGGGGATTATTCAATTGGACTCATTAGTTACATGAATCCTTAAACATGGGAAACCTAGTCCAGCTGCATGAGAAGGCCTCAGCCCTCTGCTGCTTGCTTTGATGATGAAGAAGGGGGGGGGGCACAAACCAACAAATGTGGGCAGCCTCTAGAAGCTAGAAAAGGGGAGAAAACAGATTCTCCCTTTCTTAGTCTGTCTGGGTTGTTAGAACAAAATGCCATAGACCGAGTGGCTTATAAACCAAAGAAATTCATTCCTCACAGTTCCGGAGGCTGGAATTCCATGGCCAGGGCAGGGCGCCCGTGTGCTCAGATTCCGGTGAGGATCTGACTTCTCGCTGTGTCCTCATGTGGTGGAATGAGCTGGGGAGCTCTGTGCCGCCTCTTTTATGAGGACACTCTTCCCATTCAGGAGGGCTCCCCCCTCATGACCTACTCAACTTCCCTAAGGCCCCATCTCCTCACCATTGTACTGGAGGTTAAGATGGCAGCATATGCATTTGGGGGCGGGGTGGCATGAATGTTCACACCACAGCACCCGCTAACGCATCTAGGAAATGATGCTGCTCTGTAATACCTTGACCTTAGCCCCGAGAGAGAACCCTGTTGGCCTTGTGAACTGCAGAACTAACTGTAAGATAAATAAGTAAACATGTTCTGGTTCAAGCCACTAAGTCTGAGGTAATTGGTTACAGCGCCCCCTTGTCTACTTCTGTGAAAGCTAAGGCAGAGGAAGTGCAGTTTGATAAACAGCCCAGCTCTCTGGTGCCTGCAACACATGCCCAGCAACATGCACATGTCAGCCAAGTGCTGCCTTGATGAGTGCATCTTTCTGCATCTGCCTGTGTCTTCAACCTCCCCCTCCTTACCCTCCACTACTTAGAAAGTGACCAGTGAACGTAACCCAGGGGCCCCATCCACGAAGTCAGCCCTCAAAACCGCAAAGGTCTATCTAGTCAGTGCCGCCCATGACACAGAACCCATTTTTCGACCCAGGTCACACCCTAAAAGCAGAGTCTGAAGGTGTAAAAACCATTGATATTTACCAAAGTTTAGCCTCATAAGTGGGGAGAGCAGTGCACCCCAGTTCACAGGAGGGTACTGGTGGCTTTCGCCAACCACCGCGATGGGTTTCATCACCACCTTGAGAAGGGATGGGGGCACCGACTCAGGACCTGCAACAGAAGGAAATTGATAACAGGACGTTTCCGTGGCATCATGCGTGGAGTCGGCCAGTGCTCCCTCCTGGTTCTTCTGTTCCAAAGGGATTGGTATCACATCTTCCACTGTGGTCTATCCTCCAGTCCTGTGCTTTTAATTTCAACCCCACTTACTCCAAAACCTGGTTCCCTCTGCTCTTTCTCTCTCTCTCATTTGCCTCCAATCTGTTCCTCTTGTCCGGATGGGAATAATCAATGTAACTGCTTAGCTGTCTTTCTAGCTTTCTCATGTCTTTTCACCTAGCTTTCTAAAAAGAGTAATGTTCTCTACAATACGTATTGCCTCACTGTTCGCTCACTGCTCATTCACTTCCAGAAAAGGAGACAATTACTGCTGACTCAGGAAAATTACCTTCAGTCCCCGTGGCCCTAAATGGGCATGCCCTGTGCCTTATGATTCACTGTTCCATTCCTCAGCCTGTGTATGGCTGACTACTCCAGAGGTGAGCATATAATGCAATAGCTAATCCATAGGTTAACCAGCTTTGACACAGTAGCACAACTTTAATATTATATTCTTACTAGTGGCCCGGTGCACAAAACTCGTGCACATTAAAAGGGAATTAATTAGAAGAAATATTTTAATATTGCTTTTTGCCCTTACTCTATAAAAGAAGTGTCAGAGATGAAAGAAAATTAGTAAAATGTATATGAAAATCTCCCTCCTGTCAGAGTCTGGGGCGCGCCGCAGGACCCAGAGTCAAGTCCCAGCACACCCGTGCACGCCTCGAAATCACACGAGACCCACCTCTATCAAGCCCCGCAGGGCAGGGGGCACAGCCTTAGGCCACCCAGCCCAGCACCGGGTGGGGGGCACAGCCTCAGGTCCCCCGTCAAGCCCCACTGGGCTGGGGGCTCAGCCTCAGGTACCCTGGTGCAGCCTCAGGTCCCCTGGCCTGGCGATGGGGTGAGGGGAGCAGCCTCAGGTCCCCTGGCACTAGCGCGAGGGTACAAGGGTGCGAGGGCGTGATGACCACTTGCATACTAGCTCTTTATTATACAGGATTCAGGTAGGGTAGTAAATTGAAATAGGAAAAAATTAGACATGGAACGGTTATAAGTGGAGCCATAAGCGCAGTAGGGATTGGAGTAGCCATTAAGGGTCATGAAGTTACAAGGAGGTCAGCAATGATGTACAGAGAAGTAGAAGATAAAAAGGGAGAAGCAAAAGTAGCAGGGGCATCATGAGCAGGAGAAGGGAAACCAGCATCAGCAGAAAGAGAAGCAGAATTAGCAGAAAGAAAAGCATCACTAGGAAAAGGAAAAGCAGGGTCAGAATCAGTAGAAAGAGCTGCAGAATCAGCAGCCAATGAAGGGGAAAGCAGAAGTGGGAGCAGGGCCAGCAAAAGGACATCAGCTGCAGAAAGGAGAAACTCAGAAAAAGGAGAAGCAGAGGCAGAAAGGGCAACAGAATCAGCAGACACTGAGGAGAAAGCAGAAGCAGGGACAGAGTCATCAAAGGGAAACCAAGTGCAGAAAGGAGAAGCACAGAGAAAGGAGAAGCAGAGGCAACAGAATCAGCAGACACTGAGGGAAAGGAGAAGCAGGGACAGAGTCATTAAGAGGAAACCAGATGCAGAAAGGAGAAGCACAGAGAAAGGAGAAGCAGAGGCAACAGAATTAGCAGGCACTGAGGAAAAAGAGAAGCAGGGACAGAGTCATTAAGAGGAAACCAGCTGCAGAAAGGAGAAGCACAGTGAAAGGAGAAGGAGAAGCAGAGGCAGAAAGGGCAACAGAATCAGCAGACACTGAGGGGAAAGCAGACGCAGGGATGGAGTCAGCAAAGGGAAACCAGATGCAGAAAGGAGAAGCACAGAGAAAGGAGAAGCAGAGGCAACAGAATCAGCAGACACTGAGGGGAAAGCAGAAGCAGGGACAGAGTCATTAAGTGGAAACCAGGTGCGGAAAGGAGAAGCACAGAGAAAGGAGAAGCAGAAAAGGCAACAGAATCAGCAGACACTGAGGGGAAAGCAGAAGCAGGGACAGAGTCATTAAGTGGAAACCAGGTGCGGAAAGGAGAAGCACAGAGAAAGGAGAAGCAAAGACAACAGAATCAGCAGGCACTGAGGGGAAAGCAGAAGCAGGGACAGAGTCATTAAGAGGAAACCAGCTGCAGAAAGGAGAAGCACAGTGAAAGGAGAAGGAGAAGCAGAGGCAGAAAGGGCAAAAGAATCAGCAGACACTGAGGGGAAAGCAGACGCAGGGACGGAGTCAGCAAAGGGAAACCATATGCAGAAAGGAGAAGCACAGAGAAAGGAGAAGCAGAGGCAACAGAATCAGCAGACACTGAGGGGAAAGCAGAAGCAGGGACAGAGTCATTAAGTGGAAACCAGGTGCGGAAAGGAGAAGCACAGAGAAAGGAGAAGCAAAGACAACAGAATCAGCAGGCACTGAGGGGAAAGCAGAAGCAGGGACAGAGTCATTAAGGGGAAACCAGGTGCGGAAAGGAGAAGCACAGAGAAAGGAGAAGCAGAAAAGGCAACAGAATCAGCAGGCACTGAGGGGAAAGCAGACGCAGGGACAGAGTCAGCAAAGGGAAACCAGATGCAGAAAGGAGAAGCACAGAGAAAGGAGAAGCAGAGGCAACAGAATCAGCAGGCACTGAGGGGAAAGCAGAAGCAGGGACAGAGTCATTAAGTGGAAACCAGGTGCGGAAAGGAGAAGCACAGAGAAAGGAGAAGCAAAGACAACAGAATCAGCAGGCACTGAGGGGAAAGCAGAAGCAGGGACAGAGTCATTAAGAGGAAACCAGCTGCAGAAAGGAGAAGCACAGTGAAAGGAGAAGGAGAAGCAGAGGCAGAAAGGGCAAAAGAATCAGCAGACACTGAGGGGAAAGCAGACAGAGGGACGGAGTCAGCAAAGGGAAACCAGATGCAGAAAGGAGAAGCACAGAGAAAGGAGAAGCAGAGGCAACAGAATCAGCAGACACTGAGGGGAAAGCAGAAGCAGGGATGGAGTCAGCAAAGGGAAACCAAGTGCAGAAAGGAGAAGCACAGAGAAAGGAGAAGCAGAGGCAACAGAATCAGCAGGCACTGAGGGGAAAGCAGAAGCAGGGATGGAGTCAGCAAAGGGAAACCAAGTGAGAAAGGAGAAGCACAGAGAAAGGAGAAGCAGAGGCAACAGAATCAGCAGGCACTGAGTGGAAAGCAGAAGCAGGGACAGAGTCATTAAGTGGAAACCAGCTGCAGAAAGGAGAAGCACAGTGAAAGGAGAAGGAGAAGCAGAGGCAGAAAGGGCAAAAGAATCAGCAGACACTGAGGGGAAAGCAGACAGAGGGACGGAGTCAGCAAAGGGAAACCAGATGCAGAAAGGAGAAGCACAGAGAAAGGAGAAGCAGAGGCAACAGAATCAGCAGACACTGAGGGGAAAGCAGAAGCAGGGATGGAGTCAGCAAAGGGAAACCAAGTGCAGAAAGGAGAAGCACAGAGAAAGGAGAAGCAGAGGCAACAGAATCAGCAGGCACTGAGGGGAAAGCAGAAGCAGGGATGGAGTCAGCAAAGGGAAACCAAGTGAGAAAGGAGAAGCACAGAGAAAGGAGAAGCAGAGGCAACAGAATCAGCAGGCACTGAGTGGAAAGCAGAAGCAGGGACAGAGTCATTAAGGGGAAACCAGGTGCGGAAAGGAGAAGCAAAGAGAAAAGAGAAGCAAAGACAACAGAATCAGCAGGCACTGAGGGGAAAGCAGAAGCAGGGACAGAGTCATTAAGGGGAAACCAGGTGCGGAAAGGAGAAGCACAGAGAAAGGAGAAGCAGAAAAGGCAACAGAATCAGCAGACACTGAGGGGAAAGCAGACGCAGGGACAGAGTCAGCAAAGGGAAACCAGATGCAGAAAGGAGAAGCACAGAGAAAGGAGAAGAAGAGGCAACAGAATCAGCAGACACTGAGGGGAAAGCAGAAGCAGGGACAGAGTCATTAAGTGGAAACCAGGTGCGGAAAGGAGAAGCACAGAGAAAGGAGAAGCAAAGACAACAGAATCAGCAGGCACTGAGGGGAAAGCAGAAGCAGGGACAGAGTCATTAAGGGGAAACCAGGTGCGGAAAGGAGAAGTACAGAGAAAGGAGAAGCAGAAAAGGCAACAGAATCAGCAGGCACTGAGAGGAAAGCAGACGCAGGGACAGAGTCAGCAAAGGGAAACCAAGTGCAGAAAGGAGAAGCACAGAGAAAGGAGAAGCAGAAAAGGCAACAGAATCAGCAGGTACTGAGGGGAAAGCAGACGCAGGGACAGAGTAAGCAAAGGGAAACCAGATGCAGAAAGGAGAAGCACAGAGAAAGGAGAAGCAGAGGCAACAGAATCAGCAGACTCTGAGGGGAAAGCAGAAGCAGGGACAGAGTCATTAAGTGGAAACCAGGTGCGGAAAGGAGAAGCACAGAGAAAGGAGAAGCAAAGACAACAGAATCAGCAGGCACTGAGGGGAAAGCAGAAGCAGGGACAGAGTCATTAAGTGGAAACCAGGTGCGGAAAGGAGAAGCACAGAGAAAGGAGAAGCAAAGACAACAGAATCAGCAGGCACTGAGGGGAAAGCAGAAGCAGGGACAGAGTCATTAAGGGGAAACCAGGTGCGGAAAGGAGAAGCACAGAGAAAGGAGAAGCAGAAAAGGCAACAGAATCAGCAGGCACTGAGGGGAAAGCAGACGCAGGGACAGAGTCAGCAAAGGGATACCAAGTGCAGAAAGGAGAAGCACAGAGAAAGGAGAAGCAAAGACAACAGAATCAGCAGGCACTGAGGGGAAAGCAGACGCAGGGACAGAGTCAGCAAAGGGAAACCAGATGCAGAAAGGAGAAGCACAGAGAAAGGAGAAGCAGAAAAGGCAACAGAATCAGCAGACACTGAGGGGAAAGCAGAAGCAGGGACAGAGTCATTAAGTGGAAACCAGCTGCAGAAAGGAGAAGCACAGAGAAAGGAGAAGCAAAGACAACAGAATCAGCAGGCACTGAGGGGAAAGCAGAAGCAGGGACAGAGTCATTAAGAGGAAACCAGCTGCAGAAAGGAGAAGCACAGTGAAAGGAGAAGGAGAAGCAGAGGCAGAAAGGGCAACAGAATCAGCAGGCACTGAGGGGAAAGCAGAAGCAGGGATGGAGTCAGCAAAGGGAAACCAAGTGCAGAAAGGAGAAGCACAGAGAAAGGAGAAGCAGAGGCAACAGAATCAGCAGACACTGAGGGGAAAGCAGAAGCAGGGATGAAGTCAGCAAAGGGAATCCAAGTGCAGAAAGGAGAAGCACAGAGAAAGGAGAAGAAGAAAAGGCAACAGAATCAGCAGGCACTGAGGGGAAAGCAGAAGCAGGGACAGAGTCATTAAGGGGAAACCAGGTGCGGAAAGGAGAAGCACAGAGAAAGGAGAAGCAGAAAAGGCAACAGAATCAGCAGGCACTGAGGGGAAAGCAGACGCAGGGACAGAGTCAGCAAAGGGAAACCAGATGCAGAAAGGAGAAGCACAGAGAAAGGAGAAGCAGAGGCAACAGAATCAGCAGACACTGAGGGGAAAGCAGAAGCAGGGATGGAGTCAGCAAAGGGAAACCAAGTGCAGAAAGGAGAAGCACAGAGAAAGGAGAAGAAGAAAAGGCAACAGAATCAGCAGGCACTGAGGGGAAAGCAGAAGCAGGGACAGAGTCAGCAAAGGGAAACCAGCTGCAGAAAGGAGAAGCACAGAGAAAGGAAAAGCAGAGGCAGAAAAGGCAATGGAAGCAGTACTGAGGAGAAAACAGAAGAGGGGATAGAGCAAGCAAAAGGAAATCAGCTACAGAAAGGAGCAGCACAGAGAAGGGAGAAGCAGAGGCAGAAAGGGCAGGAAAATCAGCCGACACTGAAAAGGGGGATAACATAAGCGAGGCTAGAGCCAGCAAAAGGAAAAACAGCCACAGAAAAGAGAAGCACATGAAAAGAAGTAGAGGCAAAATAGGCAAAGGTAGCTGAATCAGCAGATGCTGAAAATGAGGAAGGAGAAATGGAGACAGAGTCAGCAAGAGGAAAATCAGCTATAGAAAGGAGGAGCACAGGCCAAAGAAGCTGATGCAGAATCAGCAGGAAAAGCAGCAGAAGTCGTAGAGGATGAAGAACTGGGAAAGCAGTCGCAGAGGCAAAATCAATAAAAGGGAAAAAATGCTGATGTTGAAGAAAGGAGAAGTACAGGGAAAAGAAGAAACATAAAAATGGGCAAATAACTTGAACAGACATTTCCCCAAAGATGATACAAAAATGGCCAACCAGGATATGAAAAGATGCTCAACATCACTAACCATGAGAGAAAAACATAAAAACAATGAGATATTACACCCATTAGGATGGATACTATGAAAAAAGAAAGAAAAAAAGCATTGGTGAGGATGTAGAGAACTTGGAACCCTTTTGTACTGCTAGTGGGATTGCAAAATGATGGAACCACTATGGAAAACAATATGGTAGCTCCTCAAAAAATTAAAAATAGACCTACCATATGACTCAGCAACCCCACTCTGGGTGTACGAACAAAAGAACCGAAAGCAGAGTCTTGAAGAGGTACTTGTACACCATGTTCATAGCAGTACTATTCATAATAGCCAGGAGGTGGGAGCAACCCAAATGTCCATTGACAGATAAATGGATAAACAAAAAGTAATATATCTGTGTATTTATACACACAATGGAATGGTATTCAACCTTAAAAAAAAAAAAGAAATCCTGTCATATTCTACAACATGGATAAACCTCGAGGACACCTCACTAAGTGAAATAAGCCAGTGATAACAAGACAAACGCTGTATGATTCCTCTTATGTCAGGTAACTAAAGGAATCAAATAGAAACAGAAAGGCGAATGGTTGTTACCAGGGTTTAGGATGAGGGAGAAAGGATAAGTATTGTTTAATGGGTCTAGAGCTTCAGTTAAATTTTTTTTTTAAAAATTATAGTTTATATTCAATATTGTTTTGTACTAGAGGCCCGATGCATGGAATTCATGCAAGAGTAGGTCTTCCTTTCCCCGGCTGCCGGCACTGGCTTCCCTCTGACACCCGGTACCCAGGCTTTTCTCTGGCCGCCAGCAGGTACCCGGGAACCAGGCTTCCCTGCAGCCCCGGCTTCGTCGAGAAGGTCATCCAGTCTAATTAGCATATTATGCTTTTATTATTATAGATTAGTTTCAGATGTAAAGCATAGTGGTTACATAATCATATACTTTACCAAGTGCTCCTCCTGATACTTCCAGTACCCAAATGGTACCATACAGAGTTATAATATTGACTACATTTCCTATGTGGTACTTTATATATTTTATTGATTCTTTACAGAGAGGAAGGGATAGAGAGTTAGAAACATCGATGAGAGAGAAACATCTATCAGCTGCCTCCTGCACATCCCCTACTGGGAATGTGCCCGCAACCAAGGTACATGCCCTTGACCAGAATCAAACCTGGGACCTTTCAGTCCACAGGCCGATGCTCTACTGAGCCAAACCAGATAGGGCCTATGTGGTACTTTGATTCCCATGACTATCTTGTAACTACCAATCTGTACTTCTCAATCCCTTCACCTTTTCACCGAGACTCCCAATCCCCCTCCTATCTGGCAACCATCAGTCTGTCCTCTGTATCTGAGTCTGTCTCTGTTTTGCTTGTTTGTTTATATTGTTCTTTAGAGTTTCAATTTTGCAAGATGAAAACATTCTGGAGAATGGTTTCACAACTTAACACTATTTAACTGTATAGTTAAATGGTTAAGATGATAAATTTTATATTATATGGTTTTTATAATTAAAAACTTTTTTTTTTTTAAAGAAGAGACTTTGGGTTTCCATTTCTGCATATGAGGAGCTTGGAAGTTCCCACTCTGTTCTAACAACACATAAAAAGCTGAACACATTGAAACATCATCTTATTGGATCCCTGAAAAAGGGAAGGACACGGGGCAAACTGCTGCCATAATTTGGAGTCTGACAGACTAATACAGGCATTAGTTTTATTGTGCTCTGCTTTATGCACTTTACAGATAATTGCGTTTTCATCAATACTGCAGGACCCTCCACCAGGAAAAAGATTATGCCTCTCTAAAGGCTCAGATAATGGTTAGCATATTTTAGCAAAAAGTATTTTTTGTTGAAACTCACACAAGAAGAAATAGATAATCTGAATAGGCCTATATCTATTTACAAATTGAACCAATAATTAATAACCTTCTAAAATAGAAGGCACCATGCCCAGATGGGTTCACTGGTTGAATTCTACCAAACATTTAAGGAAGAAAATATACAATCCTCTACAATCTCTTCTAGAATATAGAAGCAGAGGAAATACTTAACTCATTCTATGAGGAGAGCATTACCCTACTAGAAAACCAAAGACATAACAAGAAAACTACAAACCAATGCCTCTCATGAACACAGACAAAAAAATCCTCAACAAAATATTAGCATATTAAACCCAACAATATATAGCAGAAAAGGCCACACAATCAGACATTATACACCAGACAATGGACACAGACAATAATGTGGTGAAGGCCTCAAAGGGGCGAGAGTGGGGTGGAGGAGGTCAATGGGAGAAAAAAGGGAACATCTGTAATACTTCAAACAATAAAGATAAATTAAAAAATGAAACTCAACACACCTACTACTTTTCTATTCTGTATTACCAGCAATGGAAGCTTTCTTTCTAGCTCATCTTGAGATGTCTTACTAGGAGAGCAGGAAATACTATCAGGAGCTAACCATTGCTATTACAAGGAGAAGATTTTCTGACAAAAAGTAAATATATCCATGAACACATTCATTCATTCAATCAGTAACTGAGTATCTGTTAGGTACCAGGCTGTTCCATACATGAAGACGGAGTTGAACAAGACAGAATACGTCCCACTGCTCACGGAGCTGACATGCCGGTGAGAGGACGCACAGCCGTGGGAAATCAGGTGTAGCAAAAACAAAACAGCAGTGACAGGAAGTCACAGAACTCTATACTGATCACGCACATGTGGCAACTGTCCCTAGACAACAATGGCTGCAAATTGGACTCTTTGATTTCACAAAAAAGCAAACAAAAATTCAGCTGTTTTTTGGGGTCCTTTTGGCTTATGATTCATAAAAATGGCCCAATGAACTGGCAGATGGAGAGGGGGGGAAGCGGGAGTAAATATCTGTGCATAGAATTACTTTTTTTTCTCTCCTTTTAAGGACTTGCATAGAATTCTATATTAGGTATCATTAATTTGTAAGCAGATTTCTATTATTTTTTTTCTTAGATCAAGTGTTTTCAAAAATCACATAAAATTTTACTCCAGGCCCTTCTACAGACTTCATTATAAAATTTTTGCAGTTTCCAGAGGACCTAGGGAATCAGGGAAGACATTATACCAGGACCCAGTGTGAAATACAACCATTTTCCAGATGTTTTATTGCTGAGACAATGAGCTCTCTCTTGACAGGACAAGAGAACTTTTGCCAATAACTGCATTTTACTGTACACTTTTCATGTTGCTCCATGCTCTTTAGCATTGATCTGATATATAACCAAGTGTCGGAAACCAGGAGAACTTGTAAAATGGAGCACAGGGTTGAAAACCAAGAAAGTGCCTTAACACAATAAATCTCCCACCGCTAAGGGCAGAGAATCAGTACCAAATAGCATAAATAGATTCACACAAAATGTCCCACCATCCCTGCAGGGAACTAAGTCTGGCCCTACCTGGAATGAAAGGAATTAGTAACTGTTAGGAATGAAGAAAATACCCGACAGCTCCACGCATGTGGGGGGCTGTAAGGACAGAGAGTGGGTCCCCAGGCCTGGGGAGAATGAAGTCACGTGGCTTCCTCCCCGGAGATCTTTAGCATTGGACACAAGAATCCAAATCTCAGCCCTGGGAATGGCTGGCTCCCTTGTTACAGTGTTTGCCTTTCAAGCAAGTACCTTAGATAAAAGGAAATACTGAAGTGCTTTATAGACAAGGGGTTTGGGACTGAGGAGACCTAACGGTGCTTGTTAAAAGGATCCAGATGTTTTAAAATCCAGATACAAAGTTGCTTTAACTCTCTCATCCAGTTGAAGGCTTCAGAGAACCCTGATACAAATGGCATATCGGAACATAATGCATTACAGCGGGACCCATTACCACACATACCCTGGCTACACGGATTTCAGATCTCGGTGCCACAGTGCACATGTGTAAGCCCTTCGGTAAAAGTCTGGCAGCATGCAGGCTAACAGCCGGTGATACACACATTCCCATCACAGCGCGGCGCTGTGTAGTGTGGAGATGTCTTGACTTTCTCCATCTTCAGAGCTGATTAGCAGCGACGTAGCTTAGAATGATCTATTCCCATATACGTGCTTAAAGTTGTAGATCAACAAAAATTTGAAAACTATTACTTGCCAAGTACTCCTCTCTAAGCATTTAGGATAAAACACAGATGCTCTTCCTGCTCTTGATGAAATTACAATTTAAGGCAAAAGACAGACTTTAAACGAAGAACCCAATAAAGAATTAAGCAAACCATCATGCATCTATAAAGTAGTATGAAAACCACACAGAAAGACACCACGTAAGAAAGCTAAACTGACCTGGGACCACCAGGGAATCCTCGCTCTTCCCTCACTGAGGAAAGGATGTTTAAACCAAGATGAAAACGGTGAGCAGACATTTTCCAAAGTCCTCAGAAAACAAGGTCGGGGCAATGACAGCAGGTGCATTTGTGGGACCAGGAGGTGCTGAGCACCCTGCCAGAGACGCCTCTATACTTATGACAGTCATTGGAAACGGATCATGATTCTGACGTGTCAGTCAGATACCAAGAGCTGGTAGGATGTGCTGTCTTAAGACCAAGCACCTCACCACATTCAGAGTGATCAGAAACAAACATCCTGGGCCCCGTAGCACCTGGAGGAGTGCCACGCAGGTGGCTGCCCAGCGGAGACCGGGGCCTGCGAGAAAGGCAGCTGTGCCCGGTGGAGGCAGGGGCAGGATTCCATTTAGGGGGTCTCAGAAAGTGAGCCAATTTATGGAGAATAATGGGCGCCAGGTTTCTTACTGTCAGAGAGGAAACTAACCAATATAAAAAGAGGGAAAGGTAGAGTGAACCGGTGGTGTTGAACTGTGATTGGAGACGTTACTGTAATTCTGTGGTTTTCAATATACATATAGATATAGAAATAAATACTGACATGAGAGAGAGGGAGGGGCGGAAGGGGGTGGGGAGGGAGAGACAGAGAATGAATTTCCTAACTCTGTCCACTGAAAGGGCCTGGCAGCAGTGATTATCCCAGCAGCAATGGGATGACGTGTAGCCAGGTCTTTGCTTCTAAATATCAGTCTGCACTAGGAAGAAGCTGAGCTATCTAGCTTTTACAGGGCTGAGGATACTAAACATGAGCCTTAAACATCTTGGCCACAAAGAAAGAAAGTATCTCAAAGATTGATAGGGTCATGTCAAAAGGACACAAGAGCCAACTTAAAGAGGCCCTTACTGATCTAAATCTGGAACAATGTGAGGATCAAAACAGTTGATAAATAATTAAATAAAATAGTAATTTAGAGACCACCAACTTACACCATACACACAAATAAACTCAAAGTGGATACAGGACTTAAACATAAGACGGGAAACCATAAAAATATTAGAGGAATCCATAGGCAGCAAAATCTCAGACATATGCTGAAGCAATTTCTTTACTGATACAGCTCCTAGGGCAATGGAAACTAAAGGGAAAATAAGCAAATGAGACTACATCAAAATAAAAAGCTTTTTCACAGCAGAAGAAACCATCAACAATACAACAAGAAAGCCCACTGCATGGGAGAACATATTTGCCAATGTTATCACCGATAAGGGTTTAATCTCCAACATTTACAGGGAACTCAAACAACTTAACAAAAGAAAGATAAACAACCCAATCAAAAAATGGGCAATGGACCTAATAGATACTTTTCGAAAGAGGACATAAGGAAGGCCAAGAGACACATGAAAACATGCTCAAAGTCACTAATCATTGGAGAGATGCAAATCAAAATGACAATGACGTACCATCTCACATCTGTCAGAATGGCTATCATCAACAAATGACAAGTGCTGGAGAGGATGTGGAGAAAAAGGAACCCTCGTGCACTGCTGGTGGGAATGCAGACTGGTGCAGCCACTGTGGAGAACAGTATGGATTTTCCTCAAAAAACTAAAAATGGAACTCCCATTTGACCCAGTAATCCCACTGCTGGGAATATATCCCAAGAAACTAGAAACACCAATCAGAAAGGATATATGCACCCCTATGTTCATAGTGGCATAATTTATAATAGCTAAGATTTGGAAACAGCCTAAGTGCCCACCAGCAGATGAGTGGATTAAAAAACTGTGGTACATTTACACAATGGAATACTATGCTGCGGTTAAAAAGAAGGAATTCTTACCATTTGCAACAGCATGGATGGAACTGGAGAGCATTATGCTAAGCAAAATAAGCCAGAGAGAGAAAGATAAATATCACATGCTATCACTCATTTGTGGAATATAGTGAACAACATAAACTGATGAACAAAAATAGATCCAGAGAAAGAGAAGCATTGATCAGACCGTCACACCTCAGAGGGAAGGTAGGGGAGGGTGAGGGTAAGGGGGAGAGATCAACCAAAGGACTTGTATGCATGCATATAAGCCTAACCATGGTCGCAGACACCAGAGGGGTGAGGGCATGAGGGGGGGGGGATGGGGGCAATGGGGTGGGGATAAGGACACATATGTAATACTTTAAAGAAAAAAATAGGAATTTAGTAGTTTATACTAAGAAAGAAAGAAGGAAAGAAAGAGGGAGAAAGGAGTGAACAGCATTCCCTTAAAGTATAATGCCTAATAAAAGTAAAAGGGATAACAGAATTTTGAAAATCACCTTTTGGCAAATACTATAGTAATAATTAATTCAGGTAAGGAAACATTAATAATATTAAAACTAATGGGTGAAAGGATAACAAGTGGGATATTCACAAAGTCTCAAATTATCTCCACACAAAATGCTGATTGATAAGGGAAAAGAGAAAGTTTACAGTGGAGAAACCCGGAAGATATCACCTACGTGATCAAAGTTAACATCCCCAGAGGGAGCAGACACCATGTGCCCCCTGACGGGATGCGGGGAGGAGCAGAGCTTCAGGTCCCTGGCATTCCTGCCAAAGATGATTGACCTGACTCTCTTGTGAGGAACAGCAGGCAAACCCAAACAGAAGAATGTTCTAGAAAATACCTCACTTCTAATTTAAAACATGTCACAGTCGTGAAAGACAAAGAAGGGTTGAGGGACTACTCCAGGCTAAAGGAGACGAAGAGATGATAAATAAGCACAGTGTGACATTCAAGATTAAATTCTTTGTATGCGAAGGACATCATTTCCACTGTCAGCGAAACCTGAATATCAGGTGAAAGGAACAGAGGAGTTACCTGGCTATTTTCACTGTTTTGTAAGTTTGAAATTATTTCACAAGAAAAAAAAAGGTACATTAAAAAATTCTCTAAAATTTAAATAAAAAATAAACAACCTCTCAAGCAGTAAGTACATGCAGCAATGTTTATTCCTTCTGGCGATGAAATGCAAATTAAAGTCTTAAGGTATCATTTTATACCTGACTGGTTTTTACTGTAGTCATTTGTTTATCTATATTTTGGTTTGCTTTGCAGTATGATAACTAGAAAGGGTTTATTGTTTACTTTGTTTTCTAAGCACTGTTACACAAAGCAATTTATAAACTTGTAATCCTTACAATGACTCTATAAACAAGATTCCATTATTTTCTCCATTTCCAGGAGCAACTGAGGCTTAAGAGACTTAAGCTGCTTGCCTGGAGTTACATAGCCAACAAGCGGTGAAGTGGGTATGAACCCTGGCAGTCTGACTACCATGCTTTTTACCGCTATGTTTCCCTGCTTTGCATCTTCAGACAGGACTGAAGTACTGAAAACTGGTACAACCCTTTTGAAGAGCAATATATGAGGCCATGTCGTCCCTATAGTCAACACGTCCTCAGACTCTTGCCCACTAATAAATCGCTGAGAATTTGTTCTAAGGAAGGTTACATGCAGAAGAAAGAAAACTACATGTGTAAAGATGTTCTCCTTAGCTTGGCCCTGGCTGGGTACCAGCTCAGTTGGTTGGAACATTGTTCCGATGCACCAAGCTTGCAGATTAGATCCCTGGACACGGCACATGCAAGAATCAACCAATGAATGCATAAATATGTGGAACAACAAATAGATGTTTTTCTCTCTCACTCTAAAATCAATTAGAAAATATTAAAGATGTTCTCCTTGACTTGGGGTGGTGAACATACAATACAATGTACAGATGGTGTGTTGTAGAACTGTGCACCTGAAACCTGTATAATTTTGTTAACCAGTGTCACCCCAATCCTATATAATCCTGTATAATAAAGAGCTAATATGCTAATTAGACTGGACGGTGGACCGACCTTCCAGAAGGACCAGTGGGGCTGGGCTGCGGGCCCACGAGGCAGCTGGGCCGCGAGCACCGAGGCAGCAGGGGCTGCGAGGGCCAGGGCAGCGAGGGCCTACTCTTGCATGAATTTCGTGTATCGGGCCTCTAGTAAATTCAGTAAAAAGGAAAAAAAACCCAAACAAACAAAAAAGAAAGTCCTTAATTATTTTTGAATAAAATAAAAAAATACGTTCTGTATAATAGAAAAATTTTAATGACTAATAGGGAAACTGTTAATTTTGATTAACTTGATGGAATAGTCTACAGTCATTTAAAAATTGATAATTATGGAGACATATGGAAAATAGGCAAATGTTTATAATGTAATATTAAGGTAAAAATATAAAGTATATGTCTACTTGAAAATATGTAAAAATTGTGTGTGCATAAAAACAACAAATTAAAAAGTGAAGTTCAAAAGCGATAGTCACTGTTCAAGGGACATGGAATAATTGGCGACTTTTTTTGATTTTACATATTTTCATGGTGTTTACAACAAAATTAGAAATTAAACATCCCCAAAACATACCACTTAACAAATATCTAGAAAGTAATGCAAGGATTCTTTTTCTGTTTCCCGCCAAACCTCCTTTTGGAGATCAGTGGTGATTATGTCCATGTAGGTGGGAAGTTGTTAAATTTATCAAAAGCAGACAAAATACTATAAATTTTATGATTCAACATAACACACGACCAAGGACATATACTGGAATGTCTAATGTGGCCTCCTCTAGGGGTGAGATTGTAGGCGATTATTTTTTCTTCTTAATACCATTTTTAAACAGTGCTATACACATGTATCCATTTGTAATACTCTTTTAAAAAGAATTGTATAGGTAAATTATTACTAAATTAAAACACTTTAAAATAATAGTCTTAGCAACTGACTTCGTAATTTCATCAGAAAAATAGCACAGCTTTCTCATATCATTTATTCTACACTCAGAGTTCACTCATTCTGCTCCTTTGGCTAGACTTGTCAACAATTATATCTCATGTTAATAGTTCAAAAATGATTGAGAATATACCTATCTCTAGTTTATACATAAGCCCAATACTTATTTATATAGATCACTGAACAATGAATTCATATCAAGGAAGAAATGCCATTCACAATGACTTTATTACAAGGATTTAAATATACTTTCCTCAAATAATACTTCTTACTGTGAACTTCAAAGTCAAATAGAAAAATATAAACTTAGAAAATTAGTCACATTCCCCAGCAACAGAATAATAAGAAAAACAATCTTAAATTGTTAGGTGCAAATACATAATGTTAGCACCAGAAATAATAATTACTTTTATTAAGAACTCTTAATACATTTCAAATGTTTTATAAAAAAAGTAAATGAAATCTGGAAACTTGAAAATGCAATGAGGTTGAAAAAAACAACGCAAAATACCAGAAGTCAGAAAAAAGAATAAATGAATTGAAAAGAAGCAAAACAAGAGTCAAAATTTAAAGTTCCTTAAGGGAAAAAGATTCCATGACAGGAAGACTTAAATTACAAACAAATTTTAAGCCTAGCATAGTCAAGAAATGTCCATAGGAATAGATAAGGACAAAGAACAAGGAATAATACATCTGCTAGAAGAAGGCCAGAGCTGTTAGGGAAGAAAAGAGAACGTTACAGGATATAGCAAAACAAAACCCCCCAAAACCCCCACAAAAACAAACAAACAAACAAAAAACACACACACAAAAAGTTATATTGAGAATTATTAACTGAAGTCTTTAATAACTAGAATGGATTTAATCTATTTGGTATGGTTTTAAAATGTAGGCCTACAATGAACATATAGGATTCTATGAACATCTTGTATGTTCTATCACATGGGTATTATAGTGAGAAGAGCCCGCCCTCTCAAATTTGATTGCCTAAAATTGAGATCCTGATGCCCAATCTCCTGGCATGAGTGTGGCACAGGGATAACTCATCCCATTGGTCTTCCTCCAAATGGCACACAGAGGCAATGGAGCCACGCTCTCCCCTTAAAGTTTGCCGTCTTCCGCCTGTACCAAGCACGATTTTTACCCACGAGAGCCATTTCTTCCTCAAAAGAGCTCACCAAAGTTGTCATCCTTCCCATCAGCAGCTCCACTGGGCTCTGGGGAATGACATCCCGACATTTCAACTCAAAAGCTGCTTCAGAAGGGAGTTATTAAAATTCAAATGAGCTGGGCAGATTGAAGAAGCAGCAGTCGTTTGCATGCACACCTCCACCCTGGGCCACCCCTTCAGCCCCCGAGAGCCGGGTCTGGTTTTGTTTTTGTAAATGGGCTTCGGAGACTGAGGTCAGCCTCCCACGGCCCCCACTCCTCGGGGTCATCATTAGTAATGTGTGAGGCTGAATAGATTTCCCTCTGAATCTAGTCAGCAAACCTGACAGGAAGGCAGCCCTCTCCCACAACCTGAAAGCGCCAACCATCTGACTGGTAACGGGGCCTTTCTCATACTTGGTTTATCTGTTTCAAAACAGCGTTCAGGAGGGCCGCAATGACGTCGCCCAGGGCAGCCCCCTGGCTGCTCAGGTTTGGAGCAGAAGGCTCCCTGTTGGGCCACGACTGCGTCATCATAAACCTTACGTTCAGCTAAGAAGGTCCCACAGGCTGCGGAGAAAATTCTTTTCTGCCAAGAACTCTGGCTCTGGGAAGCCAAATGACATTTTATTCACTGGAAAAGAGCCTATCCTTCATTTGACCTTAAGGATTTTTTTTTCTCTCACGGAAATTACCTCACATGATCACCATTTAAAAATTTTATAAGCTATCAGAGAGCGACCAAACAAAAAACTGAGCAAAAATATATATCCCTGGAATCATCCCAGCCATGGAAATTTTAGATGCTCCTTTAGTAAAAATACAATTTTTTACTTATGAAGACATCTTTATTGTCATAAGTACTTCAAATAGACTTGATGGATGGTGCGCTAAACAATGAATTTCGCATTATGAGTGATATATGACATGCTTAGATATAACTATATCATGTACAACAATGACATAACCATGTATCAGTTTCCACTGAGGACACGTGAAAGCAAATCACGCTAACTCAGGACCCTAGGAGCACGGCACAATTTCTAGAACTGCAGAAACTGAAGGAATTCATCTCCACGCTCTGAAGGGAGTTTGTAATCTGGAAGCGCCAGGGATTTCTGTACCCAGTGGGAAATCAGACGACGTGACCTTTACTGTCCCTTTCAATGGTTAAGATTTTATCCTTCCACATCTTCATTAATCAAACTCGCTTCCTTCAGATTTCTTCATGTTCATTTGTTTAAAACCTTTCCCCCCAAAATCGAGATGGTCTTGTGATACAGGCACTGGCTGCGCCCAGACCGCCCTGCCCGCCCGAGGAAGAATGGAACCAGCCAACACCAGTGGAAGGTAATTACGTGAATGAAACTGGTTCCTGGGCTGTGACGTGTTCAGTTCGAATCCATTTTCTCCCCGCAGCACTGAACAGAATGTGTACCATTAAAGAGTATTTATTTAATAACTTAGATGGCATTCTTCTGGCTCCAGTTAAAACAAAAGGCACTCAGTCTCCGTGTCCAGATTGCCCGTGCTCTAATGTGGGCGACAGGAAGAAAGAATCCCAAAGGACAAAGGTTTGCAGAGAAAAAGAACATAAGCTAAAAATAAAACCCAGAGCCAGTGATTCCAACAACACAGGGTGATCATTCAAGGTTCAGGGGAAGACCCACTTCCCGGTCAGGTCCTCAAACACGAACGGCACCCAGCCGTGTTCCCCTTTTTAGGTGACGCTCACTTGAAACTGACTAGAAAAGTAATGGACGCTTGTTCCTTTGAAATCACCAGACGGAAGATGAAAAGTAAGATCTTCACAGAGCACCCCTCCCTCTCACCCCACCAGGTCAGATACGGCGATGCCAGGAGATTCTGCACCGGTTGTACTTTATGTGCCACTTAACGTTGTTGGGATCCTCGTCCTCACTATTGCAAAGAGGCTCTAGTAGAAGAAAATCATCACCCCTTCAGATTTGTGTTGTTTACTCATTCGGAAGCATGCTCAGGGCACACTCCTTACTTAATATGCAGAAAGAAGGATAAAACTTGAGAAATGTGTTTACTTGCCTTTTTTTCCTCCGGTAATGCAGAAGCCAATGGCTGCTCTAATAAAACTGCTTTCAGGCAAATAGCTATAGTCAGTAGGAACTGTGGAGACAGAAAAATGATCAAATTAAACAATGAACTTGGCGGGGCTAATGAAGGAAAGATAATGCTGTCAAATCAACCTAGAGACAAACTGGCGATGTTTATGCCATTAGTCTCAGCACAATACTCTGTGGCTGCACCTAATTCTATTAAAGTGGCCGGCCTTAAAGTCATCACTTAGGCGAGGCAAGCTATCTAAAATGGTAGTAAACCCAGTAGAGGTTGGAAACCACAGAGGAGGAATATTTTACTGAGTTGGTTAAAAAAAAAAAAAATCCTTGCCACATGGTCCCATCAATGAGCCCCAAGCCAGTGACCTCCTTAGTGTCAGGAAGGTGTCTGCCGGGCTTGCAGGCTGAGACCACCATTCTGGGAGCCACTTCAGGACATCCTGAATCGGATATAGGAGCCATGAGATATAACAACCAGTATCAGCAGCAACCCATCTCTTACTTCATGAGGTAGGGACTAAGGGACCAACACAGACAAATAACCAGGTGCTGCTGACCTGGAACAGCGAAGCAGTGACATTTATGCTTGCTGAGTCCTGGGAGTTTCCAGGATTCTTTTCCTCCCAGAAAATTCCATCAGAAACAAGTAGCTGTACTTTTCCAGACATACAATCATTTGGTTCCAAAGAACCTGGTTGTAGAATGATTCACTATGACCTGACCTGAGTTCATGTGGGCCAGACCATATAGCCCATAACATTTAAAAACCTATGTAGCCCTGGCTGGGGTGGCTCAGTTGGTTGGGCATCAACCCATGCACCAAGGGATTGCTGGTTCGATTCCCTGTCAAGGCACATGCCCTGGTTGTGGGCTTGATCCCTGGTGGGGGTGTGTAGGAGGTGGGGGGCGTGCAGAAGACAGCCAATCCATGTTGTGCTGTCACATCGATGTTTCTCTCCCTTCTTCTCTAAAAATCAATAAACTATTCTTAACAACAACAACAACAAAAAGCCTACGTAAAAAAGCAAACATGCTATTGTACCAGGACCCTGTGAGAGCACTGCCCTTCAAAACCAGCATTCCCAAGGGTTTCCTCCGATGACTAAGTTTGCTTTCTTTTCTCCATTTTAATATGCCAGCTGCCAGCTGTCTGAAGTTCATTATGTTGGGAATGCTGCGGAATAATGTCCTATTTCTGTAGCTCCGGAGTGATTGAAAGTGAGGGAGACAGTAATTACAGGGGCCCGTGTTCACGGTAATGCTGTCCATACACTACCTGTCAAGGGATATGTGGAACTAGGTTTTAATGAGGAATCTTTGGTACCTAAACCCCTCTGGCCTGGGTCCAAGAGAGCCAGTGGGTCAAAATTCTATCAAGAGCGAGGAGCAGATACAGGTCCCAGTACATTATAGTGATGCCTCCCAGAAAATCTTCGAGTACGAGCATAAATTAAGCATGTGGGAATTGCAAATATTCCTTATTGCTTGTTATCAAAAAGCTGGAAATAGAAACAGCCTTGCTATACTAAGACCTAGAATTTCAGTTCCAGGCAACGAGATGCACGACTTTAAATGCACTTACCCCATTATTTTCTCAAAAGCAGGGGCCAGAAGAACTCCAGCCATATGTGAACAGATTTTTTTTTTTAATTTTAAAAATATTTTTATTGATTTCAGAGATGAAGGGGGGAGAGAGAGAGAGAGAGAGAGAGAGAGAGAGAGAGAGAGAGAGAGAGAGAGAGATACAGAAACATCAATGATGAGAGAGAATCACTGATCGGCTGTCTCCTGCATTCCCCCTACTGGGGATGGAGCCTGCAACCCGGGTATGAGCACTGACTGGGAATTGAACCGTGACCTCCTGGTTCATAGGTCAATACTCAACCACTGAGCCATGCTGGCTGTGAGAGGAAGAGACTTTTAATGAATATGAGTAGTATACAAACTGTGATTATGACACCTGGTAAAAGAAAAAGAACTTTGTTCCAAGCTTCAGAGACCTGGTTCTTTTTTTTCTGGATTTGTCACTGAATCAGCTCTGTACATAAGTTACATAATAATTCCGAGCCTCAGGTTCTTCATCTGTAAAATACAGGGTTAGACTCAATGTCTGAATTGTTCTCCCAGGGAGGCAGGAAGGAAGAGTGAAAAGAGCATGGGCTTTGGAGGCCGACAGATCTGAGTTCAAACTGGTGTCCGCCACTAACTGCCTTGTGACCCTGGGTAGGTCAGGAAGCCTTTCCACAGGGGTGGTAATACCCTTAGGGTTGTTGTGGAGACTAATGCTCTTAACAGAGTACATAGCCTGGGCCAGCACTCTCCTTCCAGCTCCAGGGTCCTATGGCTCTACTCTTACCCGAGGTCCTACTTTGATTTGAGGACAGAGTAGAGAGATGAAGATGTCCTAGAAGCCAGATTGCATTGGACTGAAGACCAATCACCCCGGACACACTGATGACCTGTGGATGAAAATGTGACAGTTCAGTGATGGGAAATGATCCAAACTCAATTCAATAAAAGGCCACTCACAGAAAGTCACGAATCTTTTATGCGGTGGTGGCTTGTCTGGTGACGAGAAGCTCTATGACAAGGTGTAATATCACCTGTCTAGTCTACTAAATCTGAGATGATTTAGTAGGTGGTCAACATAGGTGATCAACAAGTGTTGCTGAATGGATGAATGAGTGAATGAATGAATGAGTGAATCAACTGATGATAGAAGAGCATAGCAGTGCTTGTCTCAGGTATCCCTGAGTCAGATAGGTCTCAAAATATTATCAAAAACTGGGAAAAGAAAATCCAAAAGGTAAAAAGAGGTGATAATTTGTTTAAAATACCTCTAAAAATGGAAGGAGATATTATTTTGTTCTCTTCTTTAAATAATTTTCTATTAATACTTGATCATTCATAAGCATTTTTAAAATAGTTTAAATTATAGATTTTTCTCCCACGTTATAGCAACTTAAGTTTAAGTATTTTTTTTTAGAATGTTCATATTCATACAGGAAAGAGACAGTTTCTTCTGTTCAGAAATTGATGCTTGCTTTTGAAACTTAAATTACTAGGTTTTTCAGGTGTTATGATCACCAACATTTCACAAGAAAATTACACTAAGTGACAAGACTAGGACACAAAGGTCTATGTGCAGTGAGAACACTGAGGAGACAAAATGAGAATGCCTGAAAAGCAACGTGACAGACACTGGGGCAGTCTCTCAGGCTGGGAGGACCACCTGTGATATCTGTTCAGCTTCTTCCGTGCTGTCTGTACCTCCAACTTTTATGCAGTAAACATAATCATTAAAAACATAAAAATATTAAGTTATAAAATCATTTCTCAGCACATAACTATGTTCATTCTTCAGCCAAGGCTAATGCTGACAGGGATTTACCCACATCCTTGTCTCAGTGACATGGGAGCTGGTGCCGCTCGACTTGCTACTCAGACATCTGCCTGCCCTCTGATCACCAGTCCCTTTCTCCTTGCAAGGTCAGGTTTTGATTTTTATGGGAAACTAATGCCAACTTAACTCAAAATGCCAGCTTTCTTTTTTTCCAGAGGAGTTTTTTTCCCCCAGCAAATGCAGGGCCACAAACCATTTTTCAAATGCCCTTAAACTCACCATCAGTAACAGAGATTGCCTCATTTTCTAAGTAAAACAGTTTGTATCATGAAAGAGAAAAAAGGGGGACATCTGTTTTCCCGCTGAAGGGCTTTAACTCCCTCTTCTCACCTGTGTTAAGGCTCTAATGACTTCATTAAGTCTGGCTTGAAACTGAGAGCTCTGGATGGCTTCTGACTTCAGCTGAAAGGAAAAAAAAATATTCACTCCACCATCCCCGAAAAAGTATATGACATTCCTAGTGGATGAGCTACCATCTTCTACACTCCGCAGTCATTTATCATTATGTCCTTGTCTTTCAAAAACGGACTCCATAGTGGGCTTCTGGAGAGCAGGGCCCAGGCTGTTATCTCTGATTTCCTAGCACCAGTTCAGCGTGGCACGCAGCAGCCACCTAATGATCCTGAACGGTATAAACAAAGGAGGTCCTTAGGATGACTTACAAACTTACGCATATATGTGTCCACTATGGAAAACATTTTATTATTTTTTTAAAAAATATTTTTATATGATTTCAGAGAGGAAGGGACAGGGAGAGGGATAGGAACATCAGTGATGAGAGAGAATCACTGAACAGCTGCCTCCTGCACGCCCCACACCAGGGATCGAGCCCACAACCAGGGCATGTGCCCTGACTGGGAACTGAACTGTGACCTTCTGGTCAATGCTCAACCACTGAGCCATGCCGACAGGGCTGGAAAACATTTTAAAGTGAAAAAAAAAAGTACTTAGATACTAACTTAAACATTACAGATGTACAATGGAGTTTCTTATAAGTGATTTCTGCAATTTCTTATGATTCATTAACTTTTCTCAGGCAGGGAACTCTGTAGCAAGTATATGAAGTTGACTAGATTTAATACCTACAAATCAAATAAAATAAGGGCAAAAAAAATCTCTTCTACAAAGAATTCTCAGCAAAGAACAATTTTCTGCCCTGGTCAGTGTGGCTAAGTTAGTTGAGTGGTCTCCCATGCACCAAGAGGTCACCAATTCAATTCCCGGTTGGGGCACATGCCCGGGTTTTGAGCTCGATCCCCAGTAGGGAGGTGCAGGGGGCAGCCAACTGATGTTTCTCTCTCTCTCCCTCTCCTTTCCTCTCTCTCTTTCTCTCAAATCAAAAAACCTTTTTTTTTTTAAAAAAGAACAATTTTCTATATATTAAAGTCACTGCAAAGCCCAGTGTAACCATTACGATGAGCATATATTCTTCTGTCCTTAGCATACTAAGATGCTAGGTATTCTGCTCGTGCTGTGGCTAGGTACACATTCAGATTTCTTTCTTTCTTTTTACCTGCATTACATCCGCTTCCGAGCCTACCAAGGCCACCATGCCATGGAGAGCTGCCAAGCAAAGCATTGTGGGAGAGCCCTGAAAACAAAGAACATGTCAAGAGGGAAATAGTCCTTGGGTTTTAATTCTAGAAAACTTATTATATCATAGAAAAATTAATGGTCAAAATGGTACTAAATGGGTAGGGTCACCATACCCTGTATCACTGAACCAAAAATGGCCTCAGACTTGAATAAAGCTACAGGCTGAAGTTGTTAGATCATAAGTGGCTTCTTGTTGTTTTTTATTTTTCAAAACCACAATGTTGTTTAAAATTAAAACACTGCTCAAATAACCAGTTAAAAAACAACAACAACTATCATAGTTGACAGGATGTATCATGTATAAGGGCTGAAAAGCACTCGTTTCTCTTTCATTTGAAATCGCCCATTCTTTTATTGTTAAGCTATATGCCTGAGCAGTTAGTTATCTATAAATGGTCCAATTAAGTAGCCTTTTCCCTTTATACAAAACTAAGATCCCATGCAGGTGGTGACCTCTACCTCTGCTAGGACGGTCCTGATCCAGGCAGGGAGCAGCTTGCTGCCCAGGTCTTCGGCTTTTCCATGTCCACACACAGACAAACCATGAACTATGTTGCCCAACGCCAAGGCAAAACCTGAAGTCTGTTACAAACAAACAGAAACGGGTAAGCAAAGGGAAGAACGGCCTGGTCAGCAATGTTTACATAGCGCAGCACAAGCACTTCCAGGGGCTCCCTCTCCTCCAGACAAGTTCTTTAGGCATCTGAAAATCGGAGAGCGGCAGATTTAAAAAATCTAGACTTTGTATGTGTGTGTGTGGTGGGTTGGAGGAGTGGGGGGGGGGGAGGATAAAGACACATATATAATACCTTAATCAATAAAGAAAAAAAAAAGAAAAAAGTAAATTACAATTTTGTCAATCAAACCTCAATAAGTCTAGACTATCTCAAATAAATAAATAATAGAGAGATAAACCTCAAAAACAAACAAACAAACAAAACCCTAGACTTTGGTTTGTAACAGAAGCTACAGTCTCATTGCAAGGGCGTCAGCTGCAGTGAGTGGTTTATTTGAGGGAAATAACACCGCACTATTGAGCAACTTGGCTCAATGATCCACATTTCAGAAGGGGTTCGAGTGAAAATACCCAAGTAGATCGCGCAAGCTGTCAACTCCCAAACAAGAAGAGAAAATGTCTCAGAATGAGCACTGAGTATGTAAACTTCTACATTTTGATGTTGCAAACCCTACTGAACATGAGCAGGCAAATAATCATAAAGTAGTAACAATACCAAACAATATACATTTAAAACCAGTGAATCCTGAAGTAACCCACTATGGCCAATATTGAGACCTTAGAGAAAACTTAAAAAAAATATATAAAAAAACACAAAACACTACCACCAGCAATGAGAAAATTCTAGAGCATGTGTAATCAGACAGAGCTTTTTTCCCCCCTTCAATTTTTAAAGTTGTGGTAAAATACATATAACATAAAATTTACCACCTTAATCATTTTTAACTATGCAATTCAGTGGTATTAAGTACACTCACGTTACTGTGTAACCAATCACTACTATCCATCTCCAGAACTCTTTTTATTTTGCAAAACTGAAACTGTATACCCATTAAACAAGAACTCCCCATTCCCCCACCCCTCGCCCTGGCGACCACCCTTCTATTTTCTATCTCTATGAATGTGACGACTCTAGGTGCCTCATATAAATAGAATCACACAGTATGCGTCTTTTTGTGATTGCCTATTTCACTTAGCATGATGTCCTCAAGATTCATCCCCGTTGGAGCATAGGATTTCCTTCCTTTTTAAGGCTGAACAATATTTTAGAGGGAACATTTAACGGTATTTAACTTAATTTACAGGCATTTAATTTTTCCTATACCTATTTAGTCTATATTATTTGCCTTGTATTTGCTAAGGTTTGACTTTATCAGAGCCCTCTATGTATTCATTTTGAAAAGGCTATGTACTCTCTCCAACCAAAAAAAAAAGTCTACAGGAGGACATAAGAAATGAGAGGAAAAGACCCGTGCTTGTTGGCTATAGCTAGGAGACAAGAGGATAATTAGAAGCTCCTCAGCTCTGGGCATGAAAAATATGCCATTACCCTAATCAGAGTAAGTCAACATCAGGGCTGAGCAGCAGCCTGAGACCCACAGAGGGAAGGAACCAGGGCGCGCCTTCCAACCTGCTGGCTGCTCTCCACTAAGAGGCGGAGCTTGTTCATAGTGTCCTCGGCCTCCGCAGCCTCGATGATGCCGGCACTGAACGCCGCTGTGCACACACAGCTGAGGGTGTAGGCCAGGACCTGGAAGAAAAGACCGCAGGACAGTGTTTCTTCACGAGGGAAAAGGAAAGAACAAGGTTTAGTTGACACAAATATTGGGTCAAACGTCTCCCCAGTAAGGACTGGATTTAAGCACGCCTCCCACAGACGGGCACTGTTTTGCTGCCTCACCTGTATTTCCTAACAATGTTGTGAGATGAGCGTCATTATTCCTACTCTATAGATAAGGACGCTGAGGCTCAACTACGCAGAGCTAGCGAGTGACAGGAGCGACATTCAAAACCAAAAAGCTCCCTCACCAATTCAGGACACACCATCCATAAGCGGTAGAAGCCGATTTTCATCACAGTGGACATTACTGATTGCCACAGGTCTGATCCAAGGCCAAGCAGCAGAGGGATAGAGATGCGGCTACATTAAGATTTCCCAGTAGCGGCAATGGAGCAGAATGGACCACGACTGAGGGTTTTAGAGTCAGATAAACTGTGTAAAATAGAGATAATACCCCCTACTTCCTAGCACTGTAGGATAATTTAATAAGTAAATGAATACATGAGTGAATAAATGAATACAAATAAAAACGCTAGGAGTTTTTGACGGAATACTCAGGTGTATATTCCAAATTGATCATTTATTGGCTAAGCAACGTCAGGCAAGTCAAACAACCTATTTGAGCCTCAATTTTTGCAAATCATATTAATCACCCCCTCCCCGTTATCTTGCATTTTCATGATGAAACCTTCTCTTACAAAGATACTCAAGCCCAAGTGGAAATGTGCATCTCCTAACACTGGTTTATTTGGCCGGAAAAGAATAAGTGGTTTCTAAGGTAGAAACTGGATAATAAAACATGAGAGGGGAGAAAAAAAACAAAACGCGTGTCCAAGGCCTCATACATCAAAACATCAAGCAGTCAGATGCCTCAATTAGGAAAACCTTGCTTTCCTTTATTAGCCAAAGTGCTCCTGGGTGGCAAAATTTTATTTTCTCCTTTTCTTAAAAAAACATGTCCTTTTGAATCATGCTCAGCAATGTGGGGCCCTAGCTCAATGGATAGAGCGTCAGCCTGTGGACTGAGGGGGTCCCAGGTTTGATTCTGGTCAAGGGCACATGCCTGGGTAGCGGGCTTGATCTCCATAGGGGGCGTGCAGGAGGCAGCCAATCAATGATTCTCTCTCATCATTGATGTTTCTATCTCTCTCTCCCTCTCCCTTCCTCTCTAAAATCAATAAAACATATTTTTAAAAAAATGGCCATGTGGGGCATGTCTGAGAACAAAACTTCAGCCCTCTGTGCTGCCCAGAAATTCACCGACTCAGTCAACCAGCCCCACGCCCGAAAGGAGGAGGCGCGCAGGGACACAGCGGCCTTTACGCCGGGGACCCGGCCTGATCCAATGGGGGGAGTGTGGCCAGGCCAAGAGGTCATCTCCCACTCCTTCCAGCGAGGAGCACGGGTCCAGCCTCACCTGGGCAGGACAGACGCCCACCCACGGCCGTCCCTCAGGCGGTGTCACATGAACTGCACGTCCGCATGCTCTTGCGCCACAACAGAAAAAGCTCTTCATTTAAGGTGGTGAAGGGAATCCCTTCAGTGATTTTCATGCTGGCTGACATTTAAAAAAGCAAATGCCTTTTCGATCTGCAGTTTCTTAAGCTATTGCCTGGCCTTTTTTTTTTTTTTTTTTCAAGTTACATCGGCTTGGCCTAATTCTCACACTCTCCATCTAACCTCCCTCCAGAAACCGCAGCGCTTCTTAGAAAGCGCCTGCTGGTGGTGCTGACTTGGGAGTCTGTATTCACTCCAGGCTCTTATCGCACACGCCACATTGAAGTCCAAGCTGATTTAAACAGCTGCCCAATTTGAAACCCTTCTGATCTATGAGAGGTGGCTTGCCGCTCAGATGCTCTCCTTCCCCCAGTGGAGGTTGAGGAAGAATTAAATTCCAGGGTCACCCAAATGGGAGAAGTAGGAAATCAGCAGCAACAAGAAAGCAAAAGCCGGGAAAGGGAAGGAGCCTGGAACCTCGCCTCCTACCTCCTGGAAGGTCCTGCTCTGGCTCCCGCTGTCATCGAGGTAGGCGGACAGCTTCCGCAGCGACGCGGCCACGTGGACGCGCGACTCCGTCTGGCTGCTGTGGCTCATGAGGGACAGAACCAGGCCAACTCCCAGGATGCAGCCCGTGCTTGGAAGCCAAAAAGACGAGGGGTTAAAACCCACAGAAATCGCTCTTCACCTTTCCTGGGAGTTGACAGGGCCCCACAGGCTGGGGTGAGAGGGCTGGATCTGGATTCTGCTGCCTGCTCTGTAAGCGTGTCCCGCAAAACACCACAAGCACACACCCCCCTCCTCAAAGGCACCCTTTACCACAAAACAGGCGCTCGTGGCCCAGGCTAGTGCGGTGTGCACCCGGGAGAAAAACAAGACAAGTAAAATCATGAAACGGTTGGACTTAAGTTCCACGGTGAGGGGAGGAGGAGGCATAAACAGCAGTCAAGCCAGCGCTATCGCCGCACCCAGAGAAGAGCTGTGGTACCCCCCCCCCCCCCCCCCCCCACGGTGTGTGCACTGTGATGAACTGCACAGGAGAGAAAAGACTACGTTTAAGGATTTGAGCCGAGGAGGTCTGACTAATGGCAGGACGGGCCAAAGCCAGGCACGGTTACCAGGCCCTGCTCCGTGCTCCGTGTCTCCTAGTCAACTCCAGCAAGTGGAATTTCTTTCTTAGAGAAACTGTGTTCGCCTGCGCACAATGACCTAATCCTCGCCGCCCCTCTGATCTCTCGGAGGACCACTGGGTCAGGGGAGAAAACGGACAGATGACAGGCTTGTCAAAAGTTACCCCGAGTGACAATTCAATCGGGACCCTGGGCTCTTTGTGCCCGAGTTCTCCCGAAAGAATACATACCCGTTTAAAGAAACAAATCCTTTTCCCGGGACGCCTCACTAGTAGGATAAGATAATGCAGCTTTGAGGTCGTTTCTTACTTTGTAAGAAAAGGTTTTGTCTTCACGGCTGCTTTTCAAATTGAGGGGATGCTGAGTGTTCCAGCCACCGCCCTGGCCGGGTCTGGCCGGCCTCCCCCCCCCCCCCCCCCCCCCCCCCGGGGCAGCTGCTGCGGAGCGGGCTCCGGGCACTTCCCCAACCACCCATTTCCGTGCCCGTGTCCTGTGTCACTTTGCTCCTACGCAGCGTCTATCTCCTGGGCTGGCCTCAAGGACCTCCACGTCGTTATCTCCCCCAACACCTCTGTGCGAACGGAGCATCCCCATCGGAAAGAGACTCCCACCGGCCGGGGATGGTACGGGGTCTGCTCAAGGTCACGCAGAGTGTGTCAAGCGGAGCACAGCCAGAAGGCGCTTTTGTTGTTGTTGTTGTTTTGTTTTGTTTTTAAATTCCCAGCCTTCTGTTCCATCCGCCAAACCCCAGCCCCTCTTGGTGCCCTGCGCGAGGCCATGAAGGCAACATCGCTCAAGTGGGTGCTTCCAGGTTCCACTGCCTAACAGCCCGGCATGAGGAGATCCTCTGTGAAGCAGCGACTGCAGGGTGACCCATCAGGAGTCCGGCAGAGATGCCGGTGCAGCTAACACGCTAACGTGAAGTTAACAAGCTCAACCAGCATCAACCACTTCCAAGCAGCCTCCTCGGCATGGAGCCCCGAACCGCCTGCTGTCGGGACAAAGCACGTTTCTGAAGGAGAGGCGGCTCCCATTAGTACGGATTCAAGTCTTTCTCCTCGTTTAGAACCTAAGGGAAGTTTTTTCTGGCTATCCTTTTTTTAAAAAAAATATTTCCATTGATTTCAGAGAGGAAGGGAGAGGGAGAGAGAGAAACACCAGTGGTGAGAATCCCTGATCAGCTGCTTCCTGCACGCCCCACGCTGTGTATTGAGCCTGCAACCTGGGCATGTGCCCTGACTGGGGATCGAACCGTGACCTTCTGGTTCAGAGGTCGACACTCAGCCACTAGAGCCACGCAGGCTGGGCCTGGCTATCTTTCTCTGCCAGTGCATATACAATTTGGGTAGAATTATACCAAAGATATAGCTAGACAAAATGTGATTAACACTTAGGAAATTCTGACTTTTGTTCCCTCTTTGACTATGTAATTGCTACTTCTGCTTAAGATTTCAAATGTGACTTCCTCAGGGACACCTTCGCTGGCCCAGCAGGGAACCTCTTGACTATTCTCCCATCGCACCCTGTACTAATTTACTTCAGACAATTTTAATTATAAATCCTCATCAGAATGAGGATTATTTGGGGGATTGTTTAATTACCATCCACCTCATTCGCCAGCCTGCACGCTCCATGCCATGCGGGGGGGGGGGGGGGGGGGGGGGCGCCTTCTCTGTTTTTTTCCTCACCACAATGTCTGTGCACCCAGCACCCTGCTGGGTGGGGACAGGCATCCAACTCAGACCCATCGAACACTAGGAACTGAGCAAATGCAGAGTGTCAAGGGCGTCTGAAGTGGAGGAGAGCTACCGAAAGGAAAACAACAACAAAAGAAAACCAAGACTGGGTTCCTTTGTTTAGTGGGAGGCAAAATTTATGAGTTGCAAAATTCACGGAGTATGTCATCCAAGGTTCAATCAGGAAAACGTGATTTCTATTTCCTGCCGGACTAATTTAGGAAAAAGGGGTATCAGGTTCATGTGGAAAAAGGATTCTTCCCAAAGCTCACTTGAGTACTGGGGTTCATCTTTTTCATATATATATATATTTATATATATATTTTTATTGATTTTTTTTTACAGAGAGGAAGGGAGAGGGATAGAGAGTTAGAAACATTGATGAGAGAGAAACATCCATCAGCTGCCTCCTGCACACACCCCCCCCCCCCCCCCCGACCGGGGATGTGCCCGCAACCAAGGTACATGCCCTTGACCGGAATCGAACCTGGGACCCTTCGGTCCGCAGGCCGACACTCTATCCACTGAGCCACACAGGCCAGGGCGGGGTTCATCTTTTTCAATAAATAGGCAGCTACCTAAGTCTTGCTTCTGGGGCTATTTTGGGTGCAGAAAAACCCTTCTCCCCTGGACTGAGGCTCCTCCTTTACCATCCCCAGGCACATGGATACAAAGGCTCAGAAAAAAAGAGACCCCGCTTTTAGTTCACATTTACCCAAATATTATCACGGCATAATTAGTCTTAGGCAAGGTTCCCATTCATGACGATTCTATTCATTGCTCCAGTGGTAATTATTTAACTGTGGTGACACATGAATGCGTAACCTGTCTATGTATACATGTGCCAGTGTAAATATGTTAGCGTGTGTGCACCCACTGACCTGCTAAATTGTTTCCTTCTGCTGCTTCTCACTTTTCCAGCATGCACCAGGAAGGTAGTTCTAAACCTTTATTCCTGATGTTTCCTTCTCATTTCCAAATCTCCTATATTTTAATGTGTTTGTTTTTGGTCCTCAGTCTGAAAGATTCACCAACTGCATAGTTCAGCATTTCTACACTTGACCTCATCCTAGCTTCCCTTTGGGAAGTCTGCCAGCTCTAAACCGAGAACAATGGGCAGAGGTAGCTTTCCCATCTTTCTGTTCATTGAAAACAGAAAGGAGTTCAATGTTGGTGCCTCAGACAGATGCCCTGGCCGGTGTTGCTCAGTGGTTAGAGTGTTGGCCTGCCCACCGAAAGGTCTTGGGTTCAATTCCTGGTTGGGGGCACTTACTCAATGTGTAGCTCTCACAGCGGCATCTCTCTCCCCTTCCCTCCCTCTCTTCTACTTCCTGGAATAAAATATCCTCAGGCGAGGATTAACAAACAACAAAACAACAACAACAAACAACCCCCCCCTCCCCAAATCAGACAGATGAAATAAAAACAAGCTACATCAGGTATAAAATGGAGGTTTTGGAATTGCTAACATGAATCTTGTATGAGAATACTAACAGCCCTGGCCAGGTGCTTGGCTGTTTGGAGAGTTGTCCCAACACCAAAAGGCTGTGGGTTTGATTTCCGGTCAGGGCACATACATAGGCTGCAGGTTTGATCCTGGTCATGGCCATGGCATGTATGGGTGGCAATCGATCGATGTTTCTCTCTCACATTGATATTTATCTCTCTCTCTCCCTTCTTCTCTCTCTAAAAATCAATGAAAACACATTCTTGTGTGAGGGTTAAAATAAGAAAAGAATACTAACAAATGATAAAGAGAGTTTGAGTTTTAAAATTATTTGAATGTCTTATCCAAGTATATTAAAATAGCACTACCAAAAAGAAATTTTGTGACTTAAAAGCTATGCAATTCTCATATGTGTGTTGCCACATCAACTGAGATATAAGGCTGTGTATTTTCTAAAATTACCCAGAGATGAATCTTCAATTCCTCAGTTTGCTGTAGGCTGTCCTGCAGATTAAGTACTAGGCCATCTAATAATTAGTCCCAATAACAGGTAACATTCGTATAGCACTTTGCCCTTTACAAAGTGCTATACAAATATTATCATATTTGTGAAAGCTCAATAGTAATTACCCAATGCTTAGGTGGATAGCATGACCAGGACTGTGAGGACTGCAATGGCACAATGATTACCACTAGATGGCAGCAAAATATAAGTGATGAGACCACAAACACAGACCAGCCCAGGTGCTTGGTTCTCAGCAGGGACAAGTCCATTAAATCCAGGAAGCGTGGTGAATTTGCTCTGGGTGAATTCTATCACTTGAGGTAGCACGCTCCCGGATCCATTAACTACCTCCTGGTAAAGCTCCTACCATTTCACTGGAGGGAGGACTGCCCTGGACGTCTGCAATCTCATTCGACAGAGGGATACTTTACGCCAGGAGCCAGGCATTCAGGCCTGAGACTAGTCAGACACTTTTTTTTTTTTTTTCTTAAATGGCAAGCAAGACCCGCATGTCAGAGAAAAAGAATAAACACTGTACATTAAGGGTCAAACTACTTTCTTTTTTTTTCTTCTTCTGATTTTAAAAAATACTTATTTATTTTATTTCCCCATCCCCTTTGGCAACTATCAGCTAGCTCTATATGGCCATGGGTCTGTTTCTGTTTTGTTTATTCATTTGTTTTGTTTTTTAGATTCCACATATATAAGTAAAGTCATACAGTATTTCTCTCTCTGTCTGATGTATCTCACTTGGCATAATGCTTCTAGGTCCATCCATGTTGTTGCAAATGGCAAGATTTCATTCTTTTTCATTGTGAATAATATTCCAGATTTCTTTCCATTGAAACGTTCTCAATGTTGTACTATCCAAGAGAAAGGAAAATGACTTTGAAGTCAGACAACCTAGGGTTTCTCTCCGAGCTCTGCCGCTCGTTGTGTGACCTTGAACCAGGCTCCTATTTGAGACTCACTTTCTTCATCAGTAAACCAAAATGCAACTGATCCCTAATTCAGTGTCAACATTTAGGTTGTAATCAAGGCTTAATTACATGAGAAAGGGATGTGAAAATGCCTCGCACAATTTGTGGCTACTCAGTAAGTATTAATTAAACCTCAAACCAGAGAGGGAACAACATACTAAGCACTGCCACCCACAAAGCATTAGACATAACAAAATACTAAACTTCATTAACTAGAGGAATAACGGGAGTTTTGAGAGGATAAAGAGAGGGTTCCCTGAAGGGCCTGAGTTTCTAATTGGGGCCCTGAAGACAAGCCAGATCTTACTAAATGAACAGGAAATTTCTGATGTCCCTATTCCACCTGACTCTGCAGGTTCAGCCCCTATGTAGGCTCATCCTTCCTCTCCCAAATGCAGTTGCTCAATCAAATTCAAACAAATTGTTAAGAAGGTAAGAATCAACGAAGAAGGTTAAGAGTAAAGAAATAAGAATCTTATTAAGATAAAAAGTTCATTTTAAAGTTAAATATGCTTAGACATATTTAGTTCTTACACGTGTAAAGACCCATACTGTGGGTAATTCCGCTCTCCCCATGGTCCTCCTTACTTTCAAACAAACTTCCTGGAAAGTAATGAATATAATACTTGAAAGTCATTCTTGGTAGTTTCAACTGGCTGAAAGTTTGGAGCATCTTAATCATAAAATTTCCCCCCAGCTATGACGAACACCTTTAGGGGGAAGGCAGAAAGAAGAAAGGAGAGAGAGAGAGAGAGAGAGAGAGAGAGAGAGAGAGAGAGAGAGAGAGAGAGAGAGAGAGAGATATCCCAGCTTACTCCTTGGTTGTAAAAGGCAACACCACTAATACACAGCTTAGGCTCAAAATTCTCAACCTTCCATGGCTCTATACTTTCCATTAAACTGGGTGGGCATCAGTGGTTCTTGCCCAACCTTAGCCTGCGTCTGAAAGAAGGCCCATCACGACAACCTGCTACGTGAACATTTTGATTTTGTTTACTCATGATGAGTACTTGATACGTGAAGCTACTTCTACCATTTACTCTTTTGTCACTTTGAACAAACAGGCTAGATGGTATAAATGTAATTTCAGATCGTAAGTTCCTAAAGGCCAGAAATGCAAACCCTGATTTAAATGCCAATAGCAAGGAGTAAATGAATTCATAAGTTGGGAGTTAGTGCCTATAATCTGTTGAGTTTCTAAGTAATAACAAACCCCAGAGGATCCAAACCTGAGGTTCTAAGACATGCATAAGTGCAAAAAGGTACACTGTAGTCCTCAACATGTCAATACTCCAGTGAGCCTAAGGAAACCACATATTCCCCCCACAGGTCACAGAGGCTAATGGAAACACTAAGTGTCTCACTAAATGAGTACGTTTAACGCTGGTTTTCGAGGTATTCTTTTCTGATTATTCCTTTTCATTTTGTTATCTTTCATAATGGCAATGAGAAAATGAATTAAATTTTAAAATATTCAGTTTAATGGACAAAAATCATGAGGTCTGTGGGCAAAAATGGATCTATAAACATTGAGGAGCTGGGGAACCCTGGTGTAACCTGTATTTGTTTCCATTTTTATTCCTCAGCCATTGGATTCCACAGGGAAATCTAAACCATGGGTCTAAGATTCTTTTAGTCCAAATTTAAAAAGTTTCTTTAAAAAGATTAACTCACGCACACAAGCCTCCAAATATATGCTTGATGGGAGATGTACGGGCCAGAGCTAAGGTATTAGTAACTTAACGACAGCCACAGAATGACATGTGCTGCTTTGTACTGAAGCAAATTGTTGCCGAAACCCTGCTTTCAGAACAAGAACGCTCTAATTATAGATCTTTGGTAATTACTAAGAATCTTTTGCAAAGGGATTCAAGATCGGGTCCTACAAATATTTCACCATAGAATAGAAAATTTATGGCAGAGAAAAAACTAATCTCTAAGCACCTGCTAGAGAGGACATGGGCTCAACATACTTGTATTCAAGATGAGGGTCAAAGCAGCAGTTTTCCAGGGCATCCAAGGACTTCATCAGCAGAAGGTTCATCTGGTGGCCAGAAATGTCACTAGGGAAAGGCCACGGGGAAAATGAGTCATTTAAAGTCACTCAACTGTCCAAAACACTTACTATGCAATATTTTGCTCTCAATATTTTACTGAAAATGCATTTACTCTAAAAAAACATAAAAGTAACAATCAATACTATTGACGATTCATATATATTTATTTTGTAGATAGAGAAACTGAGTCAGAGAATTTATTCAATAATTGGGTTTCTGAACATTGCAATTATTTGCAAACCAATAAACACTGCCACTTTTGCATTTTCTCAGCTCATTAAAACTCTTTTATAATTGAAGTAGAGTTGCCATAGAATATTATATTAGTTTCAGATGAACACCATAGTGATTCTACATTTATAAACCTTAATATGTGATCACTACAATAAGTCTAGTAACCATCTTCCACTATACACACTTATTACCATACTATTGACTATATTCTCTGTCCTGTACACATCCCTATAACATTTATTTGTAGCTGGAATTTTGTAGCTCTTACGTCCCTTCACCATTTTCATCCATCCCCCCACTCCCTCTAGTAATCATCAGTTTGTTCTCTGCTTCCGTCAGTCCTTTTCTGATTTGTTTGTTCATTTTCTTTAGATTCCACATAGAAGTGAAATCATATGGCATTTGTCTTTCTTTATTTCACTTAGAGTATAATACTCCCTAGGTCCGTGGTTGGCAAACTGTGGCTCGCGAGCCATATGCGGCTCTTTGGCCCCTTGAGTGTGGCTCTTCCACAAAATGCCATGGCCTGGGCGAGTCTATTTTGAAGAAGGGGCGTTAGAAGAAGTTTAAGTTCAAAAAATTTGGCTCTCAAAAGAGATTCCAATCGTTGTACTGTTGATATTTGGCTCTGTTGACTAATGAGTTTGCCGACCACTGCCCTAGGTCATCATGTTGTCACAAATTTTGTCTATTCAAATTTTAAATCGCTAAAATAGAAAAACCAAAGTCAGAATTCCAAACAAGGTATTTTTAAGTGCTAAAGGGGTTGTCGTCAGAATATTTAATAAACCCATGAAGCTCCTATTATCAATAATGGTTCCCAGTCTCTTTCATGCAAAGACTTACTTTTGATTTCATGTCTCGATTGTGGAGGTTATAAGTTCTATTCCTTTAGTTACACTTTTTAAAAAGGTGGTGGTGGGGGGTGGTGGTGCGGACACCAGCTCTCTATTTTCCTCTGTAGTAATTGATGCGATTTTGTCACTGTCTTGGTGAGAACTATGGCTTGTACAGTAAAATAAACATAAAAGGTAGTGTTTTCAGGCAGAGCGTGGGCTTTATCACCGACACTTGATTATCAGGGTCCCACATGTCAGGTTTGGTCCTGCTGCCTCCGCCTGCCGGGGGAACACAGCTGGGAACCCGGTGCAGAGAGCCTTTCCCGTGTCCTCTCAGACCAGGCCTACAGTCAGTGGTTTTGCTTGAGGTGAAGGATTAGATTTTGCAATGAACACACACACACACACACACACACACACACACACACACACACACACACTTAATAGCTTTAACTAAGTAAGTCCTATTATAGTTGTTCTCTGGAGTAAAATATACTTAAATATGCTAAACAAATGCTGAGTACTATATCCTCTGGGAGCCATGATGGAAGCAAGCTTTGAAATAATATGCTTTCCTGAATAAATTCTGAATGTAAATTCAGGTGACTTGTCCATAAGCTTGACCAAAAAACGGACTGACTGCCACCATTCTCTTTTACAAGGTGATTTTTCATTCTCGGGACCAGCACCTTGTCCTGAGGGGCTGTTTGGGGTCACTTCTTTAATGACATCGACTAGTCAGTCAATAGCCCTCAAAGCATTTGCCTTCATTACAGAGAAATGGCAACTTTCTCCGGAAATGTCATTATCTGATGACATTGTCACTATCTAGCAAAATATGTTTTAGTACCAGGGGCATATATTTCGGATTCCTCTGCTCCAAGAAATTAGGAAGGTGGGAGCCATGAGCAATTACACTGGCTGCAGTACTAAGACACCAGCCAAAAGGAGGATGCTATCAAACAGGATCATTAAAGCCGCATTAAAATCTGCAGCTCCTCGGAGGGCACTGGGCCCTGGGAAGAGCCTCCTGAGGCCCTGCCCCAGGGGTTCCTGCAGGTGCAAAGTCAAGTACGAGCAGACAGGGCGGAAGGCAGCCTGGGCACCAGAGTGACGCGTTCGCTGAATCACCGTGGGTTTCTCCAGGTAGTGCGGTTAAATGAACCACAGACGCAAGCCTGTCAAGCCCTAGAACCAGCAGCAGCTCATCGAAATCCAACGAGAAAGGGAGCCAGGGCCAGGGGAGGATGAAATGAGTCTCCTGGAATGAAGCTGCCAGGGCTCATTGTTAGCCGTAAAGCATGTTGCTTGAAAAGATCCTGAAGGAAGAGCAGGAACACAGGTGGTGGAGAGCTGCCATTTGTTGCAGAGTAGCAAAGGAGGGAAAAGTCACTTTCAAGTTTTAACTCTTTAAACATACTTTGTGCTCTGTCACACACACACACAAAATATGTTAACAGTCAACCACATGCAAAAGGCAGCGTTTTGTTCATGTCCAGGACCAGGCCTACATAGACTAACACGGGTGAAGAGAGCAAAATGAGTATTCTGGAAACGTTTCATTTATGAACACAAAGACGAAGCCAACTCTTCCCAATCATCTGACAGATGTTTCCAAGAGCTGAAAATGATGATCTGAAATATGGCATTTCCCCAGATCAATGGCAATTTTCATAAAGGTTTCCTATATTGGTATTTGCACCAAACTCTTTAAATTACAAATGGAAACTTAACCACTGGTTTTAAACTGAAATCTAAGTATAGCATCATGTCATCTAGTTTCTCCACATCAACACCATTTCTTGCCTTTGGACAGACAGGAAAGTTTAACAACAGCTAACAGCTCACAGGGTGCCTGTCCCTCTCTCCCACTGCTGAAAAATGGGGCTATATTCCAAGTCGGTGACATCTAAATATTCATGCTGTACCACACTACAATAAACATATATATAAAATTCTAAGATTTGCTATAAAATATAAAATGAACAACAAAACTAGATTCACATACAGGAAGATTTTCCCATTTAGTGGAATTTTCCACCTGGGTCTTTGATAGTCTATTAGCTCCATTCACGGGTAAAGCTAGCAGGCCAAAAAACGAGCAATCAAACGGAATAAACTACACAGTATAATATGCGCAGATTAAGACTCTTTAAGGATTATAAAACTGTAGCCAGGGCACAGGATAAAAGCAACATTTAACACTGGGTACATGCAGTTCTCAGGTGATTCAAGGATCCCCACACCCTCAGGCACAAGGGACACCCCGATCCTTTCCTTCCATGTTACAGTGATATCAATAAAGGATCAGCAATCCTTGTTCAGCTATAAACCAGGAAAAAAGGCAGCTTTTCTTTATAGCACCGTAGATTAGACGTTTCCTCACCTCTATTACACAGGTGTATTCAGGGCTTTCGTCTAAGCATGAAATGATGTTCCAGTAACCAATTACTTCAATAAGAGCAACCCTTAAAATACGCTAATATCTATGTGATGGAATTTAGGAAGACAAATTCACTCATAAAGCAGAACACGTGGTCGACGTGCCCATCTCAGAAAGTTCAGCAAGCAGGTACTGCTCAGATCAAGCACCCGTGTGCGTGTGCGTGTGCATGCACGTGAATCCTCCCCCGGCACCACAAAGAGAAGTGTTAACCCACTGTACCTGAGTTTCTCCTCACACAAGCGCGAGAGAAACATCCCCAAAGCGAGGCCCATGTGGATTTGCACGGCTTGAGACTCATCAGCGCTTGGTTTCCCAGGTAACCTGGCAGTCAGCATGGTCAGGATTTCCTCCACCTTCTCTTTGCAAGAGATAATGAAAACTGGCACGAGCAGAGACAAAGCCGAGGCGGCCGCAGAGCGGGCGATGGCACTCGCTGTGTTTTCCCCGGAATAGGATTTCTAGGACATGCCAGAGAAAGAAAACAGGGGGTTGGCCTTTTGTTTAAAACATGAAGGAAACATACCTATCACAAAGGCACTCTGCAACAATAACGGGCTTCTCTCCGACCCACGCCTGCCGAGTAATTCAAAAAATCGTTGCTGTGTTTGTGTACGGGTCACATTTTCACTCCTACTGACGCAACTGGCTGCTAAACGGTCCGCTAACTGATCATATCCTTTCAAATGTGAAAAACAAATTCTAAGTGTCTCATTTTAAAGGGTGTGAATTCCCTCACTGGAAAGCCTGAAACAATTTCAGGTTGAAAGCCCACATGTGTATATAATGAAAAACCCGAAGGGAAGCTATCCAAGCTTGGAGAACCCACCCAGCCGCATTATAAAATGTCCAGAAAGCCAGCGTTTGCCAGGAGAGCCGGAAAGGGGTGGGGGTGGGGCCCGTTTACGTTTAGCATGGAGGGACGAGTGTAAATTTAGCGCAGGGATCTATTGGCAGATCTCCCAAAATCTTTGGTGGGAACGCTTCCCAGTAGATGGATTATTTCCTACAGGGGGCTAATTCCTTTTAATTAAAAAGGAAGTTGAAATCCTAAAAGCCTCTGGTTACAAAGCAATAACCAGCTATTGAAAATGAAATGGAGAGCTCTATATGGGCCTCCCTGTATGCAATTACGGGGAAAGAAATGAGTAACAGCCCCAACACCATGACAGGGCAGCTGAATACGAACGGCTTCTCCCAGAACCTCACGCTGGAGGGCTCCCCCAGACATCACGCACACTTATCAGCATGTCTCGAGTGGGAAGTCCGCTGACCACTCCTCCCTATTATACACTCCGAATTTTCACACACATCCTAAAGGCCGTGTTGTCTCTTGTCATCCAAGCACATGAAAAAAGGTTTCAATTCTTTACTCATTTGCTCTCTAAGCTTTAGTACTTTAAGGATAAAAATCAAGCATGTGCTAAGATGTTCTTCTCGTTAATACAGCACTATTGTAACGATAATACTACTCAAAATGACCCAGCCCCTAGGTCCCTGAAAATAAAAATAAAAAAGTGACTTTTGAAACAGGGCTTTGAAAAACTATAACAATGCAAAAATATGAAGGTCAGAGGCAACCCTGACCTAGCTAGTAAGGAGGCTATTGCTATTGGTTTGTGAGAACTACGCAGCAGTATTAGAAATCTATACGCTGTGTGTCCTGCTGAACATCTGAACCAGGGAGCTAGTGCGAAGACCTCAGCATAAGCTAAGAAAACATTCATCCATCATTAAGAAACAAGAACACGTCCGACAGAAAACAAATCATCGCAAAGAAAGTACTGCTGTGAGCAAAATCTACCTTCCAATTTAATTCTGCATTATCCTTGCTTTGTCCTCAAGTATAGTTAAAACTTTACTTCCAGACCCTGAGCCCCAGATGAATACATACCAGGTCCTCCCCAGGGCAGGGCAGAGGCACAGAGAGGAGACCTCAGGCAGTGGAGTTGGAGGCTACATTTGCGATCTGGACCTGTGCTATATTTTTTATTCAAATCAACTCTAATCCTCTGCCGCTCAGCTGATTGCCCCATGATCACTGTAATTCCCTAAGCACTGGATAGTGATAAGGCAGAACCAAAACAATTCCACGCAGATACAGAAATAAAGCGCTCACTACCGCCAATAAAGGGGAAAAGGAAGCCAAACAAAAAAAGTGTGTTTTCACTTTGCCTCAGATCTCAGGATACAAGCGTGAAGAAAGAGAAGGTGCTTAGGATCAACAATACGACTTTGTATTTAGAAAGTATTTCAAAATTTTCAAAATATTTTCCCATAAATTATATAATTTCATCCTCACATTTTTTTTTTTTGTAAAGTTGGCAGAGCATTAGTTTTTACTTCATTTTACAGATAAGAAAAAGAAGATGATGGGTTAAGTGTCAGGTCAAGGGTAACAGAATTAATAAGGGATGAAGCGAGGGCTCCAATCAGTACTGATAATGTTGCTCAATCACCTCATTTTATAGACAGCGAAACAAGGGTCCTGAGAGATAAAATGAACTGCCCAAGCTTCCATACCCTGAAATGGAAACAAAAAAACTATGACAAGAAACTCAGGGGCTCCGTCTGCAGCCAGTGTTTATTTTACTATAACTGGAGCTCTTGACTCTGACTACACGTTAGAATAGCCCAGAATTCAAAGTGCTGAAACCCAGGGCCTATCCCTGAGCAAGTAGGTCAGAGGTAAGGCCTACACATCAGTGTTTCTTGTTTAAATTATATATGTATGTAACATATATACACACACACACATACATATTATTTTTACGATTCCCATTGTGATTCTAATGTCCATCTAAGAATCATTACGTGACATCACGGGTTTCATGTGAATAACTGAGATGAGAAGAGTCATCCCTTGAGTTTGCTAATCACTTTTCATCTCTCAGACTTACATAATAAAACGAGCAGAAAAGTTGTCCTCTGGGTTGGTAGTGGCTATCCACAATGACCAGGAGAGTGTCAAACACCATGGTAACCCAGTCTTTCATGGAAAGGAAATTCGGTTGAACCTGCAGATGAACAAACACATGAAACGATAACAGAAAACCCGAACGTTATTTCTAGGTTCAGGGAATAGCCCCCTTCGGTATTAAAGAATGGCATGCTATTGTCAAAAAGTCAACTTCACCTGCCAGGACTGAAGGAGGTGAGCAGGTATTTGACAAGCACACATGCTCACATGTGCCCCACCAGGAATATTGATCTTTTATACAGGACTTAGCAGAAGTGAGAGGATGGGGGCTGCAAAACAGAGCATATCCGAGAGCTCCTCAGAGCTCTCCCAGGTTCACTGAGGATAATGTGGAGGTTCAAGGGAGAGATGTGCAGAGAAAGCAGCTCAAAATTTCTCAGTTCTACGACTTGTCATTTCACAAAGGAGGCAATAAAGCAGCTTACACGATTCTGATCACCATCACTAGCATTTCTGCCATCACCATATATTTATCATTCAAGAAACATCACATTTTCCTAGCTAATCAGTCATAAAAACATAATTGATTTTCAGTTTGGAAAAGGAAAGAGAATTGTAAAAAAACAAAACAACAACAAAACCCAACTCATTAGAAAGAGAACTTGGTTTTAAAAATCATTCATGACCCTGGATGTCAAAAGCATTCATTAACTCACATGGTATATTCAGGTCATATAAACTATAAAGGTCAATGCAGTGTTAAGTATCTCTTGGAATTAATTCCTTGAATCAAATAAGACTGCCTTCTTAAGCTCTTTAGCTATTGGTCATATGCAGACTTAGATGAAGTTTGAAAACTTCAACTTTAATCAAATAATGAGGTCTTGAGTGTGTACTGAGTAATAGCCAAAGTCAAGGTCATCAAGAACAAAAGCAAAGCCCCACCTCTGGGTTGTGTGGCCTCTCAAAGTTTTGTGTATTATGTGTTACAGTGCAGAACAAAAGGGGGGGGGATAAAGAAGAATAAGAGGGCCTGGCATTCAAACTCTGAGCTACACCCCCCACTTATTACTGGGGTAAATTACAAGCACAACTGCATGGCTCTTTTTAAAGGATATGAAACATTTCCTCTCTAAAAATTCAACTTTCTCATCATTAAAATAAGATTCTGGGTTTAAAGTTAAATTTCCATATAGTAAGTAATTACTCTTACATTTTATCCTTCATACAATAACCCCTTGATCTGTTTCCATTTCTCACATGTAATACACATTGGTAGATTTTGCCACCTGGCATCTACTGTCTTATTCACTGATAATAGCACCCTTTGGGGAATTCCCTCCTCCATGATTTGAAGCTTGATTAAATGCTCAATCTAGCTACCTGTCCTACCTTACCCAAGTGTAGGCTGGGGACCCATGGGACTCTAAATCTTCAGTGAGGGATGCAAAGGCAGCAAATGGCTAGATTATCCATCCCAGTGGGGGGTCTGCTCAGATGGCTCATCAGTACCTGTGCCTGGACTCCCCAGGTTGCCTTGGTTACTGTTCTTCCCAAAACCTGATTTTTAAGCTCTGCCTTCAATCCCATTGGCTTCCAGATTCCTTATCTAGTTCCTCCTTTAAATGAGAGCCATTTTCTTTGCTTGCAACCAAAAAACCCCACCATGAAACAAAACAAAACAAAACAAAACAAAACAAAACAGTACAACAAAACAGGCTGGCTTAGCAGTTAATAACAGGCTCTGGAGCCAGACTGTCTGGGTTCAAATCCTGGTAGTGCCAATTGCTGTGTCACCTCAGGAAAGTTGTGTAGCATCTCTGAGCACTTATTAAAAAACAGTATAATTGGCCCATAAGACATTCTGTGGGGACAGACAGAGGCTGAATAACACTGAATAAACTCTTTTTGCAGCAAGAAGTGATGAAGTATATGCTAATGCCAATGAGGACTATTACTGAGAGGTTAGTATCAACCGGGCATTGTGCTTTTTGTCTATTAATTCATTTAATCCTTCAATAATCCTACCTGATTAGTATCGTCATCCCCATCTTATAGATGGTGAAATAGGCCCCCAAAAGGGACGTCAGCAATGGCACACCACAGAGCCAGTAAGTACAAGTATAAGGATTTAAATGACGGACTCTCCTACTTCAAAGGCTGTTTTGAACCCCCTGGCTATGTTGTCTCCAGATACTGATGGCTCCTAGATAATAGGGCTTGTAGGAAGAATGTACCCGTGCCTTTTTATTTTGACAGATATAAATTATCTGAAAAAGTACATTGGAAATGAACACTGACCAGCTCGCCACATGTTTAATTAAGAAATAAATGCCTTGCAAAAATGAATAGGCACTTTGCCATTGACATCTACAATTAAAATGCAAAGTATGATTTTTTTCCCCAGTCAGTAAACACTGCTTATTTATCATTTTTTGACAGCATTGTTCACTTTCAGTCAGCCTAGTTAACCTCCTAAGACTGGCTACCACTGATGTCATCACAAAAAGACAACCCCTGCTGCATAAAATTGGTCCCTTCAAATTGAAATGACCACTTAACTGGGAGGGAGGAGGCAAAACAGAAAGCTGCGAAGAAAAGCGTCGTGGAGGCGCTAGAGCTCCCCGGGTAAAGGCCCGTCAGCTGGAAGGACTTGGTGCCCCCAACAGGCTCTAACCTCGTGAATTCCGCGCCGGCTTCCAGGGACGTCTCACCTTCCAGCTGTTACACAGCGGAGCCCCCTGGTTCAGATCACCCCTGACTCACCTCCAGCACGCCCTCGCCGTCCGAGCAGAGGCTGGCTTCGTGTTTGGATACGACGACAGCAAGGCTGCTCAAGGCTAACAGCGCGTTGCCTTTCACCACCGGGCTCTCCCTGTTTAAGGAGAAAAACATTCCAAGAGAGGATTTGGGGGGCATTAGCCGGGAGAAGGGAAGGTGCTATTATAGGGAGGGCAGATGAGGGCAAAAAGCACCCCACTCCTTCACGGAGCCTCGTAAGCGGGTGGGCTTGTTCCCGATGCCAGCAGCCTCCTCCCTCCGGACACCAGGGCTGATTTGCAACTCTTCTTACAGATGTGTGGTCATTATACTTTTTTGTAACTTAAAAATCCAAGCTCGCCCTGGCTGGTTTGGCTCAGTGGATAGAGCATTGGCCTGTGGACTGAAGGTCTGGGTCAAGGGCACGTACCTTGTTGCAGGCCCTAGTTGGGGTGCGTGCGGGAGGCAACCAATGAAAGCGCCTCTCTGATATCAATGTTTCTCTCTCTGTCTCTTCCTTTCCCTTCCACTCTCTCTAAAAACCAATGGAAATATATCCTCGAATGAGGATTAATAAAAATTAAAAAAAAAAAAATCCAAGCTCATCATACCTAATTTCTTCCTAAAATGTTTATTTTTGTCATTTGACGTTACATTTCCTAAGCGATCTTCTTCTGTCACCTTTGGCCAATATAAATGCATCAACATGTTCTGAAAACAGACCAGGACAGTTGTGTGAATGAGCCGGGCAGAGCGAGGTGGCGTCTGGCTCCTGAGCACCGGAGTGTGGAGCCAGAGAGCACACCTTCCCAGCAGCTCGGCCAAGCGGCAGCTTCCCTCAGTCGTTATTATCCCCCTTCTTTCTCGGAATACGTCGAAGCCAGTGACCTCAAAGCCAGATTGTTATATAATTGAGGCTCTAGATAAGATGCAAAAAATACCTATTTTTAGACTAGTAGGAATGAGAGTTGCCCTTCATATCATCCCAATGATAGTTTTCTAATATTAGCAAAATCTTAAATTTGACTTCTGAATTTAATATCAAGAAACTGAGCCTTGTTGATACACCCACCACCTGAAAGTACACATTTCCTATTATTCCATCATTCCCATGTGACCCTGTAGCATGGCCTCAGGTGGGACACGGAGGAGATGCCCCTGGCTTCCAACTCTCATGACAGAGCGCAGGCAGCAGAGCATCCAGCCGCAGGGTTCGGTTCTCAGTCAGTCCTACGATTGTGGGTTCCCACAAATCCAGGGAATGTGTCCCCAAACCTGGACTTCACACCTGAACTTGAATCAATGTACACATCCCAGAACTCTTCCCTGCTTACCTAGTGCTGGAATAGATGGATATGTGGGATAAAGAAGACAGAGATGTGACTGAACATGTGAGCTAGTGAGTATTAAAAAATTAGTATACACGTGTTCTTGCATTTTTGCTTCCATTTAAGAATGGGACTCGGGATGTGCCATCGTCAGGTTATTCCATGTATCTATTCATCCATCCTCTCCTCCTACCCCTCCCTCCCACCTCGGGGTGGGTAAGCTCAGTGAAGACTGGCTCTGCACGCTTGGTCATTTTGTTCACCAATTTGTTCTCCTTAATTCATTCCTCTATGAGACCTGCCTTAAGCTGATAAGACACCAACATTTACATTGGGGGTTGGTGTGGAGGAGAAAATAGGAAGAAAGACTTGTGATCCAAACAGATGGCTTTGCTCAAGGTTTTGCTAGAGTTCTGCAGTCAGGATTATTGGGAACTCGTACAGCTAATAATATAACAAGAAGCGAGGCAAGATCTGGGCATTCCTAGTTGCCCTAGCCGTGAAATCATTTAACAAAACCCAAATTAAATCTTTTGCTTTACTAGCTCTTTCTTTTAGTTGAGACGATCCTGATGCCCATCTTGTTACAAAATGGTCATAAATTACTAAAGTTAGGTAAAAAGTCATTTTAAGATTCTCAGTGGTCTGAGAATTAGATCGCCGGGTTTTATCACCCCGTAGAAAAACTTTGATGGTCACCAGAAATTGGGTACCATATCTTTTAAAACAAGAATAGCATACAAGATAACATAAAAAGTATCTTTTTTCCTTGGTTTTTTAATTGATTTTTTACAGAGAGAGGAAAGGAGAGGGAGAGAGAAACATTGATGTGAGAAACATGGATCAGCTGCCTCCTGCACACCCCTCACTGGGGATGGAGTCTGAAACCTGGGCATGTGCCCTGACTGGGAATCGAATCAGTGGCCTTGTGGTGCATGGGATGATATTCAACTAACTGAGCCACACTGGCCAGGGCAAAAAAAAAAAAAAAAAAAAAAAAGTGTCTGCTTAACACTGAAATTCTGAAAGAGAATTTAGCCTTGGTTTTAAAACAGTGCCCAACATAATTTTATTTCAAAAGTTTCACTGCTCTTGACATTCCTGAGCATGCATTATTTCTTGTAAAATGGAAAAAAAATATATTTAAAGCCACCGCTAATTAGACCTTCTGTTATAGATTAAATGCAAATTTGGACATTAATCTTTGAATAATAAAAAACAAACAAACACAAAAACTAGCCCACAGTTGCCCAGTGCATGCTTAGGCCAAGCTCTCCATCTCACACAGGCACTATGACCACCTAGGTATTCCCTCCTTGCCTGGCGCGGTGAACGACAGAGAGAAGACACTCGACGCATATTTAGTGAAGCAAATTCACGGAGGAGCTGGCCAGGTGAAAATCTACAACTGGTTCAGCAAAAACTCATCACCTTGTTGATCAAATAGCTGTCCCCTACAGTCAGGCAGTAGTAATTTGCATAATGACATGTCAGCATCAGTACAGTATTTATCTAGGCAGCACCACTGACATTTTAATTAAATTGTCCTTTGCAACAAACTGATGCCATTAACCTAATTAAAACGCGCAAGGAAGGATGAGCTGCGATGATGCTTTCTCAGGGACACGGTATTACGTTACATATCAGTGAAGTGACCCAGTCCCTGGGGGATTTTTATCTTCAGGTTCAAACCTATTTAATTAATAACAGTCAAAATAAACGCACATCCATCATCAGGTTGTGTCTGTGTTATGATTCTCCCTCAGCCCTAACCCTGATGCTTTAGAAATAAATGCTCTCAAATGAGTATGTCAGCCTAATCCGGTGAGGTTTTACTTCCTGCTTTTAACTTATGGCTCAGATCAAAATAAGTCTTACGCTGGCCTGTGGCAGCCGTGGTCCAAGGAGCAGAAGGCTTAGCTGGCAGGGGGTGGTGGTGGGAGGAAGTCACGGGAAAAGCAAAGGGAGGGAGGCAGAGCGATTCCCCTGCTCATCATTAATCCCTTTGCCCCTAGACCTTAACTGTCTCCTATTCACTTGCGGTCATGGATTGCTTTAATAAGATAAGGTCTATAAAATGCTTTGAAATTTTTGATGAAAAGGTAACGCCATGAAAACATGAATTCTTTTTACTCTGCACCTCTGAGAATGGCAACACACTCTTCTGAAGTATTAGTCATGAAACAATGCTCTGGAAAGCTGAAGATTACAGTCTTGTTGAAGAATCTTAGAATGAAAAATGTAAATGCTACCGGAGAGGCAAAATTGTAGTTTGTTTTAATAGAAAGATGCTAGTTTCTTCAGCACTTTTTGCTGTAAATGTCAGAGCACCATTTTTTAATAGGATATAAAGATATAAGTAGACCAATATAATAGAACAAACTACCAGCCGTAAGGTCAAAGGCAGCCCCCTCCCGGCACCCCTCCCTTCCAACCTGCAGCTGGTGCTCTCCCACGGGGTCTGCGATTCACCAAAGCACACACAAATGACTCCCTACATAAGTCTCTCTAACTTTAGGTTTCATTTTGTCCCCAGTTTTGTCCACACAGTTCCCCCTGACCCCCCCAGAACTGAGCACAGAGGCGGGTGACCACTGCTATTTGCCTTCATTCGGGAGACACGAGGCTGAGGAGTTCATGTGCCAGGATCAGCCTTCCCTGTTTCAGAAATGACTGATGGGAGGCTAACTCTAAGGCACATCGTGTGTGTGTGTGTGTGTGTGTGTGTGTGTGTGTGTGTGTGTGTGTGTTTAAGGCAGAATCTATTTAGCTACAGAGGGCTTTGTGACATGATAGGGATAAACTATACTGCAATGAAATATTTCTGGATAATGGACTTTCAGTGCACATGAAATCCTCCAGGTCAAAGGTCTATCTGTGTTGTTTGGTGAATAAGAAGAAAGGATGTCAAGGAATGTCAGCAGCTAAGGGTGATGGCGGAAGGGAGAAGCGTAGTGAGTGAGTGTAACTTACTGCCAGAAACAATTAGTCAGCTTGTTAACAAAGGAAACTGAGGAGATTGTTTAAGTAAGTTCATTAGGGTTGGCTTAAGATAAAAAGCCTCAAGATAGTAATACTCGAGTTATTTTTGTTAAAACAAACCAAGGATATGAGTGAAACCATCTTTTTTTTTTTTTAACTGGATCTTTGCATTAGTTTCTAGTATTTAAAAATTCAGTGTGTAGATACCCTGCACCAATACCACAAAAGGAATAAAAGGAAGTACTCTTTGATTTATTTGCTGACTCACAGCTGAGATTTAATAATCTATTTATTAATTCACATTAGCAAGGATCCCCTACCCACCTCCTTCACCCAAACTAAATTAGAATTTTAAGAACCCAAGTCAGCCCGGGGCCCTTTCATACCTGTACAAGAGTCAGGAGACTTTGTAAAAGTATGTGTCTGTACTGATTCCTCTGTATTTTCACGAAGAGACACACAGTAAGAATTAACTTAATATGAGAAAGGATAACGACCGATTTTTAAAAATATAATTGAAAACTCCTTTAGAATTCTTAAAATTATGAGATACCGTAAAAGGACAAATTGTATGTACCTTGCAGGAAAAAACCTCACACACGTTTATAGAAGATTTGCGGCAAAGAGAATAAAGGGGTCTTACTTTGCAGCCGACTTGGTGATCTCATCAGTCAACATGTCTCGGACCCTGCAATGATGACGCAAAGAAAATCCGTGTCAGAGTTTACGTTAGAGCAAGAACCCAATCTTTTTGCTTATTCATCAATTATTAAGAACCTCTAGAAATGATTCCAGAGCTAAGAACGAGACTTGGGGAATTTTAGTGTAAGGTGAGAGAACTGTAGTAAGGGCTTTACTTCAAAGAGAGTTTCATCTTCCTTCTCCTCAGGTCACTAGTGGAAGGAGGCGGCGGCGGTGGTAACTAAGGAGGGATAGGGTTGTGATGGTGTTCTCTCTTAAACGGGTTGGAGAGTAGGTGTGTCCTTCATATTATTCTCTGCTATGGTCTGAATGCCTGTCCCCCTCACCCCAGATTCATATGCTGAAACCCAAGCTCCTGATGTGTGGTATTTGGAGGTGAGGCCTTTGGGAGGTGCGGAGGGTGGAGTCCTCAGACTCTCTCTCTCTCTCTCTCTCTCTCCCTCCTCCATCTCCCCACTCTCTGCCCCTTCTTCTCGTCTCTTTCCCCTCTTCCCCATGTGAAGACACAAGGAGAAGGTGGCCGTCTGCAAACTAGGAAGGAGGCCCTCACCTGCACCAGACCTCCCAGCACCTTTATTTGGACGTCCAGCCTCCAGAACGGCGAGCGATACATTTCTGTTGGTTAGCCACCCAGGCGCTGGTATTTTTGTTACAGCAGCCCAAACGGACTAAGGCATTTGCCTTTTTTGCACAAGAGCTCACCGAAACGGCAATTTTACTAGTTCCAAATTGTAAATAATAGTCACTTGTATGTATATACAATAAAACTAAAAACATAGGTGATAAAATCACTCTGAAGCTAAAACAAAATAATTACACTTGCGAATATGAAGGAAGGTATGCTCAATTCAAATAGTCACAGGATTTTTAAAAATGTCAGTAGAAGAGCCTTGAGATAAAGTGAAAAACAACCACTGACTGCCAAATTCACATTCTGAACAGGATACAGACATTTTCATTGAGTTTCAGCAATTCAAAGTTTTTATAAATATTATGACTTTTGCAAACATAAGTTATATTTGCATTCATAAATATTTTCATTTGAAATCTAATAAAATCTTAGCTATTCAGCACTCTCTGAGAATGTAATTTTTAAGAGCCACGTTTTTCAGTTAGTGGCAAACTGCTCCTATGGATCTTTAACTTGTATTTTATAAGATCATTTGACAATAAACTCTCTAACTTGTCCAATCTCAGAATGCCCAGATGGAGAATAGTGCAGTTAATGTATTCTCTTACTGGTCAATGTGGAATCTTTACAAATGATGACTTGCTTATACTTGCTTCCACGTAGGGCCAAACCTTCCACGAGTGGACCAGTTCCCTCCTTTTACCCATCTCTTCTCTCTGCCGCATCACCAATTATTTTTTCCTACTTCTTTTACTTGCCTTAGCATGAGAACATACTGAAATCTCTATCATCTTAAAATAAGAACAAGCCCTCCAGCCACTGTCCCATTTTTTTTGCTTCTCATTCATCAGAACTCATATAAGATAGTGTGTACTTGACTCAGGTTCATCTCCTTCCACGCTCTCTGGGCCCTTCTATAGTCAGGCTTTGTCCCCACCACTCCATCAGGGCAGCCTCTGGCATGACTTTCAAGACGCCAAATTGATTGCCAGCTCTCCGTCTCCATCTTGGGCCAACTCACAGCAGCACTTGACCCAACTGGTTGCTCCTTTCGAGAAAGACTTTCTGCCCTTGGCTTTTAAGAGCCCATGAGCTCTTGGTTTTCTTCCTACATCACTGGTCGCTAATTTTCTGTATGCTTTATGAGTTCCTCCTCCACCTTCTCCGGTTCTAAATGTGGAAGTTCTCTGGGCTCAGTCCTCTGACTTTTTGGTCCTCAGTTACTCTCTTGGTGATTGATATACTGATAATTCCCCAGTCTGTACTCCAGCCCTGACGTTAGCCTGAACTCTAGACTCATGGTCAACAACCTACTTGACAAGGAGAAGGCGGCCGTCTGCAAACTAGGAAAGAGGCCCTCACCAGCATCAGACCTCCCAGCACCTTCATTTGGACTTTCTTTAATCCATATGCTGGTAGCTCAGGCTTAGCAAGTCCCAAAGCCGAGTCCTCTGTACCTAGACCTGCTTTTCTATTGTCTTCCTCGTCTTAGTAGATGGGAACTCCATACTTCTAGTTATTCAGAGTTAAAATATTGTAGTTATCCTTGACATTCATCGTTTTCTCACATTCTTCATTCCACATATCTCTTTCTCTCTTTTGAAAAGTGTAGCCAATATACCACCTCCACCAAATGATTATTTTCAGAAGATGAAATGAAAACTACATGTGAAAGATAATACCAATTAGAAAGTGAAATCCAAATTCTTAATCTCTAACCATAAATCCAATGTCATATATTTTAAACTGCTTTGCTGTTTTTAAAAATAAATTTAGAAAATGAAACTTAGAATAGATTTAGTCACACACACACACACACACACACACACACACACACACACACTCAGCTTCTGCTTTTCTACACATGCCAATTGTCAGTAAATAAAAATCTAAAATCCAATAACCTTTGAACAGATTTTTGGATTAAAGAAACCTGTGGCTGCAGGCAAAGCTATTTAGATTCTGGGCATTTAGATTTAGGCTGCTGCAACATTAATCTGACACTGTATTTATCCCAATCCATGTAACAATTTAAATTGCCTTTAATGTGCCAGCACACACATAAACATTTCTAGATAACATAGTGGGAATCACTAGGCGGGTGTCTGTTAAAGTTGCTCCTGATAATGAAGCTGTCTTGGAGAGGGAGGAGCAGGTGAGTGAAAAGGTATTTCTTGACCAAATGTGAGTTAGAAAGGCAATGAATTAAGTGGAGAAAAACAGAAATTTTCATAAAAAAAGAAGAAATAATCCGTTCTAAGGTGAAAAAAGAAAAGCAAACCATTTCCACACTGCTTTAGAAAACAATAAAAGACATTCAATATATGAATAAAGCTCTCCTCCTTCTGAGGAGATGAAAAATACAGCTACCAGATCTTCAGTCCTTCCCCCCCTCAGGCTCATACAGAACTTAAAAAGCCCCAACATGAAAGCCTTTAAAGTAGTCGCCTTCCCATAGTTCACTTCCCGTGACGTCATGGAACCCCCCTTACCAGAGCCAGGCTGTGCCTTTTTTGAACTGCACCTCCTCAGCGCCTTCCTTTCCGTGTTTTAACTGCAGCTCCAGCTCCGCTATTCTTCCCTGCAAAACAGCATAAATCAGCATGCTAACTTGATGGCCAAAATTACCTTAAAATTTCTATGAAAAACACTTAGAGATGGCAGCCATATCCTTTCCCAATTCACCTTAAGTGTTCCTGATAGGTTAGTAAATTATGTACGAGGACGTGTGACAGAGATAATTACATCACTGCTCAGGTATTTCTACATTCACCAAATAAATACATCCTCGGGAAGTTATATGTTTGGCAGAGTTAGTGCAGAGTGCTTCATTTTGGGATATCTATTAAAAGCAGAGTTTAATTTCATAGGTGCCATTCAAAAACACCTCCTATAGCAACAATCAGCTTGTATCAACAGCTAATAATTTTAACTAACATTATCTGAAGATTGGGGTCTGAATACCAGTATCATAACAGAATGGCAGAATATGAGTAGGATGGTATATAACATTTAAATTCAGGAAATATATAGCAAAGGTTATTTTCTCAAATAGCTTAACATTTCTATTTCTTGAGTGAACATATAAAAATAAATATTTTTGTTTGTTTTGTTAATATATATATTTTTTATTGATTTCAGAGAGGAAGGGAAAGGGAGACAGAGATAGAAATATCAATGATGAGAGAGAATCATTGATCGGCTGTCTCCTGCATGCCCCACAATGGGGATCGAGCCTGCAACCCAGGCATGTGCACTTGACTGGAATCAAACCCAGGACCCTTTAGTCCACAGGCCAATGGTCTATCCACTGAGCCAAACCAGCTAGGGCTAAAAATAGATATTATACTTCTCAACTTCTAACATGTAATAAAAATATAGCTAATACCATGCCTTTAAAAACAAGACCTTCAAATATTTCTTATCCTCTTTGTTTGTTTGTTAATCTTTACACAAGGATATTTTTCCATTGACTTTTAGAGAGAGTGGAAGGGAGGGGGAGAGACAGAGAGAAACACTGATGTCAGAGAGACACATCCATTGGTATGTGCCCTTGACCGGAATTGAACCCAGGACCTTTAGCCTGTGGGCCAATGCTCTACCACTGAGCCAAACCAGCTAGGACTATTAGCCTCTTCTTACACTCAGAATTATTTTGATCAGATGCTTTCCCTTCTATTCCATCACCAGTTACATTATTTAAGTATAATTGGTTTATTGATGAACCCTACATTGGACAAGAACTTAGACTGCATATTGTATTACTGGGTAATACCACACCATTTTCAGAAGTAGCTGTGCCGCTTCCATCTCACCAGCAGTAAGTAAGAGGTCCAGTAATTCACATCCTCACCGACATTTGGAATTGTCAGGCCTTTTATTCGGACCATTCTTGCGGAAGTGAAATGGTGCTCATTATAGTTTTCCTTTTCATTTCATTGTTCACTGATGAGAGTGCACATCTTTTCAAATGTTTATTAACTATTTGGGTTTCCTATTCTTTCCATTTTTTCTATTGGTTGTCTTACTATTATTGATTGTAGGGTTCTAAGGTATGTCCTACAGAGGAAAAGTATATGTCTCTATATACACCCTAGAGCAGCGGTCGCCAACCTTTCGGACCTCACGGACCACCAGTAGTCTGCTGACCACCAGTTGGCGACCGCTGCCCTAGAGAGGGAAGCAATATAGTTTGTTAAGAACGTGAGCTCTGGAATCAGAATCTAATGCCATTTCCACTTACTTGAGGTCTATATTTGGGTATGTTATTTCACTTCTCTAAGCTTCAGTTTCCTCATTTGTAAAATGTAGTTAACAACTATCTCATGGTATTAGAGCATCATCCTATATAATAAAGAGCTAATATGCTAATTAGACCAAACAGCAGAATGACCGTCCAGATGGTCATTCGAATGACTGTCCGGACGACCCTCCGGATGAAGCCGGGGCTGCGAGGGCTGAGCCCCTTGCACGAATTTCGTGCATCGCGTCTCTAGTATTAAATAATGTGGAAAACTGTCTAATACAGTACCTGATAACAGATAATAGCTACCATTACTAGGTTTGTTGTAAAAAAAAAAAAATACCCTACTTCCCCTTATAATCTTCTTACAAATCATTCTTGCATGAATATATCGAAATCCTTTGTAAAATAATTCATATTTTCATCTGTATATTCTCATAGAGTAAAATGTAATACCCAGACTGTACAGTTGCATGCCCTTATATGTCTCTCCAGTACTCTCAGTTACTGGCCTGTGAGCTCGTGGAAAGCAAGGACTGTGTCATCAGTGTGAGGAGTCCTGTACACAGCAGCACCTCCAGCCACAGTGCCCCGGGGCCCCCAGCTCAGGCACGCCGCCATATCCACGCCCACCTCCCTGTGTCCAAAGACAGAACCCGGGCCCTTTCCTTCTCCCCTCTTTTTCTTAGAGCAAGGAGTCAAAGGTGACCAAGCTGGCAAGACATTGATATTAGTATTTAATGTTGATAATGGCCTCCTAGGAGGGTAGGCAAAATAGAAGATAAATTTTATTGCTTGTCTTTATTTGTCATGCTCCTTAAATTATGCCTCTTTCTTCCTAAAACACGTACTTTCCATAATGCTTTCCCAAAAAAGACAATAGGAAATCAAAAGGCTAAAATCTGTTTGGAAGTAAACGAAACAAAAAGCTAGTACACACGCAACCTCTTGAGAAGGCCCATTTTTCTAATCTCTCCCGTGGCCATAACTAGCACAGCCATTCTATTGTGACCGTGTCTCTTTCTTCCTCCTCAGAGTCTCTGTCCCTCTCAGGCTCCTCTCTGGAAGGTCTCTAACCCCTTCCACCCGGTCCACGTCAGGCTGTTTATCCAGATGTGCATTGCCTTCCAGTTCTCTGCCTGCTGCTAACCGAGACCTAGTGGCATTCAGTTGCCTCTGCTTCTGGCTAACAGCTGTAGTGAAGGCTGGAAAGCATGCCTGGGACAAAAAGGCTGAAATGGTCTCCTGAATTGAGAGTTCTGGATTGCCTGGAGATTCCAACTATTCCAACCCTTTGCACTCACTTGCTTTTTTCTCGATTCCTTTATTCTAATGCTAACTGTGTCGAGTCACACTCGACATCCGAGTGCAAAAGGTTAAGCAATTGATCCCTCCTACTTAAAAAAAACAAAACAAAACTCCAGCCTGTGTAACCAAGAGCTTGCTGATTACAGTGAGCAATTTCACCTGGCTCTAAACCTACACATTAAAACAAACAAACAAACAAACAAACAACCCTTACAATGGTCAGAGAGTAATTTACTAAGGGCACAGTTCCTGACCCTGCTTTGATTTCACATAATTCTGAGCGAGCGGATGGGCTCAGGAGATAAGTGTCTGTAGTCAGCCTGCTTGAATTCCTCTCTCCTGTTCGAGGTCATACTCAAAATGCCTAGGAGCCCTTTACACAATAGCTGGAGACTTTAACTTCCTCAGCATCCCACAAGGGCAGCAAGGTAAAGATGTTGGTAAAAGGCACCTTATCAAAAAGGACTCTGAGCTGTCAATCAACTTGTATATGCATTTTTCCATCTTAATGAGAAGAAATCCAAATTCCTCCCCATGTCAAGCACTAAGATATGCTTAGAATTTCAAATCCCACATCTCATGGAAAAGGTAGAGAAGGCTGGAAGCAGACATCTAAGCAAAAGCCACTTGTGGTGTTCAGATCTCAAACTTATTCACCTCAAAATCAACCTGCAGGAAATTATGTGGAATGTACCCTTTTGCTGTCTCCTGGGCTTAACGGAATACAATGCGGCTCCTTGGAAAGATCCTCTAGTTTAATGCTACAAAGTAGGTCTCGCACATATAACTTCTATGCAGAAGAAGTACCCTCCAGGACAAGAAATTCTTGATGTGGACAAGGAGTCTGGCAGTTGCTCGAATTCTTCTAAGATACCACTGATTCTATTTAAGTGTGGAGTCATTTACGAAACTTGCTGGATAGTTAAAGGGCACCAGGGTACCTTCAAATCACAGAGATAGCCTAAAAATATTGTTGCACCTTCAAATAACACTGACAATCTTATTATAGTTGACACTTTTTCACTTTTATCGCCAATTTTCAAAGGAACTAGATTTATTCAAAATTCAAATGGTAAATAAAGATGAACATGATCACAACAGTAGAAAAGCAGAGTAATTGATCTACATTGCTAAAAATACTCAGCTGGCTTTTCACAAATAGATCTATCCTTTAAAATATTAAAGCAATTTGCATTACTTGTTGTTACAACTAATGTGCAGCATTTCTCATTAGGGAAATATGCATGATGCAGCGGGAAAGGCTGAGGTTCTGGTGTCAAAAAAATTCCGGTTAATTTCCAGCTCTTTCACTTACTGACTGTTGGATTTTGCACCATTTGCTTTGCTTTCCTAGCTAACCCTATTCATAATCCCATTATATGTGGGGTTGACAATACCCTCTTCAAAGGGTTTCTGTAAAGATTAATTGAAATCACATATGAAAAGTATTGGACACAAACTAGTTATTCAATAAATAGTAGCTCTTACTATAAAAACACACACCATGGAGTTGTCTTTTAATCAACTGCAAGTCACCTGAATGAGTTATATCATAATCCCGTTCAATTTAGACGTCCTTATGCTAAGAGCTAAATACAATTCGCAGTTCATTCTGCAGGAGGAGGATTTCCTTGCTTTCTGCAGGCCCTGGAGAGCTTTGTGCATCCTCTACTAGCGCATCGCAGATGTACTGGAATTGCTCCTGGACATGTTCGTCTCCGGCACTGGACTGGGAGCTCACTGAGAGGAAGGAGTGCTTTATTCCCTTTCGCGTCCCACACCCCGGCACGGGGCCTGGCCAGTAAAGAGCACCCCATAAATGTTTGGTGAAGGAAAACACTGCGAAACTGCATGGGGAAAAGTAAATGTGAGAAAAAGTATCCTCTGACTTATAATTTCACTAATCTTGAATAAAAACTATAATGGTGTAGGGTGTGTATGAGTAATGCCTTCATTCACTCATGCACCTGTTCACAACTGAGTGTCTAGATGCGGCTGAGGATAAACAAGTGTGTAAGCTGAGCAAAAGGAAATTACTTAAAAAATCTTTAAAATGTGGGTTCCAGTGTAGTTTGGGGGACCATCTAAAACACATTTTCTCAGAGTGTGGTTGATAGACTGAGTTAAAATCTCGGCAGAGTTTGGTAAACATGGAGATTCCTGATTCCATACTCAGTTCTAATGAACAGGAATCTCCGAAGATGCATCAGTACTTTATAAATTCTAGACTCAATAAGATATGTTGCATCAAGGTTTCAATTTAAGATGAGAACAATGTTCAGATGCATAGCCATTCCTGACACCCCACCTCTCCTTACACACACGGGTACACACACACACACACATCACCACCACCACCATCACCACCAACACTACCACTACCACTACCACTACCACCACCACTACCACCACCCACCGCCATCACCATTTAGGATAGCTTTTACCTTTAACCGTAACACTTGACACTCTATGAAAATCTAATTTGGGGCCATAAATTATTTTAGTACCATCAGATTTTTTTTTCTATCATCCTTATAAATGAATTCTAAGCTCAGAAAAAGAATTGTTAGTTGTTTTCTTATATTGCTAAGTGTTCATATATTCTCACACTGATTAAAAATTATTTCTGATATTAAAAATCCACAAACTCTAACTTATATTATTACTGGATTAAATGAGGTCAAATGGAGTATAATTCATTGATTTAGGGAGCACCTATTGTGTTTTAGACATATGTCAGGTTCTAGCGATAACAGGGAAGAAAGCAGAGCTCCTAGTCCTAAGGCGCAGGGACCACAGGAGGGAGGCCCCGGACAGATAACTAAGGTGAGAAAGGCTTCGAGAGAGAAGCCTAGACTCCAAGGAAGCACATATGAGCAGTCCAGCCAGTGTGTGAGGGGAAGGCACACTGGTGCCTTCCCAGATAAAATGATGTGAAGAACAAGCAGAAATTAGGTGGGCAAAGAGGGAATGGCAGTACCTGCACCAGAAGAGAGCAGGAGAGACATGCCGCGTTTGGAAAACGAAGACGTTAGCAAGGCTGAAGCACAGCATTCAGAGGAAGGGTGACAAGATGAGGCAGGACATGTAAGGGAGTCAGTCCTGCTGAGGAGGCAAGGCCGACAGTGAGCTCAGATTGGGAGGCGCTCCAGTTGAGGTGCCCTGGGACACCCAAAGGGGAGGATGGGGGCTCTGGGAGAGGCTCAGAAGGCAGCAGGGTGTGGGAGAGGAGCGCTAGGAGGGAGTTCTGGCTGGGACGCAGGGTGGGGGGAATCGGCATTTATGTCTCACATTCTTTATCAGCAAATATAACCATTGCATTTTCCATAGTTCTGTTTCCTGAGTGCTTTTACATTAAGACATATTTGTAGTACAGTCCGAGATAAAGAGATGCTCCCCTGAAGCAAACCATCCCGTGTTTCCTTACCTGTAAAATGGCATGATAAGCTCGGCTCATGTATGCCAGCCAGGCCTGTGGGAGGAAAAGGGCGCGGTGCCACTCTGAGAGCTGGATGTGAACCTGTGGGAAAGACGGAGCACAGCGCGAGTCAGGCGGCACAGTGCTGAAACAGGGTACAATTAAACCATATCATCAATCCCTTCTTTCCCCCGACCTAAATGGTTATGTTCTAAAGCAAACCAAATCAGTCTAGGCTCAGAACCGCAAATAAGGCCTTTTGGATATTTTCAAAGGAGAAGAGCTTAGAGTCCTGAAATTTTCTAAATTAAAGCAAATAGAATCCTACAATAATAACAAGCTGAGATGTATATGTAATACAAACATGTCCCTGAAAATTAGGGGGAAACTCTGTAAAGCCTCTTGCCCATGTCAGGAAACGAGGTATTGTCTAACAAATCCCCCCAGTAATTTTAAATAAAAATAAATACTGCTCACATCCTGGATTTCCACTCTGACAATTTCTGAAGTAATAAACTCAAATTGCCAACAGAAATATCATGTTGTGTAGAAACCACGATGGTAGGAGCATGCAAATGAGCGCGGCACTCAGCAATTGTGCGCACCACCAGATAAAGGCCCTTTAATCAGTGCGGGTAAACAAGCGAGAAATGAAATCTGCCAGCCCTGCAACCCCGTGTCTGAAGCGAAGCCCAGACACAACATCTGGTTTTCATAGTCATTTCTGTTTCTACCTATTAGTACACGGCTATCTGGAAACCAATCTTCCCAAGGCCTGCTTCTGTTAAAGAAAAGATCTCTCCAGAAACACAGCCACGGCGCATCACATTTCATGTTTCCTGCAAATCATCTCATCAAACTCAAACGACTAGAACTTTAGTCTGTGTCCTATAGACAAAAAAAACAACAAGAAACAGAAACCCCCACAAATTTTTATATAATTTCCCCAGAATCACGATAAGTAGAGTGTTTAAGGAGATAGATTTTATTGTGTTATAAGGACTGATTTTCTCAGCTGCTTTGTGGTATGGCAGAGAAGAGCTTCTCTGAATAGTTGAATAGTGGTTCCCAGGGCCTCTGGTGTTTTTAGTTCTCGTCTGAGTGTGGGCCTACTACACACAAGGTATTCTGGGAAAATGTGCGGTGCCAGGTGATCTGTGTCTGCAGGGAGCTTTCTCGTGTGAGAATCAGAAATAAGCACCGATTACACGGCAACATGGAGAATGTATGAAGAATCTCTGGGAACAAAGAGAACAAAGATTAATTCTGTCTCCTCCCTATCACCTCTCAACCCACTGCCGTGTTGCAAAGAATTAGGTACTCAAACAGCATGAAAAGGGTATTGGAACCATGAAGTGAACTTAAAAAAAAAAGAAAGATAAAAACAGGTTTCCTCTTTTTCTGATAAAGTGCCCTCTCTGTTGAGTAGGGTAGGGGAACCTTGACAACATATTCAAGCATCCTTGAAGGAACAAGCCCACCAGTTCCTGCATCTTCTCTCGCTTTCCAGAAAGCAGACTGCAGCTGCGGCCGCATTGCAAGCTGGGAGGCATTATTCAGTCCTTGGTCTTGCTCTGTTTCCAAAATGTGAGGAGTTTTCTTAACTTCCTTTCCTGTCGGTTCTGTGGTCTTTTCATAAACTATACTAACTACCTTTAAGTCATATTTCGACATTTGGGTTTAACCGAAAGAGCACTCAAACACCACAACCAAAACTTTTATCTCTGACTTCAGAACCTCAAAATCTTTACAAAAATTTTTTTCCTGCCGAGTAATTCCTGGACGTCATTACTCTGCTCTACTGAGATGAGCCATGCCTCAGCAAACTGGCAGTAAGAGCACTGACTGTTATTGGAAAGATAGTGGTCTCAGTTGGTTCTTAAACCTGAGTTAAAACAAAAAAAAAAACAAAAAAAGAAAGCATTATGGGAAAAAATACAAAGGAAAGTGAGCAAATCAAGGGCTGAGCTTCTAAGAGCAGAGACATCCATGCCAGGAAACCTATTTAAAAGGAAGTTATAAACTGAAGGTTAAAGCTAATCCTCCTCCTGCTGCTCCAACCACATCTGAGGGCGCTGCGGGGACGCACAGACGCTGGAGCCGAGACACCAGCCTGCACGCCTTATGCTCCTGAGATGAGACCTCGTCGTAGCGTTCCATGGAGTTAGCTACGCACACACCTCTAAGATGCATGCTCTTGCTCTTTCTCTGACTGAAGAGAGACTAAGGAAACAGCTTGAAGACAGTCATCACCTACACTCCAGTTGTGTTACGGGCAAAAGAGGAAGCTATTACAATTCAATATACAGCTTCCCATAAGGGTTCATGTCCCTAGGCTGGAAATGCAATTAGCTTTTTTAAAGTATGAAAAGGTTGTAAAATTTGCTATACTTGTGAGAAGCCCTTGAAGGAAACCCAATCAACAAAATAATTCCAAATCATGAAGTTGTAACCCTGTTATTCAGTAGATGATAAGGCTGGGTTCTCAACCACCGAGCACCAAGTTTTAAAGAATATGTGAAGTTTACTTTTTCTATAACTGCACATACCCTTGCAATGACAGGTGTCTGGTGGACTGTTAGGATGAGTAAGTCCTATGATTTGGGGAAGAGTAAGAGTTTCAATGTGCAACAGGTAGTAAGTATAATGAAATATTATGCATATGCCTAAAAAAAAGTTTTGGGAAACAGGCAAGTAGTGTAAGGGGGAGAAGCATGCTAAGGAGATGAGGGTAGAGATGGGAGTGGGTTTCAGGGTTAACCTTTTGCACTCGGATGTCAAGTGTGACTCCACACGGTTAGCATTAGAATAAAGGAATCGAGAAAAAAGCAAGCGAGTGCAAAGGGTTAAATCAGGTGGTCAGGACTGATCTCATTGAGAAGGTGAAGTATGAGTAAAAACTGGAAGGAGATAAAGATTTAAAAACCAAGGTACGTGCTAGTGGGAATGGAAAATGGTTCAGCTGCTATGGAAAATGTTTGGTGGTTCCTCAAAAAGTTAAACATAGAGTTACCATATGACCCACCAATTCCACTACTAGATATATACCCAAGAGAAATGAAAACATATATTCAAACAAGTACTTGTACATGAATGTTCATAGCAGCACTTTCAAAATAGCCAAAAGGTGGAAATAACCCAAAGGTTCATAAATGAAGAAATGGATAAACAAAATATGGTATGCCCACAATGGAATATTATCCAGCCACAGAAAGGAATGAGGTACCCATACATGCTACAGTGTAGATGAACCTTGAAAACATTATGCGTAAGTGAAAGAAGCCAGACACAAAAGGTCACTTATTGAATGATCCCATTTACATGAAATAGGTAAATCCACAGAAATAGAAAGCAAGTTAGTGGTTGCCAGTGGTGGGGAAAAAGGAGGGAAGAGACTAGAAAAAGAAAGAAATGTGGGGAGATTGCATAACGGATATATGTCTCATGTGAGGGTGATAGAAATGTTTTGGAACTAGATGGATGTGATGGTGTATATTGTGAATGTACTTTAACCTGGTTAGTTTTATGTTGTGTGAATTTTAATTTAATTTAAAAACAAGAAAGATAAAACAAAGGTCCTAAAATGAGCACAGCACATGGCTGATCTGTTTGAGAACAAAAGAAGGCCAGTATCAAAGCACAGAGTGAGCACCAAGGGGAGTAGAAGGAGAGTAGGCTGGTGAATTAACAGGGGCCCAGAGAATTCAGGGCCTTCTTGGTCATTTTTTAGGACTTGCCTTTATTGTTACTACTAGTGGCCCAGTGCATGAAATTCATGCGGGGGGGTGGGGGGTGGTGTGTGTCCCTCAGCCCGGACTGCACCCTCTCCAATCTAGGACCCCTCAGGGGATGTCCGACTGACTGTGAGATGGGCCTAAACCGTCAGTCAGACATCCCTCTTGCAATCCGGACCGCTGGCTCCTAACTGCTCACCTGCCTGCCTGCCTGATTGCCCCTAACCACTCTGCCTGCCAGCCTGCTCACCCCAAGTCCCCCCCTCCCCGCTGGCCTGCTCGCCACCAACTGACCCCCTGCCAGCCTGATAGCCCCCAACACCCCCCCCACCCCACTGGCCTGCTTGTCTCCAACTGCCCCCCTGCTGGCCTGATCATCCCCAACTGCCCCCCACTGCCGGCCTGCTCGCCCCCAACTGCCTCCCCCACCAGACTGCTTGCCCCCAACTGGCCCCCCTGGCAGCCTGATCGCCCCCACCAGCTCCCAACGGCCCCCCTGCGCTGGCCTGCTCACCCCCAACTGCCCCCCCTCACCGGCCTGATCACCCCCAACTGCCCTCCCCTCCTGGCCTGATCACCCCTAACAGCCCGTGCCTCAGCCCCACCACCATGGCTTTGTCCAGAAGGACATCTGGAAGGTCTCCTGGTCTAATTAGCATATTACCCTTTTATTAGTATAGATCATACAATTTTGAGAAGGAAGAGTACATGATCTGATCGATATTGTAAAGGAGTCATGCCAACTGCTATAACAGTCGGGGGCAAAGGTCAAAGTGAGGAAACCTACTCAGAAGCTACTGCAACAACCCAGGTAAGAGATCATGGTGGCTCAGACAGAGCAGGATCAGTAGCACTGTAGAATAACAGTTTTCAAATAGTTAGCTATGTAAATTTTTCCACCCTACCCAAAATGTGAAGGAGAATGCCAACACAGAAAACAGATTAGTAAAACTTATTCAGATGAAGTCAGGGCAAAGGCCGGGGGCTTGGCACTCTGCCCTCTTGATCAGACTGGAGTTTGCTGTGGTCCCTAAGACTCTTTAAAATAGTTTTACTATGAAAAAGATCAGTGGTTACAAGGAGAGGGGGTGGGGAAAGGGGTTGACCACAAAGGAGCATGGGGGATTTTTAGGGGGACAGAACTGTTCTTATCTTGACTGTGGTACTGGTTACACGAATGTGTGTTCTTGTTAAAATTCCTAGAACTATACACTAGAAGGTGAAAAACCTACTGCATGTCTATTATACCTCAATAAAAACAAAATTAAAAATACATAGTTTGAAAACCACTACTCGTAGAACATATACTTCTCACCCACACACCTCCCATGATGTATTATACACTGTATAGTGTCATCATCATTCAAAGCCCACTCTTCTGCTTATCATCCCTGTTTCTATCAATATTTCCCACTGATTTCTCAGTCACTTAAGCTTAAAACTTATTTATCTTGGACCTCTCTTTCCCCTAATTCAGCTGTCAACCCCACCTCTGAAATGTTTATTATATTTGTCCCTACTTTCCTTCTCATTGGTTTAGTCATAATTCCTGCCTAGATTACTGAGGCCACCTACCTAATCCCCTAACAGACTAAAATCTTTCCTCCTTCTGACACAACCTACATGGTACAGCTACTATCACATTAACTCAGCACTTCTTTTAAAAAACCCTTGATGGTTCATTATAGAATAAAGTTCAAACTCTTTTGTACTATGTTCAAAGACTTTGAGACTCAAAAGCATAACACTTGCTTTAAGAAATAATTTGTTCTCATGTAAGAACTCTGCTGGCCAAGATCCTCAACCTATTTCCCCACTTGATTTTCTGCTCTTTTCTTTCATTTAACTTGCATTCTGGCTGAACTGGGTTATAAACCAATTCACACGCCTGCCCTATATTCCACAGGACCTTTGTACCGCTCCTTCCTCTCCTTGAAAGCCCTGTTTCCCTCTCATCACTACTAACTGAAATAACTTCTCCCATCTCTGTACTCCCAGTACACTACAGGCCTCTTCTATAACACTCAGTAGACTTCATCTTAGATCATATGTGTATGGACGTTAATCTCATGCAATCCTATGAGCAGAGATCATGGCTTATTCATCCAGGAATACTTCCCACGGTACCCATAACAGTGTCTTGCACATAGGTGTTCAATTAAGTACCTGCTGAGTTGAACTGAACTAAATGTGCAATATTTGATTTAAGACAAAAATTGGTCACGTGAAAACTATATTATCATAAACAAGTGGTCACAAAACATTATGATGTGCAACCTCCAATCATACTAGAAGCACAATTTTAGAAAGCTTTTTTTTTTTTTTTTTTTTTTTTTTTTAGTAGAAAGAGCTAAACTCAAACCCAAGTTGTGAGGACACGGTTATTTGAAATTTTACAAAAGCATGTCCAAACTCTTCTGTCCAGGAAATGTTTAATTCCAAATAAAAACACTGATTGACAAGGCAAAAATTTAAAGCAGGTATTATAAACTTTATATTTTGAAATTTCCTAACTAAACTTTTATTTATATCATACAGGTTCTAATGAACTATATCTGAAACACTAGCTCAACAAAAAATACTCTGCTTAGAACACAATTCACAATGTAGGGAAGTGTTGAAGAGCAGATAAAACAGTAGATTTTGTTTCTCACTGATACACATTTTACCAGAAGGGACCACATGGTCACCTATTTAGTTAATTTGCTGTTCAGAAATTTGGTATTATTTTCTGCCTCTGGGTAATCTTAACAGATAAGATTATTCATTCATTTTTAAAAATACTCATTTTAACAGCCCCTCATTAAATACTATAAATCAAGTAAGACAAGCTTTGGTGAAGTTGTTTGATTGTCAAACTAGAACGGGATAAGGTGGGGCAGCATGCAAAAACTGACAGGTAAACTAAGAGCTTGCTAATGATTTCAAACTCCAATCTCACCAAGTAAGGCATTTTTCATGCTCCCCAGGTATATGTATTATCAAAATAAAAATAGTATATGACTCCAGTTGCTACACAGACATGTGAATGCTGAGCCACGACATCTGGTCTGTGACAAACACACACACTCCTCCCATATTCCCAGGATAAAAGCCATTTGTACTCACTGTTAGAGACCCTAAAGCCATCCAACGTCCCACTGCTTATATATAAGGAATAACAGGTTTCAATTTTCTGTCAACAGTAATCTTGTTTGCCCAAAATAATGTTCTGTTATTCCTGTCCCCTGACAAATAGTGATTGGAAAACAAGAAGGGAGGGCTTATAAAGGACACATTTTTAAAGTAAAATGGCACCCATTTTATTCTTTGTAGGTGTTTTCTGGACATTTAAAACTCTTTCTTTCACCCCTTCCTCCCTCATTCATTCTTTTCCATCAGTTTACCTTTCTCTCCCCACCCCCCACCCCATTAGGGTAAATCAGCTTGAAAGCTGACAATTCAATCACATCTCAAGCAACCATTTACTCTGTTATTTAATAGGAGGGGGGAAACCCAGTTACCATAACAACTCACATCACATGGTAATTATGGAGTCTCTAAAATACAGCAAACCACACTTTTCACAGTGTTTTCTAAGGGGAATGTATAATAAGCACAGATACTACCTCTCCCAATTATTATTCAGCATTTTCATCTAATTGTTTCATATTGCATGAATGGCTATACATGTTCTTCATAAGAGATATAGGGGTTTTAAAGAAATAAGAAACTGGAAAAAAAAAGGCAGATACACTCCTTACATTTCAAATAATAGGTTATATATCACATGTACTTTTGGGCACTTAGGAAAAAAAATTTAAAGAAGGCAGGAGAAAAACAAAATTAATTTATAGGGTAAAAATAACCAAATGACAATCAATACAAAAGGGAATTTAGAAACAAAGGTTTCATTCAGAGTAGTGCCACCAATAAGACCAGATAAGGTTTTCCTGAAATAAAAATGAGAGAAGAGCTCACTGTCTAATGCTCAGATAGAAATGTGATTGGGTAGCAGCCACAGGATCAGGAAAATCTGCATGTGCCAGAAGATGGGAGAAATAATGAGGCAAGATTGCCATTCTCATCCAGCGACAAACCGGTATCATTCAATTTAGGCGAGTGTCATGTCAGAATTAGAAATGCCAATGGATGACAAGACAGGGAAGGAAACTGTCATTCACCTTCAACTTCCTCATCAACAGGTGCCAAGTTAGTTTCAGGAAGAGAAGTAGCAGTTACAAATCAGAACAGAAGGGGACAGTCCCTTGAGCTTGGCCAAGCCCTGGACGATCTCAAATGCCCCCTGCTTGTCTCCTGGTTAAAGGAGCAAAGAGAGAGAGGACACTCACTTTTACAGAAATCTAAACAGGAGCGTGATGACGGTAGTCCCCCCTTAAATGCAGTTTTACTTTTTGAGGTTTTAGTTACCATAGTTAACTGCAGTATGAAAATATTAAGTGGAAAATTCTATAAATGATTCATAAGTTTTAAATTGAGCACCCTTCTAAGAAGTGCAATAAAATCTCATGCTTCCTGCTCCACCCCAGCCAGGATGTAAATCGTCCCTTTGTCCAGCATCTTAGTAGCGGTCTCAGTTGTCAGCTTGTGGTCAAGTGTCCCTTATAGCAGCGTAACACCATGTCATTATGCCTGCATCATTTGCCTCACTCCATCTCATTATGTAAAAATTGTATCAACTCACATCATTGAAAGAATAAGGGTGAATATAGTACAATAGGGTATTTTGAGAGAGAGAGACCATAATCATACAACTTTTATTAGGGTATATTATTATAATAGTTCTGTTTTATTATTGTTGCTAATCTCTTACTGTGCTAACTTACAAGTTAAACTTTATCATAGGTATGTCTAGGAAAAGACATAGTATATAGAGGGTTTGGAGCTATCTGTGGCTTCGGGCGTTCCCCTGGGGGGTCCCCGGGATGTATCCCCCATTGATAAAGGAAGACTACTGTATGCAGAACTGCTCCTGGTGGTCAGATCAAACCCAGTCAGATTTAGATCAATCTCAGTAGCTTCGAAAAGAAACATGGGAGAGTTCCACATCAAGAAAAGTCAATGAGGGATCAACCAAAGGACTTGTACACATGCATATAAGCCTAGCCAATGGACACAGACACCAGGGGTGAGCTCATGAGAGGGGGGAATGGAGGGGTAATGGAGATAAGGACACATGTGTAATACCTTAATCAATAAAGAAATTAAAAGAAAGAAAAGTCAATGAAAAAATGACCCCCCCCCAAAAAAAAGAACAGGATATAACAATTTCCGAAATAATTCATCACAGATTACATTAAATAGCCAGTTCTCCATGACACTGAAAATTACTTAATTTAACTAACATAGTTATTAAGAAGTAGTGACAATGAAATAAAGCGAAACACACTTCAAAATATGAAGAGCAGAGTTCTTGAACATTCAAAACAAAGTTCTGTTACGCATTCGTTCACTCATTCACCCACTGATTGCTGTAGGCATTAAGAAGGCTACGGAATATCCTATAGGAATATGTAATCTTTGGCAGGGAGGAGAGGCTAAACCATATAAATGAATAATAACACAAAACAGTACTTAAGAGCTTGTTCAAATGACAATAATGTCTTTTCTTAGTAAGACTTCAACAATTATTAGATTCATCACCAATTTAATAACATTTCTGGGGAAAGGAAGCTATGCCACTAAATGCACATATAAAATACAACACACATCCATTAATGCAACAAGTGTCTACCATGTGGCACCAATACCAGCACTGGAGCTACATGTGACCAAAAAAAAAAGCTCCCTGATTTTATGAGGTTTATGTTTTAATAAAGCAGACAGACACTAATTGTCATGTATGCTGTGCCACCCAAATCCTCTTTCAGGACTAGTAGGGATGGGTGGATAGATGGATAGATATGAATGGACAGGTGGATCGATAGATAGAATGAATACATGGTCTCATATACTAAATAAATTAAATTTGTAGTCACAAACATTCCTAAAGAAATCTCTAAGCCTAGATGGTTTCACTGGAATATTCTACCAAACATTAACAGAATTATTTATTAGGATAGCATTACCCTGACAACACACCAAAGATATTTCAAGGATACTATACAACAATATACCTCATGAGCATAAATTCAAAAGTTCCTAACAAAATATTATTAGCAAATCAAATTCAGCAATGTATAAGTAGGATAATACATATGATCAAGTAGAGTTTATCCCAGCAATGCAGGTTTGGTTCACAATAGAAAATCTATCAAAATAATTCCTCATATTAACAATTAAAAAAAGTATACAATCATCTCAAAAGATGTGAAAAAAACATTTTACAAAACTCAAATCCATTTGTGAGTGGGACGGGAACCAACTCTCAGCAATTTAGGAGTACAAGGAAACTCTGTCCACCCAATAAAGAATATTGACAAAAACTCTATACTAACACCATATTTAATGTTCAGACAGTAAATGCTTTCACCCAAAGACTGCACAAAAATGTCTGCTCTCACTACTCCCATTCAACATTGTACTGGAAGGCCCTACACAGATCAATTAGGAAAAAAAAAAAAAAAGGGAAGAAAGAAAGAAATACAAATCAGAAAGAAATCAAGACCATCTCTATTCACAGGCATTATTACAATGTAAAACAAAAGAACCTACAAAAAAACTACAAGACTACATAAGTGAGTTTAGTAAGGTCATAGAAAAGTATCAATTATATGTTTATATACTAATAGTAAGCAGTCAGAAATTAACACAAAAAAAGTAGAATTGCATGAGCACCAAAATACTCAGGATATGCAATATTTATAAAATTTATCAAAATAATTGCAAGATTTGTAACAACAGAACACTGACCTGAAATAATCAAAGATATATCTTGTACATGGGTTGAAAGACTCAATATTGTTAAGATGTCAATTTGAGAGAGCCCAAATAGATCTACAAATTCAATGCATTTCCAATCAAAATTACAGCAGGGATTTTTGTGGTTTCTCAAAGCTGATTTAAAATTTATATGGGAAAGTAAAGGGCCTAAGTCAAATTTAAAAGCAAAACAAAATAATTGGAAGAGTCACATTACTTGATTTTAAGATTTATTATAAAGCGATAGTAATTAACTTGTGTGGTTTTGATGATAATATACACACACAGATCAAAGGAATAAGATTGAGTACAGATATAGCCCCACACATATATGGACAAATGATTATTGACAAGGTGCCGAGATGAAGGATGGCATGTTCAACAAATGTAGCTCACACCTTAGGAAAAATTAACTCAAGTAGATCATAGGCTAAAATATAAACCTTAAATTATAAAACATCTACAAGAAAATATAGAAGATCCATCAAGTGATTAATGGATAAACTATCTATAGCATATTCACATAATGAAATATTATTCAGCCATAAAAGTTATGAAGTACTGATACATGCAACAGTATATATAAAACTTGAAAGCATTATGCTAAGTAAAAAAAAAAAAGGCAAAAAGAACACATGTTATATAATTCCCTTTATATGAAATGTCAAAAATAGGTAGATCTACAGAGACAGAAAGTGGATTAGTGGTTACTACAGGCTGGAAATTGAGGAAAATGGAGAATGACCACTAATGGGTACAAAGTTTCTTTTTGGTGTGTTGAAAATATTCTATAATTGATTGTGGTGATAACTGTAAATATATTGAAACCACTGAATTGTACACTTGAAGTAGGTGCATTTTATGGTACATATGAATTATACCTCGTTTTTTTAAAATAAAAAATATATAATAGAAAAAAATCTTTGAGACTTTGGGTTAGACAAATAGCAAGAACCATAAAAAAAACAACTTGATAAACTGGAATTCTTCAAAACTAAAAATCTGCCCACCAAAAGACATTGTTAGGCAAAAAAACAAAACAAAACAAAACAGTTACAGATTAGGTAAAAAAACATGTGCAAAACACATTTCTAATAAGTTATATCCAGAATATATATATAAACAATACCTAATTAAAGATGGGTAAGAATTAAGACACCTCAGGGAAGGAAAGGTATGAATGACAAATATACAAAAAGATGCTCAACATCAATAGTCATTAAGGAAACACAAAAGGGAAACCACTACCCACATATCCTGTATGAGAATGTTTATAGCAGCTTTAGTCATAACTGCCCCAAACTGGAAACAACCCAAAGATCCATCAATGGATGAATTAATTACTGAATCCAGTAAACAAACTGAAACATTCATGACAGTTTTTTTTTTTTAAACAAAAAGATTCAGAATAAAGTAGTGATGGAAAGCAAAGCAGAGTTTGAAGAAACTTAGGCTAGAAAACTATCAAATGGACTGCAACAATGAAAGGAACAGAAGCAAGAAGAGTGAGGAAATACCAGGGTCATCTTGACCCAAAGGTGTTTTTACTAGAAAATGCTCTCTGCTTAACCTGGGAGGGTATGAGGTAGTTCAAGGACCATGGAGTGATTCAGTCTGGCTTTAATTTCCAGGCTCTTTTACTTACTGGCTCTGTGGTTTCTAGCACATTAACAGCACCAATCTCACAGTGTTGGTGTAGTAGATATTAAATGAATTAATATATCATAGCAATTTTTAAAGTACCTGAGCTGGTTAATACCTATTATTATTTCACATTCACACTTTTTCTTGTTTCTGTTCTGATTTAAAATCAGCTGTCCAGTAATATTCAATACTTTTATTATCCTTCAAATAACTAAGTGCACAGCTTAAAAACACAAAAGGTACCAAATTTCTCCCATCTCCACACCAACTAGTAAGATGCTAGGGAAAACATATCCAGAAATCACCCGTTTCTCCCTCTTTCATAACATTAAACTTTTCTTCTTCCTACAGAAACACTGATCTTCCTAGATCTTTCTTCCCTCCTTAGTTAAATAAAGACACTGTATTAGACAAAAATGGTTCTGAACCAAATATTCACAGAATTCTAAGTGGTATAAGATAAAGATGGGTCTTTAAAAACCACTTTTGCTCACTGGTGCTCACTGGTATACACTCAGAATATAATCAAACCAAATTAATGTTACCAAGATTTATAAATTGTGCATCAATATAAGATTTAATACAAACATAGTATAGAAGCCCTAATCATTTTTACATAATCTCCATTAACTTTTTATTTATCTTTATTGTTGAATGTCTTACTGATACCCCTATGTCCCCCATTAACCCCTTCCATCCCGCTCCTAACCCCCCACTAACTTTTTATAAAATAATTTATATGTTTTTATTTATAGCTGCTATATAAATTACATCTATATTAGATAAACATCTTTGCTGTGATATTTTGTTATTCATTCGTATATTTTCATTTATATACACTTGAATGAGCACTGCCAGAAAAATTTTAAAAAACAAAACCACACATTTCGCAAGTACTCCCCAGCTTCCCACTTCCCGCCGGTGTTGCTATAATTTGTAATGACCCGATTTCATGCAAATCATGTAATGACATCACATAGCTTTATTTTAAAAGGGTAGCCTAAATGAACACTAAAACCAAATTTTTTTTTTCTTTTTACCTAAACATGTTTATTTACGTTTAATTCCCTGACCTTCAAAAATATAAATACTGGTGCCCTACATACTTGCAAAAGATTAAAATTAAGAAACACTCAAGTTAATTTCTTTAAATAATAAATTAGTTTTTATTCTTTACAATGGAAGTTAAACACTGATGAAATAAACCAAATTCCTAGATTCTTTTCTCAAATTTTAGGTTAAGCCGTAGGGGAAGCAGGCCAGTTTCTCTCAGAAACATATAAAAATATTTTAGTGAGTCAGCTATTTTGCTTACCTTTAAAAACATCTTAAGTTAATTATGATAAAGAGAAAAATTATTTCCAAATAGACACTAAATTTCATGAGCATAAAGTAAGGAGGAAAATCCCAAAACCAATAGGGAAGAAGAACCTGTTAGGGTGTGGGAAGGCACCTACCTCATGCACCAGAGCAAGGGAGGTCTGCTTGAAACTTCGCCCTCTACTGGCCATCAGTCGATTTAAAGGTTTGCCATCTTTACTCTGATACATTGAAACATCATAACAAAACAACATACCCCCTTAAAGAAAACATAAAAACATTTCTTATGAAAAAAACTTCATCAGTTAGATTCCCAGTAGTCAATATTTAATCAATCTGCATAGAGATATTTACGAATTAAAAGATTTTTAAAAAATATATTTTATTGATTTTTTACAGAGAGGAAGGGAGAGGGATAGAGAGTTAGAAACATCGATGAGAGAGAAACATCCATCAGCTGCCTCTTGCACAGCCCCTACTGGGGATGTACCCGCAACCAAGGTACATGCCCTTGACCGGAATCGAACCTGGGACCCTTGAGTCCGCAGGCTGACGCTCTATCCACTGAGCCAAACCGGTTAGGGCACGAATTAAAAGATTTTGCTAAGCAAATTATATTTGGCTACTGGTGTCTAAGGAAAGGAAAAAAATAGAAGACATAAAAGTTATATTTAAACTATCACTAATTTACAAGCTTTATTCATTTGTAAATAAGTGAATAAATTTGCAATTAATGACACTTTAAATTTTATAAACTGTTACTTTAGAGATTCTATTAAGCTTTTAAAAATAAATTTCAATTAAAGAGAAGTGCTTGCACATATTTCTGAATCCTTATAAAACAAGGGTTCCTTATTTTATACCTACACAAGTGGACAAGTTTTTCCTCATACCTGCACTCTTTTTTTCATTTTAGCCAATCTGTTAAATATCTGGTGGTATCTTATTGAGGTTTTAATTTGTATCTCTCTGATGACTAAGTTGATCGTTTACTCATATGCTCACTGAACATTTAAATACTCTCATTTCGAAGGGTGTGTTCAATTCATTTTACTGTTTTTCTGATTGTCTTTTTCTTATTAATTTGCAAAAATTCATTATATCTGCTAGATATGAGCTCTTTATCAGACACATGTATAATACTCTCTTGCATTTTGTGGCTTGCCTTTTTACTCTCTTCAAGGTATATTTTGATTAACACATGTCCTTGATTTTACTATAATTTGTCACTATTTTTATAACTGGAGCTCTTCATTACAGAACCATTTGTGATAAAGATCCCTTTTCTCCACAGCTCTGCAGTGTCAGAGGGCCACAGATATTACCTTTGTAATAATCTGTGGCCCTCTTATGTGGGTCTGCAATATTCTTCCATTGGTCTGTCTGTCTATCCTTGCACCAATCCCACACTGTCAACTATTGTGGTTTCATAAAAAGTCTTGACATCTGGAAATGTAAATTCTCCTACTTTGTTTTGATTCTCCAAGATTACCTTGGCTATCATTTTCACACAAATTTTAGAATCTGTTTGTCAGTTTCAAAGAAAAAAAAAACACAACCTACCAGGATACTGATCTGGATTGGGTTGAATCCACATATCAATTTAAAGAAAATTAACATTTTTACAACACAGTCTTCAAGTCCATAGACATTGTATATCATTCCATTTGTTAGGATTTTTAAAATTTTTATCCATAATGTCTACAGCTTCCAGCATAAGGGTTTTACACACTTTTTGATAAATTTACTTTGGGTAATTGATATTTTTTGATGCTACTATAAATGATTGTGTTTTCAAATTTTATTTATTTTTTGTTATGGTATATAAAATATCACCTTTTTTGGCATTTTCTTAGTGACTTTTATTTCTTTAATTTTTAAAAACCTTTTTCAATTATCACTGATTTTTATATGTTGACTTTTGTATATATGCATTAATTAATCTTGCTGAATTCATTTATTAACCCTAATATGTAGATAAATTTGAATTTTCTATGTATACAATCATGTCATCTGCACATAATGACTATTTTATTTCTTCCTTTCTAATCCTTATTGCCTTTTTTTTTTTTTTTGGCTTATCACACTAGCTATGCCCTCCATTACGATACTGAACAACAGTGATGCTAATAAACATCCATATCTTTTCCCCAATCTCCGTATCTGAGTACTAAGTACAACAATGGCATTGTAGATGTTCTTCATCAGAATAAAAAAAGTTCCCTTGTATTCAAAGTTTAATATGAGTTTTTTTTATATCATGAATAGGAGGTAAATTTTTCCAAGATATTTTCTGTATCTATTGCTATAATTTGAAGATTGCTCTACCTTTTTCTATTAATATAATGAATTACATTTTAAACAGTAAATTAACCCCATTTAATTGTTATGTATTATCTTTTGTATCTATTGCTGAGTTCAATTTTTTTTTTAACTATGTTCATAGAAAAGATGGGTTTGTAATATTCCCTTCTTGCACTCGTCAGATTTTGGTATAAAAAGTATGCCGATCTCATAGCTCTTTTCTTCCTACTCTCCGTTAGAGTGCATTGAATACAAATATCACTGCTACTGCTCCCTTCATTTTGGGGAAGAATTCACCAAGGATGCCATGTGCACCATGGTTTTTATCCAGTATCAGTGGGAAGGTTGGTAGAGGTTCGATTTCTTTAATACATTATCAAACTATTCATAGTCTATTTATCCCGGTCAGTTTTGTAAAGATTTATATTTCGATAAATTTTCACACCTTATCTAAACTGTAAAATTTACTGGCCAAGGTTCTTTATAAATTCTTTATCTTTTTGAATGCTATAGGCTCTGAAGTGGTATCTCCTTTGTTATTCCTCATATCTATATTTCTCTAATTTATTATCCAAACTTACACTGGCTTTATCATTTTGTTAAGCTTTTCAAAGAACCAACTTTGGCTTTGCTCATTTTCTTTATGTTTTCTAATGCATTAATTTTTCTTCTTATTACTTCTTCTTTCCTTTCTTTAAATTTATTTTGCTGTTCTTTTCAAAGCTTCTTGAGATAGAAGCTCAAGTCATTATTTTCCTTTTTTGTTTTCTAATATAGTCACTGAAAGTATAAATTTCCTTCTAACACTGTTTTAGCAGTTGGGATATGGCTTATTTTCATTATCATTCAGTTTAAAATATTTGCTGATTTCCATTTTGATATTTAGTTTAATCCTTGGATTATTTATACGTATACTGTTCAATTTCTAGGCTACTGGAGACATTCTAGTGAGTTATTTTTGGGGTGTTTATATTTAGCTTAATCCCATTGTCATCAGAGGACAGACTCCTAATGACTTCAGTATTTTGAAATTTGTTGATGCTTATGGTTTGTCATATGGTCATTTTGGTAAGTTTCCCATGCACTGTTGAAAAGCATAGGAATTCTATCACTATTCTTTGTCAATTAAGTCAAGTTTGTTCACAGTATTATTCAGATAGTTTGTAAACTTATACAGTTTATTTGTCTCCTTATTCATCAAGCTATTGAAAAAGATGTTTTAAAGTTTCCATCTTTACTGCAGGCCTATTTCATCTTTTAGTTCTGCTAATTTTTATCAGATATCTTGAAGCTATGCTATTTTGTGTGCACTGACTAGGATAGTGACATTTTCTTAATAGGGTGACTTGGTTATCTCCTTGAAATATCCCCTTCATTTCTAGCTTCTTCCTTTTTCATATGTCTAGTACTTTTTCATTGTATACTAGACAGTGAATAAAAGAACCACAGAGATTTTAGTCTAAATGATGCTAAACTCCTCTCCTCTGTTAAGCAGATAGGGAAGCACTGATCTTCTCAACCAAATTGGGGATTGGACTGGGTTAGTACAATAACTACACTCCGGTAGATCCCAGTCCATGTCTGGCTCAGCCCTGTTCCGAGGGCAGGACTCCTCAGGATGGAATAATTGTGAGAGATCCAGGTCTGTCCTCAGAGGTTTCTGGCTCACCTCTAACTTTCCCATCCCTTCAAGTTCCAAATTTGGGTAAATATCATTCTGAAGGGAGAAACGGGCTGTGTGTTTGAGGTTCCTCAAGTCTCCCGTTTTGTCACTCAGACACCACACAAACGTCAAGGTCTGCTGGTTTCTCTGCCTCCTGCACCCGCCTCTTGTTAAGGTCAAGCCTGAAGTTCCGCCTCCAGCCCCGGCCAGGACAGTAAATGAGCTCAGGTGAAAAGCGCTGTCCCTCCCAGGACCAATCCCCTGCTCTTGTGCTTTGTTTCAGACCCACTCTCCTAGCTGCTCCTTGTCTCCTAAGCACAAGACTGAAGGAGATTTCACGGTGCCTTTCAGAAGCATCGGCCTGCTTCTTTAACTTTCAGTGCAAACTCAAAATTCAGCAAATATCTTCTGAGGAAAATCTCTCCAATTTGTCTCCTATATTAGTCAGGGTCTTCAGAGAAACAGAACGAATAAGAAATATATACCCGAGAGCTGGAGAACCAGGGAAGCCAGAGGAGTAATTCAGTCCGAGTCCCAGAGCCTGAGAACCAGGAGTGCCAATGTCCAGGCGCAGGAGATGGATGCACCCATTCAAGCAAAGAGCAGATTCACCCTTCCGTTGTTTTTCTGTTCCATTCAGGCCCGGGCACCCTAGTGATCTTCTTTACTCTGTTTACTGATTCAAAGCTAACCTCTTCTGAGCACACTCACAGACACACCCAAAACTATTGTCTCAGCAGCTATCCGCATCTCTTAGCCCAACCAAGACACACAAACTTAACCATCACAGCACCCTCATCCAGTGGAACCACTAATAGCTCCACTGTTTCTCTAGCCTCCAACAGGCCTCTTCCTGGCCAACCCCCAAACCTAGCTCACAACCAGAGTCTGACTATCCTCCTTGGGAATGAGGACAACCCTAAAATGTTCTCCTCTTCTGGATTGTTTTGTCTATCTATCCATCTTTGCTTCTACAGTTCTCTGGTGCCTTTAAAATGTGAGGTATTCATTTATCCAGCTGTGCCTGCATGTTAGCAGCAGCAGCAGCAATGCCCTCCCATGCCCTATTCCAGCCTGACTGGAAATGGAAGCTAAAACAATGCATTAAAAACTTGTACCTGGATACTGTGTACTGTGCTCACCTGCAAGGCCAGGTTTCAAACCTGGTTGCTTGTTTGTTTCATACATTTTCAATATAAAGTTGGGGATTCCTGCTACAGTCTTTCCTTGGTCTGAGCGGGCACCTCCTTTTAATGCCAAGTGATATATCCCACGGGGCATATTCACCATTTCTTGCTTCACGAGCGATGTAAAAAATTCCTCCAAAGCTGAAAGAGATAAAAGGAAATTAAAAGTAGAGTATTACAGAATGCTAGAAGAGAAACACTCATTCTTTTAAAAAAAATCTTTATTGTTGAGAATATTATAGATGCTGCCCCCATTTTCCCCTTTGGCCCCCCCCCATCCCCCAACCTGGCTCCCACCCCATCCCAGGCCTTCACCACCCTATGGTTTGTGTCCATGAGCAATGCATATATGCATATAAATTCTTTGTTTAATGTCTTCCTGCCCCTATCTTTCCTCTGAGATTCACCAGTCTGTTCCATGTTTCCATGCTTCTGGTTCTATTTTATTTACCAGTTTACTGTGTTCGTTAGATTCCACAGATAAGTGAAATCATGTCTTAACTCACACAAACCACCACCACAATAGCAGCAGCAACTTAGCCTATTTCAGGCCAAACTTCACAAAGTAAAAAGAGAACTCTTGATTCCCGTCCTTTTTTATTCTTCCCCAAGTCAGACCAGGGCACCCAGTTGCTAAAGCTTAAAAACGTAGTTATTCTTGACTTTTCTCCTTCCCACACTCCCTATATGTACTCCACCAGCAAGTCCTTCTACATCAAACTTCTAAAATATATCCCAAATCCACCCATTTCTCTCCATTTTCACTGCTACTTGCCCAGTCATTATCTTCTCTCTCCCTCATCTGGACTAATCTAAAAACGGATTTCTTGGTTTCTACCCCTACAAACCATCATCTATTCAAGCCAGAATTTGTGTCATCCCCTCCCTAACATCTTCCAATGGTTTTTCACTGCGCTTAGAATAACATCAAAACCTCTGATATTATCAGAAGTTTAATCATCTGTAGCAATACCAGTACAATTATTAAAAAGCAAAATATTGGTTCATTATTTCTTCGCTGTGGTCCTAATTAAGCCCAAGATCTTTATTGCTTGACATGTTTACTTATTATAAGGTAATACAAAAATGTGGGACCAAAAGACAGTAGATACCAAACAAAATACTTGATAAAACTGCAGGTTTGTATTCAAGTGTTATTTCCCTAAGAACCACTAGAGGTTGCCCAATGCAGAAACAAAAACATTTAAACTAAACAAATCATAGGGAAAACAAAAAAGGAGACTACTGCAGGTGCCTCTTATTATAGGAACAAAAAGCAAGGATCCACCCAATAAAACTGGAATTTCACTCTGAATAGATCTAAAAGTCTTCTTTAAAAGATATGATTAAATTAAAGGGAAAGTGCTCACTGGAGCACCTATTATGTGCCTAGCTCTGTCAATGCTATATACTTCAAGATGCAACCGAATTTCTCCATTCAAAGCGCAGAGAACACTGTATGGGATCCTTTCCTTTTACCCCTCCAGACCCATCCTCCACCCTCTCACCCTGCTCTGTGCCCTGGAAGAATGACCTTTAACAACTGCATCACCAGGCTCCTTTGTCCTCTGGCATCCAATGGGAAACACTGGCAGGAGGTCAGAGGGTGGAAACACTGTGAGGTCAGGCATGTATCGCCCAGATACCCACCTACAGGACTGCTACCGGTTGCCTGCATGCCTCTTACGAAGGCCTGGCTCCCCTATTTATGACTGTCCTTCTCCTAACTGCTAACCTACCCTTACACCTGCTAGCTCAGGGACATCATCCCACTCTGGGATGATTCACCATTGCTTGTGATTTTCCTTTAACCTTGATAACATAACTGTAAATAGTCTCTTTATTAAACTCTCAGTTACTCCATCTGAATGCGACTTTCCTGTCAAGACCCTAATCCATACATCATCTAAATGACAGGGACGAGGAACATCTAATTGCAGGCTGTACACCCCAATACCTGCGTTCACATGCCGCTTCAAGCTAGAAGAGTGTGAGTACAGCTGTTCAGAATGTAGCCAGGATCATCGTGTGTGAGGACACTAGTGCTATGATGAGAGGGATAATGTCATGCTTGCCCCGAAGGGTCTTATTCTGGCAAAAGATGATAAATGTCAAGAGATAAGTACACATGTGCAATAGACTAACCCGGGAATGGGAATTTGTCTACTTGGCAAGCTCTTCAGAGGATGAAGGATTCTAAAAATAACTCCAGCCCTGAGAATAGTGTAAATGAGGGTAAGATACCATGACTGCAACTGATATAAAAGACATTGTCTTCCCCAGTCACTAAGCTAGCAACTAGGATTTTTTCCATTGTCATTGAGTTGTGCCGTCTTTGACCAGGTGAGAATTTGAAAAGAGCTGAAAATATGTAAGTTGCAGTGTTAGATATAAAATTTTAAAACAACCCAAATGTCTTTCAACAGGTGAGTGGATAAACAAACTGCATGTAGTACATCCTACAATGAAATACTACTCACTAATAAAAAAGAACAATCCATACAGGCAAGTATTTGGATGGATTAAAAAACAGGTTGAGTGAGAACAAAAAGCTAATCCCAAAAGTTTATATAATGTATGAAAAAAACCTGGTAAAATCTGAACAATTCTATAGTTAATAATATCGTACCAATGTGAAATTCCTGGTTTTAATAATGAACTAAGGCTTTGTGTGCTGTTAGCAATTGGATCAAGTGGGTAAAAATACACAGATACTTTCTAAACTGTTTTTGTGACTTCTTGTAAGTCTAAAATTATTTCAAAAAATTAAAAAAAATTTAATAGATACCAGTAACACCCCTATCAAAATAAAGCAAATTATTGAATTTACTCTGCAATTGCATTTGTGTTTACTTGAAAGAAAGTAAGAGGAGAAAAGGGCCAGGATTCACTTATTCAGTGTGATCTGGCTTTCCACCTAGTAACTGCACCTAGAGACCTAATATAAATCATCCGCCCTGGACCCTGTAGGGCATACACTCCTGCGGCTGGTGCTCTTTCCTGGGTGTTTTGTTTGCTTGTTTGCTTTCTGAGTAATCCCAGGAAAAGTGAGGCACAGAACAATGAAGAATTCTGCCATGCTGACATGGCTTGCCAGATACAGGTAGCATCTAGATTACCCACCTGATTCTAAGTATTGAATTTTCTCAAGTAGATACGATTGCTAATCTCAAGTCTTCCCTTCTTTCTCAAGGAAAGGCACTAACAATAATCAAAGACAAAGCATACAGAGGAGCCACTTAATGGCCACCACAGTTCTGTGCAGACTGGGAGGTCAGACACAACAGCACAGCTTGGCAACCAATGTCTTCTCCCTTCATCTCCCACCACAAGCCCGGGGTGGGGGTGAGGTGTGTGTGTGTGTGTGTGTGTGTGTGTGTGTGTGTGCGCGCGCGTGCGTGTCCCATGTAAGAGGGAACAACATCCTAAGGCTATTTTAGGATACAAGAGGCACTTTGATAACTGCAGGCTTTTTACTTCTTTGACTCACTATTAACTGCAAGAAAAGTCCCAGACTCTGAAGAGGCCTGAGGTAGGAAGTGGGGAAGAATAGGAGAGGACAGGAGACTAGTCTTTAAGGCTTGTTCTGGGCATCAGGAGAAAAGAAAGAGTGAGCTCTTTGTCTCAGTTGTACCATCCAGCTTTCTTTAATGAAAGGAGGTGGGGATTTGGGACAGGAGCTTTGTATAGAAATTAATAGTATTTACTTGGCTGAATTCCTCAGGAATCTCCACGTGGTAGGAAACCAAGGAAAAATCTTTCAACATTACAGGCTAGTGAGATTACAATTGTGAAGATAAGATGACATTTCTTGTGTTTATTGAACTTAATTTTGAGAAATTTATACATTCATGAACATTCAAACTAGAATTGGGACAGGACATATAATGCATGGTCAGCAAAATGTTAGCTAATACTGAATTAGAATAATTAGAAATAATTAGAATAGTTTTTAAATTGTCAAAATTCTGTAAACTTTATGTTGAAACTAAATGACCATGCAATTTGATCTATTTTTAAAGGTATTTATTTCCAGTTCTTGAATATTGGTACCATCTTTGGAATAATTCTCTTTAGGATAAATTTATAATGATGATACTAGCCAGTAAATCTTGGAAGATTATAATAATCTTTTCACTTACCTTCTATAACAATAAACAGTTATTTGAATCAGTGACTTCAAGTCCCACTGCAAACTTATCTTACAGAATAAATTTAGCACTTGAAATACATTTTAATTTCTTAGTAAAAATGGTTTTTAAACTAGTTTTCCAGTTCAATTTTATTCAAGTCTAACATATTCAGTATATTTTGAATGCCATACTACCTCAAGCAGTCCTATGGAACAGATGGAGGCATTTTGCATTTCAGATAGAAAATGAGTATGTAAGATTAAAGCAAGCTATAATATGTACACATCACAAAAGAACACAATTAATCAGATAGGTAAAAATCACTGGAAAATGCTAGCTTCCCTGCCATTAAGTAAATAAGTCACCTGGTAACACCAAAGGCGAGGTGAGTGGCAATAGTTTGAGATAGCAAGGGCCAGGAATCGAAAGATCCACATCCTTTTCATCACCCTCCTCATCTTCATCTTCATCCAGCTCGTCGGGAGGACTGATTTCTGGTCTTATCTGAAACGACAGAGAAGACAATACTAAAGCATCACGTAAAATCTTTTCTTTGTCCTTTTCATGTCAAGATTTAAAAAATCAGCTAGATTCAGTGCTCTATAATGTCAAAAGACCATTAAAAATAATTTTAAAAAAACCTATTCATTTTCAGATTAAGTAAATGTTAACCTGTAATCATATTAGGTACAATCCCAGATCCATGTAAAGAACTAATGATATAGTAAGAAAATCACCATAAACCAATATAAGCAATGTTTTATAGAAAAGTAATAAAAGTTTACACCATCAGACAATAAAATGCAAACACTGACACATTGGATATATTGGACTTCTATGGTTTATAATGAAATATTTGCCTAATCTGAATACATTTTTTTTTAAATTTGTGATTCCACCAACATCTCTATGACAAAGCTTAAAATCTTCCAGTAGAATGTATAGTGGAGATCAGGAAGAAACAGAATGCTTTAGTTGACTTTATTTTAGACTTGGCAATTTGTTGCTAGAGAATATAAAAACACTAAAATCTGTAATTGGTAGCTACACTTTATTGTGGGATTTGCAATTTGAAGATTACCACTATTGTAATTTCCACAAGATATAACTGTCAAGCAATTAATTAAATTTTTAATACTTTCAATGATACACCATCATAATGCCCACATGGAGATAATTAAGCATTAGGGGAGGAAATCAAAATATATAAAAGTGGTTGCTATAACCATAAAGTGCCAGAACCCAGTCATTACCATTAGCCTGTCTTCTGGAGTTATTTTTAGAAACAATTAACAATTCCTGCCGACTGCCTTCTTCATAGGTCCCCAAAGCACTGTTCCATTTAGGAACTGCACTGAACCGGGGTTCTTGCAAGGGATTAAAAAAAGAAAAGAAAAAAATAGGAAATGCTTCTCTTAAGTATAATAACCTCAACTCCAATGAAGCCTTTCAACCGTAACTCGTGTCCTCTACAACAGTGAAGGAGGGGAAGCAAGCTGACTGCCCGAGCACTTGCTAAGACAGGCTTACTTCTGAGTCAATAGAGGGCCTGGCCTGGCTCTCAGAGCCTGCGTCAGCCACAATTACAGCGATAACAATCCATGCTCACACAGGGCATTTGCTGACATCAATGCATACCAGAGAAACCCTGGCGCATTTGCAAACCTTTCGGTTCTGACAAGCGGAGTTCTCCCGGTGTCTCTGGTCTACATACATACTCAGAAGTTGCCAGGGTTAGTATCATCAGGAGTTATCTCAGAGATTCTAACAAGTCCCAGTTGCCAAAAAAGTTCCCCCAAAAGGAATTGGTCTGGGTCCGTTTGCCTTACTTCCTGACTTTTTACACATCACAGTACAAATGGAAAAGCATTTGGACAACACACTGGGGGAGCAGACAACACTGCTTACAGCTGGAGTCTACATCGGAAACACCCGTTACCACGCCAGGCCATCCAAGCCCTGGGAAGCCCTGCTGCTCCTCACATTCACAGGTGATAGGAGACTTGGGGAGGGGCGCAGATGAAAACTCAGAGGAACGGCGAGGATGTGGAGAAATCAGAACCCGCATACACTGCTGGTATGCATGTAAAAGGGGGCAGCTCCTTTGGAAAACAGTTCGGCAGTGTCTCAACATGTTAAAGACAGTTCATATGCCCCAGCAATCCCACTGTTAGGTATATAACCAAGAGAAATGAAAATATACAGTCACACAAAAAACTTGCACATGAATGTTCATGAATGTGAATGCATTATTCATAATAGCTAACCCCCCAAAAACAAACAAACAGAGTCAACTGAAATGCCCACGAACTGATGAATATATAAACAAAATGTGGCATATCTGTACCTTGGAATATTATCTATCTATATAAAAGCCTAAGAGACCATCGCAACCGAATGGATGACCAAACAGGCTGCATGGAGCGACCAGGCCAGCAGGGGGGTTAGTGAGGGGTGACCAAACAACGGAGCAGCAAGCTGTGTGGGGCGACCAGGCTGTCGGGGGAGGGGGGAAGTTGGGGGCAATCAAGCTGGCAGGCAGAGGCAGTTAGGGGTGATCAAGCTGGCAGGCAGAGGCAGTTAGGGGTGATCAAGCCAGCAGGGGGCAGTTAGGGGCAACCAGGCTGGCAGGAGGGGGCAGTGAGGGGCGATCAGGTCGGCAGGCAGAGGCAGTCAGGGTGATCAGGCTGGTGGGGGGCAGTTAGGGGTGATCAGGCAGGCAGGCAGGTGAACGGTTAGGAGCCAGTGGTCCAGAATTGTGAGAGGGATGTCCGACTGCCAGTTTAGGCCTGATCCGGCAGTTGGACATCCCCCAAGAGGTCCCGGATTGAAGAGGGTGCAGGCTGGGCTGAGGGGACCCTTCCCCTCCTCACCCGCTGTGCATGAATTTCGTGCACTGGGCCTCTAGTTTGGTCATAAAAAGGTATGAAGTACCATTCATGCTACACATGAATGATCTTTGAAAATATGCTATTAAGGAAGCCAGTCACAAAAGACCACATACTATATAATTTCATTATAGCAAAGGTTCAGGCCAGGCAAATTTAGAGACAGAAAATAGATTAATGGTTGCTTAGGGCTTAGGGAGAGGAAAGGGTAATGAGAATTAACTCATAATAAAATGTTCTAAAATTAGACTGTGGTTGCTCTGTGATTAGTTGGCATAATTCTTTGAATATACTAAAATCATTGATTGTATGCTTTAAATAGGTGAATCATATGGAATGTGATTCATGTTTCAATTATTCTGTTTATAAAGAAGGAAGGCGGTGGAAGGAAAGGAAGGAGGGAGGAAGGAAGAAGGAAGGAAGGCTGTAAGAGAAGAGGAAGTGGGGAGAAGGAGAGGGAGAGGGAGGTGTTAGTGGCACAAGCAGAAGAGTAAGAAGCAGAAGCCACCATAGCCTTCAGAAGGACCTTAGCTAGTGCATGAACTAATGCTTCTAATGATCAAATGCTTCTAATTCCAGAATCATTTACTATAAAAGGATACAATCATTTTTGCACACATTGTAGCCTATCCAGTCTTTCTGTACCGTCAACCTAAATTACTTAAAATGAGTCACAGCACCCAGCCATCAATATTTCTGAGAGCCATGAAAAAAAGACCTGCTAGGTTGGGGGTAAAAAAAATTGATACACTCATCCATCCATCTTAAGTTGCCCAATTTCACATGCACATAACTGAACACCTATATTAATCTATCTGCTATATAGTAAACAGCATATGTCTGCATCTCATAACAAAGAAACTATAGATGTACTGTGATTTAAGTATAAATGACATACCCTGCCTATTTATAATGCTATGACTCCTTCAATTTTGTTTCTTCAAATGTGAGTTGATTCTCTCGAACCGATTAGCACTACTGTTAGAACTTGATTCCATTACATTTCTGTCCTTTTCTGCTCGTCTCTTAAAGAGGCCTTTATTCCAGCTTCCCTGTGCTAGCTCCAGTCTCTTCCCATAGCTTGTGTGCAACGACTATGATCAATACGAGTACAACTAAGGAACATCAAGAGACGTCATAGGAAAAAATCTGTTAAAATTTCTTAATTTGGGCAATTATATTACATTAGCTGCTAAAACACGCAGGAAAACTGTACATATATTTAAAACACAAACACACACGCATGTACACACACAATTATGCCCTTCCAAGAATAGCTAAGCTTCAGTGGAGACACTTTAATAGAGAGCCAAGTATAAAATGATAAATTATTTTTAAAATCTGCTTCAAATTGAATACTGGAAAGCGTATCCTATAAAATGCCTTCCTATGGGCTCTGAGTCAGATAACCTTCAACCACCTTTGTTTGTGTGTAATCTATGAAAACCCAGGAGTTGGTGCAGAAACAGAGGATTTTATTTGGAACATGTCAAGTATCTGCATAAATTCATTTAAAAAGAGAAACAGCTTCTGATGAATGCAGTGACATTCACTTAAATCAAAGACGAACAGGTTACACCACATTAATACCAACCCAGCATGCATAATGAGTCCTTTTATATTACTCGCTTCTAAAATTGACTCCAGAAATCAACACAATTTATCTTAAGACCTCTATAATAAAAAGTTTAATTTTTAAATAGCTAAATATTTTTTAATGAACCCAAGTCAGAGAAGAGAGTCAATCTTCTACCTAAATGTTTATCCATTATTGTTTTATCAGGAAAACAATTCTCTATGGGTTTGTTTGCCTTTTTTTTTTTTTTGGTGCTAAAGAAGGCAGAGGAGAAGGATAAGTAGCTAAAAAAACAAAATGAAAACCCAAAGAAATACAAACTAAAAGGAGGAAGCACTCTTGTGTTCTTTTTATTTTGTTGATTTCAGAGAGGAAGGGAGAGGAGAGAGAGAGAGAAACATCAATGATGAGAGAGAATCATTGATTGGCTGCCTTCTGCATGCCCCCTACTGGGGATTGAGCCAGCAACCCCGGCATATGCCCTTGACCAGAATTCAAAACCGGGACTCTTCAGTCCACAGGCCAATACTCTATGCGCTGAGCCAAACCATCTAGGGCTCATGTGTATTTTTTAACATTAGAATCAACAAGTCCTCAATAAAGGCCCCCAAATTTTTTGACCAACTTTAGATTTGAAAGGTTCAAGTAATTAACAATATTTTTACAAACCAACAAAACACATAGATAGCCTAGCACTTAGTATATGTCCAATAAATAATTATTAAACCAATGCACGTGTTAAGTGTCTATCTCCAATAATCTCACAGAACTTCCTAAAAAAACACACCAATGACAAGAAAGATGAGTTACTGAATTTGATTTCAAATCCCTAACTCACATGGTATCTCATTCAAATCTATTACCCAACGGCATTTTTCATCTAGCCTTAGATGCAGTGTCTTATTCAACCCTAATTTTTTTTCTGATGTCTGCCACTCCTCTAATACCCTTTGTTCCCCCAGCCTGTTAGCTTCCAACAAGTTTCACAGTTTTAAATTAATGCATCAATCAACAAGAAATCTTTCTTCAGTCAATTTAAAAAAGGGCAGTGCTTATTGCAAAAGTAGCTGAATTACAATCCATAAATGTAACCATGTTGATAAGGATCCACTATACCTTTTTTTAAATATTTCTGCTTGAAATTCATACTGTGCTCATTTAGAAGACTATTTCACAAGTTTTCACAAGCAGAAAAAGAAAAGGTGGACAGACATACTTTCACTGGAAAGTACAGGCAACTTTCAGCTTTGTGAGTAATTGAAATCGCCCTTAATACAGAGGAAGTAGTCTCTGACAACAACAACAAAATCGTAGTTTTTGTATTATATTAGTCCCTACCTGGCAGGGGCATTTCAGATCATTGAAAACAAGCTTTTCTGGAAAATGGGCCTCACTGTCAACATCTACAAAGCAGAAGTGGCACGCTGACTTGGTTGTCTCCTAAGCCTTTGAGGATTTGGGGGACTTGTTGGGATGTGAATACATGGATCGCTTTCTGGACCTCAGTCCTGGGCATTCTAACAGCCAAACTGAAAATCATTAATCAACAAAGAGAAGAGGAATGCATGGTGCAGTCGTGGAAGCAATGATTCCCGGTGGGGAGGCAGGTTCCCTAGATCAGAAGATGGTCATCAGAGGTGGAATCTTTTAAACCATTTTTGTCTGTTCATCTTAATCCCAGTTGAAAATATTCACAATAGTGAACCACTATTCACATCCCTGAAGGGGGTTAAGGCAGAAGAAAAGGTTGAAAAGCATGGCTAACAAAGGACAAGCCTTAGAGATTTCCTTTACAGCTCTTCCTGTGCTGATGGTGAAAACCCAAGCAGACTTAGAAACCCCAACTCTACGCATATCACTACCCTTTGTGCAGGGAGGTATGAAGAGCTACATATGCTATTAGGGATCAGACAATATAGAAGAGCTAGATTAAGGAAGTACCTAGTATTTGACTGAGAATAGCAGTTATTTGAGTATAAATTCTAACAACCATAATCAGAAACTGGACATAACCCTAAAGTAGGGAAAAATATAAACATATCAATATTTGAAGAGGTAGAGATGAAACAGCCAAGTGAATGTGAAAGTTGTTTAATAAAAGCTATTTATTCCAGCTGTAATAGTACAAGAATGAGAGCTGAAAATAAAGGTAATTTTCATGAGGTGATGTAAATTAGAAATTACTTAACAACTACAATAATAATAAAAATAATAAAAGGTATCTTCCCAGATCTACTTGTAGGAGTTTGCACACCAAATTTGCATGTAGCTTTTTTTTTCTTTTACCTTTTCCTCCCTCCCTCCCCATCCCTTCCCTCCCTTCCATAAGCTATGGGTATTGCTAGTAGCCATAGAGCAGTCTGAAGTCCCATCTATTTTTTTCCCACCCAGTCTCAGTCCGTTCTCAGAACACACTCCATCACCTGGTTTCCAGAACTCAGACTGAGCAGTGGTCTCGTCATCATGGACCAGGACTAACAGTTACAGCGGCAGAGGTCTCCCTAAACCTCCCTCATCTCTCGCCTAACGGGTTGCTCACCCCCCGGCCCCACTTCGCCTGACCTTTATAATCCTCTTAGGCTCTGGGCCGGCACCACCGCCAGCCTTGGGGCCCAATCTTATAAAGAAAATACTACGAGCTCATTCAGGGGCTGCATTGGGAAACCCGGGGACACCCCTGCCCTATGACCCTCGCTGCAGCGCCCCCACACCAAACTCCCCGCCCCACTCTGCGACTCGACCCCGCCACCCACCGCTGGCCTCTGAAGTCCCATCTTTTTTAATTTTATGAGTCATAAAACACTGTTTCTTAAGTCTTCCCATTTGTGATAACTGCATGACAAGGCAGCCAAGCTGCTTGGGGACATGGGCAATCCTGCCTTACTTAGATCTGGTTTGACAGGAGCCTGTCCTTCAGTCCCACTTACGTGGTGACTCCTATTCAATTCAATAGACAGAAGTTTGTCTGGTTTTTACTGGTATCTGATCTCCATATAATCTCAATCTAGATGAGAAAGAAAACCCATTTTAATGCCCGAGGAGCCCAAGAAATCTCACCAAAACTTCTTGCCATTTGGCCTCAAGGACAGATTCTGCGTAATGTTACACATAACTAAATGTGAAATCAGACACTTAATTCCAGACAACCTAATAATTTAAAGTTGTCTATATTACATAGATACTAGAAAAGCTTGTGTATTTTTAGTTTAGTCTCAACACTACGGTAATTTCACACTATGAGTTAACCCTTAAAAGACAGTAATACTTTCCTCATCCAGTTCTCTGGTGATAACGTACACATCATTTCACACTAAACGAATAAATAACAGATTTTTTTTTTTCACATGGCACCTCATCTTTATATCACAAACAAAGATCTTCGGTTGCACAAGCAACATAGATCTTAGTCTGTACAGGCCATGCTTGGATTTGAAGTCCAAGATGGTGTCCTAACTTGGCAAAGTGGTTCCTACGGTGGCACAGATCTTCTGGAGTAAGCCACGGCCCTCCACCCAGTCACCTGAAGGAGACTCCATTGGCACCACAGGCGTCTTCCATCTTCTTCAAAGAGATTTCAAGTCACTATCTGTGATGTCTAACACCCCTACCGTCTAAGTTCATTACAGCTTAAACAGGTAATGAATATAGATTCTTATCTTTCATAGACAACATACCTATAATTACATATACATCTATCAGGTACGAATCTCCTAAGGGGAGGGGAGATACACATCAAGTGGTGAAGCCCAGCAGGAAAGAGAGCAGTGAGAAAGCAGCCGAGCCTACCTGTTCGGGCAGGTGCAGAACCGTGTGCTCGCTGGCACTGAAGTGTGACAGAGATTGATAGGCAGCATTTGCTACAACCGCGTCCTGGGCAGGACAAAGGTGAGACAAAGAAAAGGAACAACGTGTAATAAACAACTCTGGAGGGGGAAGACCTCCCTCTCCACCCTCAAAGTTCTATGGCCAGTGCTCCAGGAACGGTATTGACTTGCTTACTCCATCCCAATTGAAAATGGAGAGAAAAGCATTGGGTAGAGGGATCAGAAGCACTAGGATTTTTATCCGAGTTTGGACATTAAACATAAAGTAATGCATCATCTCAGGCCCCCAGGACGTAGTAGGGCTTAGTGGAAGGGGGTGAGGGGTTAGAGTCCGATAGGCCTGGAACTGGATTCTGATGCTCCAGCTACCCCCGGCAGGGAATGTTAGCCTCTGGGAATCTAAGCTTTTTCACTTATGAGTTGGATACATCACCCACACCCTCTTCTCTATACTCCTTATTGGAAACAATATTAAAAAAAAAAATGGACTGGGCGTTTGCTTGTTTGATATGCTTGCCGAGGGGGGAGGGACAAAGCAGGGAAGGGAAGGACCATTAAAAACAGGAGACAATGGCAACTGTCCCTCTTCAGACAAATGTCAGCTTCACAAAGTAGTAAGTGCACTTTATGGTGAAAACGTCTTCATGAGAGCAAATCAAGAATACTTTCTAAAGTCTAAACTTCTGGACAGGTGCAATTCTTTTAAAATCAAGGAGCCATCATTTCAAGGGCGGCCCGTTTTTTATTGTAAGAACCTTATTTGGTAGTTCCTGCCCCAGCCTGGTTCTGTGTCAGGGACACCCCTTGTGATAGTACCTTGTTCTGAGTGTGAGTCCAGAGGAAGCTGAGGACTTGAACTTTGAAATTCTGAAAAAGTCAATAAACATCAGAGTAAAATTTTAAGACAAAGATAAAACCAAGAATAAACATCTAAAGTAGCAAATAGTGGAAATTAAATCACCTTAGAAGTTATACCCCTAGTAATTGACTTAACCTGTATTTACCCACCATTCATAAAATGGAAATACTTGGAAACAGACTCATCACTTAGATACACTGATATTTTAAATACAATGGGATTTTAAGATTATTAAATTTAGAAACCTAACCATTTCCTACTGTCCTATCACATGATCTAAAGCATGAAAGGGACTAATATTGGAATATGATGGAGGGGTGGTTTATCAAAATCTGTGACTCAAATTAAAAGTTCACCGAGAAGTAAAAATCAATTGCTGCTCTTTGAAAGAAAAGGAAAAAAGATGAACATGCAAGGGAATATGGTCACAAAAGAGGAGGCATAAATGAATTCAACACCTTCTCTATTTCACTCACAGAAGAGATAACTGAAGGAAACAGCAGGAATCTATGAATCTTACAGCAAAGCATCTTTCACCAAGTTTTTAATTCATTAGGATGACAAACACAGAGTTGTCATAAAATTATTTTCCTCTTCTAAGATGGGCTGGTTTTATAATCATCCTCACTGAAGAGTACAGATGAAGGTGACAGATGTATGCAGAAAATGTGAACTAACATGTAAAAACCAAATCTCTATGGCAAAGCTAGGAGCAAACTGACAATATGTCTATAGTAATGGAAGATTCTTTGTACATTTTTTAGAACTTAAAACACCAATAAAATGAATTTAAACTGTTGGTCTGATGAATTCTATTATTTTCAAAACACTTTTTAACATGCTGACTTTTTAAAATCTTGACTATACCCTCATAATAAAAACTTGGTATCCTTTATGTAAATGAGTCTTAAAGGCTCAGAATTGATAAGGGTAGATATCCTCCCTACTCCTAAGGGTCCATACAGATATCAACATGTTCTCAGAACAAAACATGCTGAAGGATTTGGGGCAAAGAATTACAAGTATTTTATCCAAAAGTTATTAAAAAGCACACGTCTTTCCAGTGCAGAAACAGACAATGTCTTGAGCTCCAAACGCCTACCTCGTATTCAGCTGTGTTGACTGTTAGGGAAGGAACCAGAGAAAACAGTTCACTGAGCGTCTTCAAAATGAGAGGTCTGGTGTCACAGCTCAGCTTCGGGGAGAGAGCGTTCCAAGTGGAGCGAATACAAACAACCTGCGAAGCAAATGAAGAGTGAATGCCCAACCAAATTTCAGTTCCTAAGAAGCCATTAGTAAAGAGCACTATCTTTTTCAAAATTTTTTTTATTTTTTAATTACAGTTGACATTCAATATTATATTAGTTTCAGGTGTACAGCATAGTGGTTAGATGCTTATGTAACTTAGAGGTGATTCCCTCAATAAGTCTAGTACCCTCTGGTACCACCATACATAGTTATTACAATATTATTGACTCTACTAGGCTGTACTTTATATCACCATGACAAGAGTACTATCTTTTATTATAAGGAGACTCAAGGAAAGAACAAGAACATTCCTAAAAGTTAAGATTTCATAAGGTATTGCCCTCAAAAGAAATTATTTAAACCAATATAACTTAAACTGTTGTTTTAGAAGATCCAGCCTGCCTCATACAATTGCTTTCTTGCAAGGGAAAAAACATCTCTCTCTCTCTCCCCCCTGCACCCCCCCCCCCTTCTCACTCTCAGGCACACAATTGAAGTTAAATTCCAGATTAGCTACCTTCATTGCTGGAGAAGCAGTCTCTGAAACACAGAAGGGTAAGCAAATGCTAGGACACTTCTAAGGCCAGGTGCCCACAGTCCTTGCAGTTTCTCAGCACTGCCGAAACCACAGCACCACCCAGAAAATCAGAGGCTAATATATATAAATTGAACACTCTCAAATCATCTTACAAGCTTTTAAAGAGGGTAGAAGAATACTTATATTATTTAAAATAGTAATTTAAGACTTCGTTTTAAAAGTAATCTCAGATTTTTTTTAAGAAGCTAAGAGATCAAGTAAAAACTAAAACCTAAGAAAAATGTTTAAGCTCAATTTCCTTAAACCAAGTGTTCTCAGTTCATTTTAATATCTGGTTTTATGGATATTCAAATGTCTTCGTAACTTTAATTCCAACTACAACAGATGAGTTCTTCCCTTATAGATATTTTATTAAAAATTTAAAACCCAGGCAAGAACAGTGCCAACACAGATCAATTAGATAGAGTTGAACAAGGATTAATCTTTCTAAAACACTCCAACCTCTTCTCTTAAGCTTGAATTAACACACACAATTTATCTCCATCTACACATATAAATTATTTAGAAAAGCTACAGGAGGTAGTCAGTGGAAAGATGTCAAAGATAAATGAATAATATAGACTTAAGAACACAGATTAAGGAGAGGTTCAAAGAGAAGGCAGAGGAAAGTATCACAGAAAACTTAGATTTAGTGCTGTTGCTCTTTCTTCTACTTTCCATGAAATAGTAAAAAAAATGTGCTTTGACTTGAGGTCGACTACGAATTTGGATTCCAGTAACATATACTAAGTTAAGAGGAACGCTACGTGCAAGGCATGACAGTAGGCACATTTATACAAAGAAGTAGCTCTAATATTACAAATCATCAGTATTTGAAGTTTTAAAAAACACACAATTCCTTAAAAGCTTTCAATTCAACATTGAATCTATAACCAGAGTAGTTAGTACACAGCACTAAGAGGAACAATAAAATATAAAACATAACCTAAACCCTTCACAGAACTTAACACCTATTGAAAAGAAGAAGTGCATGTAATTGTAAATTATCAGAAAAAAGGTATATGATTAGATTTTGAACTCTGTTCAACAGAAAGTAGTTTCAAGAGGAATCTAGGGAAGAAAGGTATCAGTAGATGGGAGTCATCAGAGTATCGAGACAGCATTGAGATGGGACTTAAAGAAGGAATGTATAATCCTTCTTCAGCAGAAAACCCACTAGGAAATGGAAAGCTTAGGTCAGAATACACCCCCAAAAAGCATGTTGTAGGCACAAAAAGCACGTGTAATAGCGAGGAAAAGCTCGTGGGTACCTGGAATGTCAAAGCAGTCTGTACTAGAATCAAAAAGAAAAGGCAGCCTCTAGCGATATCTGAATTGGGGAATAAATAAAATTAAAATGCTGCTTTTGAATGATTCATCTGGTAGTGCCATAGTCAGAGCAGTCATCCACCACTCTCTCTAATTCCCATTTCTCACTAGTCCCTAACACATAAGGAGCCTCAAAATTTTTAAAAATATTATGCATAATATACTCACTAATTCTCTGTGCTTTCTCCTCACTTTAAATGCCTATCCAGTTCCAATCTATGTTGTTTCAAGACCTACTTCAAACTCCATTTCCACAATTAAGTTTCTCTTACAATTCAGGCTCTCATTTTATCACTTTCTTTCCTCCAATTTCTAACACTTAAAACTCTGTCACCCAATTTAGCATTTAATTATATACTGTCTAGTATTGTTCACTATTTTCGTGAATGTAAATTGCCTCCTCAACTAGATATTAAATTCTTCAAAAACAATGACCATGTCTTAAATAGTTCTCATTACCTAGTACTAAGCACAGTAATAAGTATATAACATTACCAGTACTTAACTACTGACAGCACTGGAGCCTGAGGAATGGTAAATCTAAAGTGGAGATTAAAACAAAAAAAAACTTGGAGAATGAATTGGAAAGTGGGATGTTTTTGGCCCAGAGACAGGGGTGAATAAAATGTAACATTAAAATAGAAGGGGAGTGGTGGTGCATGGCCATTCTTAGTTGGTGGAACAATTTGCCTGGTTAATTCCAATAACAAACTAGACTCGGGCATACTAACTAGTTATGTGACCCCCGAGCACTTATGGTAAAAAGCATGGAGTTTCCTCAAAAATTAAAAATGGAACTGCCATTTGACCCAGTGATCCCACTTATAGAAGTATATCCTAAAAAGCCCAAAACACCAATTAGAAAGAATATATGCACCCCTATGTTCATAGCAGCGTTATTTACAATAGCTAACATCTGGACACAGCCCAAGTGCCCATCAGTAGATGAGTGGATAAAAAAGCAGTGGTACATTTACACCATGGAATACTATGCAGCAGTAAAAAAGAAGGATATCTTACCCTTTGAGACAGCATGGAGAGACCTGGAGAGTATTATGCTAACCAAAATAAGCCAGTCAGAGAAAGATATGTATCAGATGGTCTTAGCCATATGTGGAATTTTATGAACAAAATAAACTGATGAACAAAATAGATCCAGAGACATACAAGCATGGAACAGACTGGAGAACCTCAGAGGGAAGGCAGGATGGGGAGGGGAGATATTAACCAGGAAACTTATAGGCTTATATGCATAGCCCATGGACATAGACAATTTGGTGAAGGCCTGGGGGAGGGGGGATACAGGGTGAAGGGGGAAAGTGAGGGGCATCTGTAATACTTTCAACAAGAAAGATGAATTTTATTTAAAAAACAAAACAAAACAAAAAAAACACCGGAAAACTGGAAAAGGGAGCATATTTACAGGAGATGGGATCTGAAAAGTTCCATTTGAGATATGTTCTGTACATTACCCAATAACTTGTTTGTTTTTAAAAAAACTGACTGACTTCTGTTCCAGCAATATGATGGGCCACACTTGCAATGATTGATAAAGAAAATTCTATACATATATAGCTTAGCTGAAAAGAAAAAAAAAAATGGGGGTGGGTATTACCTAGGGCTAGAAATAAAGAGGGAAATACCTGTACTGAGGTATTATAAGGAAGTTATCAGTTTCTATAACCTGATAGTGTGTGTTTAAATGCCCACACGGAAAGGATAGGGCCTTTAGCCTTCATAAGGCAGGAGTTGGAACGGAGACCCTCACATAAAGCCAGCACTCTTGAATGGCAATACCCTCAGTGTAATGGTTGAACTGGAAACCACTGAGCTGAGAAATTAATATAAAAAATGGCAGTGAGTTGGGGCCACCTGGACCACTCTCGAAGGGTACTCCTATAACACATAACCCAAATTTACGCACAGAGAAAAATAAATTAAACCCCTCTAAAAACAAGGTCATGACAAAAGAAAAAGTTCAAAACATATAATGACGCATGAGTCCAATCTGAGTGAGAATCAGCACAAACAACTGGCAGGATAGACACCCACGACCTTCAGATAACAGAACAAGTAGAAAGCAGCACAAAAGCACTTAAAAGAATTAGAGATGGATGTGAGGGCGATCTGGCTGCGACATCTGTCACCCCATTGATTCGGCTGATCTGGCTGGCTAGGCAGGTGTCCCCCTCCTCCCTCACCGATCCATGTGCATCCCTCCTGAAGCTGCACGCTCGGTCGAAGAGGACGACCTTCCCCCCAGAGGAGAGGACCGGTCTTCGGTCAAGGGTATACGAGTAGCTGTGCTCCCCTGCTAGAACCTCCAAAAAAGAATTAGAGATGAAAACACATTTAATTCCCAGTAAAATAATAGGGCATGATGGAAAAAGGCAAATCTGGAAAGAATCAAATGGAATCTCTACAAGTGAAAAACACAGTCACTGAAACTATGCATCCAAAGAATAGGAAGTATCCTAAGTATATATCAGAGAGATTAGAATTCCAAAATATAAAAAAGGAAGTTCAAAGTCAGATGTCTTTGAATGAGGTGTCTTTCTTATGTTCACCAAGAGTTCCTAGGAGAGTTTAATTTTAAAATGGCTTTTAGAGAAGTGGTTGGTTCCAGGGCTGGGATAGGGAAAATAACAAGTCTGGAGCAAATTCTGGTGCCAAAAAGTGAGGAAGTGTGCATAAAATGAGGTGAACTTGTTGAAAGGGCATAGAAGCCAATCTGAGAGTTCCCAATGGCCAAATTAATATCCACGAGCCTACACTAGCATAAATAATTCAATAAGTGAATGAATAAAAGAGAAGTAACAGTTCTTCCTTACAGAAGAATTCCAATTAATAAATGTAGAAACAATGAAAGAAATTAAAAAATAACCATTAGACACCAGATGAATAATTGTCGTAGGCAAACTGTGCTGATGAATATTGAAATCAGTGGGCAAAAGTCTTGAGGACAAGCAGGACAACAACTAGATAGTCTCAAAGTCTCTCCTGTGAGACATTTATTATTTACAAAAAAAAAAGTAATTTGCTATGGAAAAACTTAGGATACATCACCTTAACCAACTAAGGTTAACATCACCAGTAATAAAACTTACCAACATCAGGCACCCCTGATAAGACATACTGAGAAAGGCATATTATTTCTGTAATATTCTAAAATACTATATCTAATCACAAGGAAACATCTGTATACACAAACCACAGGGCATTTTACAAAATTAACAGGACTCTTCAAAAGCATCCAGGCCGTGAAAGCAAAGGAAACTGAGAAACTAGTGTAGATTGGAAGAGTAAACATGACAACTGGGATCATGGCACAGTAAAAAGTCATTAGTGGGAAAACTGATGAAATCTGAATACAGTCCACAGTCTAGTCAATAGCACTGCACCCATGTTTACTTCTTATTTTTGCTAACTGTGCTATAATGATGAAAGCAAGGTGTAAACAATAGGGAAAACAGATGAAAAATATATACGAGAAGTCTGTGCTATTTTTATTTCTTTTAAAAATAACAGCTTTTTTAAAAGATATAAATCACAGACCATACTATTTACATATTTAAAGTAGAATACAATGGCTTTAAAAATATATATATTTTTATTGATTTCAGAGAGGAAGAGAGAGGGAGAGAGAGAGAGAGAGAGAGAGACAGAAACATCAATGATGAGAGAGAATCATTGATTGGCCATCTCCTGCATGCTCCACAGTGGGGATCCAGCCTGACCGGGAATAGAACCAAGATCTCCTGGTTCATAGGTCAATGCTCAACCACTGAGCCATACTGGCTGGGCCAATTTAATGGCTTTTGTGTACTCACAAAGTTGTTGCAATCATCACAATCCATTTTAGGATATTTTCGTGACCCCAAAGGGAAGCCCATAATCATTTGTTATTCCCCGTTTCCTCCCATGCTTCCATAACTCTACTTTTTGTCTCTGTAAATATGCATTTTCTAGACCTTTTCTATAAATAAAATCATAGAACATATGTGGTCTTTTGTTATTGGCTTTTTTCAATTAACAATACTTTTAAGGTTCCTTCATGTCATCCCATGTATCTGTACTTATTCCTTCTTATTGCCAAATAATTTTCCATTCTACATATACATCGCTCTGTACTACATTTTGAAACTTTTCTGTAAGTTTAACGTTATCCTATATAATAAAGAGGTAATATGCAAATTGACCATCACTCCAACACACAAGATGGACGGCAGGGGAGGGCAGTTAGAGGTGACCGGGCCGGAAGAGGAGGGCAGTTGGGGGCGACCCAGGCCTGCAGGGGAAGGCAGTTGGGGGGGGGCAGGCCTGCAGGGTAGGGCAGTTGGGGGGGACCAGGCCTGCAGGGGAGGGCAGTTGGGGGGGACCAGGCCTGCAGGGGAGGGCAGTTGGGGGGAACCAGGCTTGCAGGAGAGAGCAGTTAGGGGCAACAAGGTCGGCAGGAGAGAGCAGTTAGAGGTGACTGGACTGGCAGGGGAGGGCAGTTAGGGGCAACCAGGCCTGCAGGGGAGGGCAGTTGGGGGGGGCCAGGCCTGCAGGGGAGGGCAGTTGGGGGCAATTGGGCTGGCAGGGGAGCAGTTAGGCATTGATCAGGCTGGCAGGGAGTGGTTAGGGCAGTGATGGCAAACCTATGACACGCGTGTCAGCACTGACACGCGTAGCCATTTCTGACGACACGCGGCCATATGCCGAGGATGAAACATTTGCTGCTCCTGAGGATGAAACATTTGCGACTAGAGTCTTGGAGTTAGTTTTTTCCTCAGAGTGACACACTATCCGAGTTATGCTCAGTTTTTGGCGAAGTTTGACACACCAAGCTCAAAAGGTTGCCCATCACTGGGTTAGGGGGTGATCAGGCTGACAGGCAGAAGCAGTTAGGGGCAATCAGGCAGGCAGGCGAGCAGTTGGGAGCCAGCAATCCAGGATTGTGAGAGGGATGTCCGACTGCCCGTTTAGGCCCAATCCCACTGGACATCCCTTGAGGGGTCCCAGATTGGAGAGGGTGCAGGCTGGTCTGAGGGACACCCCCCCCTTCTGTGCACAAATTTTGTGCACCAGGCCTCTAGTTTTGAAATAAAAGGTTAAACATTAGGAATAGAAAAATGTATTACTTAAAGAAATAATGGCTGAAAATTTTCAGAATCAATGAAGGACATTAATTCTCTAAGTCCTAAGTAGGATAGGTAAAAATAAGTTTGTATCTATATACATTATAATGTGACTGTTTACCACCAAAAGGCAAAAAAAAAAACAATCTTCAGAGCTAAATGGAAGAAAATAAAGACTATATACAAGGAAACAATTTATAGAAACAACAGACTTTTCAAAATTAATAAATTCATACAGTAAGATCTTAAAAGTGTGAAGGAAATTACTAGTCTATAACACTAAACCCATCATTCAACAGTAAGGGCAAAAGAAGCAAAAAATAAATAAAATGGGAGGAACAATACCTAGGTATTGTGCACATATAGCTTATGAATATTTATGCACAAATGACTCTGAACATCTTGCTTTGTTTGTCTATGAGGTTTTGGAGAATTTATCCCATTCTAAGTGCTTACATTATGCATATTTTGTTTCTATTTTTGTTTCTCCGGAGAATGACACTTCTCCCATGTTATTCTTTCCCAAGAATTTTAGCAACGCTAAACAGCACAGATTACAAAGGCCCTATGCAGTATGGTATCCTGGAAAGTGCATGATTGGAGTCAGAAACCCCAGGCTCTCCCATTTGGTGGCTGTGTGACTATGGCAAAGTCATTAATCTCCTTCAATCTGTTTCCCCAGCTCCATAAAGGAAATACTACTAGTAACACCTGCTCTGTGTATAGCACCGGGTTAACAGTAAAGGCCACACTGAGACAATTGTATGCAAATGTGCTTTATGCACTGTAAAAGATGGTGATGGCTGTTACATCCAACGGAAAAAATAATGGATCCCCAAAGAATCCGAGCCCTTGCTTCTAATGCCTGTGCTGTAAGAATGACTTTGCGCCTCCGCAGAGGAACAAATAGCTATCTTCTAATTTTACTTCCAAAAGCTATTTCTAGCAATTCCGGAGAGCAGCCTACTCCCTTTTGTTCTGATGCTTTACTCCAACTGAAGGAAAAGCTTTATAAAAACCTTTAGGCTATGAAAACCGCCTTATTTGCCCTTTGCATAATGAAGGTAAAAGAAACTGCCTTCACAATTAAAGGACTCAAGTCATCATGATGTGGTGAAGCCCTCTTAAGCTAATTCAGCACACACAATTCAAACAGGATGCTTCTGTTACCAAAACAGGGGAGAAGAGGGAGTGTAAGGAGACACAATCAATGGAGCAGGAACAATGGGAAAAATAACATTCTTTCTTATCCCAATAACATGGGGCTAAAGGTTATAAGTGTAAAAAATGACTAACAGGTTTATGTAAGCAATTTCACAGTCTTTTAATGTCTGAGACGAGTTCATTATCAAGGTAGTGCTGTAGAAAATAACAGGAATAAGAACTGAGTTTGCCTTTTTAAGTCCCTTCTAATCTAAAGGACAGTAATTCTGATGATTTTCTGTTAGAGTTGTGTTGTGGGGTCGAACCCTGGAGTCAAAAATAAGACCACCGGAGGCTGCTGATTGATTTTAAAAAAGCAGGCAAGGATTTATTGAACTGGCCAGGACGGCCACGAGGGCACCACACGCAGGTGGCCACCCTCACGACCGCGCTGTCCCAGGTGTAGGCAGTCCTTTTAAAGGTCCAAACCACAAAAATGTTCCTTTGTTCTAAATTCTAAATTCTAAAGGCTGGGAACAGCCTGCAGGACATTATTGGAATGTGGCCCTGTCTTGGGAAAGCAGGTTTTTACAGAAGCAGACCCAAGCGGAGTCAGTAATCTCTAAAGGTTATCTACAGTTTCTACTCCTGGAGCTACTGAGTCAGTGGGAATCAATCTCCTGTAGTCCTGGTCCACAGGCACAGGAAAATTACCTCTGTGAGTCTCCAGGTCTCAGTCTGGAAGCTGAGGTAACCACCTTATTGTCCAAGCAAGCAAGTGTGTACAGAAGCCAGAATAGCAGGGTTAACATTCAAACAGCAGTTTTTACCTAAGTATGGTTGCTACCTTACTTCAAGTTGCTCACCCTCTGTCCTAAAGGCACATATCAAAATCCCAGACTGTACCTCAGTCCATCAGAAACATTTTTACTTGATTCAGTAAAACTACTTCCCATCAACAATCCCTAACATCACTGTGCCCTTTCTAAAGGAGGTGCATCAGAGACTTTTCAAATTAGTCTGTATTTTTGAAAAACTGTTTGCATTTTGTAGCGCAGACTTGTAATTCTATTCTCTGAACAGGAGAGGCTTAGAACCGAGTAAATGACGCAAGTAAAAACAGAGAGGCATTTATCACACAGATTGATCTAGCAAGCCTCCCAGTGGCCAGGGATGTTAGGTTCCTCTCCTCCTCACGTGAGAAGTTGCAGCTTCCTGAGATACCTCCCAACAGGGAACAGTATCTTCCAATGCAAACTCCATTGACTTCTCTGCAGGAACAGAAAGAATGACACAAAGACTCCTGCAGGGACGTGCACTTTTCAGTTTTGCTGGATTCTGTCTGGAGTAATGATCTATTTCATGTTGAACATTCTTCTGGCATGAACTCGCAAGCGCGCAGTAAGAATTGTCAGAAATATCCCTTCACCAGAGAATGATTAGTGCTTTATTCTCCCCCGATCTCCTTCTCCTATTCAGATAAATGGAGGTCAAATGCCAAGGTAGTAAGGAAAAATATTAGAAATTCAATCAAAATAGCTTAAAACCCCCAAAACCAAACTGCCAGAAAGTTGTTCAGCAGCTACAAAATTAAAGGCCATGCAAACTGAGTATCCATCAGCAACAAGCATAAAATACCACCCATTTATTTTTTAAAAGGGCTAAAGGGACTATTATGACTGTATTGCAGAAAGAGACTGAGAAATACAACTTAGTGCCATTTCATATTGAAAAATCAACACGCTGTGTATCAAAAATAATTGATGAATTAAGCAGTCACTTCAGAGACTCTGAGAACACTTTAAGAGCAATTTTAAATTGCAGAGAGGAAGCTTTTAGGGATACCTATCGAGTTCATTCCACTTTAAAATATGGAGTTTCACGAATACATTTCTAAGTAACTAATGTTGACAGTTATTGGAACTTAACCTGATTACATGTTCACTGAAAATGATTCTTCCACCCCCGTCCAATCAATGTATCTACAGATTTTCGAATAAGAGAACTGATGAATTCTTCGATAACAAAAGTGAAGATCAGTCTTTGGGGCCTGAAAGGCTTATACAGATCTACCTACAACCCCCTAATAACAAGAAGAAAATATACCCCTTCACAAAGAAACCAACAAGCTCCTGATGAAGAAAATAAAAACTAAAGGCTAAACCTATAACCTACAAGTTCAAAAGAAAAGAAAAATTAGCAGAACTTCTTTAAGAATTACTTTGCTTTTTTAGTGCTAAAAGCCAGTGAATTAGTATAAAAATAGTTCCCCAAAACAAGGTTGGAATAAGTGTAAATAGAGCTTTTCCATCCACACACATATGCAGTATCTAGCACAGTGCTTGGCACATAAAAGCATGCCCCTCAAAATAAATTTGTTGAATGAATGAATGAATGTACTCATTGGCCCACCAACAACTAGCCCAGGGCTGGGTCCTTCTGCCAAGGGCTAGACTTCATTTTAGGCTTTGTGGGCCACACAGTCTGTCACAACTACTCAACTGTGCCATTGTATTGTGAAAGCAGCTATTGATTAAAACAACATAAATATATTGAAAATATTGATGAGTTATCATTGAACATAAAAATAAAATAAAGAATAGAAAGGGTGTGACTTGTGTGGAAGAGAGAAATGGCAACTTGATTTTAAAATTTCTCTGCCAAAGTCAGTATTTTGACTTGTCCCTGTCTGAAGCCCTGAAGGTTTAAGACCTCAGAGCAATGGTCTAAGAAATATTAAGTAAGTAGAGATCTACGTTCCTTTTACAAAGGAGGAAGGAGAGTTGGGAGAGCAGAAGCAGCATGATCTCAGATAAATGTTAGTGAAGAGCAGACAGTGAGGTTGAAGCTCTGGAAATGTAGTCCCTTCAAAGTACTGACGTTTACCTACCCCTTAGAAAGTATTCGTTTCCCAATGTACTCCAGCTGGGAGACTGTGGCTTTAATGAATCGTTCCCTGCAAATGGCCAGAGCTCACTCCCTGGACCCAACTCTCTTGGGTGACAGCAAATCCAAACCACTCCTAAGCAAATACTGAGGAATTCAAAAATTCAAATTACTGTGTATATATAAAAAAATCCACAACTCAAAGTGAACAATTAATGTCTTCTTCAATTATTCTCAGAAGCCTACATCACAAGGTAATAGCTATATCAGAAATCCCAGAAAAACACCAGTCCCACAGCAGTGGTAAAGGGCCCTTTCAAGAAAGCAAACCACAACTTCTGAAGAGAAGATAGACTGTTGATTTCCAAGAGTCCGCCCGCCGCAGAAGAGACCATTTAGAAAGAGGAGGAAACAAAGGGCACCAGAGAGAAATGCCGGCCACCTAGCAGAAACGAGGACCGGGCTCGGAGCCCAGGAAAGGAGGGGGATGTCTGTAAGGAAAGCTTCCCAAGGCTTTTTAGACTCCAGGGAAGTTAAGGAAGCACTATAGCAAAACTGTTGGTTTTGCCAGTAGGAGTCTTTATTTCTCATCCAAATTTTTTGCTTTTCACACACACAAAAATAACAAAAAGAGTTTAGATTCAGTGTGTGGGCCTATTTAACACCAGGTGAACAGGTATTTTGGGTAGTAAATTAGGGTAGTATTTATATTACTTAGGATTCTCCAAAAATCAGAACCGATAAATAAAGATAGATGATAGATAGATAGAAGATAGATAGATAGACATATGATAGATGATAAATAGATGATAGACAGATGATAGATGATGGGTGGATGGATAGATAGATGATAGATAGATAGATAGATAGATAGATAGATAGATAGATAGATAGAAGAGACTTATTATAGGACTTGGCTTACACAGTTATGGAGTCCAAGAAATCCCATAATCACCCACCTGCAAGCTGGAGAATCAGGAAAGCCTGTGATATAATTCAGTCTGAGTCAAAGGTCTAAAAACCAGGGGCCACGTCTGAAAGTCCCATAACGTAAAGGCCTGAGAACCAGGAGCTCAGATGTCTAAGGGCAGGAGAAGATGGATGTCCCAGATCAAGAAGAGAATTTGTCCTTCTTTTGCCTTTTTGTTCCATCTGGGCCCTCAATGAATGGGATGATGCCACCCACATTGGTGAGGGCAGGTAGATCTCTTTACTCAGTCTACTGAATCAAATGCTAACCTCTGCCAGAAACATCCCCACAGACATGCCCAGAAATAATGTTTTACCAGCTATCGGGGTACCCTTCAGATAGGTCAAGTAGACACAAAATCAGCCATCACAGTGTTAACACCAAGCTCACAAGGTTACTATGAAGATGCCTGTGAAAAGACTTAACACAGTACTTGGCAAGGGGCATGCACTCAACAAGTGTTTGCTGAACCACCATCCATTTTCAGTACTAGGCTGGTTGTGCTTCATCAGAATTCAACTTCCATGGGTACTTGAATCAACATCTTTTCTGAGGTCTGATGAGCAGTGACACCTAAGATGTTCATTTGGCATCAGACTCATCCAAAAGTGCTAACTGTAGTTACCATGAAACTCCCCTAATATTATTTGGGAAAGTTTCCCAGGCCAAGTGGAAGATGTAAAGAGACTTTTAAGCTCTTGTTTCTCCTTTGTGCTCTTTTATCCTCGCTCTTTTGTATTGAAATTGTACTAGTAGCTGCTAAAACAGTTTGGGATTGCAGTTAACAAAGTCCAATGAAAGGAAAATAGAAGCACCAAGAAGTAGGCTGCTTCCACCGAGAAGGACACTAGCTTTAAGAAAGGAAAATAAAGATTTGCTTCATTGTATGTGCTTCCCTCCTTTGTCAAATATTGAGCATAAAGGCTTGAGTCAATTTCTGGGTTCTCTGTTCTATTCCAGTGATCTATACGCCTGTTCTTGTGCCAGTACCAGGCTGTTTTGATTACAGTGGCTTTGTAGTATAGTTTGATATCCAGTATTGTAATCCTTCCAACTTTGTTCTTCTTTCTCAAGATTGCTGCAGCTATTCAGGGTCTCTTTTTTTTTTTTGGTTCCATATAAATATTTGGAGAATGTTTTAGATCTGTGAAATATGCCATTGGTATTTTGCTAGGGATTGTATTGAATCTATAAATTGCTAGGAGTAGTATGGACATTTTAATGATATTAATTCTACCAATCCATGAACACGATATAATTTTCCACTTTTTTATATCTTCTTCTATTTTTTTTCAATGTTGTATAGTTTTCAGAGTACAGGTCTTTTACCCACTTGGTTAAGTTTATTCCTAAGTATCTTAATTTTTTGTTGTTGTTACAATGGTAAATGGGATTATTTTTTAGTTTCTCTGAGAGTTCATTATTGTTGTATAAAAATGCCATCGATTTCTGGCTGTTAATTTTGTATCTTGCTACATTGCTGAATTCATTATTAAATCTAGTAGGTTTTGGTGGAGTCATTAGGGTTTTCTATGTACAATATCATGTCACCGGCAAATAATGACAGTTTTACATCCTCCTTTCCAATTTGGGTGCCTTTCATTTGTTCTCCTTGTCTGACTGGTGTGGCTAGAACTTCCACTAATATGCTGAATAAAAGTGGTGAAAGCAGACAACCCTGTCTTGCTCCTGTTCTTAGGGGAAATGGTTTTAGTTTTTGCCCATTGACTATGACATCGACTGTAGGTTTGATAAAGGAGGAAAGAACATGCAATGGAGTCAAGAGAGTCTCTTCAATAAATGGTGTTGGGATAACTGGACAGGTACATGCAAAAAAGAAAAAAATGAAACTAGATCACCCACCTACACCATACACAACAATAAACTGAAGATGGATGAAATAATTAAATGTAAATTATGAAACCATAAAATTCCTAGAAAAAAACATAGGCAGCAAAGTATCAGACATCTCATGTAGCAGAATTTTCACTGATACCTCTCCTAGGGCAAGAGAAACAAAGGAAAAATAAACAAATGGGACTACATCAAAATAAAAAGCTTCTGCAAGGCAAAATAAACGAGCATCGAAATGGAAAGGGAACCCACTGTATGGTAGAACATATTTGCCAATGATACATCTGATAAGGGGTTAATTTCTCCTTGTTTGTATGGTTGTTATATAATGACGTTCCTTCCTCAATTACTCATTGAAAGACTGTTTCTCTAAGCGAATGACATTCTAATTTCTTTAGAGTCAGTGCATTATTCCTTCAAAGCATTTCTATATTATTGAATAAAACAAAATCTGAGAAAAAGTCATCTTAAGCAGACCTCTTCATAATGATGACTTGTATGACACCTTTGAAAGATATCGTAGCATAAGTTCCACAGAAACATTTTCTGGACGAGTGACCTGTAAACATGCTTGTTTGTACATCGCTACTGGCACCAAATGTTTAGCACACTAGCATATATGTTATACACATGAGCACTTATTTATATGTTATATACATGAGCTATAGAAAGAAAAATGTTAGGCAAAACAAGACTATTTGGAAAAACGGTCCTTAATTTTAAAAAGTGTGTAACATCTTTAAGTTCAATAACACTTGAACCTTCATGTAATACAATATCGTCTGTCAGGTACATTCCCAATCTCAGTGAAAAATACTGTAAATAATATAATCTGCCAATAAGCAACATGGAGAGATGCTTAACACCATATGTGAGCAGGAAACTGCTCATCAAAACCACGAGATATACCACTTCCTACCCAGGAAGGACAGTTAACAAATGTTGGCAAGAATATGGAAAAATGGAAACTCTTATACCATTGCTGGTATGTAATATAAAATGGTATATCCACTAGGAAAAAAACTAGTTTGGCAATTCCTTGAAAAGTTAAAAACAGACTTGTCATATGACCCAAAAATTCCATTCCTGCATAATCCAGGATAATATCCCCATCGCAAGATTCTTAACGTAATCGCATGTGCAAAGTCCCCTTTATTACATAAGGGTAACATCCGCAGGCTCCAGAGATTAGGACCTGGGTATCTTTGGGGGCCATTATTCAGCTCACCACAGCAATGGTTTAAAATATTCTGGCATTTGATAATGGTGGTCAATGTACAACTTTGTGAATATACTAAAAAAATCACTGAATTGTACACTTTAAAAAGAGTGAACTTTATGATATGTGAATTACATCTCAATTCTGTTATTTTCTTAAGATACTGCTGTCAGAAAAATACAGCTATTACATGGCTCGAAAAAAAATAAAAAAGAAAGACAATTTGTGTGTAGTTGTGCTTAGGCATAATTTGAAGAACAAAGAAATTCCACAAAGCTGAGGTGAGCAGTGCTTCAGACAAGGCTTTCAACAATCTGCACCTGAAATCAGCATGTCTAATAAAATGATGGAACTAAATATATCTCCTATAAATTCATGTCACTGATAGCCATAAACTGCAACGGCCAGCCATTTTCTGTGAAAGGGGAGGTGATGCTACAACTAGACTTCACTGGGGACTCCCACCTTCCTTTAGGACCCCTGGTCTGCTTACAGGTGACACGTGATCATCTGATGGAAGTGTAAGTAAAGAAGCCATCAATCCATATATTAAATGTAATTAAGGCTTAACTTCTCTCTTTTTAAGATAAATAAGTATTCTAATATTTTCCTCCCACACCACATGCGTGGACTTCCACACAGTACGCTTTAGAGACTGCTGCTCTTGACAATGGCCTCAAACTTCACTGCACATCAGTGTCTCTGGGGAACTCGGCTAAAAGTAGACAGCCTAAGCCCGTGGTCGGCAAACTGCAGCTCACGAGCCACATGCGGCTCTTTGGCCCCTTGAGTGTGGCTCTTCCACAAAATACCATGACCTGGGCAAGTCTATTTTGAAGAAGTGGCATTAAAAGAAGTTTAAGTTTAAAAAATTTGGCTCTCAAGAGAAATTTCAATGGTTGTACTGTTGATATTTGGCTCTGTTGTCTAATGAGTTTGCCGACCACTGGCCTAAGCTTCATCTCTAGAGGCTCTAAGTCAGATAGAAGCACATGCTATCCTCAAACTTTGGAAGACCCTACTCTACACACTAGAAATCAATGCCATTCATTTTTCTTTGAAGTCCATAATTTAGAGGTAGTAGCTGAGCCAAACAAGTGAAAAAAAAGAAAATACACTCCAACTGAAGTTGTAAGTGTAACAGAAAGAAATAAGGTCAACGGCATTCTTTTGTTTGACCTGTATTTCAAACAAAGCTATATGTCCCTGTCATATGTTTAAGTAAATTGCTCAAATGACCACTTACATAAGTAGAGGGAATATGCCGTGGCTCTAAAGCAAAAAGAATGGTACTCATGAGAACATCTGACTCGTACCCCTGAATTAGAACCTAGGACAATACATTCCACCAGGCTATTGTGAGAAGAATTAGGTCCAGCTTTTAATAAAGCTCAAGAACCAGACAACAAGGCCTATATTGCATAAAGTCATCTAAATCATAAAGATAAGTAATGTGTATTTAACCCACGAAAAGACGTTAGAATAACAACCAACTAATAATACAGTCCATAGACTAATGAATCCTTTTAGGTCAACTATGAAAAGTCTCTCAAGCTTGAAACTAAACGACCTTAAAACCAAATGCGGATATTATCATTTTTAAATACTACTGCTGGATTTGTGTGCTTGTTGGAGAGGCATTCTGAGTAATTTGGCACCTATGTAAAGACTTATCAAATTCTTGCTGTTTTAATGCCAAATATTTCCTAAGCATTGCCTTTTACTAACAAGTGATTTTAGTCACCCTCTCAAGGTAAAATCTAATTTGGAAACATTAGTGTTTCCAGAAATGAGTCTCTTAGTGATATTTTATCCTAGGCCAAGAGAAGATGAGATACATATGTTTTTATCAGCACATTTATATAGTAGGAGATGAGCTTAAATACCACAGGTAATTCCATTTTTTTATAAAAAGGTTAATTCTAGGTCAGTTAGGGATATATCCCTATATACTAAATAAAATATTTTAAAAGACTTATTAATTTCTTGGAAGGTATCAAAATAATGCTTTCAATCAGATCACAAAATCCATAAAAGCTTTCAAACCATTGATGCCACTTAGTCTACTATCCCATTTACACCCCCCCACCCCAAAGAAAAACCACCTCTTGTATAAGCTTAAACCAATATATTTTTTTTCACTGGAATTTCAGAAAGGCACACAATTAGCATCATTTTAGTCATGTCATTATTTCCAGCTCAGTGGCATTTATTCAGATGAGCACAGTTTGCAACCTCAGAGCCCAGCTCTTCTGATGTTAACTGGCATCATTAAAACCCTCCCAGTGTCCAATTCGTTTGATCTTTAAAAGAATGCCCTGGGTTTGTGACTGAGAGCCGGAAACTCCTGGCTAGAAACCCCGAATAGCATTCACGCTCGGTCACAAACTACTCACATCAGTTAATAATCCTCAGAGACCACGATTCCAATTCCAGAGAGAAAGCTTTTCACATAAACATTATTTAAGCACCAAAGAAACAGAAAATTGGATTAAAATAATGTACAGGAGGCATGAGAAGCTCCTAAATGTTATAACTTTAAAAGTTGAGGTTGTAAGTTTTTCAGAGTAGAGTATCTTTAAAGAGCATAGCAAATCTGAGTATGGAAAAGGGCAAATAGCAGAGGAAAGAGGTTTGAAGTATAAAAGCAAAAACAAGAAATGGTGACATTTCAAGATCTTCAATTTAAAATTTTCTGTTAAGTTTTGATCTGGTGCTCAACTTCACATGATCTTCAAATGCTTTCTTAAAAAAAATTAAAAACAACCAATTAAAGAATAGCGGGAAGCTTAATTCTTCTCTATTTAAAGAAAAAAACACACACCATATCTTTATTTTCCCACACATTTCACACATGGATATGTGTGAATACTATCCCATTATACAAACATATTACAGTCAGTTAAAATTTTATTTAGAAAATGAAAAACCATTTTAAACCATATTTTAGAATCTACTTACAGAATGACAAAGTAAATGCTTTAAGATCCACAAATGTTTAATAATAGGCAAGTTCCTGCTGTCCTTTTAAAGTTAAAAATAAGGCCAAACTACAACTTTCAACTGCAAAGAGTCATTGTGGCATATAAAAAGCTCAGCATGGAAATAGATTCAACAAATGTAGAAAAAGCGTTTTCATGCCCAAGAAGAATTGAAGGCATCAAAAAACATGTCCCAACTGCAAATAACGTAGAGCTCAGTTCAAAAAGACCAGCAAATTCCTTCTCTAATGCATAGCAAATTAAACTTAATCAACTCCTCTGCAAGGTTGAACAGGCAATCCACCTTTAAAAGTCCCCACAGACAAAACATAAGAACAACAAAAGAGGTTCCGGAGTGTAATAAATACTGAATCCACAGTAGGCGACAGAATCCGTACTGTACACAGCTGAGAAACCCTGCCATGGCACAATGGATCACATTTCCATATTAAATTATGTTTATCACGCTGAAAAAATGCTTCAACAACATACAGGATTCCTATTGGCCATTTCTATACCACACTCACTCCCTAAAACCTTCCAAACCTGCTGCGTGCCATTGAAAATCATTCCCACCCCACAGTGCTCAGAGGGAGCCGCCAGACAAAGGGTTGGGATGATGGGAGAGGGCAGGGACAACTACCTTCCCCCGGGACTTCAGAAAATAAATCAATACAAAAGGGTAGAATAGCCAAAACATAACCTTGGCATAGGGTATTTCCGGGAAAATTGCTGCTGTGACAAATGGCCCGAAGTGAACTCTTCCAGCGGTCAACCATCCGCAGGAAGGGCCCTCCCCTCCTTATCTGTCGCTCAATTGTACAATACTCCACTTTGAAAATATAACACCCTCTTGGAGCTGGGCAAGATGAAAGAGCTTTTCTTCAGGGGCCCGCAACGCCTATTAATTTTTGCTACAACAGACTCACAGCTGATTAAGAAAACAGAGGGTTAGCACTGCCTCCCGTCCCCATCTCAAGACTTGAGAGGAGATGTTAAAAGTGAGTGAGTCCTCCTTTCACTGCAGCGTGCTGAATTTCATTTCTGCACACACCACAAGCTGTTTCTCCTCCAACCATCGGCCATGTGCTCACCCTGGAAGTTCTTTTCCTCTTGGAGACGGCAATAGTAAGGTTACTAGATGCCTATGCAGTTACAGAATTATCTTTCCAAATTATTGTGACTCATTCATCACCACGCACACAGCACAGGGTTAGAAATCAATGACTGAAGGAGCAAAACTTAAACTGTCCCCAAAGTATACTCACACTTTTATCACAGTTGGTAAGGCAACATGATGGAGTGGGAAAAGCACAGGAATTACAGTTAAACCAAAGAGCACTCAAATCCCCATGTGACCACGTTTCTATGTTGACTGGATGTTAGACTTCCTATACCTATCAGCAAATATCACCTATGTTACAAGATTTTTGTGAAATCTAATATCAGATATTATGGTAACCGGGTAACCAGCATGAAAAATTGTAGCTTTTATAGTTTTGGTGTTTTAAAGTATAACATGCTGTAAAAAGTATTGATCTTAATTATGCTGTCTGGTGAATTCAGACAGATGTACATGTTGTTGTAACCACCACCCTAATCAAGATGTGACCATAGAGATAAAATGTGAGCCACGTGTGCATTTTTAATTTTCTAGTAGCCACACTTTTTAAAAAGTAAAAAAAAAAAAAGACAAATGAAATTAATTTGAATATGTCTTATTTAACCCAATATATCCAAAATATTAGAATTTCAATATGTAATTGATTTTAAAATATTATAAGATACTAGTGGCCCAGTGCATGAAATTTGTGCATGGGAGGGGGGTGTCCCTCAGCCCAGCCTGCACTCTCTCTAATTCGGGACCCCTCAGGGGATGTTCGACTGCCAGTTTAGGCCCGATCCTAAACAACATAAAATAGTCATGGCTTCATTAAAATGCAATCTAGGACTGCTGGCTCCTAACCGCTCACCTGCCTTCTAGCCGGATTCCGCTAACGGCTCTCCCCTGCCAGCCTGATCACTCCTAACTGCCTCTGCCTTCGCCCCCCACCATGGCTTTGTCCAGAAGGACGTCTGGTCTAATTAGCATATTACCCTTTTATTAGTGTAGATTTTACATTTTATTTGTACTACGGCTTTGTTGGTGAAGTTTACACTTACAGCACATCAATTTGAACTGGCCAGAGTGCAGGGGCTGATTAGCCATGTATGGCTAGCAGCTCCTACACTGGACAGTAGATACCACAGTCCAGAAAATTCCCCATGCCCCTTTCTAGTCTATGCTCTTCTCCTCAACCATCAACCACTATTTGGATTTCTACCTCCATAGATAGATTTTTGCCTATTCTTGAATTTCATAAAAATGTAATGTATGAATTTTTTTGTGACTGCCTTCTTCCACGGAGCATGTTTCTGAGATTCATCCTTATTGTTGCAAATAGCACGGTCCAATCCCTTTTACTTCTAAAGAGTACTCCACTGTATGAATACATGCAACTTATTTACCCGTTGACCAGCTGATGGACATTTGGGTTGTTTCCAAAAATGCTATCATTAATAAAGCTGAAAGGAAAAGTCTTATTTTGTGGACATGTTTTCATTTACTATGGTAAACATCTAGAATTAGAAATGTTGCATAGGGTAGGTTTATGTTCAGCTTTATAAGAAACTACCAAATACTTTGCCAAGATGGTTATATTACATTACTGATTACTGACAGCAGTGCATCCAATTACTTCACATCTTCTCCAACATGTAGTATTGTCAGTTTTTTTCATTTTAGTGATTCCAATGGTGTATACATTTCCCAATGATCAACAATGTGACTTTTTTTTTTCATTTGTTTACTAGCCATATAACATCTTTGTTGAAGAATAGTTTGGAAAGATGAAGGGCAAGTTGTTACGAAGGCAAACTGAGATTGCTTACACGAAATTATTTCTAATGTTAAAATAAGGAACACACTTGCAAAGGCCAGCTGGGCCAGCAGACAATGCACCCCTGGAAGCGAGGGGACCCAGCAATGAGAGCACACACTCATCCGCACGGAGCGACAAACTGCTCCGCGGCACCAAGTGGTCACGGGCCTTTTGCATGTGTAAAAGCAGCCCAGGTACTTCCTGGTTCACCGAGAGAGGGTCGACCTTGGTATTTTTACCTTAATTAATACTAGAATTAATCTAAAATAGTAATCCTATGATAATCAAACAAAATAGGCCATACGTTTTCACACTTTGATTTATATATATATACATGTTGGTGGATTTTAGGAGGAGAAACATCCTCAGTATGGCAAACATCAAACCATTCAGGATTGCTCCTGATTACTGGCCAAACATGGCACCTATGAAGACAAAGCTTGGCGATCCACCAAAGGCAGGTGACAAAATGGTTTTGAGTGGCAAGGCAACAGTGTCCCAGATAAAGTTGGAAACAAACAATTGGTCAGGGCACCTCCCCTTTCCTCTGTCCTAATAATTCTCTTCTATGACCGAATATATGCTATTGTATTCTTATTCTTCCTCAGCATATACATGTTAGTTTTGAGTAACAGTGAAGGCAACAGCTAACAATACTTCATAGCAATGCCTACCTCATAGTATCTGCAATATTTGGGGAGAGCAGAAGAAAGATGGATGCTGGGCAAACGTAAAGTAGTACAGCTGCTTTGGAAAACGGTCTGGCAGTTCCTCCAATAGTTAAACACTGAGTTATATCATCCAGCAATCCCACTCTTAGCTATACACCCAGGAAAAATTAAACATGTGTCCCATACAAGAAGTTGCACATGAATGTTCACAGCAGCATTATTTATAATAGCCCCCCGGTGGGGACAGCCCAAATGTCCATCAACTGAAGAACAGATGAATAAAATGTGGAATAGTCCTACAATGAGACATTTGTCAGCCATAAAAAAGAATGAAATGCTGATACATGCTACAACATAGATGAACCTTGAAAACATTATGCTAAGTGAAAGAAACCAGACACCAGAGGCCACATATTGTATGACTCCATTTATACGAAATGTTCGAGCAGGCACATCCATACAGACATAAAATAGATTACCGGTTCCCTAGGGCTGCAGGGCATGGAGAGTGTGGGGTTTCTTTTGGGGGTAGTGAAAATGTTCTGAAATGGATTGTGGTGATGGATGTATAACTCTGAGTATTCAAAAAGCCACTGAATTATACACTTTAAATGGGTGAGTTGTAAGATACGTGAGTTTTCTCTCAATACAGCTGTTCACATAAACAAGAAAGAAAAACTAAAGGTACTGGCAAGCCACAGAGCCTCTCTCTTCTCCCACATATTACTTTCCTCTGCTGCTTGGGGTAGAGAGAAATATTCCTTTGATGGCTATGTCTGTCCTCTGCACTATTTCTGAATTTCAAATATACTTAGTGCGCTTAACACAACGTTCTCCCCTACTGGACTGTGAGTTCACAGAAGCCAAAAATGTCTGAGAAATCTTTTTATCCAGAAGAGGGTCTTGCACAGCCTGGCTTGTATTTTCAGTATTTTTATGCTGAGGTTACGTTTTTTGTGTTCTGCCGAGGGCAGTGATGGGCAACCTTTTGAGCTTGGTGTGTCAAACTTCGCCAAAAAACTGTGCATAACTCGGGTAGTGTGTCACTTTGAGGAGAAAACATTATTTCGCAAATGTTTCATCCTCAGGAGCAGCAAAGGTTTCATCCTCGGCATGCGGCCGCCTCAGAATTGAACCTGGGACCTTTCAGTGCTGACACGCGTGTCATAGGTTCGCCATCACTGGCCTAGGGAGTCCTCGCCTGTGTGAGCTGTTGCAGTGGACCCGGGGCTTGAGGGGGAAGTTGCACCGTGTCCCTTTCCAGGCTCTCCTCACCACCTCTGCTCCTCAGAGGATGAATAAATGACAATTTGGCCGAACACTTCTGAAAGGCTGCCAAACCTTCTACTTGAACATCTCCTGAAACCGACAATAGACTGTATGAAATAAATAGGATCCCTTTGAAACTTATAACCCATAAATCTATAAAGCAAAGGAGTGACAAAAAACATTTTAAAAGTATAAAATAAAAGCAAAAGAACACACCAAAAACACACACAAAAAAACGCTGGTATGGATTTAAATATGATCTCTAGATGAATTTTAAAAGCACTCATAATAATACACAAATGACTTAAAAATAAAATGAATAAAAATATACTTAACTTTTTAACAATTTTTACTTAAAAATCTATAATGGATTGAATTACCACCTACTCTTTTTTATTAATAACTAGAGGCCCGGTGCACAAAATTTGTGCACTGTGTGTGTGTGTGTGTGTGTGTGTGTGTGTGTGGTTGTCCCTCAGCCTGGCCTGCACCTTCTCGCAGTCCAGGACCCCTTGGGGGATGTCCACCCTCGCAACCCAGGATCCCTCACTCCTTACCACCCGCCCTCTCGCTGCTCTTTACCACTTGACTCCCTGGAGGCGGGAGAGGCTCCCGCCACCACTGCTGCGCTCACCAGCCATGAGCCCAGCTTCTGGCTGAGCGGTGCTCCCCCTATGGGAGTGCACTGACCACCAGGGGGCAGCTCCTGCTTTGAGCATCTGCCCCCTGGTGGTCAGTGCTCATCATAGTGACCAGTCGTTCTGCCGTAATGGTCGCTTAGGCTTTTATTATATAGATCCTCCCAAAAGCTAAACCTACACAGGACAAAGTCACTGTGAGTAAAGAACATTCTAGTTAACAACAGCTTGTATTCATTGGATAGAAGGGATTCTGGATTCCAGTAATAAGCAGAATTATCATAAGAAGAAAAGTTCCCTAGACTCAGTGAAGTAGTGACACAACTGAACTGTTCTCAGTAGTAACAAATAATACTGCCAGAAACTTGGATATAAATTACTACATTCTACCTCTCTCTCATGCTCAGGTAAGCATGGAAAGTTATTAAAAATTAATAATAACCTAACTATTTAATAAAACCATATCCTTAAAACCCTGAAATATTTAGCTCAAGAAAATAATTCAAAAGAAAAGAAAAACTTTACATATGTAATTACTTTTTAAACTATTGAATATATGAAGAGAAAAATGGGAACTAACTTAGAAATTCAATAAAAAATAAATTATTTTATTACCTATGATACTTTCACTCAATGGAAATAAGCATGCCATTAAAATCTGTATCAAAATAGAAAATCTTTATAGCACAATATAGAGAAGATGAAAATTGTAAAAATGTATGCATAAAACATACAATAGGAAGGGATATAGAAAAATTAAAATGGCGTTGTGAGAGGTATGGTAAGAAATACTATAACAATAAAATGTCTTTAAAAGAGGCATGAAATCATTTTATGCATCTTTAAAATATAAAATATAACCCATAAAAACAATGAAAATTAATTGATTTTAGCTTAAAACATCTTCTTCATTAGGATCTTTATGTAAAGCCTAAATAATGTAAAATCTCATGCATTATCCAATTACAAAGGAAATGGAGAAGGAAAAGTATGAGTAAAGAGTACAAGCATAATGCTCACTGAGACTTTTTCAATAACACAAGATGAGATGGTGGACTAAACACAAACATAGTGATAGCATGTATATTACATCTCAAAAAAGCTGTATTAATACAACATAGTGATTAAGAAATTGACTTTGAATTTAGACAGACCTGAGTTTAAATCCTGACTCTACCATCTTTTAACTGAATGACTTTGAGCAATTATTTAATCTCTATCAGTCTCCAAGAAGAAAATGGTACCTATCACAGACAGGGTATTTTAGTAAGATTAAATGAGATAATAAATATAATAACATAGTACATAGTGCTTAAAATATAGAAAGCACTCAGTAAATCAATAGGTACTTACTACTATTATTAAAACATCTTTAATAATTCTACAGCTAAAAGCATTCCACTAATTTCATATGAAAACGAAGAAAAATGTTACACATGGACAAAGTATCAAAGTAGAATATATGTGTCTTTATTGGAGCTTCTGTATGGTTTGATAAGCTCTTTGTAATAAAAGGCCCATAAAAGATACACACACAAACTCATTATTTCCTTTCCTTAGAAACATGAGGATAATATTGTTTTACTAATCGTTCCTGTAGAAATGAAATGTAACTTAGCTGACCAGGGAAATTAAAAGCAATGAAGGAGAGAATATTTAACTATCAGAATTTCTCCAAAAAGATATATAAGTGGCCAAAAAACACAGGAAAAGATGCTCAAAATCATTAGTCAGCAGGAAAATGCAAATCAAAGCCACATGAGATACTACTTTACACTCACTAAAATGACTACCTTTTCTTTTTCTTTTCTTTTTTTAAAGCAGATAATAGCAAGTGTTGCTGGGGATGGGGAGAAATTAGAACCTGCATATACTGCTGGTAGGAATGTAAAATGGCACAGCCACTTTAAAGAGAGTTCTGTGTGTTCTTTAAATGGTTAAACATAGAGGAACTCTATGATCCAGCAATTCCATTCCTAGATTATACCCCTTAAAAATGAAAACATATATCCAAACAAAACCTGTACATAAATGTTCATAGCAGTATTACTCATGATAGCAAAAAAATAGAAAATAATGCCCATCAACTGAAGAATGAATAAATAAAATGTAGGATAAACAGGTGGAACATTATTCGATCATAAAAAGAAATGAAGTATTGGTACATGCTACAACATTGAACCTTGAAGACATGTTAAGTGAAATAAGCCAGTCCCAAAAGATAACATATTATACTATTCCATTTATAGAAAATGTCCAGACTAGGCAAATCCATGGAGACAAAATTAGAATAGTGATTGCCTATGGCTAGTAGGGGCTTGGGGGTTAGAAGGGGGCAGCTAAAGGGCACAGGATTTGGGGAGGTGGTGGTGATAAAAATGCTCTAAAATTGATTGTGATGATGACTCCATAACTCTAAATATACTAAAACCATTAAGTTGTATACATGAAATGGATGATGTAAATGGTATGTGAATTATATCTCAGTAAAACTTTTTAAAATGAGAGAATATTGCTTCTCAGAGCCATAACTTTGTATTAATTAAAAAAAATTAAGGCAAATGGGGCCAATGTGAGGATATGAGAAAGCTGAATGGCAAAAATAAAGAATTCGAAGAACAAAGTTGGAGGGATCACAATACCAGATATCAAGCTATATTACAAAGCCACTGTTCTCAAAACTGCCTGGTACTGGCACAGAACAGACATATAGACCAATGGAACAGAACAAAGAACCCAGAAATCCATCCAAGCCATTATGCTCAATTAATATTTGACAAAGGAGGCAAGAAAAAACAATGGAGTCAAGGCAGTCTCTTCAATAAATGGTGTTGTGAAAATTGGACAGATACATGAAAAAAAAAAAAAAAAAGAAACTAGACCACCAACTTACACCATACACAAAAATAAACTCAAAATGGATAAAGGACTTAAACATGAGATGAGAAACCATAAAAATCTTAGAAGAATCAATAGGCAGAGAAATTTCAGACGTATGTCATAGCATTATCTTTACCAATACAGCTCCAAGGACCATGGAAACTAAGGAGAAAATAAACAAATGGGACTACATCAAAATAAAAAGATTCTGCACAGCAAAAGAAACCAACAAAACAAAAATGCCTACAGCATAGGAGAATATATTTGCCAATGTAATATCTGATAAAGGTTTAATCTCCAAAATTTCTAGAGAACTCATACACCTTAACAAAAGGAAAATAAACAATCCAATCAAAAAATGGGCAAAGGGCCTAAATAGACACTTTTCAAAAGAGGACATACAGAAGGCCAAGAGACTTATGAAAACATGCTCAAAGTCACTAATCATCTGAGAGATGCAAATCAAAAGAATAATGAGGTACCATCTCACACCTGTCAGAATGGCTATCATCAACAAATCAACAAACGCCAAGTGTTGGAGAGGATGCAGAGAAAAAGGAACCCTCATGCACTGCTGGTGGGAATGCAGACTGGTGCAGCCACTGTGGAGAATGATATGGAGTTTCCTCAAAAAACTAAAAATGGAACTGCCATTTGACCCAGTGATCCCACTTCTAGGAATATATCCCAAGAAACTAGAAACACCAATCAGAAAGGATATATGCACTCCTATGTTCATAGCAGCACAATTCACCATAGCTAAGATTTGGAAACAGCCTAAATGCCCATCAGCAGATGAGGGGATTAAAAAACTGTGGTACATCTACACAATGGAATACTACGCTGCTGTAAAAAACAAGGAATTCTCACCATTTGCAGCAGCATGGATGGACCTGGAGAGCATTATGTTAAGTGACATAAGCCAGGCAATGAAAGAAATATACCACATGATCTCACTCATTTATGGAAAATAAAGAACACTATAACCTGATGAACAAAAAGATAGAGACAGAGGCAGTAAAGCACCAAACAGACTGTCAAATTACAGCGGGAAGGCTGGGGAGTGTTGGGGAGGGAGGGAAAGAGATCAACCAAAGGACTTGCATGTATGTATATAAGCACACCAATGGACAGAAGACACTGCGGGGTGGGATGAGGGCATGCGACAGGGGGTAGGGTAGGCTGGGGGAAGGTCAATGGGGGGGGGGAAAGGAGATATATGTACTACTATATGTAATTAAAAAAGAGAAAAAATTATCTTTGAATATGAAAAGCCCTCAGCTTGAAAATAAAACCTTTCAATACCCATATTTTTCAAGGAAGGAAGGCTTGGAATAACATAAGAACATTGGATTTGAAGAAGTCTTGTGTCTACTTTTCATTTATTAGCCATATGACCTTAAGAAAGAGACAAATTTCCAGAACCTCTGTTTTGTTTTTAGTTTAAAATGAATCCCCATATTACAAAATGTCCAAGTTCATATAAGGAATCCAAAATTATTAGCAATATTTTTAAGTACTTCAGCCTAAAAAAAAATTTATGAAGTCCTGAATCAATATATCAATAGTATTAAAGAAAAGATAATTGAAAAGTTTCTCTTTTCCAATTCCAAAATGCCAAACTGCATTCTTGTCTTTACTGTCAACCAAGATTCCTAGACCTTTATCCATATATATTTTTTTTTACTAGTAAAGTAGCACCAAAAAAACACACATATTATAAATACAATCTTGTCCGAGTTGGCCCTGAGGTGGAATCCATCCTTTCAGTCTCTGGAGACCATGATAAATGATTAAGCAGCAGTAATTGCAGGCTTAATCTGACCCTACCAAGGGCAAACAAATTTCATGATTGTGACTTTCAAAAATGAAGAGTCCATTGTCCATCTTTAGAAAGAGTTCTACTTTTCAAAAATATATATATTTTTACTTATTTCAGAGAGGAAGAGAGAGGGAGAGAGAGTAGAAACATTAATGATGAGAATACTGATTGACTGCCTCCTGCACGTTCTACTCTGGGGGTTGTGCCCACAACTTGGGGCCCCAACCATGACCTCCTGGTTCATAGGTCGACGCTCAACCACTGAGCCACGCCAGCTGGGCAAGAGCTCTACTTCTTATACAAAGGCAAGGATGGGAAAGCTCAGTAAAATCAAATTTTGTATGGTTTTCCAACTGAGGTATTTTCTTAAAGATAGGATTATTCAATTCATTTTCTTAAATTTATTGATTTTTCAAGTTTCATTATCTTAGGTTATCTTTCCATATTCTTAATTATATTTGATAGTCAGGGATCTAAAGAGCAATGGACAGACAAATCACTGCCAAATGCTGCAGGAAATAGACTTATAACTATGCTGAATATTTTCATTCTTGAAACTCTTGGCAGCCATTAACGCTTCACACATGAAGTCGATTAGAAGACAGAATAAACAGCCTCACAGAATGCATGCTGGCTTCTGTGGACAGCATGCTGACAAAAACAAAAAACAAAAACACACTCAAAATATTAGCCCAAAATTAGTAAATGTGACCTGACAAGGGCCACTGAATTGAGTATATTTTACTTTAACACATCACAGGACACAACAGCAGCAGTTTCCCAACTAATGAACACACACAAAGAAGCTTGGAAAGGCTTAAAACAGAAAGATATATGATTACCATCTAGGCCAAGCATGTCAAGCTCAAAGGCTAACATGGGCCAAATAAACGATCCTTGGGGCCCGCGGGCCGTGAGTTTGACATGCTTGATCTAGGCCAGTGGTCAGCAAACTGCGGCTCTCGAGTCACATGTGGCTCGCGAGCCGTGGTTTGCTGCTCTGTTGACTAATGAGTTTGCCGACCACTGATCTAGGCCATTGAGGGAGGATAGATTATTTCTACTTATTTAGATGAACAAAGTTATTCATTACCAAACATAAAAAAGAATATTTTTAAAATCAAAATTAACAGTTATGCAGTCGCAACTCAGGACTTTTGTAATATCTATAAGGAAAACATGATAAATAACACTTATCACCTTTAGTAAGATCAATAAAATAGTGTGTTCATCCTCTAGACAAAAAAGAGATGATAAATAGGAGATAAGGAAATAAGTATTCCTTATAATAAAATGAAGTTAACTGATTGCTGGTATTGCTTTAGGATTTATTAATGCTCATCTTATTACGAAAAAAAAAGATTTAAAGGGGATAGCATCTATTTGTTAGGAAGATAACATACTGAATTCTTATCTCATTTGCAACATTTCAGTTGAAGTTTCCGCCGAAAGCTCTCTACTTAAAGCTCTCTACTTCTTATACTAAGGCAAGGATGGGAGAGCCTTGGATAAAAATATTACATTGAATGTGGATTTCATAACATTAAAAGAGGGAAGGATTGGGGAGAGAGAAACACAATGAGAAAAAGAAATGCCTTTAATCGAGCAAAGAAAAGGATTAGTGATGTATCAAAATAGGAATCTGCCTTTATTAAAGAAATACCTAGACATGACACTTCAATTCCTCTGGAGGACAGATGGAATGTGAGAAGTACTGTCGTTGCTGTAGGCTAAATGCTTGTATCCCCCCAAATTCATATGTGGAAATCCTAATCCCCATGATGATGGTATTACGAGACGGATCTTTGGGAGGCGATGAGGTCATGTGGGTAGAGTTTTCATGACGGGATTAGTATCTTTGTAAAGAGACTCCGAGAGCTGCCTTGTGCCTTCTGCTGGGTGCGACTACAGTGAGAAGACAGCCGTTATGAGAACGGTGGCCTTCTATGAAACTGGAAGCACCCCCCCCCCCCCGCCACGCCCCCCCCACGGAATACGCCAGGGCCTTGATCGGGACTCCCCAGCCTCCAGAGCTGTGAGAAATAAATGTGTGTTGTCACGAAGCCACCCAGTTCATGTTATTTTTGTTGTAGTCGCCTAGATGGATTCAGACAGTATAATCGAGGTCTCAAAATAACCATTATGGGTAGTAGTTTGGGTTGGGGGAATGGATTCGGGGCTAAAAATTCAGTAATCCAAAGTGGTCTCCTTTAAGTATAGAAATAAGCACCAAAGAGCCCCAGCAGTGAAGGGATAGGAGACCATTTGGAGAAAGAAATGAACTCACTATCACTGTGTGAGTTTTAGGGGAAAGATTAAAAACCAAAAACCAAAACCACCTAAAGCCTTCCTGATGGCATTGATTATATCCAATTGTGTACCATTTTCCTGGGGCAAGTTTAATACTTAAAAAGCACCTCTATGGGCAGATATTACACTAAGTGTTTTTTTGTGTGTAATCGCATTTTATCTCGATTTGAAGAAACAGAGGCTCAGGGGGTTAAGTAAATTAGCCAAAGGAAACAGCTAATAAATGCTATCGTCATGGGAAGTATCAGCCTGTAAAAGATGCTTTTCTACCACATCAGGGAATGTTTTTCATATCTCTGGTACGAGCTACAATAAATATCTCAGAGAAATGGAATGAGAAAAAACAGCGCCGCACTCTGAGGACATCTTATGCCTTAATAAGCACCAATAGACAAGAGCCTTACAGAAGCAGCGGAGGATGCAGGGGAACACAGTGGGACTGTAGGCACAATAAGACAAAATTACTTTTTTTTTTTAGGGGGAAAAGTTAATTTTAGAAATAAGTTGATTTCTATTGAGAAAAAATAATAAAGAGAAATATTCCAAAATTATAATAGTGGTCACCTTTCGGAGGTGAGTGTATAAAATTCTCCTCTCAAAGATTCTGTTAAAACCTCATTTAAAGACAAGGTTTTATGAAAACAATATAATTATTAAGGTGATACTTTCCAATTCTAGATGACTGACGGGAGCGGTAAAATACAAAGCCCTTGGTTATGCTGTAATAGTCCTCCACCGTGACACCTAAAACCTCCGCCAATGACTGGCACGGAAAACACTGCCCTCCGCGCACACAGCTCCTGCGCAGCGGGGGAGCTTACTGCCTGCTGAAATGAGCGTGTACCCAAAGAACGTTAGTTCATTCTCACACCCGATCCTGAGGAAATCTCTCACTGCCTCTGAGGCCTAGTTTCCTCATCTATAAAACGGTGTTCTAATCCCTACATTGCAGAGTTGTTGAAGAACATAAATGGAAAGTGCTTAGCACAGGGACACGAGCATCTGAACATTCAATACAGTCACTGCTTGTATTATTATATTGCATTCATTACTATCATATCAAGCATAATTACCACAAGCTGAAATAATTCTACTTAGCCTCTTTCTCTAAGAAAGCACAATTGTGTAGGGAAGTTCACTCTGGCAAGAACCAAAGCGTGGTTAGTGAAGGATCACCGCTGTCATTACCGCATTTCTCCCAGCAGCAGAGACTCTCTGCCGGGCTGTCACTTGTGAGTTGTCTGAAGTTCAGAAAATGAGTTAGAGCCTCAGTTCTAACACCGGTGCATCCAAACGGATCACCAGGAAAGCAAGGCTCCTGAGCCAGTCTGCAAGCCAGCAACAATTGCTGCTGGTTATGAAACTGCCACTAGACCACCCCAATCTCTTCACCTCATCTGCTGGCAAAGCTCTTGAATCACGAAACTAAGAAGCCAATGTATTCAAGCATTCTCCTATAAGCATAACGTTCCCTTCTATATGAACAGAAATAAATAAGAGAATAAATAAATTCTCTAGAGAATGTCTGCATAACCAGATGTGTCAAGTCTCCCCTCTACAAAGAATGGGTGAAGTAGAAGGTCTTGCTTCACTCTTTTAACCAAAAATCTCGGGGAATGAATATCCAAACTTTCAGTTACTCGAATCTCATCTTATATCCTTGTAACCAATATACCTTGTAAATTCTTTTCTTCAAAAGTATACAAGCCAATTCAAAGAGCCTACCTCGGCTTGGCAGAGTGCATGGAGACCTTGCAACACCAAGGCTGCTGGGGTGGCCTGATCAGGCTTGGTGCACTCGTTCAGCACCTGGGAAATGGCGGCCAGCATGTCTGCACCGTGCTGATAGGGCCTGCAGGGAACGACAGTTCAGAAAGAGAGGACAGCCCGAGAGCTCCATTACCATATCCTGGTCTTTTGTCTGAACAAAAAGCATTAAAGCTTGTCTTTACCCTTCTGCCTCCTAAATATTGACCCTCAAATAACAACACCATGTATTTTTCTTCAAAGATTGTCATTTTTGCTCTAATTTAAGGCTCATTTTTGATATAGAAATATGACCCCAAAAGGAAGACACTTCTTAAATAGTATTCTCCCTAAATCAGAAATGTCTGAGCTGACAAAATTTCCAGCATATCAATAGTGAAAAGAACTGACTTACCTTAGTGAGATTATCAGTAAGAAGACAGCTACGCCTGCCCAGAAGTTGCTCTGGTATCAGACACTGACTACAAAAGCAGTACTGGAGGTCAGAAGGTGATTTATGATCGTAGTGATGCTAACTGAAGAGGCTAAACCCATTACACAATGTGACAATGATGATGATGACGATGATGATGATGACGATGATGATGATGATAATATGAATTATAACGGACAGAGCATCTACCCAAGCACAGTGCTGAATTCATTCACTCTTTCTCTTCCCCTTCCCCTCCTCTCAATTCCACATACATTGTGCTATCAACAGAAGGCTTTTAACTCAGGTCATCCTCTGCATTACTTATAGCCCTTCAGTGATATAATATTGTTCTCTAATTGATGAAATATAAATTGGTGAAATTGCCTGACTGGAATTCTATTGTTTTACTGTCCTGACAAACAGAAATCATTTTCCCAAACTGGAAAAGCTGACGGATCTTGAAGTGGTAACTTACAGGAGCACTGAATAAGTTCTCAAAAGACTTCCTCCTGAGCTGCAGCTTTACGAATGCCCAATTGCACTGTCAGATAATAATCTCTCACCTCTAAAACACTTCCCATGCCAATACCCCTAGAGCATCCAGACTCTCAGGTCTTGTGTTACATTTGCGTAACTTTTAGACTGAGGTCATCTTTGTATTTGCAAAAGGCTGAGGCTTAGAAGAGATGCAGAAATGCTAGGCTTCGATATAGTCTGATCCGAGATTTTTCTTGAAACACTCAATACGGTCCCCTGGGCCAGTATGTGGGCCAACCCATTCATTGCACAACTTTAGGAAGTACCATTCACAGTGTCATTACGGACAAAAATGAGATATGCCCCCCGTAATTCTACAGTGCAGAGGCAACACATATGGAATTGCAGGATTACAACTCATTTCAAATGTCTCAAATCTATTTCCTCCCTAAATATTTTTACCTTACTCTACCCAAGAAAAAACACTGGAGCTTTGCTTGGTGCTATTGCAGTCGCGTCCCCTCCTACCTATTTATCAACCCATACTCTAGAACAGCAGGGTCATCTCCCTACTATCTTCATATCCTCCTAAACCCTAGAGCATATATGGGAATTCAAGATCATTTCCTTCCTTGTTGTAATTCCTAATAATTAATTCCGTGCAATGGGTCACAAACAAGGCCGTCTCTGTTAAAACTCTATAAAAATCAACACAACACTGGGAGAATATAAGGACAATTGGACTACAGTCCACTGCTTAGGTCACAGGGATTTATATAAGGAAAAATAAAATACATAAACTCATATGCTTTAGTACAATACTAAATTGCTATCCAGAAAAGGATATGAATATCCTACAAAGCTAGATTAGATATAAGACATGCTTGCTTCTCAAAGTTATTTTCCAATCTTACTAAATTTTACAATCAGAAAACTTAAATTGAAAATTTATTCTTACTCAAATATATTCTACCATCTTTCCTAGATTCTTGCTTGCAATAAAATAATAAATAAATGCAAAATAATAAATCATGATATACATTCCCAAGGGGTAAGCACATCTCACCTTTGCTTACATATGTCTCTGATGGATGCTGCTTTAGCGATCAGTTTCTCCCACTGGACTTCCTTGCTCGTGGACAGAGAGGGTGCCTCGGACATGGCCATGAACCGCTGCAGTTCAGGATAGACACGATCCTAAAAAGATAAGTTCACAAAAAAAGGTAAATTTCCCAATTTGAGTTGAATAATCATTACTTCCTGTTATGCAGCATTTTTCTCTCCAAATCTCCCATTTGCATTGCAAATTATAATGTCTTTCTTCTAATCAGCAGGGAAGAATGCTGTTTTGATTGCTAGGGATTTTCTTACAGTCCCATGCACTGTTCATCTCATAAAACAACAAAAAAAAGGTGGTTAACCTCACCCTAATTACAAAGGCTGTAATCACTTATTATCATATTTTTATTACTTTCCCACAAAAATGGAAAAATAAATTTCAGAATCAAAGAAATAAGATTATTTTCTAGTCTCAATTTCTCTGAGTCAATCACAACTGACTGTATTACTGATCAGAAGCATCACACTGAATCAAATTTCCCCAATGCAGTCACTGATGCCACACACTAATACTACTATGTCAAAGCACTGCCATACATAATGACAAAATCAGCTTTCTTTATTGAAAAAAACATGTTTAATACTTACACAAGTGTGTATCTGAGCTCACCTGCTTTTCCCACAAAGATGTCAACAAGCGCAAAGTGACAGCTCTTAGTTGTGGAGTGGTTCCAAGAAGTTGGATTACTCGTAGAATTTGTCCTATGCACACCTAGGAAATATTTAAAAATTTTAGGTTTCATAGATGTAAATGTAGATAATCCCCAGGTTACCAAAAGAATTAAAAGCCCCCCTCTTGATAAAATAAATACCTAAAAGGAAGTTTACTATAGTATTACCCATCTTCTCAAAGGTTGCGGGTACCTTTGAGAGGTTGGGTAGCAATCCCGGGAACATAAAGACCTTATTTCAGATAATAACCAATGGAAAAACTTGGCTATTAATTGATTTAAAAGAATTACTCTTCAGATAGTTTAATAAATACATTTGGCCCAACAAGGGGAGCAGTGATCACAGCAAAATTAAGGGCTCAAAATTTCATATACTGACCAAAATTCAATGTATTATTCATGACTCACTTTCTTTTATTCTTCAAGTAAATTGGATAATATACGAACCTTGTGAACACCAAGTGTAGGTAAAGTATATAAGATATCAATGTATAATGCAGGTTCTAGTGGTCTTCCCAATTTGAACATCAAAACTGGAATCAAATTTGGTACCTAAAGTGAATTTAAAGAAGATATTAATTATGCCTGATGAAGGAAATCAACCTGTAAAGCAATCACTACTTATTTTTATTCAAAGGGGTAATATAAATATACTAGAGGCCCGGTACATGAAAAGTTGTGTACTGAGGGGCGTCCCTCAGCCCGGCCTGCACCCTCTCCAATCTGGGACCCTCAGGGGATGTCCAACTGCTGGTTTAGGTCCAATTGCACAGGGACATCCATCTCACAATCTGGGACAGCTGGCTCCTAACTGCTCACCTGCCTGCCTGCCTGATTGCCCCCTAACCACTCCCCTGCCGGCTTGATTGCCCCTAACTGCCCTCCCCTGCCAGCCCGATAGCCCCCTAACTGCTTGCTTCCCCACACCAGCCTGATCTCGTCCCTAACTGCTTGCTCCCCTGCCGGCCTGATCACCCCTAACTGCCTCTGTCTTGGACCCTGCCACCATGACTTTGTCTGGAAGGAAGTCAGACATCTGGAAGATGTCTGGTCACCCAGTCTAATTAGCATATTACCCTTTTATTAGTATAGATATGAATTAGAAGACTAAGAAACAGTCAGTTAGCAATTTGTCGTTAATGGTAATTTTATAGTGCCACTAATATTCTATCCCTTTTATAATTAGCTGGTAGACACCAATTAAAACAATGTTTTTTCTTAAGCAACTATGACATTACTCTAAGCAACACAAAACTAATTAAGATATATACTGCCCCAAAGAAATTTATAGTTCTAATGATCGGCTACACTTAGGATATAGAAATAAAATAATTCCACATATTGAAATATTCAATTATGTTGTTCCAATATAAAATAATTAAAATCAGTTGTACTGTAAGGGGGGGGGTGTTAATAAGCAAGGTCCCCATTTCAATACATATGCATAACACAATAAAACAAAAAGAGCAATTCATTTAAGGATCAAAAGACTTAATGATGTTAATTTAAGATAGTAATATTTCCCAAGTAGATCTATAGACTCAATGTAATGCCCACCAAAATCCCAAATGGCTTCTTTGGCAAAATTAAAGAAGTAATCCTAGAATTCATATGGAACAGAGAGGGAATCCAATAGCCAAAATAATCTTGAAAAATAAGAACAAAAGCTTGAGAATTCAAAATCCCCAATTTCAAATTTTACTCTAAAGCCCAGGTAATCAAAACAGGGTGGTACTGGCATAAGAATATAAATATAGGTCAATGAAAAAACACTCTGATGTCATTAAATTAAAAATACTTAGATGTCAAAAGATACTATGAAGAAAAATGAAAAGACAGCCCACAAAATAAGAGAAAATATTTGCAAATTATATATCCAATAAGGGGCTTCTATCTAGAATATATAAAGAATTCTTGTAACTCAATAATAAAAGAACAAATAACCCAATTTTTAAAAGAGCAAAGAATCTTATTTCTCCAAAGAAGATAAATGGCCAATAAAAACAGAAAAAGAAACTCAGCCATCATTAGCCATTACATAAATAAAAATCAATACCAGAATGGTTTACTATTTCACACCCAATAGGATGCCTATAATGAAAAGCAAACAGACAATGGCAAGTGTTGGCAAGTATGTGGAGACCCTCAGACACTGCTAGTGGGAGTGTAAAATGGTACAAATACTTTGGAAAACAGTCTCAAATGGTTAAAAAGAATTATTGTATTATCTAGTAATTCTACTTCTAAGCACATACCAAAAAGAAAAACATGCATCCACACAATACGTTCATAGCAGCATAATTCATAATAGCCAAACAGTAAAAACAACCCAAGTGTTCAACAGATGAACGAATAAATAAAATGTAGTATAGCCATACAATGAATGTTATTTGCCCATAAAAAGGAATAGGAATCAATATGGATGAAACTTGAAAACGTTGTATAAAGTGAAATAAGCCAGTGACAAAAGACCACATATTGTATGATTCCATTTATATAAAATGTCCAGAATAGGCAAATATACAGAGATAGACAGTAATTGCTTAGGATTGGGGCGGTGAAGGAAAAAATGGGGAATGATGACTAATGGGTACAAGGTTTCTTTGCTGAGGAGGGTGATAAAAATTCTCAAATTATAAGTAAACATGTTTGCATAATTCTGTAAATATATTAACAGTCATTGAATTGTACACTTTGATTGAATTATATGGAATGTGAATTATATCATAATAAAGATATTCTTTACTTTAAAATTTCAATTAAAAATTGAGTGAATACCTACTATGAGCAAAAAATTACTTGAGCATGCACAAAAATTTTAGTTTCCATATAGTGCATTTTAGTTTTGTTGGCTAGAATTTGTTGACTTTTCTCTGCCTGCTGTAATCTTAGAAAGCCTATTTCTTTTTAGCTTAGAAGGTATATACTTTTCAATTTCAAGGAGGAAAAACATCCTAACCCTACCACCAAAAAATGTAACAGTTAACAATTCATTCATTAATGAGCCTGACCATGTTATACCAGGGCGGCATTTAAAGATATGCATGTAATGGCTATAGACTCACAGCACAGCCAGATTTATGATTTTTAACAATTGCTGGTGCTCTGTTAGAACAGAAGTTCCATCATCCTCACCTTGAGCAAATGAAGGAAGACAAATTTTTTAATTGGCTTCTCATTCCCCATTTTAATTAAAAACAAAAGGTTATCTTGGATTGTCTGTGTGTCTCAATGAATTGCCCCTTCTGGGAAGAGCTCTACCCAGGCACTGACAGATTCTGAGTTCTGGGAAGGGCAAGCAGCACATTTAGTGGCATTTTATAAAATAACTTATTTAGTTGTGTGGCTTTTAAACAACTGCTTTAATCATATTGTCAGGAAAGAAATAAAGTACTGTATTTATGCTAAAGAGTACAGTTCCCTTATGAGCCTTAGAACTAAAGAATGGGTGTTCATTTTCTCTGGCAAGTTCAGTAATGAAAAACCAAAGTGGGAACCTTTTACAATAAGTTCTCTTAGGCCTAATACAGTTCTTGAAGCTATTATAACCCAAATTAAATCCTCAGGTCAATGGAATCCCAAACAGATGTTATTTCATGAGGAAAAGACAGATATAGATATACTAGAGGCCAGATGCATGAAGATTCATGCAAGAATGGGCCTTCCTTCCCCTGGCTGCTGGCACCGCCTTCGCTCAGGCTGGAGCTGCCTTTCTACTCTGGCTCAGAGCCGCCTTTCCACCTTCCCATGCTGCCCAGAGGCCCAGAGCGGCTGGGGTGGGGCGGAATGCCTGCGTCCTGCCCCACCCCCAGCCGCTCGGTGCCTGCATATGCAAATTAACCCACCATCTTTGTTGGGTTAATTTGAATACTCACTCCTGATTGGCTGGTGGGTGTCATAAAGGTATGGTCAATTTGCATCTTACTCTTTTATTAGTGTAGATAGGTGTGGAAAATTTTTTACATGAAGCACGACTGTTGTTTTCCTAATGAAGTAACATATGTATATTTATCAGTTTTCTTGAGAGGTCATATGAGCTCTTGGTTCCTCTGCTCCTGGGCTCTCTACACTCCAGAGTAAGTGCCCTGTAATTCCCTGAGTCAAGACCTTTGGAGTTTCATAAAACTCAATGCTTTCTTTACTCTCCTTCAGAATTCAAGTCTTTGATAAACAAATTAATTTAAAATGATGGTATTATTAAGGAGACCCATAATACTATAAGCAGATTTCTCAGCAAAAGATAGTGAAAGCCAAAGGGGTGAAGGATGATATATTCAAAGTGCTGAAAGAAAAAAAAATCCAGAAATACTATATTAAGCAAAAAATTTCCAAACACACAAAAGCTGATAGAGTTTATCTATTAGACCTGCCTTATAAGAAATGCTAACAGGAATCCTTCAAGTTGAAAGGAAAGAACACTAGAGAGAAATACAAAAGCATATGAAAGTATAAAGCTCACTGATAAAGGTAAATATATAGAAAAGTACAAAATACTGTAATACTGGAGCATAAATCACTTTTAATTCTGGTATAGAAGTTCAAAGACAAAAGTATAAATAACTATAACTGTAAAAATATGGCAATGGATACACAATATAAAAAGATGTAGTCTGTGACATCAAGAATATAAAGTGTGGGGAATAAAAAAGTAGAACTTTTGTATGGAATTGGAGCTGTTATCAGCTCAAAATAGACTGTTATAACTATAAGATGTTTTCTGTAAGCCCCAGGGTAGCCACTAAAAAAATACCTATACAAGATACACAAAAGATAATGAATAAGGAAACAAAGCATGTCACTATAAAAAAAAAATCAATGAGACATAAGATAGCACAGAGGAAATGAGACAAAAAAAGCTATAAGAGACAGAAAATAATTAACAATATGGCAATAGTAGGTCCTTTCCTATCTGTAATTAGTTTAAATTTTAATGGAATAAACTCCTCAATCAAAAGATGGCAATGTCCTGGTCAGGTGGCTCCACTGGTTGGAGCATTCTCCCATGCACCAAGGGGTTGTGGGCCAATTCCAGTTAAGGCATGTGTCTGGGTAGCAGGTTCGATCCCTGATCAGGGCACGTCGGGGAGGTGGGTGGGGTGGGAGGCAACTGATCAATGTTTCCTTCTCTTTCCCTATCCCCTTTCCTCTCTCTCTCTCTCTCTCTCTCTCTCTCTCTCTCTCTCTCTCTCTCTCTCTCACACACACACACACACACACACAAATCAATTAAAAACACATTTTAAAAAGAGTGACTAAAATGATAACAAACAAGATATAAATAAGAGTCCTTCTATAAGGACTCTTATAGAAGAGTGTGCTGTCTATAAGAGATTCACTTTTCATTTAAGGACATACATAGGCTAAAAGTAATAGAATTAGAAAAAAAATATTCCATTCAAATGGTAACCGAAAGAGAGCAAGTGTAACCATACTTGTATCACACAAAATAGACACATTTAGTCACAAGAGACAAAAAATATTATATACGATAAAAAGGTCAATTTGCTAGGAAGAAGACTACATTACTATATACACACCCAACATCAGAGCAATATATATATGCCCAAATATATAGAATTGAAGGGGAAAATAGGAACACAATATCAGTAGGAGATTTCATGGCTCTACTTTAAATAATGGGCAGGACATCCAGAACGATCAACAAGGAAAGAGAGGACATGAACAACACTATAGACCAAATGGACTGATCAGATATATACAGAACATTCCATCCAACAGCAGCAAAGTATGAAAGGAGACATCACAACCAATACCACAGAAATGAAAAGGATTATAAGAGATAACCATATATAATTATACCACAACAAATTCCTAGAAGAAATGGATAAATTCCTAAAACATACAACTCACTAAGACTGAATCGTGAAGAGATAGAAAACCTAACAGACAAATAACAAAGAAGGAGATTGAATCAGCAATAAAAAAACCTCCCAACACAGAAAAGCCCAGGACCAGTTGGCTTTCAGTTGAATTTTACCAAACATTTTTTAAAAAAACTAACACAAATCCTTAAACTCTCCCCCCAGAATTAAAGAGGCAGGAACACTTTCATATTGAACAATAAGAGACTGAAAGCTTTTCCTGTAAGATCAGAAAAAAAGCAAGGATGTACACTCTTGCCATTTCTATTCATAGTACATAGTATTAGTAGAATACAGAACACAGTACTGAAAGTCCTAGCCAGAGCAATTAGGCAAGAAAGAGAAACAAAACTCATCCAAATCAGAAAGGATAAAGTGAAATTATCTCTGTTTGCAGGATTCTAATTGTGCAAAAAAACATTTAATAAATGAATCCAGGAAAGTTGCAGGATACAAAATGAACCAAAATAGCAGTTGTGTTTTCATATACTAACAACAAACAATCTGAAAAGAAAACTAAGAAAACTATCTCATTTACAATCACATTAAAAAAATACATAAAGTACTTAGGAATACATTTAACTATGGAAATGAAAGACTTGTATACTGAAAACTAAAAAACATTGCTAAAGAAATTAGAGGACATGAATAAATGGAAAGACATCTTGTGTTCATGGATTGGAAGACTTAATATTGTTTAAATGTCCATAATGCCAAAAGCAATCTGCAGCTTCACTGCTATCCCTATTAAAATCCCAATGGCATTTTTTGCACAGTAAAAAACCCCACAAAACAATCATATTATTCATATGGAACCATAAGCCCCTGAATAACCAAAACAATTCTGAGAAGGAATAAAGCCGGGTCCCTCACACTTCCTTTCTTCAAAAGACATTACAAAGCTACAGTAATCAAAACAGCATGATATTGGCACAAGACAAATAGACAACGGAATAGAAGAGAGAACACAGAAACAAACCCATGCATACTAATTTATTCCAATTGAGAAAGAATCGTCTCTGCAACAAATAGTGCTAGAAAAATTGGATATCTGCATGCAAAGAAGGACATTGGACTCCTATCTTACACATACACAAATAAGTAACTCAAAATGAATTAAAGGCTTAAACCTAAGACCTGAAACTATAAAGCTCCTAGAAAAAAACACAGGAGCCTGTCCAGCGTGACTCAGTGGTTGAGCATTGACCCATGCACCAGGAGTTTGCTGGTTTGATTCCCGGTCAGGGCACATGCCAAGGTTTCGGGCTTGATCCCCAGTAGGGGGCATGCAGGAGGCAACCGATCAAAGATTCTCTCTCACCACTGATGTTTCCATCTCTCTCTCCCTCTCCCTTCCTCTCTCTGAAGTCAGTAAGGACATATTTTTAAAAAAAAACATAGTGGGGAAACATCATAACATTGATTTTGGCAATGATTTCTTGGACATGACACCAAAAGCAAGGACAACATAGGCAAAAACAGACATGTGGGTCTAAATCAAACTGAAAACCTTCTGTGAAGCAAAGGAAACAATCAACATAGTAAAAAAAAAAAAAAGACAACTTACATAATGGTATAAAATATTTGCAAACCATATGTCTGATGAATACCCAAATATATTAGTAACTCCTACAACTCAACCAATAAATAACCCAATTAAAAAGCGAGCAAAGGACTTGAATAGACATTTCCAAAGCAGAAATAAAATGGTTACAGGTATATGAAAAGGTGCTCAAAATCACTAATCAATAGGGAGATGGAAATCAAAATCACAGTGAGATATCACCTCACACCCATTATCAATAAAATAGAAAATAACAAGTGTTTGGCAAGGATGTGGAAAAACTGGGACCCTTGTGTGCTGTTGGTGGGATGTAAAATGGTGTAGCTACTATGAAAAACAGTATGGAGATTCCTCAAAGAATTAAAAGTAAAACTAACATATGATCAAGCAATCTGAGTTCTGGGTATTTCAATACAGGCAGTAAATAGTCTCTTTTAAATTTTATTCACAAAACAAAACAAAACATTAACTACACAGTTGCTGTTAACTGCCTGTTCTAAAACAAGTCTTATTATTGAAACACAAACTTTTCTGTAACAATCCTATCTAATAATAGACAAATATGCAAATTGACCATACCTCAAACACACCCACAAGCCATGCCCACAAGCCACGCCCACCATCCAATCAGAGCGAGTATGCAAATTAACACAAACCAAGATGGCTACAGCCACAGAGAGCAAGGTTTCCTAGGTAACAGAGGAAGCCAAGCTTTCTGCCAGCCATTGCAGGCCTAAGCCTCCACTCAAGCTACAAAGTTTCAATTATAGAAGATAAACAAATTCAAACAAATGGCGGCAGAATGGAGCTTGAGAGAGCAGGCCAGGGTTGCCGGCGGAAACAGGGGAAGCAAAGCTTTCCGCACACCCTGGCCGGGCCCACCCGCTTAAGGCAACAAAGTTTCAATTATAACCCCAACACAAATGGCTTCGTGCCTCGGAGGGAGCCCCAGGCTTGGCTCCGCTCCAGGCTACAAAGTTTCAATTGTAGAAGGAAAATATATTCCAGATACCAGGGCCTCCGCTTGGGTTGCCAGGGGGCGTGGCCGGCCTGCAAACCACCACAGGCCCCTCGCTCAGGCCACCCCACGCCCCAAGGGAACCCCACCTGATCAGGGACACCCTTCAGGGCAAACCAGCTGGCCCCCACCCCTGTACCAGGCCTCTATCCTATCTAATAAAAGAATAATATGCAGATTGATCATCACTGCAACACACAATATAGCTGCCCCCATGTGGTCAAAGATCCTGCCCCCATGTGGACACAAGATGGCCACCACAAGATGGCCAGCAGGAGAGGGCAGTTGGGAGGCACCCAGCCTGCAAGGGAGGGCAGTTGGAGGTGATCAACCCTGCAGGAGAGGGCAGTTAGGGGTAACCAGGCCAGCAGAGGAGGGAAGTTGGGGGCAAACAGGCTGGCAGCAGAGTGGTTAGGGGGTGATCAGGCTGGCAGGCAGAAGTGGTTAGGGGCAATCAGGAAGGCAGGCAGGCAAGCAGTTGGGAGCCAGCAGTCCTGGATTGTGAGAGGGATGTCCGACTGCCCGTTTAGGCCCGATCCCAGGGATCGGGCCTAAACGGGCAGTCGGACATCCCTTGAGGGGTCCCAGATTGGAGAGGGTACAGGCTGGGCTGAGGGACAACCCCCCTCCGTGCACGAATTTCGTGCACCGGGCCTCTAGTTTATGAAATATAAAGACACTAATTTTTTTACTTAACTTGGCACTGTTAGTTTTTATAATAAAACACGCATAGGCATTTTCAAAAATATTTCAAAAGAACTGAAATCAGGATCCCAAAGAAATAGTTGCACTCCCATGTTCTTGCAGCATTCTTCCCAATAGCCCAAATATGGAAACAACCTAAATATCTACTGATGAATGAATGGATGAAGAAAATGTAGTATATATACACAATGTAATATTATTCAGCCTTAATGAAAGAAAGAAATCCTGCCATTTACTGCAACTAGCCAGTCACAGGACAAATACGGCACGACTTTACTTGCGTGAGGTTTCTAAAGTACTCAGTCTTACAAGAAGAAAGTAGAATGAGGGTTGCCAGGGGATGAGGGGGAAGAGGAAATGGTGAGGAAATGGGTATGAAGTTCACTCTTGCAAGATGAAAAATTGTATACAATACTGTACGGTACATTTAACTTTTTGATGAGGTATATTTTATATTATATGTTTACTACAATTTAAAAAAAAGAATCAGGGCTTGTGTTGTTTTTTAAGAGTCAGAAGAGTCTTTCTCAAGTTCAGATGGATGAACAGAGGTCTAGAGGGGTCACAAAGTTAGCTGGTGGCAGATGAGGATAGGAGTCCATGTCTTAGTTCACTGCTCCATTCTACCTTGGCAGAGTGAAAGCAATGAGAGTCCAGGCTACCTATAACAGGATGAAGAACTATTGTGTAACTGTTCTCCCTATATTTGGACAAAACACAGGAAAAAATAATCAGAAGAGACACAAACCAGCATCATATAAAGAATGGAGTACAGAAATTTAACTTGGATTCCATGAAAAATGTCCGTATTGGCAACACCGTATGAAGTTACACAGATAACAGAATAATCTTTCACACAATTCTATAATGAAAATCATGAGTAGTGCTATCTACTCATACATTCTGAGAAATAAAAAGGGTTTGTTTATTATTCACTTTAGTTATCAAGAGAGAACATATAATTGATGTTTATAACTATCCCTCTATTTTGAAAGTATGAGATAGCTCATATTTTATTACTATATGAGAAATGTAGTAATAAATTAATATAAATAGAAAACAAAGATACCAGTGAAAAGAAATAACTCAAGACATGATCATGTAATAGAGGCAAAAACCGACAGCAATATCTGCTTTTTCTTTAACTTTTCAGACTTATGTTTTAGAAAACTAGATGTGAACTACAAAAGTAAATTCTTAGTTTGCATTTTATCCATATCCTTAGATTAGATAAATGCTGAACCACCTTTGCATAAGACTTTCTTCTGTGAAAAAAATGGAAGTAAATTTTAAGTACACAAGTGCATTTGCCATTTATAAAACAGTGGTAAGATAACAGTATGTGTTAGGTTGAAAAACACACACACACATGAATTTTACATAACAATGAATAAGCTTGAATGGTTCCTATAAACCGAAGCATAAATGGCATTATTTAATAATTTTAACATCGAAACTCTTAAAAAATCATTCTACAAAAAATGGACACAATATCTATTGTGCCTTTGAACATCAGTTAATCCCAGCTTCCTAATTACTTGACATTTCTATTCATGGTATCTTCTCATTACTTAAGTAACACACTGGAAAGCAGCCCACAGACAAGAAGTGCTGAAAAGCTAATCATCCCTGCCACTTATGAGGAATCTGCAGGCATGCAGCAACATCAAAGACGTGTAGGCATAGTATAATTCTATTCTGCGGTTCAAATTATATTTATATCATAACATTATAATTAAATTAGTGATCTAGGGTCTTGAAGTTTAACCTTTGAGAGTTAAGTGATGTCAAGGGAAGAAAGGTATTGAGACTAGCAAAGGCCCCTACTGGGCAATCTTCTTTCTATTTGATATTCACTCTAGCCTTATTCCAGTCCAGCTTGAGCATCTGATCTGTAATGGCTCCTCTAAAAGTTGCAGCTAACATCTACTGAACAGTTCCTATAAACACTCTCCTAAGCACTTTATAGAAAATCATGATCATCACCATGTTTCCAATGACTAAAACTGAAGCTCATAAAGGCCAAATAATTTGCCCAACGTAATAGAGCTAGTATGTACTGGAGTTAGGACTGCACCAAAGCCCATATACTTGCGACTTTGCGTTAACAAAGGCAGTTATGACATCTTCATATTTGTATCTCTGGTTCCCAGAATACCATAAAATGCTTGTAGAATGCACAAACTACTCCTATTTTTTTAATCTGCTCCAATTCCATTCAACAAGATAGATCCTGTAATAGCATTGCAGCTATTTGAAACAACTTGTATGCATGCATATGAGCAAAACCAATGGACACAGACAGTGTGTGTGTGGGGGGGGGGGGAGGGTGCGGGCTTGTGCTTGGAGGAGGGGGTGGCAGGGGAGAGGTCAATGGGGGGAAAAAGGAGACTCATGTAATACTTTAAACAATATATATATTTTTAAAAAAAACCCTATCACTTGCAAAAAAGGTACTTAAATAGTACTTTGACTAAATTAACTTAGAATCAGAAAAATTTACCTGTTAGGTAAATGTCACCAGGATATCAAAATGTTGAGGTAAGATTTTCCCAGTATATACAAAACACACACACACACACACACACACACACACACACACACACACACCAAAAAAAAAAAAAAAAAAAAAAAAAAAAAGGTAAATCACATAGGAGCTCCAAGTATAGAAAAACAGAGGAAAGATCAGACTGGAACAAGATAAAGTATCATATCACTTCAGGAGTTTGAAATACTTGTAATACAATTACCATGACCTTTCCTGACCTAAACTTGATTAACAGGTTAGTCTCCTTAGCCATCTCAGTCTTCATTATCTCTCAGAGTCAAAGGCAACTTATATATTTGAAAAACGGCATAAGAAAATTTAATTCATAAAGCAATGATTAGTCACACTATCAATATGTAAAACCATCAGTGAGAAAGAGGAGTATAATCAACATTTATTTTTCCAATTGCTAACATTTTGACAACTTGCTCTAAATGATAACTATAATGACTGAATTCTTATAAGCATAACATTTCCTTCCTGAACAAAAGTAGGTTTTACATTTATATCATGGTGAGGTCTAAGTCTTGGGCAGTCCAACTGGTCGAACAAAAGTTAAGAGCAGTGTCCTATAAGCAAAGTATAATGTGTATCCACTGTATTTTCCCTTTCAATTAGGTAGTTGATTTCCACTACTGTCTCTGTCACTGGCAATGTGTTTTCTATCAGAGAGTTGGAAGGAGGAATTTGAATGTCTTCCAACAATGAGATCTAATTAAATGCAGCTCAGCCAGGTAAGCAACTATGTAATAAAACTAGAGCGATTCAATGCTTTTGAATTTATTAAAATAGTAAATTACTCACAGAACCCAAAGCTATGACAGTCAAGTCAATTTTATTGGGATATGAAAAACTACACAAGACTGATGATGATAAATGTAAACCACTCCATACTACATTTGAAGTGAAAAAAGAAAAGTTAACGGCCAACACAAGTTGGAGAAATATAAAGCAGAACTCCAAATCTTCTTTCCTTCTTTAATGACCAAAACTATTTGATGTTCAAGTAAGTGGTAAATAACTTATACCATGAATTTTCTAAGGTCCAAATTCAGTCTCAAATATAAGATTAACCATTAAATGGGCTCAACATAAATAATGGTAACAAATGAACTAATTAGAAAACTATATTAACACGTTAAGCACCAAGCCTGTTTTGTCTTCCTTTCCATTTAGCCCGCGATACCCGATTTCACCAATATGCTGGCGGCCCCAGTGACTGACGAGGTCCAGACCGAAGGTATAGCGTCAGTCGCCAGTGACTGACATGGCGCTTAACGTGTTAAGCAAGAAGATTCACACCCAGGATGAAGTAAAATTAATTTAACAAGCCAGAAACATAAAAAAAGTATTGATTTAAATTTCTTGGAACAAAGAATAATAAAGAATTCTGATTCCACTGCTTGAAGTAAACAGTGTATTGATAAGGAATAACAGAAAACAGAGTTAGTAAACTCCCATCTTGCATAATATTCTGCATTCAAGAAAATTATTAGTGTCTTCTTACAATACTTATTTCTTCTTTCTATGCTAACAGTCACATCCATAATAGAAACAGACTACAAACCAACAGGAAAAAAAAAAATTAAGCCATGAATGGTGTTAGAAAAACTGGTTAGTGGCTTAATGGGGAGGGGAAATTCTAATACATTACCATGCAATAAAAAATTCTAGGTGAACTCCAGAGTTAAACATCAAAGGGAAATAATCTTTAAAGAATCTAGAAGAAATATTAAGAGAATGCATGCTCTCTAGATAGAAAAGAACTCACTAATCATTAAAACAATGAAAGACTAGTAAGTAAAGATGGATACAATTTAAAAGGAGAAACAAAAAGAGCTGTTGAATTAAAAATATATTAGTATAACAGAAAATTCAATAATATTGGAAAGATAAAGCTAAGGAAATCTCCCAAAAAGTAGAGTAAAAAAGCAGAGCGAAGGATTTGGGGAAGAAGAGGTAAGAAAATTAGAAGACCAGTACAGAATTCAGGGTCCAAACAAGGGAAGTTCTATTGGCCAATGCTATTCTAAAAGGCTGGGCTGCCCAAGAATACCTCAGATGTTTGCTACATTATCTGTAATGGCAACAACAGCAGCAAAAGACCAGGAACAACTTAGACATCTATCAATATAAAGACACTTGCATACATTGAGCAGTTCATACACTGTGGAACGTCAGCATTTTTCAAAAATCATCAATTAGATCTTATAAACATGGCAAGATGGCTATAACATATGAGAGAAAAACACAAGTGGTAAAGGAACATATATAATGCCTTTTATGCATATGTGTGTGCATATATTGGGGGAGAGGGTAGAGAGAAGATACATTAAGATAAACAATGTGTTTATGTATGGCTATTGTACATTCTATATAATAAAAGCCTAATATGCTAAATGTCTGACCATTCGACAGTTCCACCAGTCACTATGACACAGATTGATCACCACGGGGCAGATGCTCCGACTGGTAGGTTAGCTGGCTGCTGGGGTCTGGCCAATTGGGACTGGGCAAGATGGGGGCCAGATACGCCCTGGAGCTCTCCTGTGGTCCATCTCCGGCCCCAATTGTGCACCGGTGGGGTCCCTCAGCCTGGCCTGCACCCTCTTGCAATCCGGGACCCTTCAGGGGATGGCGGAGAGCCGGTTTTAGCGCGATCCCCGCAGGCCAGGTCAAAGGACCCCACTGGTGCATGAATTCGTGCACCAGGCCTCTAGTACTATGGTATTGTTTAGATATTTTACATATATTATAAGAATAATACTTTAATAATATGAAATGTTATTTTACTAAAAGTATTTTCAGCTATGCTTCAATGAGTGATGGACTGAATTGGATGTTAAATTCCCAGTAGCCCTAGGACTATTAAGCAGGAGAATAAGAAGTAGAGCAGCAGTAGGACCCTGAAAATGCTGAGTGGAGGAATGAGGCTGAGGGCCAACTTCCTGCCCAGAGGAGGTAGTTGATGTCAGGGAACAAAGTCAGATCGTGTTCTCTCCTGTCTTCTTACTCAGCTTACTTTTCAAGGCACATCTAGTCCTTCCTCTTGCCTGATGAACTTGTATGCTCTTCCTTTTTCAAACTGATAGTTCAACTACTCATGCACTAACCATGAAAAAACAAGTGTCTCACAACCACGAAAATATTAAAGGATAATTGAGTAACTGCCCCTCTCTAGGAAAAGAATATTCTAAGTACTGTTTGTCACTCTAGCTTTGTACACAACTTTATGTCATATATTTTGGTAGCAGTCTTATTCCCAACACGGTGGCCCATACTAGCCTGTGACCGCCTTACAGGTAGCTTTCCTCTTCTTCTTTGTATTTGCTCAGGACCACACATAGAGCAAATACTCAGTAAACATGAGCTAAATTAAACTCAAGATTAACTACCGAAGGAAGAAAAGGTTAACAAAGTATAAGTTTTAAGACTGGCTACTTCCTCTCAAAAAATGCTGCCAGATAGTCCATCACCCTCTTAGTACCTTCCTAAAAACCCACTTTAAATATTATTATTCTCAAACATTATAGGTTTCTATTACACTGCAGAGACTGTGAAGCTATTTTCAGTTAATAAAACCAATGGGAGAGTATTTCTAAATACATATTTACATTTATATCAACGAAATGAGCATTGGGATTCTTAGTACTTCCGCACTATTCAACACAGTAGCCACTATCCACATGTGGCTAGTGAGCAGTTAAAATGCAGTTAATCTGAGTTGAGAAGTGCTGTAAGTATAAGATATACACAAGATTTGGAAGGTTTAGTACAAAAACTACATATAAATTTTTCACTAATAGTTTTATTTTGATTACATATTGAAATATTTCAAATATAGAGTTAAATAAAATATATTTTTAAGATTAATTTTACCTATTCACTTATGGTATGTGGCTACCACAAAATTTAAACCTATATATGTGGCTTATATTGTATTTCTACTGAATAGCACAAGTCTCTATTCCCTTTATGTATCTACATATACGTATTTTAACTTGCATGCACACACACACGCACACAGAAGCACACACAGGAAACAGTGATGTCTTCATTTACTTGGGGAATAAAGTATAATAATAAACCCCAAATGGGCAAGGAACATGCCTATTTGGCTAAATAGCTTAGCTTTGATGCTGGAACATAATGCAGCAGATAAATAATTGCAAAATGAATAAAAGGACCTATGAAAATCAACTACAATTTTAATAACACATAACTTTAATTAAGCACTGATTACAAACCACGTACTATACTCTGGATTATGTCATTTAATCCGCATGATGAGTTTAATTACTTGGGTTCTTTTATTATTCTCATTTTAAAGATGAGAAAACGCAGATACACAGAGTTATAACAGAATCTCCAGTATATTTTGCAATATACTTTTTACAAGAAATGAAACAATTCAATTTAGAGAGTCTATACAGGAAGTTTACACAGCTTTCTATAAATTTTTATTGAGTACCTTCTATCACACTTATACTAGGTGATGTGACATTAAAAGAAATCATAGCTTAATTCAAAAAAATATAAACGTGTACAGGTTAAATTCTGTTACGAATTCCACTATAATTATCCTATATCCTACCAAAATATTAACAAGCCTGACTAATAATTAATAATTCAGCAACACAGAATTTTTGCTGAATTTAGACTATCTTTTGGAATTCAATGTAAAAACTGGCGTTCATATGAAACTTTACAATGTTTTTTTTTTCATGTGCAAGATCTTGTCATCTTTACAATACCCCTGAGAGGGAGGTATTATTAGAGATTGGGTGGGATCTTACAGGTAGTTAGGTTCAGGATCTGACCCAGGGATGCTCCTTAGCAGGCTTTAGTTCTTGTCCTGTGGCTTGTCTTACAGGCTACCATCCAGGATATGAGGGAGGTGGGAGTAGAGAAGGAGCTTTAGACAGGCCACCTACAAAATCAGTTTGGGTTCCAGCTTCCTATCACCTTCAGAAATAATAGTCTTGTGCTGAGCAAAGAATGAAGACACTGTAATTAAAAACTCTGTAGGAGGCTTAAAGAGGCAAATTTCAAATAACTTACCACTTTCAGAAAAAAGAAAAGCTTTTAAATTTAAAATAGGCCTTCATATAGAATTAGTGGCCCCGTGTAGGAGTTCGTGCACATTGAAAGGGAATTAATTAGAAGAAATACTTTAATATCACTATTCGCCCTTCCTCTATAATAGAAGTGTCAACCAAATTCATGATTGACAATGACAGATGGAAACAAACGCATGGGACTGGCACCAGCAAGAGTTTTACATGTATCACGCATGTGCGAGTCAACTTAGCCTTTTCATAGATATAGAACAAACTTGCTTAATTAGACCAGCTTTCTGACATAGCTAAACTTTTTCCAGCCCAGTGAAGCAACCCAATTTCTCTTTCAAGTAATTGTCAGCAACACAGCAGTAAATATCAACACAAACCAGATTATTATTGTAGATCACGTAGGGAGAACAAAGCATAAAATATTTAATTGCAGCAGTGTTTGACTATATTGTGCACAGTGAGAAAACCTGAAGTCATTTTCAAGCTCCACCATTTCTTACTTTTTACCCATTCATCAGTTGATGGATATTTTTATTTTTAATAAATCTTTATTGTTCAGATTATTACAGTTGTTCCTCTCCCCCCCCCCCCCCCAGCTCCCCTCCACCCGGTTCCCACCCCAACCTCTGCCCTTCCCCCCACCCCACTGTCCTCATCCATAGGTGTACAATTTTTGTCCAGTCTCTTCCCCCACACTCCTTCTCCCCCCCGAGAATTGTCACTCCACTCCCTTTCTATGCCCCTGATTCTATTATATTCACCAGTTTATTCTGTTCTTCAGATTTTTTATTCACTTGATTTTTAGATTCACTTGTTGATAGACATGTATTTGTTGTTCATAATTTTTATCTTTACCTTTTTATTCTTCTTCTTCTTAAAGAATACCTTTCAGCATTTCATATAATACTGGTTTGGTGGTGATGAACTCCTTTAGCTTTTTCTTATCTGTGAAGCTCTTTATCTGACCTTCAATTCTAAATGATAGCTTTGCTGGATAGAGTAATCTTGGTTGTAGGTTCTTGCTATTCATCACTTTGAATATTTCTTGCCACTCCCGTCTGGCCTGCATAGTTTCTATTGAGAAATCAGCAGACAATCGTATGGGTACTCCCTTGTAGGTAACTAATTTTTTCTCTTGCTGCTTTTAATATTCTCTCTTTGTCTTTTGCCCTTGGCATTTTAATTATGATGTGTCTTGGTGTGGCCCTCTTTGGATTCCTTTTATTTGGGGTTCTCTGCACTTCCTGGACTTGTAAGTCTATTTCTTTCACCAGGTAGGGGAAGTTTTCCGTCATTATTTCTTCAAATAGGTTTTCAATATGTTGCTCTCTTCTTCTGGCATCCCCATAATTCTGATGTTGGTACGCTTGAAGTTGTCCCAGAGGCTCCTTACACTATCTTCATATTTTTGGATTCTTTTTTCTTTCTGCCTCTCTGGTTGGGTGTTTTTTGCTTCTTTGTATTTCAAATCTTTGACTTGATTCTTTTGATCCTCTAGTCTGCTGTTGGATCTCTGTATATTATTCTTTATTTCAGTCAGTGTATGCTTAATTTCTAGTTGGTCCTTTTTCATATCCTCGAGGGTCTCACTAAATTTATCGGCGGTTTCTATAAAATTCTTGAAAAACCTTATAACCGTGATTTTGAACTTTATATGCAGTCGTTTGTTCTCCTCCATTTCTTTTATTTGTGACCTGTTTCTTTGTCTCTGCATTTTGGCTGCTTCCCTGTGTTGATGGAGTGGCTTTGTATGCTAGGTGTCCTATAGGGCCCAGTGGCTCAACCTCCCCAGTGACCTGAGGTGGATACTCTTGGTGCACCCCTTTGTGGGCTGTGTGCACAGTCTTGTTGTAGTTAAGCCTTGATTGTTGTTGGTATCACTGGGAGGAATTGACCTCCAAGCCAATTGGCTGTGAGGATCAGCTGTGTCTACGATGGGAGAACTTCTGTGCTGGAGACACCCTTATGGGGCAAGACTTGCTTCAGTAGGGCTTTGGTGCCCACTGAGTCTGCCCCCTGAGTATGTCCCTTATGATCTGAGGAGTTGTAATCTGGATGGTCCCACTTTGACCACTGGGTACACTGGCTCTTGGATCTCCAAGGAGGTGCTAATTTAGCCTCTGCCTGAGGCCACCCAGCAGGAGCTATGGAGAAATCTGCAGATTCCTCTTCTTTGTTTGGGTTTTGTAGGTGCCCAGATGAGGCCCAGCTGTGAAGCAATGCAAGCTGCTGTGGGGCCTTGGGCCTTTTTTTGGATGTTCTGGGTCTCTCTGACCTAGCTACAGTTGTTAGGTAATTTTAGATTGCAAAGGGCTAGGCCATTCATATGCAAAAGCCTCTGCGCACAGCTTGGGTGGGGCGGGGTCTCAGGGAATCAACAGGGTGGAGCAAACAGCTATAGCTGATCCTCAGCACTGCCCTAAGAGGCCCCCGTGGGGCCTCCCTCAGTAATCCGGTAATCACTGCAAGCACCTCTGAGAGAAAGCCACCCTCCAGTTTCGCCTGATGACAGACAGTTCAGTTTCTCCCCATATTGAGTCTGGATCTCCAGAGTCTCGCCTGGAACTGGAGTTCAGAGCAGTCGGGAGCTTGTGTCTCCATCCCGATTGAGAAAGACAACTGCATACTCAGTTGCCAGCCCTTTCTGCGCGCGCCTCCATATCTCTGCACTTTACTTCCACACCTGAGTTTCAATGTGCTTTTCTCTTTCCTTCTAGTTGTAGAATTTCCACTCAGCCAGCCTTCCTGTGGTTCTGGATGATGTCCATTTTAGTTGTAGTTGTGAAGTTTGTGTGAGGCAGCAATTTCCTGAGGCAGGTGTTTACCATGCCGCCATCTTGGCTTCTCTCCAGTTGATGGATATTTTAATTATTTCCATCTTTTGACTTGAGCTCCAGCAGAAGGAGGGCAGAGTGGACTGAAGCTGTGTGAGGAAAGTCCAGGGTTAGGGGCTCTGGGGTTGAAGCTCGGAGGGCAGCCAACTCAGTTTCATATGTTGAGTCATATGTTGAGTCATTATATCATGCTGCAGAGAACATCTTTCTCCAGTGGACCTTTGCTATGCAGAGATCCACCATTTCTCACTTCTTTTCAGTCTGGTCAATTTTCTAAACTTTCTATATCTCCTTTTTCCAGCTAATGAAAATAAAATAGGATTATACCAAGTCTCCTATCTACCTACTCCAGGACTTCTGTGAGGATCAAATGAGATGAGGCATGGGAAAATGCTTCACAGACATTTGGTTAGAGTATAGTGTTTCCACCTGGCAATAAAGCAAGTCGGGTTCCTGGGCTGAAGAAATTGCAAGAAGGCTAGTCGTCGCTAGGGAGAGGACGCTGGGCATTGCTACATGTCATCATTACCAAGACAGAGGGAAGGACACTTAGCATATTAGCCATATATATATATATATATATATATATATATATATATATATATATATATATATGTATAATTCAACTAGCTTTAATAGGAACTAAGTCATCCCTATTCAGCTCCCTTTTAAAAACATATTTATTAGGGCTCAAATGTTGGTCCACCTTGAAAAAATAAGCAATATTCCATTCATACTAAATGGTCAACTTAATTTTTAATGAGTAAGTGACATGGAAAGAATGGTTCAAGCACTTGTAAATACTAAATATCTGGGTATGTCTTCATTGGCTTTTGAATAGTTTCAAAAAGCAGACATGAGGATTCATTAGCTCTTAGCACATATGAACCTGCTCCAAAGGCAGCCAAGAGAGTTGCCTAGCAACAGTGCATTTTGCATCTCTCATCATCCCCAAAGATGCTGCTGCAGCAGCAGCTAGGTCAAGCCTCTCATTAGCAACCTGACAAAGGGTTTCTATCTCCCATTTTACTAAATTATTTTTATTTCCAGGTGAAGCTCAAATATCTATGTATTTTTCCTACTGACAATGTATTCCCTTCCCTCTATTCCTTCTTACCAAATCCCATTCCGACAGATATGTTATAACAAACCCATCAAAATACCTGTAGCAAAAGCAGGCACTGAGAAATCCAAGAGAATTTATGTGCCTATTCACATCACTCTAATAGTTCCATATTTTTTAGGCAATAAAGTAAGGAAGCTTTAGAATAAAGGATGAGAAAAGACATCGAAATGAAGTAATAGGAAGAGGACAAAGTCAGTTATATGACTTCAAAATTAACAAAAAATTTACTCAAGTTATTTGCCATGCTAGTTTTACATCATTCTTATACAACAAAATCTCAACCATTTAGCAAAATAGCAGAAAGAAAATTCCCAAGTGGTAATAAATTGCAACAAATGGATTGACAGTTTATAATGAATGTAATCCATTGGAAGGAAACTCTGGTTCCCAATTTAATAACTGTTATAAGCGTCACCTCAGATCAACTGCTATTCATTTACTTCTGAAAATGTGTTTTTAAATATTTACCACTGCTCTAGCTGGTTTTTCTCAGTGGTTAGAGTGTCAGCCTGAGGACTGAAGGGTTGAGGCTTCTATTCCGGTCAAGGGCACATACCTTGGTTGCAGGCTCGATCCCCAGCCCCAGTTGGAGCATGTATAGGAGGCAACCTATTGATGTGTCTCTCACATCGATGTTTCTCTGAGTTTCTCCTCCTCCCTTCCACTCTCTCTAAAAATCCATGGGGGGGGGGTAATCCTTGAGTAAGGATTAACTATATATATATATATATATATATATATATATATATATATATATATATATATATATATATATATTTACCACTGACCAGGGTTGCTATGCAGATCTAGAATACATACTTACATAATCTTCCTAAATACATGCAAAAGAACCTTCAAAGAAAATAAAATAAGCAGACAGAGATTTCATTTCATGTATTGTAAAGTGTTTACTCCAGATTTTGGCATAGACCACCTATACCCTGGTCTCAGCTTTCATGCTATGGTGAATTTCTCTACGGAAAAGATTACAGAATGTGCATGCCATGTTACGAAAGATGAAGTGTGGCACTAATAGACGCAGATTAGGAATAGTGTAATGAGGAACATTCAAAGGCAACTGTCACCACACCAAATCAAACTAAGTAAAAATTTTAAGTGATCTGAAAAGAACAATGTGATTTTTTCCCCCGAGGCCCCTCCCCACTTTTGACGTACAAACAGCGAGAGGAAAAAAAAAAAAAAGAAGAATCTTTAGTAGGATTTCCCAGAAGGGTGTCATTTACCACTAAAATATTTCATTCCAGCAGTTGAAAGACCATAAAAGGGTGAATGTCCTCCAGAGTCCCTAATAACGGTAATAGATCTTGTGTTACTATGCACAAGTGACCTCTCAGTCAGGCGATTTAATTCTTCCCCCTGCAGCATGGTTGGCTTCACACACAGTGTAATAACAGTTTTTGCACAACAAGACAATTCATCCGATTAGAAGGACGGTATTAAGTCGTTCTTGAACAGCATGTGTCACTGCAGTCCGGCTAGGATTTGATTTAAGACAACCTAATATATGCACGCATGATTCTTCCTTTTTCTGTGGTTTTAAAAAAGATTCCAGGACTGTCTTTAGCAATTTTGCAGACCATTGCCTGAACCCTACCTGGCTTCAGAAAAATAACTAAGGTCTCATCCAATGCTCACTGAGCACTTTAAAACGGGCAACAGAAATGTGCATAAGGCTCCCCGTTTCTACGCGGGTTAAATGAAATCCCACTGAAATCTCAAAAGAGAGAAAAACACGACAAGGGACAGAGTGGGCATAACTGTTTATTGCAATTACTTTTATGCTCCACAACATTTCAGCAATGCGCCATTAATTATAAAGACAATGTGACATTATCGGGAAAAGCTTTAACGTGAAATTTGAGATCTCCATTTTTAAGCCTCAGCAGAGCACAAAATATTTACAAGTGGAAACCAAAGGAAAAGGTGGGAAATAAGTCAACCACCTGGAATCTCTACAGTAAATGGTTCGGCATCATTCATTGCCCACCGAAGCCTACACCTAAGGATATCTACACGTTGCTGCCTTGCTGAGGGATCAGGGAGGTCTTATGGAGAATCTCTGCAGCAAAGGCCACAGGGACAGCTGGAGGAATTCCCAGGGGTTCCCCTAACCTTACTCCCTTTAATTGATGCTGATAGGCTTGGCCTCCCCTTCCATCCTTGGATCTGGGCAGGCTCCTGAGGAGCAGCGTCAGCATCAGTGGCTACAAGACTAGGAGTGTCTTTACAGCTCACGTGCCCCAAAGGGACTCTCCTGCTCCATGGCAAGTAGACCAGACCTACAGGATTAAGTTCTCCTTAGATTTTTGATGCCGGTAAGATGCTCTCTTCTGGTTTAATTGTCCCACCCACCTCTAGCAGAGGCCTTGGATCCCCTAAGCAGACCTATAAGAAGAGATGAGAAAATTCCATTGCTGTTCTCTTGCTCATTGTGCCCACATTTTATCCACAGGAAACATAAATTCTAGGCATGCAAGCCAATCCCGACATTGTAGGACTCTCTCCTTTGCTTCCGCCACCACACCAGATAGCCAATCCATCCTCTTGGCTTAGATTTTTTGGGGCAGTGGCCAATCTACCATATATATCTGTCTACCCCAACTGCAAGGGATACACATGCAGCTGGACGGGGTCAGGGGTAGTCCCACTGAAATCCCTGTCACTAGGCTTGAGATAAGAGGCTAGCATTTGTAGGACTCAGCACTTACAACCTACTACAAGAGTCCTCTCTCTTCTCTTCCCCTATCTTCTCATTTCCCAATTTCTAGACCCTCAATATGAGTGAGGAGCTAAAAACTGCAGTAGCTCTCAGATATCAGGGCTTATTCCTAATACTCTGCAAGTTCTACCAATGTTCTGTCTCAAAACTCTTTTTGCTATCTCAAGGTCCCTACCAAAACGTCTAGCATCCTGTTATATAACTACTAGAGGCCCAGTGCAAGAAATTCATGCAGGGGGCGGGGAGAGTCCCTCAGCCTGGCCTGCACCCTCGGGAAATTTCTGACTGCCAGTTTAGGAAACCGGCAGTCACACATTGCTCTCGCAATCCGGGATGCTGCATGCACCAGTGACCATACTTTTCATACAGGTGAAAGGCATGTTGCTGTTGTATGGGCAGCTGCATTTTTTTGCCCTGATTATAAAAATAGTACATAACATGATCCTTCTGAGGCAGTAGTACCATTTTTCCCATCTTATGGGTGGAAAAACTGAAGCAGAGAGAAGTTAAGTAATTAGCTTTGTCACACAGTTATAAGTGTCAGAATCAGGGCTGACCACAAAATGTGCAAGCCAGAGTCCATGCCTGTCATCGCTTCATCATCCTGTTTTTTTCAGTGTTAGAATAGCCTTGCCAGGTCTTAATTTTTAAATCGAAGAGACTGTTCCTAATATATAGGGTAGGTCCCTAGGCCTGGCCGGCAATCAGGGCCGATCTGTGGGGAGACCTGCGGGCGGAGTGATCTGGGGGCCCCCACTGGCACCCGCCTTGGCTAGCGGCCTGGCACTGCCCACTGGCCAGCCCCGCCCCCCGATCGCCACCTCCGGTCGCCTCCCTCTTAGGGGGCAGATGCTCAACGCAGGAGCTGCCCCCAACCGAGAGCAGCTCCTGCTTTGAGCGTCTGCCCCCTGGTAGTCAGTGCGCATCATAGCGACCAGTCGTTCAGCAGGTAGTTCCGCTGTTTGGTCGATTTGCATATTAGGATCTCCTCTAAATCTGATTACCCAACACTTTAGATAAGTTCTCATCTCCTGCCTTACAGCAAGGCTCTGCAGGATCTTGCTTCCAAAGGCTGGTCCAATATCCATTCCAGGATCAATTTCCCTCACCCGATAGATCCCAGTTTCCTATGGTTCTATTTACAGTCTCGTTACCCCAATGTGACTGCCACACATCTGTGTCTTTGCTTCGCTTATGCTCTTCACCCTGCCCAGAATGCCCTGCTTTTTCTGTGCATCAGGGAAACTTAAGGGTTTCTTCATGTATGTTCCAAAAGCGCTTACACACCTCCCCAATGGCAACTGTCATCTCATATTCAACAGTAATTTTTAATTCCTCTGTCAACTGACTAGGCTTTTTGATTCCTGAAAACAAAGACTGTATCCTTTCATTTTAGTTTTCCAGGACACGTGCCATATAGTGTTCTCTCTCTATATATATATGATGGGTTGAAAATTCGTGGTAACTAAAATGGGACCTAAAAAAACAAGGTTGTCTTCAGTATTTCAAGCTGAATGATAATTCTACACTGATCAAGTTGCACCCTTAAAAATTGAATACAATTTAACAATTAAATTAAAATACCACTGGTATAATTATCACTAAGAATAATTTAGACTACTGGAAACAATTAAAATAGACAGGACTAAATTAGAGAAAAAATGTTAAAATAAAATTCTATTACTTTCACAAAAATACTGTACCAAACCAATTAGCCAAGTGTTGCAAAGTGCCAGTCCCTGCTGATATGTCTTAATGAATAGATAATTTGATCATTTTAAATGGCACATTCATTGTACTAATGCAAATGAGCAAAACCAAAGTGCTTCAAAAAAAAAAAATAGCTTCAACATCAGCTTATGTTTTAACTCAGCCAATATCAAATTACCCAGAACCCTAAATTAATAGGATTTCATTTAATAAGATTTTACTGTAATCTAACCTAACCTAATCCCTCTCCCTGGACTCCACACTGTTCCCTCAATTCGTTTGGGAAACACATGACAATAATAGAAAATAATTCGTTATTTGCAGGATGATAGGTACATACATCTAATACTTTTATGTGTTCATTCCATCAGACAACAAAGCATGTAAAGGCCAGGAACTGTCCAAGGTTTCTAGGAGGCAAAAACAAGTAGACAGTTTCTCTTGAGGAATTCCTTTTATGAGTTTTATATCTAATTGTAATCTTGTGAAAACTTTTTTTTGAAGAGAGCTTACATTCAAGATAACTATAGGACACTTCAGAATGCTCACTTGTCTTTACTCATTTCATTCATCTTTAGTTTGTTTGACTCTGTGACATGATAAAGTCAGGCTAGGTATATTTTACATGCTTGTTTTCTTTTAGGTAGAAAAAAATACACAAGTTGTCTCCTATGCAGACATGATCCACTACGATAAGAATGCTAATAAACAAGATGACAGAACAGGTCTCCAGAAGTCTAACTAATACACAGAACGCCCGACACGCAGAAATCATCCCAAGTCACCTCTTAATTACTGTCTGGTTCCACTGAGTTTGCAACCATGTCTAACTACCCTTTTGAAATAAACTGACTGTAGGCTGCCCAATTTCATTTCATAAACTGCCTTGAAACTTGCCAAAGAGTCTGTTACACTATATCTGTCATGAAAAGCTCAAAAACTGTCACTGGTGGTGTAGAAGTCCAGTGCGCTCCAAAGTGAAAAGCACAGAGTAAGTCTCAGGGTTTTTGGTAAGAGAGTTAACATCGCTGTCTAAGAATCCGGGAGTAGACCTTTCCCACCAAATCCACCAAATCCCCGCCTATCCTGTCAGTTACAGCTATCAGATAGGAGCTATAATTGTGACTGTCAGTGGCTTTCTTTCCCTCATCAATAAGAAAATGTAAGAAAATCACCGCCAGTGAACCTACGGTTCGCAGAGTAAAGAACTACTCCAGGACCCCTAAAAACTTATTCATTCCACTGTTTGCCCAGCAGCAGGGCTCAAAGAGGTACATGTGTCATTTATAAACAGCATTCCATTCATACTAGAAGCAGGCAATGTGCTTCCAGTTCACTTCAAAGATGTTCTTTTTTAACTTGTCAATAAGACTTAGCTCATGAATCTGGAACTCCAGATAGTCTTCCCATTATGGCTTAGCTGCCTCTTTCTGCATCGTAGCACTTATCACAGGTTATTCTGTCAATTGCCTATCTTGCCTATGCACTTTGAGTTCCCCCAATAACTGTCTTCGTATCCTAAGCTCCAATTAAAAATGACAGTTCCAAAACAGTTCTCCGTAACTATTTACTGATCTTTTTTTGCATGTTTAAAGATCCTATATTAACTGTATATCATGCCAAACCTTTTAAATGTTTCAAACCTAACAACCAAGGTATAATTTTCTCAACATTTTGTGAATACTTTTCAAAATAAAGGGAATACAACAACATACTTTTCACTAAAAACTATTCCTTATTTGATTAATTTCAGAATCTTCCAATTATGATATTAAAAAAATATATATATGTAAAAGACTAATTCTTGAGCCCGGCCAGCGTGGCTCAGTGGTTGAGGTCCATCTATGAACCAGGAGGTCACGGTTTAATTCCTGGTCAAGGCACATGCCCAGGTTGCAGGCTCAGTCCCTAGTGTGGGGTGAGCAGGAAGTAGCCAATCAATGATACTCTCTCATCACTGATGTTTCTATCTCTTTCTCCCTCTCCCTTCCTCTCTGAAATCAATAAAAATATATTTTAAAAATAAGAAAAGACTAATTTTCTCATATTGAGCAATATTCCTAATTGCAAGCATGCTGCTGATGCTGATTCACTTAGACCCTCTCAATCTTTGACATGTGCTTACTGGTACATGAGTCATGACTCTGCGTATACCTGTTCTATTTAGGTATAAACATCTGACTAACTGTGATTTGCTTATTTATAGAAGGACTAGTGGAAGCTAGCATAATAGAGGCAAAAATAGACACACAAGATTGAAGATCCGGCTGGATTTCAACCAAATGTTGAGGTTCTTTTAGCTTTTAATTATCTCTACAACTGACTAGGCCAATGTAAAAAATGCAAAGCTAGTGAACCTGGTTTATTCTTTCAAATAAATTTAAAAAATATATATTTAATTTTTAGAGAGGAGAAGAGTGACTCTTGTTTTAATTGGAGCTTAGGATGAGAGAGAGAGAGAGAGAGAGAGAGAGAGAGAGAGAGAGAGAGAGAGAGAAACATACATCTATGTTACCTCCGCACTTAGCCCAACCAGGGATCGAACCCAAATCTTGAGCCCTGACTGGGAATCAAACCCGCAACATTCTGGTATACATACAGGATGATGCTCCAACCAATTGAGCACATTGGCCAGGGCTTAAAAACATTTTAACTAAAAGTTTTAGAGAGACTGTACAGCATATTGAGTAAGAGCACAGACTCCGGAACCATATGTGCCAGGTTCAAATCCCGACTGCCAATGAGTTTGTTAATATGTGCAAATAAAGTGATTAGAATAGTGACGGGTATATGAGAACATGTCAATATTGGTTATTTTTTAATCCTCACCTGAGGATATATTTTATTGCTTTTTAGTGAAAGAAAGGGGAAGGGGGAGGGAGGGACAAGGAGAGGACGAGGGGAGATGGGGAGGGGAAGGAAGGGGAGGATGGGAAGAGGGGAGAGGGACCTGCCTGGGACAATACTGGCTATTTGTACGGGCTATTACTTTGTTCAAGAGGATAGTTGAGCTCCTGTATGAGTAGACGATGTTAAAGCCTAGGGAGCTGACATGGATTGCTTCTGTAGATGCAAGAAAATGTTTCCTTCAGTAAGACTCTCCTCCGATTTGAAGGGCTGGCTATGGAAGCCAATGGTAGGGGAAGTCAACTGGCAGCTTCACTTGGGGTGTCAGGCCATGACGTTAGTAGGTGGGGACCCTTTCCCTTCCCCTTCCCTGTCCACTCACTAAATTAGAAAAAAAATTTCTGGCAATGGTGGAGTTCGGCGTACTTTCCCCTTGAGCAGAATTCCTCATGCCTGTTGTGAAATTCAGTTACCACAAAATCCGATTCCCCTCTGGGTCCTTCCCGACACTAGAAGCCAATCCAAGGCAGGTCTTGACCAGCAGACAGAGCTCCTGTTACCTAGCATTCAAAGGGAGCAGACAGACTCCACTGTTCTCAGCGCAGGATTGGGCCACATCCTCACCACACCTCACACTTCACCCCATTCTTTCTGATACTCATTGTTCAGTGACACAAGACAAGTGGCTTCTGCTCAAGTATATTAGTAAGATAGTAAGTGTCACAGTGATCTAGAGCTGAACTGAAAATCACAATCAAACCATTTTTTCAGTGAGAATTGTAAGCAATTCCCAATCTGTAGACTCCTCAGGAGAGAGTCAGCCCAATAGTAACACAATTCCAGGAAAAGCAAGAAATGGACACAGAACTGTCTCACCAAGTGCTCTAGGCTTTCTGCAAAAACAAAAATGGCAAAACATTAAACAGCTCAGATGCCAGCTAAAAACATTGATTCTAGGCATAGCTACGTGGATTTTATAAAGAAGAAACAAGCATCGCCACCGGGTGGAACAGATGTTGATTTTGTATTGTGGCGCATGTTTCTCTTTGTCTAATTGCTTCGTGCTGACCAGCTCATCCCAATTTTGCTCTAGGCATAATCGACGGGATCACAGTACAGTACTCCTTATCTGTAAAGCTCTTCATTAAAAGGACTGTCCATTTAGGCTTCTTTTTGCTGTTGTGAGGAACAACCAGACTTCAGGAAGCCGCCTGACCTCGGGGGGTAGCAATTCATAGAACCTGGCGACAATAGAACAGAGTGCAGAGCGTCCAAAGGCTCTTTGTGCAAGTTCTCTTACAGAATATATTTCCTCCTTTTCTCACAGCAGTGACTTACAGACCATTAAATCTCACACGTTTCCTTTTAATTTTCCATGTTAAAATATGGCGTATTACCCAGAGCAGAACTATCACAGGATTCTGCCCTGAAAGTCAGCTTTCTGCTATTTGATAATATATGACTTTTAAACGACCAGCATGTCATGGGCCATGAACCTAGCCACATAAGTGATTTCAAATGGCTCAGAAGTGTGTACATTTTTACAAATGGAACAAATTAAGGCCTGAAAACATTAAAGGATAAAATAAAATGATCAAAGATTGCAACTGTTCCATTAAGCAAGACCTTTAGCTAGACTTAACCACCAATATGCAAAATCGAAGTAAAAGTCCACAGAGTTGTAAAATGCAAGTTAAATCAAAATAAAAACAAAAAAACCACAAAGCTATCCCTGCTTCCAAAAAAGAGAAGCAAGCAAGTAGGAAGGGTTTGAAAGAGGCATTGAGTTTCACAAAGCTTAACTTGTTAAGCTCCTCAGTGAGGGAAGGTTTGAAGGAAGGAACTTGTGGTTCTCTGAAGTCAAAGCTTATTACCTTTTCCTCTTTGGCACATTCCATTTTATACATCAGTCAAAAGAAACTGATATGCCTTATACAAAGTATTTGGAGCTATTCCATTGAAGTAGACATACTACGCTATTACAAGATTTTATTTTAAACCACCTCGGCCTATGTAAAAAATTACTAATCTTTGTGGTTAATGTTCAATTCAGATAAAACACATTTTCTTGAGTTCTAAAACCACTACCAAGTATCCTGAATTTCCAAAAGAGAATATAATATTTTGTCAGGGGTCCTCTCTACATTTATTTATAAGACATATTATTAAGTATCTAATGATGCCTATAAGGCTTTTGTAGAATCACTCAGCCATGTGAAAAACAGCTTCCACCAACATCTCTATTATTCTCTAGGGCAGTGGTCGGCAAACTCATTAGTCAACAGAGCGGCAAACCGCAGTTTGCCGACCACTGCTCTAGGGTATAATGCTTCAGATGGAGAAATCTCAATACGGACAGCTATAGGGAAGCCATAGTTAATAAGTAGCAAATATTAAAAATAATTATATAAAGTTTTATATTTAATATGTTAATAATTACATATTAAATAATTAGCTAATAAGTTAATATAATCCATGTAAGCTAATAGATGTCAAGAGGTAAGTAATATCCCTTTCTTCTTAAGGAGGCAGGGGCCAGAGAACATGGTGGGGGATTAATGAGGGGCTTCCCAGCTAGTTAGAGTTTACCAGAAGCTGCCAGAAGGAAGATGGGTGGAATTACCGGAAGCTAAAATCACAGTTGGCAAAGAAGTACACATACAATCCAAAATGAAAGGAAGAGATGAGAAGAAAGAAAAGAAAAAGTAAGGTTTCTGGCTGAGAGTCTGAGAAGCCAGATACCATCAGGTGTATAGAACGGGTTGAGGAAGTACAAAACTTGTGCTATCACCTAATGAGTATGTATTAGTGGCACACAGCGCAGCTCAGAGCAGGTGTGGTTCTCACTAATGAGAGGGCACAGTGCTGGGCTCTTGTGAATGGAGAGATAGGAGGCCAGTCAATACTCGCTGATTAACTGGGAGTGATTAACCTCTTCTTAAGGAGGTTATGTCAATCTCGGACATTTCCAGATTGTCCACAGTCACGTTACACAGTTTGGTCAGTCCCTGGCTAAGGGTTTGAAATATGATTTAATATTGCCCTTAAAAAGCTATAAATTAAAGTTCAGAAAATGTCCTCATTTTGTCTTGGGGTCCACATTATCCTTTAATTAACTCAGAGCCTATGTTTAACATTCATTGCCATTGATTTCATACCAGATGTGACCAGATCCTGGACAAATGAGAGGTAGGAAATAGCTCTCCTCCTCTGAAGAGGAAAGAATAGGCCAACTAGACATCACTGTACATGAGCCAAGAAGCAATGTGCTTCAATTGTCATCAGGCATCTCTGAAGGCAGCCTGAATGATTAACTTCTAAAAAAAAAAAAAAATCAGACACACACACAAAAAACATTACTCACTGTTATCAGAAAGGCAGTAAATATAACCAAAAAGCATGTGAACCTATCAACTGTTACTTCCAGAGAAAAAGAAAAAACACAAATTAAGGAAATGGACAGCACTCCGTTTGTTATAAGCATAGACTCTGATATGGAAACCTCTCTCTAAATCAAAGTGTTGAAAACTTTTAAGACCCACGGAAATGCACACAGGATTCTCATTCTTGGATCTCTCCCCAGAACACTCTACGACACTCCCTCAACAGTGCAACAGGCACTTAACTTTTACTGAGCGCTGCCTGACCGGAGCTTGTATCTCTGCAAAGTTAAGTCTCATGTCCGCAGGAGAAAACTATAGGGGATTATTAGTAACTACTGACATTTCTGCATATAGGGGGGAAAGTTCCTTACTGCTTTTTTTTACAAGTGTTGATTTATGGCTGTGGCTTTGGGTAACTATCTAGTTATTTTAACATCATCTGTATCCAGTTAACTCTAAAATGGTGCGCACCAGGCCAAGTTCCCTTCAGACTACTTAGCTTCATAATCTTCCACGGTCCTAAATGCATTAAACCTAATGGAAAATGCATGCCACAGGGGAACCCAGTGAGAGACTAAGGATAAAAACTTATGGGGGAAGAGGGATCCATCAAAGTACATGGATTAGAGAGGGTAAGAAGTAACAGAACCACATGTTTTTTAAAAGTACATTTTCTTATCATTAACACTTATAGACATTATTAGTTGATATTGATCATTTGTATTACTATTAATTAGTATTACTAAAATAATTTCTATTAATACATCAGAACCATAACAGTAATGCCAAAACATACTTCAGATATGGCACATCTCTATCAATATTTGTCAGATAAGCCGAAACCGGTTTGGCTCAGTGGATAGAGCGTCGGCCTGCGGACTCAAGGGTCCCGGGTTCGATTCCGGTCAAGGGCATGTACCTTGGTTGCGGGCACATTCCCAGTAGGGGGTGTGCAAGAGGCAGCTGATCGATGTTTCTAACTCTCTATCCCTCTCTCTTCCTCTCTGTAAAAAATCAATAAAACATATTTAAAAAAAATATATTTGTCAGATAAAACACAAGTAAGTATTCTGCAGGCCAGCAGATTCTACTATAGAAGGTAAGTGATCACCAAAACAGGTGGAAGTCAACCTCTAAACTCCTACTCTTACCTATTGACTTAGCTTCTATTTATTAGTAATCTAAGATTTTTCTTTACTATCAACTTCCTCATGAATTTAAGCCAAATGATTGCTTATATAATATAGCTTCTTTCTATAAGTTGAGAAAAAAATAAGCATGCATGAAATATGAAAACATTTCATGTAATCTTGTTAAAGAAATAGATAATACTCCTCCAGTAATAAATTACAACCCTAACTTGTTTCGATTGAATCTACTTCAAGTACTTCCTCACAATTAGAAAACTTGCTTTTTCAAAATATTCAGTTTTCTCTTTTTGGCTGCTTTCCCTTGTAGCTGAAGGCCTGTGAAATATGATCTGGTCACTTCATAAAGAAAAGTGAGGAAAAACACTATCTCCTACTTTGGGGGCATTTATTTTGTTCTTTTCACAACACCCCCACTTTCAAGTTCTTATTAATGACATTGCCTTTGCTTCTGCATGAATTTGTGTTAATTACATTTCAATATTTCACCTCACCATTCCTCTTAACAAGCACGACTACACTAGGTATCTGTTCTATTTTCTTTCAAAACTAAGAAGTAATCAACAGAGGTGTGACATATTGACTTCAATTTATGGTACTGCTTCGTAATAAACATTTATTGAATAAATAAATAAATGAACCTGGATGGCCACTCTAGTGCTTCACAACCTTTTCCATTTCATGGCACACATGAAAAATAATGTGTATAAGAATATTGGAGTAAGAAAATAAATACCAGGTGGCCAGAAGCTACCAGCTAAGGACTCTGGCAGCCTGAACTTGGGCAACTACCAGGCTACCTGCGAGCTAAGAGGTGGGAGAATAATGTTATCACACCTGAAACTCAGTTACAGTAGTTCAGTATCCTCAAAATGCTAACTATGAAATTCTTCTCCAATTTTTTTTTCCTACTTTGCATACTCCTACTTTTTTTTTTTTTTTAACCAGGAAACTATTTTTCCTTTGAGGACTCATCTCTTCCTCATTCCTCAGAATCCTGGTGGCATAGATGATGTCAGGACCCTGACACTTCACTTGCCTCGATTCTACCAAGGATAATCAATTCAAAGCCCCTGTCCTGCCATGATGGTTGATCCAGGGTGAGCACATAACCCAAGCAAGGCCAATCCAAACTCACTTCCTTTTAGGTTGGGAATTTTAGGTTAAAAAGCTTTGGCCTTTCAACTAAGTCACAGAGGAAGGAAAGAAAACTGTGCAATGAATACACTGCCTGGGCCATGGCTGTCCTAAATTCTAGAGCAAATAAAAACAGTTTAGGACAGATGGGTTTCTGCTACTTATAACCAAAGTATCTGTCTAGAATTTCAAAGACTCAATGAATTTCCTGAGTATCAACACATATGTATTGTATGCAATACATGTTTCACATCAGTGGCACACGCAGATCAGGTACCCACTGTCTGACTTCTTTAGGTATCTCGACATTATCTGGGTGATACCTATTCTAAAGAGATTATCCTACAAAATGTAAACACTGAAAGCAAACATTTGATAGAAGCAAGATCAGTAGGGAAGGTGAAGGGAGAAATAAAGTAGGAAGGAAGTTGAAATGAATCCATTATACAAACACCATGAGGCAAAGGTCCTTTGAGTACATTACAAACCCACGTGCAGAATCAGACCCGAGGAAAAGTCTCTGTGCGAGAGCAGCAGTTGTTTTCTTGACAAAAAGGAATGAGCATGACGAGTAGGGACAAAAAGGAATTCCAAACACACTAACGTCATATCTTAAATCAGTGATGGCGAACCTATGACACCCGTGTCAGCACTGACACGCGTAGCCATTTCTGATGACACGCGGCCACTGAGGCGGCCGCATGCCGAGGATGAAACATTTGCGAAATAATGTTTTTTCCTCAAAGTGACACACTACCCGAGTTATGCTCAGTTTTTTGGCGAAGTTTGACACACCAAGCTCAAAAGGTTGCCCATCACTGTCTTAAATAAACACTTATCCCCCTGCACCACCACATTTTTTTCCTATAGGAACACAATTTTCTTGAAGAGATGGACTTCTCCATTACCATGCTTAAAAAGAAATACAAGCACAGATGCCAATAAACAGAAAATAATAAAAATACCACACCTACTTGGTTAGAAAACTCCCTCAGAGGAAATGAATTCTACAGATCCTATCCAATGGGGGGAAAAATTACAGAGTATTATGCTAAATATATAGCTCATTTAGCTGCTGTAAAAAAGAAGGAACTTTTACCAGTTGCAACAGCATGGATGGACCTGGAGAGCATTATGCTAAGCGAAATAAGCCAGTCAGAGAAAGATAAATATCACATGATCTCACTCATTTGTGGAATATAGTGAACAACATAAACTGATGAACAAAAATAGATCCAGAGACAGAAAAACACTGAACGGACTATCAAACCTCAGAGAGAAGACAAGGGAGAGTGGAGGGGTGTTGTTGTTGTTGTTGTTGGTGGTGGTGGTGGTGGTGGTGGTGGTGGTGGTAGTGTGTGTGTAAGAGGTCAACCAAAGGACTTGTGTGCGTGCATATTAGCATAACCAATGAACACAGACACTGGGGCAGTAGGGGCTTGTTCTGGGGGGTAGGAGTGGCCGGGGAGGCGTCGAAGTGGAAAAAAAGGAGACATATGTAATACTTTAAACAATAAATAAAAAAATAATAAAGTAAAAGGTGGAGGTGGGGGGGTCTTAGTAATTGTCTGACTGCTTTCTTATTACACTCCAATTCTGTGCAGATGGCAAGAATGACTATTTATCCTCACATCCCAGAATGTTGATCAAGGTCCTTATAGCGAGGAACCAATACTTTTTAGTTTATTAAGTTACGGAATAAAGATAGGATCAAATTGCAACATTAAGAAGAAGTTAATGCCTATCGGATAGGCACCTTTAAACTCAATTATTTTGCATCTATCTTAAAAGATCAATATTAGAAGGAAGGGATATGCATCTTAAATAGGCTGCAAGAGTTAACAAAAGAACTTCAAATTAGCAAATCCACCAAATAAACAAAAATACCAAAATAGCATCATGGTAGATATCCTTGCAAAGTATGCTTTCATTCAAGAAACATTTGCATACATAACTCAGAGTAAGGAGAGGAAACAACAAATTGGGATGATAAGGACCGGAAATAAAAGAGATAGAAAAAATGTAAAACTCATTAGGCCCATGATTTAAAACTGATAAAAATCCTGCACAAAGTAAGGATAACCCGCATTTCCAACAGTCCAGCTTCCCCCCATTACTGCTCCATTGTTTCTTTCTTTACCTGACAGGAATCTGCTTGGGCTAATTCTGTGGTGACCTTCAGTATTTGGCGAAGATTTCGTCCTTTATCTTCAACAAGGAGGTGAACCAGCAGCAGCAGAACATGCACAGGGATCATTGTAGTAATAGGGAGCAAGGACTCTACTGAAGTCAGCCAGTCACTCGCTGCAGACTCGTCTCGCAGTACCTCAAGGACCCTCCAGGTTGTAAATATTGAAGCATATGTGCTAGAAATGGGGAGCGCAAGCTTGAAGGGCAGCTGAAACATAAAAGCACAGAAAGGTATGAATAAAATGAGATAAACATATTGGTCGGAAATATATTTGACATGCATTTATGTTTTATATTTCATGATAAGAAATCAATCCTTCCAACAAAATGAGTACAGAATTTTCAGTGCTTTCTGCAAACTCTGCACACAGAGCTAATAGAATTACACAAGGAGAAAACAGTTGTTATAAGAAACACTGGAACAGTTTGCACTACTTTTCTTCCTATTTACTATTTGTTCCCAGTTAAGGCAGAAAAAAAACCAAAAAGGATCAATAAATAAGACCCAGAGGCAACACCGTTTGGAAAAGCTATTATCACTAAGAAAGTATTCACTAACGAGAGGAAAGATACAAAAAACAAACGGAAAACATTGCATTTGCCCAGCTTCAGACCCTGGTAAGAGGCAGCCTGGCCTGCGGGGACTGGGCCAAAATCGGCTCTCTGACATCCCCCAAGGAGTGCCAGATTGCAGTTTTCGGGTGAAGCACCCCGGAATCAGACTCCCTCCTCTCTGGTTCCGGGTGCGTCACCTGAGAACTGCAGCTGCCTAGTTGCCACAGCTCGGCAGCTCCTGTGTTGAGCGTCTGCTCCCTGGTGGTCAGTGCACATCTCAGGTACAGGTTGGAGCATCTGCCCCCTGATGGTCATTGTGTATCATAGCTACCGGCCGGTAGCTTAGGCTTTTATATATATAGATATGTATACACACACACACACACACACACACACACACACACACACACACACACACACACACTTTTATTGATTTCAGAGAGGAAGGGAGAGGGAGAGAGAGAGAGAAACATCAATGATGAGAATTATTGATTGGCTGCCTCCTGCAGGCCCCCTACTGGGGATTGAGCCCACAACCCAGGCATGTACCATACACTGGAATTGAACCTGGGACCCTTCAGTCTGCAGGCTGACATGCTATCCACTGAGCCAAACTGGCTAGGGTGCTACCAATTAAATTTTTTCAGGGTGGAGTGGGATACTACATTATTTGTATTTGCTTGTATATGCAAAGATAAGTAACTACACAAATAAAAAGGCAATTTATATACAGTAATTTTCATTTTCTATTTGCAAGGGTGGGAACTAGACAACTTAGAATCTGGGTGAGCAGGAGACTACACATTGTACACCATTTTATAACTTTAAATCATTGTTATGTATTATAATTTATTAAAATTATAATTTAAAAAATTAAATATCTAACTTATTATAGCTCTTTCTCTCCAAATACACCTTCTCCTCCAAAATGCAATTCATTCAAGATTAGAATCCATTTCTTTAGACTAAGAACACAGCATTGGGCATGAGATTTGAAAGACAAGGACTCAGCACAGCCATGGCAACAACTGGCTGTTACACAATCTCTGAGACTTGCTTTTTGCATTTGTAAAATGGAAGTTATGACTACCTTCCTGTTAAGATTACTGAGGTAGGGCAATCAGGCAGGCAGGCAGAGTGGTTAGGGGCAATCAGGCAGGTAGGCAGAGTGGTTAGGGGCAATCAGGCAGGCAGGCAGAGTGGTTAGGGGCGATAAGGCAGGCAGGCAGAGTGGTTAGGGGCGATAAGGCAGGCAGGCGAGCAGTTAGGGGCGATGAGGCAGGCAGGCAAGCAGTTAGGAGCGATGAGGCAGGCAGGCGAGCAGTTAGGAGCAATGAGGCAGGCAGGCAGAGGTGGTTAGGGGCAATTTGGCAGGCAGGCAAGCAGTTAGGAGCCAGCAGTCCCGGATTGCTAGAGGGATGTCCAGCAGTCGGACATTTCCCAAGGGGTCCCAGATTGCAAGAGGGTGCAGGCTGGGCTGAGGGACCACCCCCCATGCATGAATTTTGTGCACCGGACCTCTAGTAGTTAATAATACTGTATTGTATAACTGAAAGTAGAGTAGATCTCAAAAGTTCTCACCACACACACAAAAATTGTAATTATGTGTGATGATAGATGTTAACTAGACTTATTGTACTGATCATTCTTCTATACATACTAGTCTCTGGTGCACGAATTCATGCACATTGAAAGGATATTAATTAGAAGAAATATTTTAATATCACTATTTGTCCTTTCTCTATAATAGAAGTGTCAACCAAATCTACAATCGACAATGACAGATGGAAACACACACGTGCGATTGGCACCAGCGAGAGTTTTACATGTATCACGCATGTGCGAGTCAACTTAGCCTTTCACAGATACAGAACAAACTTGCTTAATTAGACCTGCTTTCTGACTTTGCCCAGTGAAGCATCCCAACTTCTTTCAGGTAATTGTCAGCAACACAGCCGTAAATATCAACACAAAGCAGATTATTATTATAGATCACATAGGGAGAACAAAGGGTAAAATATTTAACTGCAGCAGTGTTTGAATATATTGTGCTCAGTGAGAAAACCTGAAGTCATTTTCAAGCTCCACCATTTCTTCTTACTTCTTTTCAGTCAGGTCAAGTTTCTAAGCTTTCCAAATCTCCATTTTCCAGCTAATGAAAAGAAAATAGGATTCCACTGAGTCTCCTATCTATCTACTCCAGGTCTTCTGTAAGGATCAAATGAGATGAGGCATGGGAAAATGCTTCACAGACATTTGGTTACAGTGTAAAGTGTTTCTACCTGGCTATAAAACACGTCATGTTCCTGGGCTAAAGAAACTGCAAGGAGGCTAGTCGCTATGGAGAGAAAGCCAGGTATTGCTACATGATGGCATTACCGGGACAGTTGGACACTTTGCATATTAGCCTTTTATATATATATAGATGGCCACTGCTCATCATGGCAGCTCCTGCATTGAGTGTCTGCCCCCTGGTGGTCAGTGCACATCATAGCTACCGGTCAGATGGACACTTAGCCTTTTATATATAGACTGGAGGCCCGGTGCACGAAATTCGTACATGGAGGGGGGTTGGCCCTCCGCCCAGCCTGTACCCTCTCCAATCTGGGACCCCTCGAGGGATGTCCACTCTCGAGAGATGTTCGACTGCTCATTTAAACGGGCAGTCGGACATCCCTCTCACAATCCAGGACTGCTGGCTCCTAACTGCTTGCCTGCCTGCCTTCCTGATTGCCCCTAACCGCTTCTGCCTGCCAGCCTGATCACCCCCTAACCACTCTGCTGCCAGCCTGTTTGCCCCCAACTTCCCTCCTCTGCTGGCCTGGTCACCCCTAACTGCCCTCTCCTGCAGGGTTGATCACTTCCAACTGCCCTCCCTTGCAGGCTTGGTCCCTCTCAACTGCCCTCCCTTGCAGGCTGGGTGCCTCCCAACTGCCCTCTCCTGCTGGCCATCTTGTGGTGGCCATCTTGTGTCCACATGGGGGCAGGATCTTTGACCACATGGGGGCAGCTATATTGTGTGTTGCAGTGATGATCAATCTGTATATTACTCTTTTATTAGATAGGATAGAGGCCTGGTACAGGGGTGGGGGCCAGCTGGTTTGCCCTGAAGGGTGTCCCGGATCAGGTGGGGGTTCCCTTGGGGTGTGGGGCGGCCTGAGCGAGGGGCCTGTGGTGGTTTGCAGGCCGGCCACGCCCCCTGGTGACCCAAGGGGAGGCCCTGGTATCTGGAATTTATTTTCCTTCTACAATTGAAACTCTGTAGCTTGGAGCGGAGCCAAGCCTGGGGCTCCCTCCGAGGCCGGCAGCCATTTGTGTTGGGGTTATAATTGAAACTTTGTTGCCTTAAGCGGGTGGGCCCGGCCAGGGTGTGCGGAAAGCTTTGCTTCCCCTGTTGCCGGCGGCAACCCTGGCCTGCTCTCTCAAGCTCCATTCTGCCGCCATTTGTTTGAATTTGTTTACCTTCTATAATTGAAACTTTGTAGCTTGAGTGGAGGCTTAGGCCTGTCAAGGGCAGGCGGAAAGCTTGGCTTCCTCTGTTACCTAGGAAAACTTGCTCTCTGTGGCTGTAGCCATCTTGGTTTGGGTTGATTTGCATACTCGCTCTGATTGGATGGTGGGCGTGGCTTGTGGGTGTGTCGGAGGTATGGTCAATTTGCATATTTGTCTATTATTAGATAGGATATCAAACTATAATATTGTACACCTGATCTAATATAATGCTATATGTCAATTATATCTTTTTTAAAAAAATAATTACTGCCTACCATGCAACAAACAATGTCTCAGATATAAAGAATGCAAAGATATGCCCTAGCTGGTTTGGCTCAGTGGATAGAGCGTTGGCCTGCAGACTGAAGGGTCCCAGGTTCGATTCTGGCCAAGGGCACATGCCCGTGTTGTGAGCTCGATCCCCAGTAGGGGGTGTGTAGGAGGCAGCAGATCCATGATTCTCTCTCATCATTGATGTTTCTACTTCTCTGTCCTTCTCCCTTCCTCTCTGAAATCAATAAAAAAATATATTTTTTTAAAAAAAGAATGCAAAGATAAACTAGGATGTTATCTATTTTTTTAAGTATGTGGAAAGTAGAAAAGTATTAAACAACTGGCTAAATATTTTTAATTTTCTGCTCTATGGTCAGCTAAAAAAGATAAAGCAGAAACACTTAGGGTGGGAAAAATACAAAAATTTCAACAATTGTTGCAATTTAAATATTAACATGCTTAAAAAATAAAGGCAAAGCACAAAGCATGAACTGGGCCAAGATTCTTTCCCTCAGTGAGCTCATAGCATAGTTAGAGGTACAATATGCAACCCCTAAACTAAGCATAACATCCTATATAATAAAAGCCTAATATGCTAAGTGTCCAGTCGTCCGGTCATCCGTTCAACCAATCAAAGTGTAATATGCTAAAGCAGCTCCACTGCTCACTATGACTTGCACTGATCACCATGGGCAGACATCAACTAGTCAACTAGTCGCTATGGCATGCACCGACCACGAGGGGACAGATGCTCCGACTGGTAGGTTAGCTTGCTGCTGGGGTCCAGCCAATCAGGACTGAGCGAGACAGGCCAGACATTCCCTGGAGCCCTCCTTAGGTCCCTCCCCAGCTGGCCAACCTCCCACGTCCATCCCTGGCCCCAATCGTGCACTGGTGTGGTCCCTCGGCCTGGCCTGTGCCCTCCTTAATCTGGGACCCCTCGGGGGATGTCAGAGAGCCAGTTTCAGCCTGATCCCGCAGGCCAAGTCGAGGGACCCCACTGGTGCACGAATTTGTGCACTGGGCCTCTAGTTATTGAGTAAAATGCTGGGGACGCAAAGAAATGAATTCCGACACAGGGAGGCTGAGACCTTTTAGCTGGGTCTTGAAGAATGAATAGGTCAGGCAAAGGAGACAAAAAGTAAAGATTCCCCCGCAAAAAACTGGGAGAGTTGGGGCATGTTAAATTTATAGGTATGTGTGGAATAGAGTGTGCAGGACAGGTGCAGAAGAAAAGCCAAAAATAAATTGGCTTAAATTTTTAAAAAGGGTGATCAGCCTTGGCCAGGTGGCTCAGTTGGTTGGAGCACTGTCCTGTGGACCAAAAAGGATGCAGGGTCAACTCCTGGTCAGAAAACATACCGAGGTTGCAGGTTCGATCCCCCGATCAGGGTGTGTACAGAAGGCAAATGATTGATGTTTTGCTTTCCCTTCCTCTCTCTAAAAATCAACTTTAAAAACACATCTTCGCATGGGGATTAAAGGAAAAAAGGGAGTGATTATATATCTACTCAAAGCAGCATACTATCATCAGGAGGTGTTTATAGCCCTCAGAATATTCCTTCCTTCTCCCTCTCACCCAGCTAGTGAAGAGAAAGCCTCACTATTCGTGTGGATAAAAGATTCACACACCTGAGCAAGTAATAAGCTGAATACTTAAGTAGTAGAATCCTCAGTAAATATCACTTATGATTTAAAGGAACATAACTTTTAAACATAGTACATCCTGCCCTGCCCCTACCCCATGCAGAATCCAATCATTGCTCTGCATGGCCAAGTCAAGAGGGAAGGTAAAAAGCTACTAAAAATTTTTAGCCACATTTTGTACTCCTATCAGGGCAGATGCAAGAACTTCCTTCTCTTTATGCAAATCAATTAATTACATATTTCAAGTTTTACAGTTTTAGTCAAACACATAGGATTTAGGGAGCTGCAGGATACATTCACTTTGCCTACAGGCTAGTTTCTGCTGCATGCTCAAAGAGTCACAATGCCTGGATTTTTGCTGCTGGAACATTTAACACTACGTGGTTAAAAGGATCCGCTTTTGCAGATGAAACAACGATGGCACTAGCTTGCATTTGTGTAATTCCTCTCTCTGTGGAGACTTAAGATGCTTCACCAGTGTTACCTTATTGCAGCCTCATTCAATCTCCTTAAGGGTAGTACTTGGGAAATTAAGTTTCACTGAAGGCAAAACTGAAATAGCAAAAGAGAAAAGGTTGGCGAATACAGGCCTAGGAGCCAGCCACTAACCAGACATTCACAATAATGTAAAAAGGAACCGGAAGAGTGAGACTGAATGAGCATGCCTAGCAGGCGGAAAGAGGAATGGAGTGTGACAGGCCTGCCATCTTCTAGGGGAAGAGAGCAGAGTAGGGGCACACAGAAGACACCAACACCCAGGATGCCAGGGAACCGGGCCTAAGGTGCCATATTCAAAATGAAATCTTCCTTACAGATCTCAGAACTGCAGGCATTTGAGGAGATTTCCCACCTTGGACTGTGCCAGATCCAGCGACATGCTGCACTTATGAAACAGTCTGACAAGGACGTCCATGCCCAAGTAAGTGGGAGAAGCACCTGGTGAAACAGGGCTAGGGCCTTCTCCGCAGGATTCCTCAGGACCTTTACTACGAATGTACCTGGAAACTCGAAGAGAAAAAGGGTTCTACAGCACTTCCAACACTTATTTCACAACAGGACTACTTCCTCTCTCCCTGTCCAGAAAAACATACTAACGTCCACACAACTGCCCAACAATATGGTGAAGTTCACAAATAGAGTTTAAACCCAACACATAACACTCATCAGGAGGTGAGGTCACCTGCAGAGACATAAACCCACATTACCACTTCACTTTTATTTAAGGGAGACAAGGATGAACTTCATTACCTGTTGGTGGTCGTCTCTGTAGCTCCCTTGCTGTACCGTTTCTAAAAGTTTCAGGGCCAACTGCTGCCTCGAGGGACCGTCTTCATCCGTGGAGATGCATTCTTCCACGGCCGTGGAAGAAAGTATCTGCAGAACCGGCACTACTAGCAGCGAGGAGGACTTTGGAATTTTCTGACCGTCAGCAAAAGAGAGGAGCTTCAAAGCTATTCATCAAAAAAACAATTCATGTTTTTACAAACGAATACCACAGTGAAAACAAAATGCTATTTTGTTTAAGGGTGATAGGCAAGAACTTTCCTTACAACTGGGTCACACATAACTGAGATAATAAATCTTATCTTTTTGGAAATAAAAGGAAATTAAATAGTATCCAAAAACAAGTTATTTCTGTATATAACTGAAAACCTGATGAAACTCTTAGAAAAAAAATACATATCATTTGTCAGAAAGTATAAATCAACATTTTTAGGTCAATACAAATTTCTTTAAAATACAATTCAACTTTTGTCCTTGTTCTGTCAGATCCTTCTACTGCCTTCAACAAACAGAGCCAAGTGCGCAGAGTTCCTGCTCAGTGGAGAGCAAGACCAACGAGTGCGCGTGCCTTACAGGCCCAGCGGAGCACTGTATGAGATTAGTGAGTCAAGAAGGAGAAGCTGGGCTAGCTTTCCATTTTAATGCTGAGAAGCAGATCAGGAAAGTCTCCAAGTCTATAACCAGCATAACAGTCAAACCTAGTTTTACAAATGACTCTTTCTTCTAACATGGACACTCATTTACACACCAGAGCCACACGTGCAAATGCACAATGACTTCGTCACGTGTACAGTCTCCCCTAGACTAATAACACAACAAGTTAAGGCTTAACCTTTTGCACTCGGATGTCGAGTGTGACTCGACACGGTTAGCATCGGTAGCAGCTCTTTTTATACTCTTTGAATGTATCAATAATTTGAAATATAAAAAATCCAAATAAATAAGTTTGTATGAAAAAAAAACTCCAGTTTTTTTATTCTACTGCCGCGCTTTGTAAAATCTGGGGTATTTAAAAAATTAAATCCCGAGTAGAATAAAGGAATCGAGAAAAAAGCAAGCGAGTGCGAAGGGTGAAATGTACTTATTTCATGGTTACTGAATGAACCCTGATTTATGATGTTATTCATAGGCTTCTGAGCTAGATTATCAAAGCAATAAACTGATATCCCCACTATACCAAAGACAAAAAATTTTATAAGCCTTAAACGATTGTCAGTGAGCTGCCAGTATTTTATTACTAAATCACTTGGAAGTCAAACCTGAACGTAGTATGAAATATAAATACCTGTTTCTCTAACACTATTAATTTACATTTTTTTGTCTAAATATTAGTCTTAATCCATTATTGTCTCTGAGACATCATGAAAATTCATTATCTTTGACAAGGCATGAAATGCATATAATACGAATATTTATATACTCTATCATAAGTCTTCCAGGCAATTTTATAAACTGCTATTTACAATCATAATTGCTATTTAAGAAGCATAATATTGTATTAATGCTCTGAATTTTTCAAATGTGAAATAATCAATATACCCTTGGTTATTCTATTTTTTTTGAATGCTTGTTCCCATAATAGTAAACAATATTTCTTATTTTTCAAAAGACATGCTAACTCAGTAGTTTTCAATATGACTGATTCAATCTAACTAAGGCAACTTCAAATCAGAGACACTGGTTTAAAAAAACAAAAAGTCTGCTATCCATCAAATAATGAAAGTATTGGGGTGTTTGATCCTATAGCATCCTATTATATATGAACCACAACAAGAGTGTACCTTCAGAATTTAAAAAGGGAGTTCTCTACAGCTTCGGAATTTCTTTTTGTCACAAAAGAAAATCCATTTATGTGAAATATCCACAAAAGGCAAATTTATAGAGACAGAATGCACATTAATGGTGGGAATGAGGATTAACTATAAGTGGGCACAAAAAAATTGGCAGGGGGGAGGTGATGGAAATGTTCTAAACCTAGATTGTGGTTCTGGTTGCATAATTCTGTAAATTTCATAAAAAGACACTTTATTGTACACTTTTAAATCATAAAACTTACGGTAAATAAAATATATCTCAATAAAGCTGTTTAAGAAAACGTGGCCGTCAGAAGTAGTAGCACTAGCAAATTACACATGTGGGATGATGCCATGTTCATCGTTATAAGAAAAAAAGGCAGAAGTAATTCAGGAAAGGACCCGGGTGGAGGACACAAATGAGCATAAGGCCAACAGGCCAGGGCAGGGCAGAGATCAAGGCCACAGAGCAAGGGCCCTCCTCCACGTGCTAACGCCATTCCCAAGACAGACTGCAAGTGCAGGAGCAACCCACCCTCAAAATCATGATGAATTAAAATGCCCAGAATGATAGACTACACAATCAGTATTTATCTCAAGCACGTTTTTAAAATGAGGGTGGGACTGTATCAGTGTATGGTGGCACTATCCAACAATTCACACAGAATCTCCATTATCACACAGATTACACTGGACCCAATAAAGCTGGGCAACATTAATGTAAAAGCCGCATTTAAAGGTGTGACTTATCTGCTAATCTGCCAGACCCAACACCTTGATTCTTTACCACATCTTTTTTTTTTTCCCCCTCAAAAAAAAAAGCTCAAATGCTTTCAGATTTCTGCTTATGTCACATTGGCTACTGTTGCATAAGCCAAAGCAAATCAAATGACTTTTAAAAAATATTTTTATTGATTTCAGAAAGGAATGGGGGAAAGGGAGATAAAGAGAGAGAGATAGGAACATCAATGATAAGAGAGAATCGTTGATTGGCTGTCTACTGCATGCCCTCACCCAAACTGGGGATCGAGCCCACAACCATGTGCCCTGACTGGGAATTGAACCCTGTCAGGACCTCCTGTTTCACAGATCTATGCTCAACCACTGAACCACACCGGCCGGGCCACATCATTCTTAAATAGAACATTTTTGCCTCCCTTTAGTACCATTCCTCGCTTTTCTTTAAATAATACTGGAAAGTGAGGAGAATGTTATCTTTCATTTGTCTAACTAGGTTAATTAATAACCATAAATTAAATTTTGTCCAATGTGGCAAGAGTTTTGAAAAGTAAGGGTATAGTTTTCAAAACAAAAACAAATGCTAAACCATTATTGTTTTAAGGGTTTTATGCTATTGATTCTGAGTGTGCTGTACAACTATGAATAGCTGATATGACCTTCAATATATTTACCAATGTCACTAAATGATTCTGCACAAGGTAATACCTTGTTGGGCAAGAGAAAGAAGATTCTATGTGATAATGATTAAGAAAATTCCAGAACAGAAACTCAAAATATGCAGGACTTTACAGCATAACAGGATATACAGAGTTCAAGGGACTCCTGCCAACCCTCAGGGTATGTTTACTTTTTCCTGACGTCAGTGGCATTTACCTAGACTTAAGATTGGCTTCTGCTGACTTGAAGGAGTCTGTAGAAGTAGCAAAGCTATTCCAATTATGACCAGTTCAACAGGAAAATCCTAAAGAAAAGGAGAAAACACAATGAGTTTTTATGAAGTTCCCAGAGCCACGGCTTTATAACTTGTACCCAAGAAGAGTACATTCAGCATGAAGATTGTTAACCTGTTACAGTTGTGCCTCCATACCCGTGGGCTCTGTATCCACAGATTCAACCAAAAGCAAATCAAAAATACCTTAAAAATGGTCGATTGTTGCTGACGTGCACTATGCAGTTAGATCCATGATGGTTGCATCTGTACTGAACAGGTACAGACTTTTTTCCTTGTCCTTATTGCCTATTATTCCCTAAACAATACAGTATTAACTATTTACATAGCATTTACATTGTATTGGGTATTATAAGCAATCTAGAGATGATTTTAGGTGTGTATGAAGGGTGTGCATAGACTATATGCAAAAATTACACTAATTTATTTAAGAAACTTGAGCATTGTAGAGTTTGGTGTCCACAGGGGATCCTGGAACCAATCCTCCAAGGACACCAAGGGAGGGATGACTGAACACAAAATTATGAACAGTAAGCCTGTTCTCCTAAAGGAAAAATCGGCGAATGCCGGAGCACTCTTATATAAATTCAAAATCTTGTATCTGGCCAAAGAACAATAGGCTAAAAAAATAATTTACAGAAATAATACCTTAACACAATACAGTCACATGTCTTCAAAACAGTGAATCTTTGCAAGCCGCTAAAGACAACCGGAAATCCTGAATTTAAGAATATTTCGTTTTTGAGAAGTAGCTCAGTTGTCTACTTACCTAATACAGGCATGATTCATCTATATAACTTGCATAATAAATTATACTAAATGCATTTTAATAAATCATATTATAATGGAAGAAACATTAGTGCCTAGGGAGGCAGAGATTATTTTTAAATTACAGTAATTTATTAAGCATATTTAAATGCAGCAAAGCAATAACCATAGAAACTTTAAATCATTAATTTCACCAAGTATATGAACAAAATGAAAAAGAGAAAAAGGACATGTACATTAAGTTCCAATAAATAAGATGCAAGTGACATACAATATTATTTGAGGATTCTAAATACAGAAAACATTAACATATTATGGAACTAACAAAGAAAGGTCTACCACACTTTGCTAGAATTACTTCATTCTGAAATTTCACAGAAGTACCTGCAGAGCAGAAATACCTATAAATCATGAGGACAGGCAAGGAAAAAAGGATACGTTGAGGTAGTGCCACATTAAAGAAACCCTTTAGAGAAAACAACTTCATCTGAGCCACTCAGAAGTTATAATCTTGGGGATGCTATCAACTCTGGCACAAAGTAATAAATATCTATATATATAAAAGCCTAAGCAACCGTACGACTGGCTGACTGGCTGGTAGCTATGACATGCACTGACCACCAGGGGGCAGACACTCAATGCAGGAGCTGCCGCCGGTGGTCAGTGCGCTCCCACAGCCAACCTCCTGTGGCTAGCCAACCTCCCGCAGTCCCTCCTCCTGGCCGGCTGGCCAGCCCGATCGGCCCTGATGGGGACTGGGTGAGATGGCCCTGATCGCCCCGATCACTGGCCAGGCCAAGGGACCCCACCTGTGCACCAATTCATGCACCGGGCCTCTAGAATATCTATAAGTCATTTAAAAAGTGAAATTAATCACAATGCAAAATCTTCTAAAGATGTTATGGACTTAAAAAAAACAGCTAGCCTGGCCGGTGTGGCTCAGTGGTTGAGTGTTGACCTATGAACCAGGAGGTCACGGTTTGATTCCTGATCGGAGAACATGCCCAGGTTGCAGGCTCCATCCCCAGGGTGGGGCATGCAGAAGGCAGCCAATCAATGATTCTCTTTCAATATTGATGTTTCTCTCTCTCTCTCTCCCTCTCCCTTCCTTTCTGAAATAATATATTTTTTTAAACAGCTAAAGAGGAAAACTGATTTTTTTTTAATGGAATATATTCTAATTTGTGTCTTCACAGCTGATATATGTTCACTATTTTGAAATACAGTTGAGAACCATGAAGCAACTGTTATCTATTTGAGGACAATAAATGCATTTTGAAATAAATACGCTTACAGTATACACCATCACACTATTTTTTGCCATTATCTTTTCTTAAATTTCATTTCAAACTCTGCATGTTCATAAAAAAAAACAAAAAGAAAACCAGCATGAAGATTTAAATTTCAAATTTACCAGCTACCAAGAGGATCGGAGACAAAAGTATTCCTGTATTCGAATGCTATCATGGGAAAGCCTTTTCTACACAAGCTGTCACTGAAAGGGTCACAAAGTGGCTTTTCAGGGTTCTAAAATGGTCTAACCCATCTTACGTGGCTGCAACTTAAAGGTATGAAGGCAGAAACAAGAGTAGCCTGTTCAGAACAGAGGGTGCAAGGAAAAAGCTGGAGATGCAAGACACCAAAAGTAAGGAAAAGTCATTGTGGAGGATTAAACTAAATGATCTTACATTTCTTTCACTTCTGAGAGGTTACAGTTTGTTTGTTTGATTGATTTCTAACAGACACTAAAGATTGGTACCATTTCATGAGATCTTTTCATAAACGCTGTGTTGGACATCTCGTGTGCCACTTCAAACACCGCTGTAGTTACTCTTGCTTCAGACCAATGAGACATCCCGAAGCACAGGGAGTTAAAACGTGCCAACGAGGCAACAGAAGCCCAAGTACAAATATCTCCCTCTTTATTCTGGGTCCCTCGGGAGGGTTCTGAGACATTTCATACGGCTACTCAGAATACTCTGTGGGATGGAGCAACCGGTGCTTGTAGCAGTGGCAAACTTGCTAATATTTATATGGCCTCTCCCAGGGTCAATGTTTCGCTCTTCTTGGCCCTCCCACATGCTTCCTGTGACTGCACTTGCACATGAATGCCTGTTGCATCAGCCTCTGCTTTGTGGAAACCCAGGGTCTGTTTCTGTTTACTTTTGGGGGAACCAGGCTAATTCAGAGTCTACCTGGAAAAGGAAGGCAAATATTTAAAAAAAGGGGGAAATGCAATTGGAGTCTTCCCTTGGAGTCTACACTTTGGAGCACCACCTATGTACCAGGCGCTAATGTGCCTAGGGACGCTGCTGTGAACAGGATGGCAGGGAAGACAAAGTGTAAGAAAGCTCTATCAGAGGTAAGTATCTGTAGCAGACACGATGGAGACGGAGCCCAGCTCACAGTCTCCCAGGGCCTACCCTGTCCCCAGGGCAGAGCTGATTGATCCAAGCTGGGCCAATCAGACAATAGGGGCTTGATCAGATTCAGGATTTGTTTAGTCTCATTTTTTGTTTCTAAGATGACCAGGAGTTGTGTGTTCTTTCATCCAGAAGCATATAATGTGTGTTGCTCTTCTTTTTTTGATGTTAGTAGCTATTGATGTTCAGTGCCTAGTTCAATGAATTCATTAGGAGTTAGAGAAACATGTCAGAGTGCACCAAGAGGATACAATCAGCAGAATTCACAATGTAGAAAACTCTACAGCTCACATAAACCTGGTTTTTCAATACATACAAGGGGGGGGGGGGGGGGTGAGGGGGGCAGAAGTAGATAATACAATAATTATTAATAACAATATAAGAATAAACTGTTTTTGCATACTCACACGTGTAAACCTACTTTTTTCCACCCTGTATACTTCAAGGGAAAAAAAGGGAGGGAATGACCTTTAGTATAAAAGATCATGCACACAAAATTATATTATGATGTGTAGGCTTATGCATTTAGGTGTTAAAACTATTTTTAAAATGTAAGAAAGATACTCCTATAGAAGTCAGGACAGTCAGGGGACAGAGGAAGTTGTGATTAGGACTAGGCTTGTGGGAAACTTCTGTGGTGGCTAAAAAAGTTCAATCTGTGTGATGCTTACTAGGGTGTTTGCCTTATATGCAAATATATATATATATATATATATATATATATATATATATATGATCACCTGAGGGCCTAGTTTAAAATACAGATGCTTAAGCCTCACTCAGCCCTGCTAATTCAATTTCTCTAGGGGCAGGCCCCAGGCATTTGCATTTTAATAAACTCTGCCTAGTGATTTTTATGCACACTAGCTTGTAAGCTTCACAAACCTTGTCTGTTTTTACATAATTATTTGTAGCAAAGTGTTTGCCACAGAAGATGCTTACTAAATATATGCTAAATGTGTAGTGTGGGGAGGGGCAGATATACAATAAGATGGTCAGAGAATGATAGTAAAAACTGACTAAACTCTATAAAATTATAATTGATAATCATGTCACTATGCAAATGATTCTAGTACAAGCACAAAGGAACAATATGAGGTACAGTTAAAAACACACAACTCTTGGTAATTTAGCTATATAATATTTTCTATATATTTATCCATAAAATATTATCTGTCTATATTTTTCTATATATTATCTATTATATACCCAATAGGTAAAACCATATGTAGATATTATATAGATATATAATATAGATATAATTATACATCCGAGGGGATTTGATATTTTATCATAGTATGTATTTATTAATATATAATAGGCATTACATAATAAATGACAGATATACAGTATATTACTGTATGTTATCAATGCACACCACTACTATACATAAATATATTATACTAGAGGCCTGGTGCACAAAATTTGTGCATGGGTAGGGTCCCTAGGCCTGGCCTGTGATCAGGCCAATCTTCCCCAGCTGCTGGCAGCTGGCCCCGCCCCCCGCCACCACTGCAGCCCATCCTCTGTGTATGGGGCCACCAGCGGGGCGATTGGGGCCCCGCTTGCACCCGCCTTGGCCTGGTACCACCAGCGTCCACCACCACCTACTTGATTCCCCGTTCCCCATCAGGCGATAGGAGCCTGCCGGCCAGGAGGAGGGACCAAGAGGTTGGCCGGCAGGCCCCAATTGGGAGATCAGGGCCTGCAGGCTGGGGCAGCTCCTGCATTGAGCATCTGACCCTTGGTGGTCAGTGCACATAGTGACCGGTTGTTCTGCCATCTGGTCGATTTGCATATTATGCTTTTATATACACTGAGTGGCCAGATTATTATGATCTCTGAACGCATAATAATCTGGCCACTCAGTGTGTGTGTGTGTGTGTGTGTGTGTGTGTGTGTGTGTGTATACATATATATATACACACACATATATACATATATATACAAACACATATATACACACAAACACATATATACACACACAAACATATATACACATATATACATATATATACATTATACACACACACACACACACACATATACACACATACATACACATATTAGAGGCCCAGTGCATGAATTCGTGCATGGGTGGGGTCCGGCCAGCCTGGCCAGTGGGAGGGGACATGGGCGGTTGGCTGGCCTGTCTGCTGGTCGAACTCCTGGTCGAGGGGACAATTTGCATATTAGTCTTTTATTATATAGGATATACACTGAGTGGCCAGATTATTATGCATTCAGAGATCATAATAATCTGGCCACTCAGTGTATATAGATAATAGTATATAAAAATAGTATTATTTAGAGTCCAAGCATAGAAACCAGTCTAACTTCAAGATTGTCAAATTGACCAATGATTACTTGAGTCTTCATCTTTCACCAAAACACATTCACTCTCTCCATTTCCTTGCCTGCCATTCACTCCCTTAATCCAATTTGTTCCTACCACCACCGCTACACTGAAACTGCTTCCTCTAATGTGGACAATAAACTTCCACCTGCTGCATCATAAGAGTACTTACTTTTCTGATCTTACTTCACATCCTCTCTCCATGGCAATGCTGACTATTCCCCTTTTTGAGAGATTCCTGCCCTTGATTTTCATGTCACCTGTCTGAAGAAGACCTGTCTCTTCTGCTTGTCATACAACCTTTAGCCCTACTTTCCCAGACTCCTCTATCAGTACACTCCAAGTATCAGCAGTCCCTGCAGTTCCAACCCAAGCCCTGTCATGCAACCCCATAGTTAAAACTTAAAACTCTGACTCTAAAGTAAATGTCTACAAATCTATACCTTTAGTTTAGGCTTCTATCCTGACTTTCCAAACCATACAGCCAACTGTTTATGATCCATACATACATTAAACCAAGCATATCTCAAAACAAAGTTGCCAATTTCCTTCTAACATCAGCTACCACTTCCAAAAGTGAATGACACTATCCAGTTGTCCAAAATAGAAAACTAAAAATCTACCAAGGACCCTCTCCTTGACCATCTAGTCACCACAAAGCCCTATTGGTTTCATCTCCTATATTTTTATTTTCCCATCTTCATTTCCCTAATTAGCCCCTTGCTATAAACCGGATTGTGCCCTTCTAACCCCAAATTCACATGCTAAAGCCCTACCTGCCAATGCAACAGTTGTTGAGTAAAGAAGCAATTAAAGTTAAACCAGATCACAAGAGCGGAGCCCTATTCCAGGAGGATTGTGTCCTTACAGGAAGGAACAATAGAGAGCTCACCCTTGCTCTCTACCACGTGAGGACACGGCAGTTGTCCACAAGCCAGGAAGATAGAGAGCCCTTGCTAGGATTCAAATCAGCCAACATCCTGATCTTGGACTTCCTAGGCTATAGAACTGCAAGAAAAAAATGCTGTTGATTAAGCCACCCAGTCTATGATATTTTCTTACGGCAGCCCTAGCAGTCTAAGACATCCCTCCTCATTTCCTGCCCCATAAGTGCTACCCTGTTCTAAACCCTCCTCCACTCTACCGTCAGAATAACCTTCCACACACAAACTAGCAGGGCACCTCTCTGCTGAAAGGTCTTCAATAGCATCCTATTACCGAGAAGATAAAATGCGAACTCAACTCTGGGCCTTATCTCCTATACCTTGGCCCTTCAACCATACTCAGCACCTTCTTGTTTTCTGAGCGGGCCTTGCTGGCCTGCTCTCTCATGCTTCTGTGCCTGGGCACATGCTGTTCCTGCAGCCGGATGCCTTCCAGCCTCTGGTGTGGACCAGGCCAACTCGTATTCAGCCTTCTCACATCTGAACTCATGCCCTCCTTTCCTTAACTGTGCCCTTTAAATACAGCAAAGCATTCACCTTACTGTATTGTAATCATTTATTTCCATGTCTGTAAGCCCCTTGAGGTCACGGAATGCACCTTTTCATCTATGTATTCTATAGGACCTGGCATATAATAAATGTTCATTACTTGTGTCCTACATGAGTAAATGGAAAAGTGACAGAGTGGCAGATACTTAACTGATGCGCTAAAGAGTATTTAGTGATTCGTTTTTTATAATAAATGATGACATTAGTAGTTGTACATTAGTATGATCTAATCATATGAGAGCAACACACCCCTTTGATATGATAAAGTATAAGTGCGCACCCACCCAGCTCCTTCATATAAGACCCACTGAAGTGATAACTGACTCATTAAAATTTCTTACTATCCTTACCTCCTTCAGCAGTTCAACACTTCGCTCCAAAAGGTGAATTAAAGATGTGCATTCCCCAGTTATCTTCAAGCTGACTTCACAGACGCACAGCAGCTGAAGGGTCAGCTGGGTAAGCTGAATTTTCCAGAAACCAGGGTGACGCGAAAGGCTTAAATACACCTCCTCAATAAACAGCATCACTTCTGTTGTCTGTATCAGATCCTTTGTCTGTTTTAAAAAGTCGTTATATAACATTACAATGAAGTACAAACCAAAGAATAATTTTAAACTACACCATAAACGTTAAATATTTTTGCCTTAAACTTATACAGTCTTAAGGAGAGGCAGAAATGTACACAACTCAGATGGGATTAAACTATACATCTCTGCCTTTTCCTTCTGTCACTATGGTACACAAAATAATTGCTACTGTTTTTATTACTGCTGCCTGGCACCAATTGTTTTCATTTATTTTTCTAACTTCTCTGAGTGCAGATTTCTTAAGACAAATTACATGACAGTGCCAACATCTTGAAGGAATTTAAAGTTGGTTCAGAGTTCTCCAAATGAACTCTCCTTTCTAAAACTGCAACATAATTACCTGATAGTAAAGGGCTAGCATGTTATTCTAATTCACTATAAGTCTTTCATCTGCAAGGTAGTTGCTCAGAGCACCTTAACTGAGAGCATCATTTCCACTCTCAGCAGGCATGAGGAAAGACCATATTCAAATGGCAGGGTATCTTCTCCACAGGCTAATGGATTAGATAGGAAAGACTTGGATGCTCTTGAAAAATCTCAATTCAATTCAAGGCCAGCTATTCTGATCATAATTCTGGAGTCAGCATTAAGGATATGGTCCTGCTAGCAGACACACTGGCATTTCCCAGAGATTAGGTTACAAACAATGAACCATCTGCTTCAATCAGGAGCCTGTGTCTGTTAAATTCATCAACAGGAAAGCCTACAGTTGACCAGCTGTACCTTTCACCAGTCATTACCACCATAATAACCCCAAGTTATACACAGAGAGAAAAATTCATTCCTAGCAAACGAGAAAAAAGATATTATAAGATCAAGGGGGAGGAGATAGTCCAAAATACCAAGTTATAAAAAAATAAATGTAAAAGGTTCAGTAAATTATTTTGCTTTTTTGCAAATATAGAGTGGGAGAGGCAAAAGGCCACCAAGAAAAGGAAGGGACTTAAAATTAAGTAAAGCCTCATGTCTGACATTTCCTTGAATGCACTTTTTTGGTGCATAACCGAAATTTTCCATAATAAAAAAGCTTTCGAAAGACAACCTCAGCAAGTTAGCATTAAAGGCTCTCTAATCTTTATCATTACCACAATTCTTAACAAGAACAATTTTAAAGTGAAATAGATCATGTACAATGGTAACATGTATGATGACAAGAGCCACAATGAAAAAGAAAGAACTGCTAGGACCAAAGTCAACAGTGAAGTTTAAGACAGGTAAGTCCCAATAAAGAAAATATAAATTGAAGGGCAACTGGCATGAGAAGAAAAGGCAATAGGAGTTCCACTGACCGCCATCTGATCATAGGGCAGTAGAGTGGCATGGCTATTTCTAAAAAAATTTTAATGAATGTGATTCTATTCAGGTGCTCAGTACTGTATTCAGCACTAAGAGGAACATTTCATAGTAACACAGTCTGAGCACCAATAAACTAGAGAATTCCTGCCATAGGACAGTGAAGCCTGGAAACCATTTCATATGGAGAAGTATGAAGTTGATGAAGGAAAGGAAGAAGAGAGGGAAAGGAGAGAAGGATGGAAGGGGGAAAAGGAAGGCAGAGAAAAACAACATAGGATGCAGATAGGCTTTTGAAAAAGCTTGTTTTTTTTTCTGAGAAGAATTATGACTGAGTCAAATCTTAGGAAAATGCAGGTAAATTAGAAGAAGTACTTGCTAAAAGGAAGGAGGAAGGGAGGGAGGGAGGGAGGGAGGGAGGGAGGGAGGGAGGGAGGGAGGGAGGGAAGGGGGAGGGAGGGAGGGAGGGAGGGAGGGTTTCCTTGCAAAATAGTTTTTAAAGAGTATAAGAAATGCCTGTAATCAGTGGGAACATGGATTACATTGCTGCATTCAGATTCCTCATTCTAAAAAAGCCAGTATGTTCAGTGATTAAATGTGTTTATGTTGCTAGTTCAATTTGTTTCAAATGGTGTATCCCCCTTTTTTTTCTCTCACCTATCTCAACTATATTAACAAGTCTTATATTCCCAGAAATATTCCACAGAGCTCCCTTTGATGAGTATTTAGGCTTGTCCATATAGGCTCATGAAGATGAAGACAAACCTCTATCCAAGGGCAGAGAGCAGGGTAACGCAAGCAAGGTGTGGTAGAGTGTACCCTAGTTCAAGATGTTCATCACATTGCTTTATTGCCCACACAGAACAAAAGCTTGTGAAAAGCCACAGGAGAATTCATGTTAATTCCCTTTTCTCTGCCTTGATTACAGAAAGGCCAATTTCTGAGTCACAAAGGCAAGATTCACTCTCATCATTCCTTGCTAGCACAACTTAAAACAGGTCATCTGTGACCACAAGTGATCACTTTGAAAAATATTCTCTCCATCCACTAAGCAGCACGGTGCTCAGATTCTAGGAAAAGGACAAACCCGGATGATGGGACGACAGGATGGCCTGACAAATGAACCACTACATTAAAATCACAACACACTGGCAACTGCAGTTTTTGGTGTGTGTGTGTGTGTTGTTTTTTTAATCTGCAGTTATAGAGACATTAGCTCAGATTTATCTCTCCCCTGAACTCCCTAGGCATTTTATCCATACCTCTGTTAAACATCTTTCATCCACCCACTTTGAATTATTAAAATTTATATACGTGGTTTAACTCCCTTACTAGACCCTGGGCTTCTCAAAAGCCAGACCCGTCAGGGCCTCGCACATGTCGTAAGGGGACACGTGGAAACGGAAACCGAGCCAGCACTCGGCCGGTCAGCCCTGGGTCCCAGGGCTCTGTCTGCCCCGAGATACACCTTTTTCCAATTTGCACAAAGAGATCTTTCTTATTTTTTTTCTGATAACTCGCTTAGTCTCTTGCACAAGGAGAAATTCAACTCAATATTCTTTTTCCTGAGAAGCCTTTCTTAAGCAAAGTTTTCACTCCTACTAATCCTAACATGGAGTGTGCTGATTTACATATCTGTGAATTTAGTTAACATTGTATACATCATCAGTGTTAAATCTAGATTTGGTTCCTTCGTCCTTTCCAAAAGCCTGCAAGCTTTTCCGGAGCCAGGACTGCGCCCGAGTTTGCCAAGTCACAGGGGTTCTACTTCACACATGACCGTGCCAATCAGCCCGTGCTGATGCTCCGAGGGCAGGAGGAAAGGCTTTACCTGCAGACACGGGACCATGTCGCAACACAGCTGAAGGATCTGCTGCTCCAGCATCGATGGCTGTTCTTCGTCACGAAGAACCCGGGGTTGAAGGAGGACCTTCAGCAGGGCTAGTCTGAGTTTAGCATATTCTTGCAACTGGGATGGTTCACAATAGAGATACCAGAGAAATGGTGCCATTATCTGGACGCATGAAGCTTCCGACCTGCAAATCAGGTGACACAAAAGCCAGTCACAGAGGATCAAGCAAGCAAGTGTCCGAGTGTCAACTAATAGCTCATCACCTACCATGAACTGTGTTAGCAAGTGTTAACTATGTTTCATGATTCTTCTGTTCCACCAGGACCTACCTATCCCCTCACCAAACAGTGCCTTGTGTGCTGGAGAAAATGACAGCGCCCGGAGACCATAAGCCTGCTGGCCAGGACTAAGGGTCTCTACCTGCACCCTAGCATAGCATCTACCTAGTACATCTCACCCTAGAACAGCATCTACCTAGTACATCTCATCCTAGAACAGCATCTACCTAGTACATCTCACCCTAGAACAGCATCTACCTAGTACATCTCACCCTAGAACAGCATCTACCTAGTACATCTCACCCTAGAACAGCATCTACCTAGTACATCTCACCCTAGAACAGCATCTACCTAGTACATCTCACCCTAGAACAGCATCTACCTAGTACATCTCACCCTAGAACAGCATCTACCTAGTACATCTCACCCTAGAACAGCATCTACCTAGTACATCTCACCCTAGAACAGCATCTACCTAGTACATCTCACCCTAGAACAGCATCTACCTAGTACATCTCACCCTAGAACAGCATCTACCTAGTACAACTCACCCTAGAACAGCATCTACCTAGTACATCTCACCCTAGAACAGCATCTACCTAGTACATCTCACCCTAGAACAGCATCTACCTAGTACATCTCACCCTAGAACAGCATCTACCTAGTACAACTCACCCTAGAACAGCATCTACCTAGTACATCTCACCCTAGAACAGCATCTACCTAGTACATCTCACCCTAGAACAGCATCTACCTAGTACATCTCACCCTAGAACAGCATCTACCTAGTACATCTCACCCTAGAATAGCATCTACCTAGTACATCTCACCCTAGAACAGCATCTACCTAGTACATCTCACCCTAGAATAGCATCTGCATTTCACACTAGAACAGCAACTGTATCTCACATTACATCTCCAGCATCTGTCTTTGGTGAACAGCAGAATCATGAGAACCTTTCAAGAATTATAGATGTCAAGACCCATTTTCCAGGAATATAACCCAGGCATGCATTTTCAGAAACACTCTGTACATGAGGTTCTATATAAAACAAAGCCACAAAGACAACACAGGAAGATTATAAGTTAATATTTACTTGTGAACAGGGTGTGCAACTAACTGCACCTTATGCCTTTAAGGTGATTTGATCCTCACTACAAACTTATAAAATAAAAAATATATTATATCCCAATTATGCAGAAACTGAGGCAGAAAGAGGTGAAGTGACCTGCCAAGTCCCTCCTCGTAAGCTATTCCTATGCAGAGGAGGAAGGCAAACATTACCAATCTATTGTATCTTTAGATTTCAATATACACTGAGTGGCCAGATTATTATGATCTCTGAACGCATAATAATCTGGCCACTCGGTGTACTTCTCTTGAGTACCTCATTTATTTGATATCAAAGATACTATAAATCATGCACTTGATCAGTTTTCCCCTTGCACTGGCTGATAGAAAGCTCAGGGCAGATAGGTGGTTGATCTCCAGCAAAAGTCTAGAATACTTTTGGTACCCATTTGAGATACAAACACACTGAGTGGCCAGATTATTATGCGTTCAGAGATCATAATCATCTGGCCACTCGGTGTATATCCCAGTAACTCCAAGTCCAAAGTTACTAAAATGCCAAAATGACCTTTCAAATGTAAAATTTCATCATGCCATTAAATAGCTTGAAAGAGTTTACCCTTAAAATATTTAGTCCCATTCACAAACCCTCCATCATTTTGCCTCTGCTTATCTTTCCGGCCTCCTTTCTGGCTCTTCTCCACTCTCCACTGAGTCTCCCCTCTAGTCATCCAGGCTTCTTTCTCCCTTGTTATTCCCTCTGCCTCTAATTCTGTCCCCTTTCTCCCTTTCCTGCTCCTTCCTCTGCCTAATTTCTATCGTCTCTCAGTTCTCTCCTTTAAAATGACTTCCTGAGGGCCTTCCCTGACACCTATCCTGGGTCGGAGCCTTATTCTATACTTCCAAAGGACAATGACTTTATTGCCGTTGTAATTCAATATCTTTATCCCTTGCCAGACTATAAGCCAAATGAGGGCATGGACCATGGATTTCTGTGTACTTCTGTATAACCAATAACTGTACACAGTAGGCCTTCAAAGAGATCTCAGTCAATCACTAAATTAACTGATTCAGTTACACTAAATTTAGAGTAGTTTTACAATTTGCATATACCAATTCAAATTTTAATGTCTTTCATATTTATTATACATAAAAAAGTATTATATACAAAGATAAACCAGGCATTATCTATTCTTAAGAAGCATAGAATCTAATATGGGCAATCAGCTTTGTTCCTGAACTTGAGTATAGAAAGTGAAAATTGCTAAAAGAAAGGTATGTTGCATGAAGGAAATACTATTTGAATTATGATTGACAATGTAACTTTATAACATACATTCCACAGCAATGTGATTTCAAAACATCATTAACAATAATCTTAAGTTATCAAATTGATAAGATTTAATTAATTTATTCATTTATTTATTCGCTTTGCAAAATGTACTGAATACCATACCATTCACTCTTCTATGTGCTAGAAACAAAAACAGATTAGATGCTTGCTCTAATGGAACTCACAGTCTGGAGGTTAATTTTTTTTCCTCAAGAGTAAAAATACTTATACAATCTACAAAAAAAAAAAAAAAAACACACCACAAAAGGACTTTTTTTAGTTAATAATTATTACTGAAACATATTTCTTTATCAAACCATCCACTTTAGGAAACTAAAAACAGCTTCGTAGATCAAGCAAGCAGATGATGTATTATGAGTTAGACTACGAAGCACAGGTTTCCAGAAAAGAGATTTAAGAAACATTGTCTCCCCATTTCTCTCTAATAATGTGTTCCCCACAGAATAAATACTCTCCAGGTGTTAAGAACATCCACGAATAGCTTATCAGTTTTCTCCCACTTTGAGATGTTGAAGGTGAAATGCAAGGTTCATATACAAAAATATATTTCCAAGATGCTGTTATTATTTGACAGCAGGAGCATAATGTTGAACTTTCTTAAGGACAACATGCTATATGCATTTAAAACTCCCCTTGGCTTAATCCGTCCCGATTTTATATATTGCATTACCGAAGTGGTATCTAATGATTAACTATCACTTCAGTACATATGTATGAAATTACCAGGGCTTAAGGAGAAAAGGGAAATAATAAAACATAATCTGAAATCCCAAAGTGATTAAGAATGTTTAAAAATGTAATCAAGTATATCTACATATACGTCTTTAATCTTTCTGTTTACCACGAAGGGAGAAGGGGCGAGGAAAGGCCTGAAATGAGAGTCAAAAGCTGAGGCTTCCAGCCCAACGCCACCATTAACCTGCCATGTGACCTGAGCAAGTCATTTAATATTCCTCAGCTCCCTCAGCCGGAAAGTAAGTTAGACTAAAGTATCCTGGTCTAGGGTCCACGACATCAATGTCAATTTATGCACTTCTCAGTTCCATGAAGGTGAAGTTTTTAACATCACAAGGCCTTCTACTAGTATAAATGAATGCAGAACTTAGTTATAAAATAATGCCCCACCCTGGCTGGTGGCTCAGTTGGTTGAGGCACCACGCCATACATGGAAAGGTCCTGGGTCTGATTCCCAGTCAGGGCACATACCGAGGTTGTGGTTCAATCCCTGGTTGGGGCACATGTGAGAGGCAACTGATCAATGTTTCACTCTCACATCTATGTTTCTCTCTCTCCCCCTCCCCGCTCCCTTTCTCTAAAAATCAATAAAAGCATGTCCTTGTGTGAGGATTAAAAAATATACATATGTAGGGTGTCCCCCCAAAAAACGGTATATACACACTTTGAGTAATTATAAAGGCAGCGTTTACTAAAATACATTTCATTTTCAAAATTGAGCTATCAGCTGTTGAAGTGTGTATACATTTTGGCAGACACACTGTAATATATATATAATATATAGTATATATAAAATAATACATATATGTTATATCTTCTAAATGTATTATGTATGGAGTATCAAAGCTTTATGCCCTATTTTATATTATTGCTAGGAAAAAGTAATTGACTTATGTTATTTTGCTTTATATTAATTGTTTAACACAACTATTAAAATAATTTATTATTAGCCCAGCCAGTGTGGCTCAGTGATAGAGTGCCCATCTATGAACCAGTTCTATTCTGTCAGGGCTTGATCACAGTAGGGGGCATGTAGGAGGCAGCTGATCAATGATTCTCTCTCATCATTGATGTTTCTATCTCCCTCTCCCTTTCCCTTCTTCTATGAAATCAATAAAAACTTTTTAAAAAAATGATTTATCATTAAAAAATTTTAAAAGTTGTAGTAGTTTACTGAATATTTCTAATCAACTTTCCTAAATAACCAACTGCCTAACTTCTTTAATAACAGCTGTTCTCATATTTATATCTGAACAATCAAGAAACATGGGAGGCCCTAGCTGGTTTGGCTCAGTGGATAGAGCATTGGCCTGGGACTGAAAGGTCCCGGGTTCGATTCCGGTCAAGGGCATATACCTTGGTTGTGGGCACATCCCCAGTGGGAGGTGTGCAGGAGAGGCAGCTGATGGATGTTCCTCTCTCATCGATGTTTCTAGTTCTCTATCCCTCTCCCTTCCTCTTTGTAAAAAATCAATAAAATATATATTTTAAAGAAAAAAGAAATATGGGAGGTTTTTGTTTTACTCTTAAAAATATTAAACTACATATGCTCAAAGACTTTTCTTCAGGAGAAGACACTGTAGTGAAAGCAGCTTAAAAAAAGAAAAAGCCAAGTTCTAAAATTAGCATACGCCACTCCATCGCCCTCGCTTATTTCACTTTACATTACCTTTCAGGGCATTGCTGGAAAAAAGCTGTCAGCTGCTGCAAAAGCACGGGCCAGCAATCAGGTCTGTGCTCAAGCACAGTGATCAAAGGCTGAGGATGATTTCTGAAAAACACAGGAAGTCACATTGGAAACTGTCATTTCAGGACTACACATTCTCAATATCCAAATATAGCAGAAAAGGAAAAAAAGCCAATGCCATCTAGAGATTTTTTGCAGAATTCATAACTGCCACAAACTCTCATTTGCTGCATTGTTGCACAGTTGGCTCATTAGAACTGACATATTTTTTCCTTTAAGCTGTTTTGCAGAAAAGAGAATGAACCCGGAGAGTCTGAGAGACCCGAATCTGAGAACAGACTCTCTGCCACTTAACAGCTCTCTGACCGACCAAGCTCCTGATCCAGCAGCTGTCTCCTCTCCATCCCTGATGCCTTCACTCCTGAAAGTCATGCCTCCCCTCCTGCTGTTCTCTTTCCATACCTGGAAGGTTCCATTTTCTCTAACATTGCCCCAACTCCTAAGCACTGGATCTCCTTCTCCGTTCCCCCTCCCCCCACCATTCCTCTCAGTGCATGGCTCTGCGTTCCCCCAGTATATTTAAGAAGAAGAAGAAAATACTTCTCCCATCGCAAACAACAAACTGTTTAAACTGAAAATGTTGGAAATTTCTCTTGAATGAGGATAAATCTTTTTATTTGGGCTATGTGCATGAAGATACCTAGAAATATAAATGTAAATATATATATATATATATATTCACACACATACATACACATATTTATTATAAAATCTGAAATATTCTTAAGAAAAAAAAGCACAAATAAGTTATTTTAAATAGTTCAAAAAGTCTACTAGAAACTGTAAATTTATTATATTTTTTAACTATGAAGCATTACACCACATTTTAGTTAATATGGATGTGGCTTCTTTCCCCCCAAAATTTGTTTTAAGTAAAATGTAAATGCTGTCCTGGCCAGTGTTGCTCAGTGATTAGAGCATCGGCCCAAACACCAAAGGATCTTGGGTTTGATTCCTGGTCTAGGGCACAGACCTAGGTTGCAGGTTTGATCTCCAGCCCAGTTGGGGTGTGTGTAGGAGGCAACCAATTGGTGTGCTTCTCTCACATGTTTCTCTCTCTCTTCCTCTCTCTTTATCTCTCTCTCCCCCTCCCTCCCTCCCTTCTACTCTCTCTAAAAATCAATGAAAAAATGTCCTTAGTGAAGATTAACAACAACAAAAAATGTAAAAGTCATTATAAATTCAAAAGTTCAAAAATACAGAAGTATCCATCTTTAAAAAAAACAATGGAAGAAAGGATGGAAAGAAGGAAGGAAGGAAGGGAGGGGCAGACTAGTTACCGAAATGATTTAAGAATGTGTGATCACCTTACCAGCAATATCAGTATCACCTGGGAACTTATCAGAAATGTAAATAATTCTCAGCTCCAGCCCAGACCTGATAGCCCTCCAGACAGTTCTGATGCACTGCCATCAAGCAGTGGTTCTTAACCCTGGTCTGCAAGCCAGGTTCATCTGTGGAGCTCTTTAAAAAACACCAATGTCTAGGTCTCCATTAGACTGAGGTTGCTAGGCGTGGAGCCCAGGCACCAGCCATTGTTAAAAACCCTTCTAGCAATTCTCTTGTGTTGCCAGGGTTGATAACCACTGCCAAGTGAACCACCACAGAAGAGGGAGGTTGTTAGGTTAGAAAGTTTTCTGATTTTTGTTTTCTCTTAAACAGGAAAGTATGTCACTTCCATCACATTGAAACACTCACCTTAAACACCTCTCTGACACTACTACACAGTTTCTGGGTATTATAACGCCATCTCTCTCTCTTCTCCTCAACCGCACCTAATCTATCACGCACTAACTTCACTGGCTGGCTGCAGGTTTTGCTAATGCACAGGCTATTTCTGACTGATCAGGTTACTGCCATTATAAGGGATCACTCAAAGCAATTATTTTTATGCCAAAACTCAAATCATATAAAAATCACTTTTCCAAACTCCAAACTCTTTGGCAGTTAAACCTACCTAGAACTTGCTTCTACTACGGTTGTCACAGATATTAACAAATGTAACAAATCCTAAAAGCGTCTCAGGTACGCATCATTGCCCAAACTTCTTAGATTAAGAGTTCAATAGGTCATGTTCAAGTAAACATCAGTAAAAAGATCAGAACAGCAACTGCCATTATTTTATCTATGGGTTTTCCTTCTGACAAGCACCATACCGAAATGAGGAGCATCAGATATAACCACCACTAACCCTCCAGTTAGTGGGGGCATTTATAACTATTTAAAAAGAAAATCCAACAAGTCACCACATAGTTTTTGGGCGATTATAAAGCACTGAAGTGTTTTTAATAATACTCTTCCAATTCATTCGTTACCTCTTCTCACTCCTCAACCCCTAAAAATGTTAAGGATCCATCTCCTTTTGAAAAGTTAGTTTTTGCCCAAATTAAATCAGGCCAACAGGAATAAGAGACAGGTGACTTTAAAGTCGGATGAGAAATGATGCACACGTGGCAGAACACTCTGCTGTAACTCAGCTTCTACTTCACTGGGGTTGTGAGAACCACCGTCTAGCAGCTCTAGCTTTGCTGCTTGAAGCCCGAGTCCAGCTTTGCTAGCTGCTGAATTCTGCAAATTCTACTTAGTATCTCAGACTTGAACTCTGAAGATAAGATTGAATAGAATATAGTAGGATAAGGATTCTCAGATTAATTATTAATTTTGACATCTGGATAATTAACTTTTTCACAGAAATGATCATGTCAGATCTAAGTAGAAATATGGTAGGAAATATACAATATTGATTCCAAGAAACTGAAAACCTTAAGGGAGAAGTAAAGTCCAAAATAAGAACAATGAATCTTCCTGTTAACATTTGATTACTAATATTATACTATTTTAACGGGGTACAACAAACCTAAATTAATCATAATTGCAAAAACTTTGTTTTAATATGTTAAGCATAATGAAGCAAAGATAAATTGGGATGTAAATGCACATATAAAATAAATGAGGCCTTATGCTTAAGTAATAGAATGGATGCATTTTCCAAATCAGTATATTTTATCGTGCAACTGCCATATGTAAGGGTTTCTCAATCTTGGCAGTACTGACATGTGGGTCAGACAATTCTCTGTTATGGGGGTTGTCGAATAAAGTATATGTTTAGCAGCATTCCTGGCCCCTCCCCTCTGGAAGCTAATAGCATTCACCCTAGTGATGACGATCAAATGTCCCCAGACATACCAAATGTCATCAGGGGGGCAAAACTGCCCCTGGGTACGAACCACTTCACTAGGTAAAATGACAAGCACTATGAGAGGCACAGAGCCGATCAGAACATCGTACCAGCCTGAGTTATTGAAAAAAAAACACAAAAAACTATGATTTCATCTGCACCCTTTTTCACACTGAACCAAAAGCAATCAATCAATAATGCTCGAAATTGTAAGTTTCTTATAAAAATATAGTCAAATATTAACAGTAGGTGTGTGAGAGAAATTAAAATGGAAAACAACTAAAATTATGCCTTTGCAAAATATAGAATCATTTTCCAAAATAAATAAAGCAGCATTAAATAATGTACATACTAATTTGGATATGACAGAAAATAGTTATTTTCCTATTTAAAATATTATAATTTGAGCATTTAGAATGTCATAAGGCTAAGTATAGTTCACTCTTGATGTATTCAAGGACTGATTATTAAATTTATGGGTTATTCAAGAGTTTTCTTTCTTCCTCTCACTCAGTGCTTGTTAGCCATTTTATTTCCTTCAAGAACATATAACTGAGAAAGGTCAAGGTACGTGAAGGATCCACAATTTAAACAAGTCAACTTTGCTCTTTATTAGAAGCATGGTTGATCACAAAAGAAATAATGTGGTACAAAAGAACACCAAAACAAAACCTGGGTTATGCCTTAAAACTTCAATTATTCCCAAACCTGCTATTCAAGTTATAGAGTAAGTTGACTACAATACTTCATTCAAAATGATAGATGGGTTGGCCATACAATCAACCTCATCACTTGTATAGCTTATTGTCTGCCACTGTTTTACAAGTTTTGAAAAACAAACACAAATGTGGGGCACGGTCATCATCATTGTTATTTATATAAGCAGTGCCTACATCGTATCATCAAAAGTATTTACTGTTATACTGCCACTCCCATATCTCAGAAAAGAAAAGAAAAAAAAAAAAAACACCACCAACAACAACTAGAAGTGGAGAGGTGAGGTGAAATAATAGAGGGAAAGCATTGAATTAAGAGTCAATATCCAAATTTACATTCTGGCTCTGCAACAAATCGTGTGATCTCAGGCAAGAGAAGTAACCTTCCTTGGGCAGTTTGTTTATCTGTAAGATGAGGAAATCAGACTACCAGTAAGTACCTTCTGATGCTAAAGTTACATCACCCAGGCCACCCATTGAAGCCCTGACCTCACACTGCTCAGAAGAGGGGGAACCAAACCCTGTGAAAGCAGGAGCGGTGACGATGGCTCTCAGCTACTAATAATTCTACGCCAAGCTTAAATGGCTCTAAGAACAATGTCTATTAAAATCTGAGACCTCAAAAAAAAGAGGTCTCCTATTTTTATCTCATCAGCTTCTATTTTTTATTTCAGAGAGAAGTGCTGTGTCCAGAATGAGCCCACAGAAATGTTTAAATCAGAATTTTCTAACTCTTGAGACATCCAATAGATTCTGCTTTTTTAAAAAAGAGAAAGACATTGTTTCTAAAGATCGAAATCAATACAATCCAGGCAACCAGGTCACCCTTCATTGGCCTTTAGTGCCTCTAATCTCTCCCTCACTGTGCATTGTTGTGGGGGTTTTTCCTACCATAGAGCAACCGATGTGTTGCACGTTCTTCGGCACTTCCCTATTTCATAATTTGTAAATGTTTTTAATTGCTATTTGAAATAAAGTACTTACCATAGTACCTAGCACACAGAATACTCCACAAATGGGGTACGATTAGATTGTCATGCAGGTAGGTTTGTATCTTAAACTAGAGCATAAACAGCTTGAAAGCCGGGTCTATGTCTTATGTTTTTTTATGTTTCCCTTTCAGGGCCAAAGGCACATATAAATGTTACACACACACACACACACACACTTCCCCCAAAGAGCCTTTTTAAACTCTTTGACTGGATCATTAAAAACCAAGTTATCATAGTCCTGCTGGTACATTGTTTCATAGTCCAGGAGCTCAGAGGGGAAAAGCACAAGAAGCAGGCAGAATTTGGTACCTAATACTTCAAAATATTTTCAACAACACACATCAAGACGTGCATCTTAACAGAACGGAGTTGGGGGAGGAAGGCAGGATCAATTCCTGGTTTCACTAGACCAGCGCAGAGGCAATGGTAAACTAAGGCATGTAACTAGATTCATCTTTCCAAGCGTAAGTACATCGATCCTAACAGAAAAGAGGAGTAAAAGAAAAATTAGTCTTGTGGAAGGCAAGTCAAAAAGTTATTTGTAACCTTTAGGTCACCTCGACCTTTCTGCTCCATCTCTGAATGGAGGAAAGCCGGGATTTGATTTACATCATAAATTCAGCGATAGACAGAGATAGCCTTTTCTGCGCGAGGAGACAATGGCTGCAGTCACGGGCATTTCCATGTGCGCAGCTGTGACCCTGGCGCTTTCAGAAGCGCAGCGCAGCGCTTACTACATCAAACATGCATTTTAAAAGCATTTCTCTACCTGCTCTGAATTTTTATTCGAAAGCACTAGTTAGAAGCCAACAAGAGATTTTTTTAAAAAAAAATAGCTCTGCAGATTTTAAGTTTAAAAAATGAATACTAAAAATTATTGTGAAAATTCCAAAATGATTATTACTATAAAACAGAAAATTAAATAATAGTGACTCGTTATACTGTATATCCTATAGTGTTTTAGGATGAAAGCATTTTATCCTGTCCACACAAGCTCCCAGAAAAAGGAAGACTTGGAGCAAAACATATTTTAATTTTGACATTTGACAAATTTTTTTGATCGATAAGGCAAATAGGGAGACTATAACATTTCTTTGATAAATATATATACTTCATATTACAATGATTCCACCCTCACACCATCTTTGACAGGATCCCTATTTTGAGAGGCAGGGATTTGTTTAAATTTATTGCAGTGGCATTGGTTAATAAAATTATATAGGTTTCAAGTGTGAGATTCTGTGCTACACCATCTGTATAGAGGCAGGGATTTAATGCAAAGGTGTCCGCTAGTGTCACAAGTGTGGCACTATTTTAGATGCAGGTGATGGCTGGAGAGAAACATACAAACATTGAGTTAGGGATCCAAAGATTATATTATTAAATTACATGCCAGGATTGCCAAAAATAAAAATAAACTAGAGGTAAGATAAATAGGCTAATAAGGCAAACATTATAACATCTTATGGTCTTAAAGACATTTATCAGCAAATTACCATACTAATTTTAAATTAAAAAATCCACATTTAGAAGAACGTATAAAGTGTTTTCTAGTGGCAATTACTAACTAGAAGATTGTACAATGTGTACAGCTTATTCTTTAGGTCTGATTCTAAATCCCAGGTATAAACCCCAGATAATTAGAATCATAAACTGTGAACAACGACTCCCCAGGGTGGGAAAGAGAAAAGAAAAGAGTAAATAAAAACATAAGCAGACATGCAGTTCAAAAGAAAGAATCAAACTGCAAAGAGGCAGACGGCCCTTGGAAAGGATTACTGCTATACCTCCCCACTTACTGTCCTAGCTTCCTCCCTATTCTTAATTCTGCTGGGCTTTTTCAGGAACACCGATACTCCCTTCTTACCCATTCTCTTGTTCCCGATTTTTCTAGAAAGATGTTCACTCCTCCAGTAAAACAAGAATTCACAAACCCTCTGAATTATATGCAAAATTTTAAGTACATACATGCATGTACATTTTCTAGGGAAAAATACCAAAGTTTTGTGAGATTATCAAGGAAGGTCCTAACCCACCTCCAAAAAAATGTATCTGTGAATTAAAACTAAGCATATCTAAGGTAACAGCTGCAATTCACTTGTTAAACACTTCCAAAAAAACTATAAAGCAAGCATCATTTCCCCTAAAAAAAATAGTAAGTTATATACGATGTGTTCTGCCCAGAGACCATGGTTCCTTAAGTATTAAAGTTTCTGTAATTTCAGCAAAATAAAATATATTAATGTATTCTACTGGCTCTAATCCCTTATGGAAGCTTGATTACATAGTACAAATGATTAAATGATAGTGTCATGCTTACTTTATGCTAAATAAAACCAAACATCTACATCTCAGGGGATCCCTTTAGATAATATATTCAATTATTGAAATTATCACTGCCCGAAAAGCAAAATGCTTACCTTGACAACAAAACCATATAATAATAGCTGATAGTTGATATTTTAGAGCTGCAAGACTCTAAGAAACCTCATTAAGATAGTAACTATAATAAGGAAATCTGCATAGAAATGAAAAACAATAACTATTCTTAAAGATTAAGAGGTTTCTTTTCAGTAACTTATAAAAAGTAGTTTGCCTTCAGAAATAAATGTAAAAGGCAAAACACTAAAAATTCATTGGTAGACATGCAAAAATATTGCAGAATAAATAAAATGTGGTAATCCATGCAATGTATTATTTAACCATAAAAAAGAATCAAGTACTAATCATGCTACAACACAGATAACCCTTGAAGATTATGCTAAGTGGAAGAAACCAGCCATTAAAGGCCACATATTATATGATTCTATTTATATGAAATGTCTGGAACAGACAAACTCACAGATAAAAGTAATGTTTTCTAGGGGCTGAGATTATGCAGTATTGGGAATGACTGACTGCTAATGGGCATGGTGCTTCTTTGGGGGGGTGGTGAAATATTCTGGAATCAGATAGCAATTAATAGTTAAACAACTTTGTGGATATAATAAAAACCATTGAACTGAGCACTTTAAAAGGATGAATTTTATGGTATATTAAATTATATCTCAATAAAAAAGACATTAAAAATATTTCAAACTCAGACACATACTGTTTTAAATTTGGTTAACTTCTTGATTAAAAAAATCATATGTAGCATGTGAAGTATACATCATCATAACTTGGATTTCTCTTATAAAGAAAATAAATTCAAATCAGAATCTCATTTATTACCTCAATATCCATTTTGAGAGCTTAATTATGTTCATTTTAAAGATGAAGATGTGGCAGGAAAGAAAGTTACGGGTCTTTTTCTAATGTAATTATAAAATTTCATGGCATTAACTGGTATATGAACGATTTGTCCAGTGATTCTCAAGCCTAATTCCACATCACAATCCCTTGGGACTTTTAAAAACTATACAAATTTTAGGTACTCACACTGGCTCCCGCCCGAGATTTGTAAATGAGAATCTACAAAGGTAGAGCTTTAGAATCTACACATTACGTGGATTTCCAGGGATCCCTATCATTTCTACTCCTAAAGTTTATCTCTAGCTCCACTGTCACCATTAAGTGTGAAGGGACTGGTGGAGTTGGGAAATCATCACAGTGAAATCATCACAGAGAAAATTGGTTGGGGGGCTTGTGAGCTTAATGAGAACCAGGATATGGTCTCAAAGTGCCTCACAGATTAATTAGTTACAAGAGGAGAATGATAACTATACAGTAGAGAAACCAGATATCACCTTGAATGGGTGATCAAAATTAAAATCACCAGTGAGGGCGAGATGGACCTCAGTGCCTGCAGATGTAATATCCTGAGAAGCATCACTTTTATGGTATTCAAAATTGTCAATGTCACAAAAGAGGATGAGAAACAGTTCTAGATTTTAAAAGATTAAATAGAGACCTGGAGGGTGGCACAGTTTGTTGAAATGTCATTGATTCATGGTCAAGGAATATACCTAGGTTATAGGTTTGATCACTGGAATGCATGTAGCAGGCAATGGGTCAATATCCCTCTCTCACATCACATCTTCATCTCTCCCTCCTTCCCCCTCTCATACCCCTCCCCCCTCACATCCCCCTCCCTAAAAAAAAAAGTAAAATCAATAAACATATCCTCAAATGGAGTAAAAAAAAAAACTAAAAAGATATGACAACTAAAGGTAACATGTGATCCTACACTAGATACTATACACTAGAAAAAGGGAGTATAAAAGGATAAAGGACAAAATTGGCATATAGACCATAGTCTGAAGCATTGTATCAACGTTAAATTTTCTAAATTTGATAACTGTACTCTGGTAATATAGGAGAATAACTTTTTTCTTAGGAAATACATACTATTGAATACAGTATATGCAATCTACTCCCAAATATTCTGAGTTTGTTTTTTCTTTAATCCTCACCCAAGGATATGTTTATTGATTTTAAAATATATTTTATTGATTTTTTACAGAGAGGAAGAGAGAGGGATAGAGAGTTAGAAACATCGATGAGAGAATCATTGATCAGCTGCCTCTTGCACACCCCCTACTGGGGATGTGCCCGCAACCAAGGTACATGCCCTTGACCGGAATCGAACCTGGGACCCTTGAGTCCGCAGGCCGGCGCTCTATCTACTGAGCCAAACCGGTTTTGGCTGTTTATTGATTTTAGAGAGAGATGAAGGGGGAAGAGGGAGAGAAAGAGAAACATCGATGTGAGAAAGAAACATTGATTGGTTGCCTCCCATACGTGCCCCAACCAGGGGCACAATCTAGGTATACTAGTCTGCCCTGACTGGGAATTGAACCCACACGTTATGGTCTACAGGATGATGCTCCAATCAACTAAGCCACCCAGCCAGGGCGTGTTCGGGAGGGGGGGGGGAGGGGAAGGGGTGTGTGTGTGTGTATTTACTTATATAGAAAGAATGATAAAGCAGATGTGTCAAAGTGTAAAAGGAACTGATGAATCTGGGCAAATGGTATATTGAGTATTTTGCTCTGTTCTTGCAACTTTTCTAGACCTTCAGACTATTACTTTAAAATAATAAGCTAAAAAGAAAAATCTTCAGTGAATTTCCATTACTCCCACCCCCACTACTCTTTAAATAAAACCCAAAGTCTTTGCCATGATCTTACTATATTCTAGGCCACGCCCACCTCTCCAGAGCCTCTAGCTAGGCCTCTCCCTCCCTCGAACACTAAGTTCCAGCCACTCTGCCTCCGGTTAACTCCTCTAGTGCACCCAGCTTGTCCATTAGCAGCATCTAAGCACATGCTTTTCCTTATAACCGAAATGCTCTTCCTGTGCTCTTTGCGTGGCGGACTCAAAATGCATAAAGGTCTTTCCAATTGGATAGAAGAGAAAATGCCAAAAAAGTTTAATAAGAAAAAGCTAGTTATCAGAATTAAACTGGGCTATGTTTTGATATCAACAATCGCAAATTGGTCTTAGTGCTTTGTGTATTTATCTTGGGACTTTCTCTTGTTTTTCTCTTTTCACCCTAAGGGACAAATGCATTTGCCTGAAGAGATAAGTGGAAAAAATCAATATGAATTACACAATACCTTAGCCTTTAGAAAACACATCTTTAACCTTTTGCACTCGGATGTCGAGTGTGACTCGACACGGTTAGCATTAGAATGAAGGAATCGAGAAAAAAGCAAGCGAGTGCAAAGGGTTAAGTTCTTACAATCAATCCTCCATGTAAATAAACTACAGTCTTGCCCAAAGGGATGAACAAATACACATATAGAGTGCATAACTTTAGTTTACTGAGGCCTAATCACCCATTACTATTGGTCCAATCACCCATTTCAGAGCATTCTATCTGCCAAAAACATTTAATATTCCCTTATTTCAGAAGCACAGCTTGATGTGGATCAGACCAAACCTTTCCACAAATAACATTTGATATTTGTGCATGTCAGCCACTGTCTGGCACATCAGAAAAATGCACGAATTCTGGAACAAGCAGTTACTGCTCATGAATTCACAGCTATTTCCTCACTTCAGCTGAGGGAAGAAAATCTTAAGGAGACTGCCATAATATGAATATGCAGAGGAAAAATAAAAAGCAAAAGCACATGATAAAATTTCAGGGTGAAAAATAGCACATTATAAAGCAAATGAGAAAATGAGCCTCCAATAATTTATAAATAAAAATTTAGTTCAGTTATTCTTCCTCGCAACCAAAACACCAGCTGCATATCAGTTCTCCGCTGCACTTCCTGCATGGTCAATATTCACGAGCGCTTAATAACTTAGTTAAATATACACGTGTTACAGAAAAATGGAGTTCAGGCTAACCAACAGAAAAGTCAGTCGAAACAGAAGTGGAAGAAGGAAAATAAGCTTGAACTAAAGGATGTCTTAGAAGAGATTTTTTTCGGATTAGTATAAAAATTGTTCACAGCTAGAAAAGGCTTCTAAAATTTTTAAAACCAGTTAAGTGCCTAAACCACAGGTCACAAACTTACTGCCTGTGAGCAGATGTGTTTTGTCTGCCTACCCCGTATTTTTTTTTTTAATGTTTTTATTGATTTCAGAGAGGAAGGGAGAGAGAGAGAAACATTAATGATGAGAGAGCATCACTGACTGGCTACCTTCTGTAAGCCCCGCACTGGGGATGGAGCCTGTAATGCAGACAAGTCCCCTGACTAAGAACTGAACCTTGACCTCCTGGTTCATAGGTTGACACCCTACCACTGAGCAACACTGGCCGGGCCTAGGCTGTACTTTTAAAAATCTAAATTGTTTCCCAACATTTACAAGTCGGGAGATTTCATATATAATGTTATTAATCCTGAAAGAGCTGAAGGTCTGGCAAGGATGAACTCCCATTCCCTCCCTGCAACAACTGGGCAGCAGTTCTCAACCCTAGCAGTGCATCAGCAACCACCTGGGAGGCTTTGAAAACTTCCCAGCGCTGACGCTCGGTCATTCCAGGAAGAGCCCAGGCATCTGTCAGAGGGCTCGAATGTGCTGCGGGGTTGAGACTCCTGGGCCTAGGATTTTATATTTGGCATTCGCTCCTCATGTTACCACAGCAGTCAAATGTACTGTATGTTCTTCCAGTTACCCTCATCCTCAAAGGCACTGGAGGTTGCAATCCTACTTAAATATCCCCATGTAACCTTGTTGAAGTCACGAAACTAAAGAAGGGTCCACTTAGGCAACATGAACTTCATTAGCTACACACACCCTGATCCAGTGTATCTAAAGGATGGTCAGTAGACCACCGGTACATGCAAATCTCTTATTAAAATGCAGGTTTGCGGGCATGTCCCAGACACACATATCAAACACTCTGAGAATGAGCTGCTTCTGCACTGTCAACACTAAAAACCAGTGTGGTTTCCAGGAAGGTGCCGCTCCTGCTCCTGCAACCACCTCCCGCTCCTACAACCATCCCCCTGACCAGGAAGAACACGGCTGTGCTAGGGCCCTGGCAGTATCTCATTGAACAGAGCAATGAGATTTAAATCTCTTACATTCTCTCGCTTGTGTCTGCGCTTGGCTTGCTCTCACTGAATTGCTTTTCCTTTAGGAAAATTATTTGATTCTGCTCTTGGCCTCTCTGTTGTCCATAATGGACATGATACAGTGAACGTGGGGCATTGGGGCTTAGGAACATTACAGACCTTTTGCCTCCCAAATAAGAAACAGAGGCCAGGAGACACAAACCACTCAAGAGCCACTTCCTAGTCAGCCCCAAATTGTTCCTTGCAGCTCAGATGTGGCACCATTAAGCTCCCAGGAGCTCAAGCAGTATTTCTCAAGTGTGATCCACAAGCGACCTATATCCGTCCCTCTGACCAACCAGACAAACATACTGATTCTGAAGCTCACACCAAACCTACTGAGTGAACGAGAATCCTGGCAAGTGTTCTTGAGAAGCTGTACTTTTAACAGGCTCCCCAGATGATTCTTATGCACAGGAAGTTTGAGAACCACTGATGTCCAGGTTCAACCAAGAGAAAGCCCCCTCCAGAGCTCCTCCAGGAGTCACAGGAACCAGCAAGGCCCAGGTGATGAGAATGCACGCTAAGGGTGGCTAGCAGTCCATCTTGTCCTCACTGTGAACCAGAACCACCTGGGCAATTCAGCACAGACTCAAATGACCACATACTTGGTTTTATTACAACTCAAGTTAGCTCTTAAGACAAAAAGAAGTGAGAAATACTTAAACCCCAAATGTTTACTAGCAGAGTCCTTCATACCATTAAGAACAGATTAGTTTCATGCCCAGAAAGCTTCCAATTATGTTCATACTACTTCCATTTTAAATGAATCCTACTGCATAAGCAGGGAGCACCTCTAAGCTTCTCATATCCTTGCTCTGCTTTCAAACACAGCGCATCAGCTGCCTCTCCAAGGCCGGGTGATATTGCTGACCGACATGTGGCAAAGAAGGCGCTGAAGTAGCGTAACAAGTTCATGCTGGACTCGGGTAATCACCGCTCTCTCGAGGGGAACGTGCCCCGGGGGCTCCCCTCCCCTCCGTTTCTGCCACCCACAATCCCCCCTGGAGGAACTTAAGGCTCTTGTCACTTGATGACACTCTGCTGATTTATAGTGCCAAGCAGCCATTCACGTAAGGGCTCTCCATAAGCATTACTGGATTATGCCAACTCAGGTGATTGATTCCGGACCTCTTAATGTGCCACCAATCTAAAGACAAACCTTTCAGCTCCTCAACCCAGGCTCCCTATCCATGCCTCACACCTATTCTCTTATGAAAACAAGGCTGCGGTTAGAAGAACTAACTACCGGAGAATATAAATTATAAGTAAACACGTGAAACATTACAGATGACTGAAGGTCGAACACTCACAGTGAAGACAATCAGTATAAAAGTGAGAGTGACTCTACTTCTGCATGATAGAAAATTTCCCTTTACCGTCATCTACACCAGGGCTTCTTACACTGTAAGGTGCCTCTACATTACCTGAAAAATCATACCAGCAGGCAGACTCAGGTCCAGATAGTCCAAGATCCTACGCTCCCAGCAAGCCTTGAGGCTCTGCGATGCTGCCCGTAGCTCTGCTACTTATAGTGTGGTGGGGAACCGGCAGCAGCAGCAGCACCTGGGAGCCTATCATAGAAGCATCTGGAGCCCACTCTGGCCCTAAGGAAAGAATCTGCCGTTCAACAAGGCCCCAGGTGACCAGAACGCACGTTAAGGAGCGGCTAGCCTACCATCTTGTACTCCCTCGGAATCAGAACCACCTGGGCCTTTTTAAAACTACAAATGCCTACGCCTTATGGCAGCGATTTTGATTCATTTGGTCTGGGGCAGTGGTCGGCAAACTCACTAGTCAACAGAGCCAAATATCAACAGTACAACGATTGAAATTTCTTTTGAGAGCCAAATTTTTTAAACTTAAACTATATAGGTCGGTACATTGTTATTAACTTAATTAGGGTACATGGCATTTTGTGGAAGAGCCACACTCAAGGGGCCAAGGAGCCGCATGTGGCTCGCGAGCCGCGGTTTGCTGACCACTGGTCTGAGGTATTTGATTTTTTATATATTCCACACCCAGATGGTTTTAATGAGCAACCAGGGTTGAGAAACATTAAATTAAATGGGTGGAGGGAAATATGGAGTGACAGCTAATGGGTGAGGTATTTTTTTAATGTGTTTTTATTGATTTTAGAGAGAGAGAAACATTGATGAGAGAGATCATCAATCGGCTGCCTCCTGCACGCCCCTTACTGGGGATCGAGCCTGAAACCTGGCCATGTGCCTTCATCAGGAATTGAACCTGCAACTTCTGGGGACATGGAACGACACTCAGCCAACTGAGCCACACCAGCCAGTGCTTCTTTTTTGGAATGATGAAGATGTCCTAGAATTGATTATGGTGATGGTTGCAAAGTTCTATCAATATATTAAAAACCATGAGAATTGTATGCTTTAAATGGGTCAAGTGTGTCATAAAACGGTTACATAAAAAAATACTATCTTAAAATAAATAACCCTCAGTGAACAATAATGAAATGAAATCATTTTCTATCCTGAAACTCTGGCCCAAGAGTTTGAACTTCTTTTAAAAAAGAGAAAAAACATAGATGTGCATTTGACTCATCTGGACATATTAAGATCTGCTCATCTACTCCTTAGGTTCAATTCTGATCAAGGTAATGGGTAAAGGTCAAACCTGAAATAAAAACTTGTGCCTCGGGAGGCACCACTATATTAAAAAGAGAGAAGCATATTTCTCAATTTGGAAAGTTTACTCTGCACACCCCAAGTTTCCACAGTATTCTCAAATAGCAAATAATGTTCTTTTTGCTTCCCCTATTTAAAATTAAATTACTGAGTTAACAAATAAGTTAATGAATTTACTAATTCATTGTACTACATCCTTCCAACTTTTCCATATGTTTGAAGACATTCAAAAACATGCTAAGAAAAAAATTGTGTAAAATGCAAATCTGACCTTGTTTTTTAAAAAAAAAATTGGCCTTAAAAAATTCTCAGTGTACTCATAAAAAATAAAAGAGATCGTAAATAGCACTAAAACATCAGGAACGATCATTGTAATGAGACATTGTTGACTTAGTCTCAAAAGGAAAGCACTATAAATCTACGTGAGTAGGCAGCACTCAACATTTCAGAGAGACTCTCAGAGCTTCTGTTAGCTGGTGTCAAATGCTCAAAACTGCACGTGCTGTGTGCTCCAGCCAATGAGGATTCACAAGTATCTGATTTACTTCCTTTTTTTTTTTTTTTCAAATATCTGGATATGTTTATATGATTTAGGGGGGAAAACAAATTTGTTTTAAATATCTGAATAGTTAGTTGAGAGATATTTTTCAATTTCTATCTGGATGTTAGACATCAGAGACAGTCCTCATTTTGCTTCCAAAAAACTCAATATTTAGGAGGACTCTAAGCCTCTCATACCTTTGCTCTATAGCCTTTTAATACAAGGATCCATAGATGGAATAACAGCAGCTAAGATACAATGAAAATTGTGTGAGCCTTAGAGGAAAATGTGCAAAGCCTACTGATGGTTTTAATCTATTTACTAGGATGATCAATCAACCAAGAGAAATCCATTCAAAACTTACTGCCGTCCTTCTCATCAGATCCATCCCCACAATCATTATCTGTGTCACAGAGCGAGATGGTTTACTTTCCCTATTGAATTGCCATAGCCCAGGCGAGCCATTTTCCACTGTGAACCAGTCCCCTTGTTTACGGTCCCATGTTCTCATTCTTTGGAAGCAGGCACATTCTGGATGCATCACTAAACAGAGTTCCTAAGACAATATACACTGGTTACATGGCATCCTCTGGGGTCCTCTGCTCACTAAGTGGGAGTTCCTCTCTCAAGAAATGGCTTTCTAGGACCTTCAAGGCACCTTCACAAATAAGTCTGATGCCATCCTTTGTCCACACTCCCCCATAAAATCCAATGCATTTCACTATCATTGCTGCGGTGTGGTTTTTCTTTTTAAAATAATTCGATAGATTGCATTCTATAGATGACCAAAAAAAGGCAAATCAATGCTCTTAACTACTGACCTTGCCCTGGGTAATAACCCTTTGCTAGTCGCCTATTGGTTTTCATGGTGAGGAAGTTTACCCTCCTGCTTTAAGTACATTTGCTCAGGCTCTGAAATAACTGTTCTTAACGGATTAGCATGTCTCAGTTCATAAGCTCACAATTCACACAATAAAAAAGATGTTTTTTAAAGAAAGGGAAAAAGGCTTACCTAATAGAATATAGATCCTGAATATTCTTCTCCCCAGCTTGTCCTTCCTTAACAGCTTGCATTTGTAATAATTTCATGATAGCTTTTATCAAGCCATGCGTATTCCTATATAAAGAAATGTTACAATATGTTAAATGTTATAGACATACAGCAAATATTCTAATGAGGTGCTTAATTCTACCATTTTTAACTAATTGAACACTTGCTACCCAGAGTGAACAGCAGCCACCCAGCTCATTCTACAGCACAGCCAAGAAGCGGCCTACAAGCAGACAGCTCCCATAAAGGAGAAGTAGAGCCGGAAAAATCAGACCACCAACTTATCAATAGCCTAACTCACACTCAGGGTAAAACCAATCAGGAAAAAACAAACATTAGCCCACATAATTGCATTAGCCCACAATCAGTTCCCCATACTAAATAATCAAGCCCTTCATTTAAAATATTAGCAGACCATGAATTATTATTCCAGACAATGAATAGCCAGATATATGAAATGAATCTGGTGGGCCAGAAGACCAATTAGAACAAATAAGCACCATTAAAACAAAGCTTATGGGAGCAGGGAACAGAACTTTAACTTTTTCCTTATTCCTGTACGAGGATAATATATCAAAAGGAAGACCTATGATTACTTTTTTAAATTATGAAATGGGATTTTTTTCCAGATTTAGCTGTATTGAAGTAAAATTGACAAATACAACTATATTTAAAGTGTACAATGAGATATATGTATATACTAGTACATTGCGAAATGATTGCCATAATCAAATTAATTAACACCCCATGACCTCACGTGGCCACTTTTTTTTTTTTAACTGCAGTAGCCAATAGAGAACTGCAGTGATGTCAATAAAGTAGGGCTTTGCCTCTCTTCCTCCAGCTGTGCCCTCTACCCAGCCGTGGGACAGGATGATGGGAAGCAGGTGGAGGAGAGCAAAGGAGCAGTAAGTGGTCCTTCCCTCATTGCCGTTTCAATTTATGATAATGCTTATTTCTAGTTTTTTATTGATTTTACATTTAAGTTAATTCTTTTGGAATATATTTAAGTACTATACAGTTAATTAATTGTCCTGATATCATTTATTGATTTTTTTTGGCGGCGGGGGGTAGGGATGGGAGGGAGGGTGAGAATGCTTAAGATTTACTCTCTTAGCATATTCCAAGTATACAATACCACATTGTTAGCTATAGTCAACAAGCTGTTCGTTAGATCCTCGGAACTTATTCATCTTGTAACTGGAAGTTTGTGCCCTTTGGCCAACCTCTCTCCATTTTCTCTACCCCCCACCCAGCCCTTGGCAACCACCAATGTACTCTTAGTTTCTCTGAGTTCAACCTTCTTTTTTATTTTTTTTAGATTCCACATGTAAGTGATACCATATTTTTTGTCTTTCTTTGTCTGGCTTGTTTCACTTAGCTTAATGCCCTCCAGATTCAGCCATGTACCCATGTTGTCACAAATTGCCCTACCCTTTTTATATAAGGATCTCCCTGGGAACTAGAAAAAATCTTTGAAATAAAAAAAAAAAGATATTTGTTAAATAAAAAAGTGATTATATTTCAGCCATAGTTCTTAATACTTCAGCACATTTATTGTAAGCTACATATTCTGCTAAGTGCTTACCATGTATTAAATTGGCATTTGCTATCCAAAATAATAGTAGGTTACAAATCACTGTTAACCTTATTTTGGAACTAGGACAAGGACTTGGGTTTAATTAAGTGATATCAGTTGGTGCAATTATGTGAGGTGTGACTGAATGGACTCTTTTATGGCATTTAGAGTTTTCAAATTGTATTGGCCAATACAGTGGCCAATAGCCATAGGTGGCAACTGAGCATTTATAATGTGATGAATCCAAATTGAGATGTACTGTAAGTATAAAATACATGCTGGTTTTAAAAGACTTAGGACACACAAAAAGAATGTAAAATATCATGTATAATCTATACTAATAAAAGGGTAATATGTTAATTAGACCGGACGTCCATCAGGACAAAGCCATGGTGGCGGGGGCCGAGGCAGAGGCGGTTAGGGGTGATCAGGTCAGCAGGGGAGAGCAGTTAGGGGGATCAGGCCAGCAGGAGAGAGCAGTTAGGGGTGACCAGGCTGGCAGGGGAGAGCAGTTAGGAGTGACCAGGCTGGCAGGGGAGGGCAGTTAGGGGCAACCAGGCTGGCAGGCAGAGAGGTTAGGGGCGATCAGGCAGGCAGGCAGGTGAGTGGTTAGGAGTCAGCGGTCCCAGATTGCGAGAGAGATGTCCTGGATTGGAGAGGGTGCAGGCCAGGCTGAGGGACCCCCCCTTCCCCGCCCTACCCCCCGTGCATGACTTTCATGCACCAGGCCTCTAGTGTTTTATATTGATTACATATTGAAATAATATTTATGATATGTGGAGTAACAAAAAATACATTATTAAAATTAAAATCCCCTGTCTCTTGTTACTTTTTAATGTGGCTACTAGAAAATTTTAATTATATATGCAGCTCACCTTTGTGGCTTGCATTATATTTATACTTCCCGGCTCACCTGGAGATATTACTATGGTTTAGTTCCTAAGTAGGTTCTTTGGGAGCACTGAGGTTTCCCTTGCAGCTGAAGCATTTTCCACAATCTTTACCACAGTACGTTTTGTCTTTCCTGTGGATCTTCTTAGGACCGTGCAATGTAGAGTCATGAATGAATCTTTTGTGAAAGATATCACACGTGTATGGTTTCTCTCCTGTGTGGGTTCTCTGGTGAACACAGAGTTCTCACCACTATGTTCACATGAAGCCTTTCCCCTAAGATCTTCTCTCCTACATGTGTTCTCTGATGGACGTCAAACTGAGAGTTAGGTTTCCTCACATGCAATACATTGGTATTATGTCAATTCGCGGTACTTTATTTTACCTCAAAATATGGCCAGTTAGTCCCATTGTCACTCAATAAAAATTAAGAAGTAATATTTTTTTAAAGACTGGAGAGAACTGGAGCTATCTGAGGAAGAGCTGACTGCTCTTTGAGCCCTCCTGGGAACGGAGGTATTGCCTTCTTTTCTTCTTTGGGATTGTTCACATTCTTCTGACGACCTTCTCTACTGACACTCTGAGTTTCTAGAATCCTCCTTCTCTAAAGCTTAGGAAACAGATATCGCAACATCCAAACTTTTAGAGTAAATTCCTTCTTCATACCACTCATTTTTACAGAGTCAAATGCATTTTTAGACGAGGATCTGGAACTTTAAGGAATGGTACCTTCCAGCATATCCTCCAGCTCTTCATAACCCTTCACACTCTCTTTGACAAAGACCTGGAGATCCTTCTGCATGGAAATCATAATTGTTCTATAACCAATTTATTAAGAAGCTACTCCTGGGTATGAATGTCTGGACTCAGTCACAGAGGGAAGAGCTGACAGAGGCTCCTGGGAGTTTCAGGGCAGTGTGACTCCTCCAAATATACAAATTTGTTAACTCACCAGACATCAGGGTTGCAGTCTAGCTTTTTGAAAGGTAGTTCCTGAGATAATACCAACCCCTATGGCTCTGACCCAGGCCTGTGCCTAGATGTTATACAAGACCATGAAATTTCAGGTCTGTAGCTACATTTAGCAGATAAATTTCTATTGTTAGGTGTGATTGAGCAGTTCCCAGATTGCAGTATCTGTCTGAGACCTGTCACAGGGGCCGACACTGGTTTGCATTAGTTAGAGGGTCATTACATGTTCAGAAGCATCCTTGTCTTTGAGCCTTCAATGTTCATGCAGTTGGAAATCAGCTCTACTGTCTGATTTAAGCTCAAATGACTGCATCTGTATGGAGAAAGTCCACGCTGCACCAAGTAATCACATGAGGCCACTTCTCCTGGGTCTAACGATTAGTTTAAACATTATTCATTTTAGATGATCAGTGTTAATTGAATTTATGACTGAATTTCTTCCAAGAAATATGAATTTATTAAATACAGGATACCTTGGAGATATTACGGTTCGGTTCCAGACCACCTAATAAAGTGAGTATCGCAATAAAGTGGGTCCTAATCTTTTTGCTGGTGGAGGGGCTTGTCTCCAATTTGTAAAAATCATATTTGTGAAGCACAATAAAATGAAGTATGCCTGTAATCCTTTTTTTTGTACATGAAACTATATTGGTTTTCCTTTCCGAATGATTTATTTGTCACATGACTAGAGTTTTAGAGAGACCAATAACAGACCTATGATTTTAACCAACATGGACCACCTACCTACCTCTTTATGAAAATAGTAGAATCCCAGAGAAAAGTGCAGCATGTCATATTTGCATTGAATTCCAGGGAGTTCACAGAAACACAGGCTAACAAATGGACTTCAGTTTTTTAACCTTTAAGTTAGGTCTTGCTTGGTCTTATTTATGGATCCAGATTTTACTGTGTGAATAATTGAGATCTTACTATATTTTAAGTAAAAGTTAGCATAAATAGATTATGATTTTTGAAAGGTATGGTGTCAATCAAATCACATATAGAACTATTCAAATAGTAACACATTTGCCTTAAATTCAATTGAATAACTATTTAAATTATTTAAATATTTTAAGTGGGTTGAGAGGGATGACATCAGATTAATTTTTTTTTTAATTGCTTTCAGAGAGGAAGGGAAGGGGAGAAACAGAAACATCAATGATGAAAAAGAATTATTGATCTGCTGCCTTTTGCATGTCCCCTACTAGGGACTGAGCCCACAACCCAGGCATGTGCCCTGACCGGGAATCAAAACCTGACCTCCTGGTTCATAGGTCAATGCTTAATCACTGAGCCACACTGGCCAGGCAATTTTAATGTAAATCCTTGCTTTAATTCTAATTAGCTAGGTAATATTGGGCAAACCACTTAACATCTAGGATGATAACAAGCTCAGTTCTTGTCTTGTATTTGTTTTGTTGTTGTTAATCCTCCCCCAAGGATATTTTTCCCATTGCACAATTTTATAAATAACTAAAAATGAGTTGTACACTTTTAAAGGGTAATTATATAATACATGAATTATATATTCATTAAGCTTTTATATTTTTAAAGATAAAGTACAAGAAATAATTGATGAGATAGATGTAGAGTACAAAAAACTTAGGTCAAAGTGACTACCAGAAGAACCTACAGTCAAATCTTTAGCATTTTTCAAATGTGGCTATAAAGATTAAAGTAATTGTTAAGAGAGAACTGGTAGGGAAATGTGAAAAAGAACCCCCCCAAGGGGGAGAAAAGGGGACATATGTAATACTTTCAACAATAAAGAATTATTTTTTAAAAAGAGAACTCCCAAAGAAAGACAATCTGTAACTAAAATTCCCAGATAGTTTTAACAAAGTTGGTAAGAAGGGTTTCCAGGGGAGAGAAAACATCAAATTAAAATCAGAGATAGACTGAGAGAAAATATTTATAACATATATGATAGAGAAAATATTAAGATCCATAAAACAAGAAAAGCAGTAAAATAAGGCAAATCAAATATTAGAAACATGAGCAGAAAGTATAGGTATGCAAATCACAGAAGAATAAAATTCATAATATCCAGAGTTGAGTGAATAAAGAAATAAGCACTTTTGTGTTAAGTATATGTTGATTATGTTTTTATGGAGAACAATTTGGCAGTAACTTTTAATATACATACCCTTTTTCTCATAAATTCCACTTCTAAGAACCCCTCCCAATAAAATACTCTTATATACTCCTTTTAAAAAAAAAGGTATTATACTGTATTTGTTACCTTTTTCTTAAAAATAAAAAATACATTTTTTAATAGTTAAAATAGGACAAATCCATAGTATAGAACACTCTGTGACAATTAACAAGGATGCTGTTTCATATGTAATGGTGCAAATATGATTAATGTGAATTTCTCTCTCTAAACCAAAAGCATCCTGAGTGTAATGACTATGTCTGCTTTCCTCGCCATGATATATCACAGTACCTCACACAGGTATATAGGAAATATTTAATAAATATGTTTGACTAACTGATGGATGGATGAAAGACTGCAAAGTCTCACTTGACTACAGAGGTGAACTTTGAAGGTAATTTCTAGTTGTATAATTACATGATTTTACATATGCACATTAAAATTATAGTTTCTAATAGCTTTGATATTAAAATTTGTTAGTTTATTACTAAAGGAACAAATATAAATGGTATTAGTTGTGGTTATGGGCCTTTCATTTTAGAAACTGCATATCTAGCAAATGAGAGCATTGTAAATACTAGGAAAATAAAATTAATATAAAATGCTTTTATATTATTAAGCAATGAAATAACCCTGTTGGGGGTAGAGAGGCAAGTGTTTTTTCTTGGAGTTTTGTTGTTGTTGTTGTTGTTTTTAATACATCTTAACCCATATACTTACAACAGTAAAACCAACTTAAAACTCCTGATAAAATAAGTAAAAAATAAATACTTAGCATGGTTAATAGAGATTTAACTGCTTGGGTAAAGACTGCCCAGCCTGTGGCTAAATTTGCCAAACTAAAAATTAGCTCCTAAATGGCTCCTGTGACTAAAGGTCAGAGCAGCTGCAGTAAGTCCCTTTCAGAAAATGCTATTTTCTTTTACGCCCTGCCCTCTTAAAGCATTTGTTACATATGAAAATTATTAAATAGCAGGAGGACTTTTTAAGCTTTACTTAGGTTTCTCTCTTTCAACCTCCTTCTCTCTCTCTCTCTCTCTCTCTCTCTCTCAAGCTGCTTCTAAATATGGGTCCAAAACAAACTCACTCAAACCAGTGAAAAGATAGTCTCAAAAAATCATTTAAAAAAAAGAGAAAAGACTAAAATACATAAATTATGTTTAAATTTATGAGCTCATTGTTATCTATCTATCTATCTATCTATCTATCTATCTATCTATCTATCTATATAAGCCTAAGCAACCGTTAAGACAGAACAACCAGAATGACTGGTACAACCAGAATGACCAGTCGCTATGATGCTCACTGACCACCAGGGGGCAGACGCTCAACGCAGGAGCTGCCCCCAGCCCGCAATCACCAATCGCCAATGGCGCCTTCCGGTTTCTCCCCCCAGTTAGCAGGCCCCAATGGCCCGATTGGGGCCAGGCCCCTGGGCTGGGGTGGGGAACTGGGGGTGGGTGGCAGCAGACTCGGCCTCTTTCCCAGGGGGGCCGAGGGACAGCTCCCTCCTCAGGGCCAGTGGCCAACCTCCTGGGTTCCTCCCCTTGTTCCTCCCCCAGCCAGCAGGTGCCAATCAGCTTGCCGCCCATCCACCATGGTGGCGGTTGGCCCCTCCCCCTGGCCAGCAGGCCCTGATTGCCTGATCAGGGCCTGCCAGCCAACCTCCCATTCCCTCCCCCTGGCGGGCAGGTCCCAATTGCCCAATCAAGGCTAGGTCCTGCACTGAGATGGGGAACTGGGGGTGGGTGGCAGTGGACACAGGCATTGAGAGGAGGAGCGGGGGAGGCGGGGAACCATGTGGTGGCAGAGCGTGGGCGGCGAGGGGAGGAGGAGATGGGGAGGTGGGGAACAGCATAGTGGCAGCATGTGGGGCGGTGAGGGAAGGTGGAGGTAGGGAGGTGGGGAGGTGAGGAATCTGATTGGCCTCGATTGCCGGCCAGGCCTAGGGACCCCAACCGTGCATAAATTTTGTGCACTGGGCCTCTAGTATATATATATATGGCTAATATGCAGTGTCCCCTCAGAGTTTGACCGGGAGACTGTGATGTGTGCTGACCACCAGGGGGCAGCACGGAACATGGCAGGTGACCAGTGGTGGTGAGGTGCTGAGGGAACGAGGGAAGGAGAAGGTGGAGGGAAGGAGGAGGTGGGGAGGCGGGGAGGCGAGGAACCTGATTGGACCTGATCGCCGGCCAGGCCTAGGGACCCTACCCATGCACGAATTTGGTGCACTCGGCCTCTGGTCCTTTATAAAATGAAATCTAATTGGTCAACACTGAAGGATGCTTAAAAACTGTTTATTCTGAAGTTTAGTAAATAAAGAGAAAAATATATATAGCCTGCCTTTCCTATCAAAGTGTGCTAAAAAGTAACTAAATAGTAGGTATGGGTAAGGTTCTCTTTAAAGCAGTATTTCATGTAATAAGTGAACAAAAATGATAGAATTAGAATTTCACCATTTTGAATCTCCTGATGAATTAATAGATCAAGGCACTGAGCATCAATGGCTAACAATCAGATATTACGTGCCTCCTAGCAGAATAACACATTACCACCTCCAAAGAAGTCTTCCCTCTCTGACACCCGCCTCCAACAACAAAAATTTACCTGCCATATCATCAAATTTCTAGAAGCAAACTTTCAGTGTACTGGAAATACAGAGAAATAAGTTAAAGCACATGGAGATACAACCAGCACAATCCACTGGTGGAAATCACTGCAAACCACCGAGTTTCTTCAGCAAATTGTAAGAAAAGGAGAGATAGAGACAGAGGGAGATAGATGTGAGGGGGAGATCCTATAGATTAAAAGAGATGTAAAAGACATAACTAGTTCTTACTTAAATGTTCATGCAAACAAATGGTTAAAAAAGATTATGAGGTAATTAGAAAACGGAAGACTGCCTGGACATTTTAAAAAATCATGGTTTGGCTCAGTGGATAGAGCGTCAGCCTGCGGACTGAAGGGTCCTGGATTCAATTCCGGTTGAGGGCACATACCTGGGTTGTGGGCTCGATCCCCAGTAGGGGGCGTGCAGGAGGCAGCCAATCAATGATTCTCTCTCATCATTGATGTTTCTGTCTCTCTCTCCCTCTCCCTTCCTCTCTCTGAAATCAATAAATTATATATATAAAATTATACACAAGCACACCTGTGTATCAAGGTATAATAACGCCATTACTATTATGTGTTTTAAAAAGAGATAAACGCTTAAATTTCTAAAAAATAAGTCAGACAATGTCTAGGGCTTTCTCTAAAAGAATATGGCCAAGATGGGGTTAGGAAGGAAGGAAGACTGGCCATGGGTTAACAGTTGTTGGGCTGAATGACAGAAACAGGAGGGTTCATAATACTATTCTAGTTACTTTTGAAATTATCCATAAAAGGTTTTAAAAGTCATAGGAAGAGTTCCTCTTTGTAGCACTCATTTCTTCCAAAATTTTCCTAGTTATTTTTTGTGTGTGTCAGACTCCAAGCTACTATGTCCTTCCTTTATCTCCCTTCCCCTGACAACTAAGGTAGTGGTTATTTCTATCATTATTGCTGCTTGGAGAGATGATTTACAGTTTCAAAAAAAATATTCCAGAGGATGATGATGGTGGTGGTGGTGATGGTGCCATTTTGCCATCACAGTGAAACAAGTATGTTATCTCTGACAATGAATCTATGTCCACTCAATCTCCCCTCCCTTTATCCCTGTCAGAACAAAGCAGAGTTAATATTAGTCATTCAAACTTAAGCACAATTATGTTCCAGAGCTAGAGCTGAGCTGAGAGGCTGAGAGATACCTATTTCCAAATTCCTGGCTTTCTCCCAAATTCAATCCCAGTGCAGAAGACTCCTCGGAATAGTGTCCCAGTCTCCTTTCTGTTTGGGAATGGCATCTTTCCTATTTATATGGTTACTATACAAAGGGTCCTAGCACACATATGTTCACACAATAAAGACACACCCTGTAGAAGGTAAATTATGTCCCCCAAAGGATACATCGTAGTCCTAACTCCTGGAACCTGTGAATATGACTTCATTTGGAAATAGGGTCTTTGCCGATATAATTAAGGATCTCAAGATGAGCTCATCCTGGATGAACCTTAAATCCAATGAGAAAGAACAGAAATTTGAGATACAAAGATGCACAGAGAAGGTCATGAAGAGACAGAAGCAGAGATTGGAGTTACGCAGCCACAAGCCAAGGAGCACCCAGGGTTGTGGTCGCCTCAGAAACTAGGAGGGAGACATGGAACAGATTCTCGCAGCCAGAGAGAAGCAATTCTGCTAACATCTTGGTTTTGGACTCCTGGACTCCAGAATTGTGAAATAATCCATTTCTGTTGTTTTAAGGCACCAAGTCTGTGCATCCCTGTCCTTGGATCCTGTGGAATACCTCTTTACCAAAAAATTAAAAATCACCCTTCTTTGCTCAAACTAGTTCAAGTGGGTTTCTGGAAGTTGTCACCCAAAGCGTCCCAACGCACTCAGGAACCTGCTGCCAAAGGCCTTCAGCTGCCACAAGTCCTTCCTTGGTTGGGGGGGTGGGGGGGGGGGGTGAGGGGGGAGGGGAAGGAGGCAGATATCAAAAAAAGCTAATTGACTCAAGAGCCCTCTAAGGGAGAGCAGAGAAAAGGTCAGGCCGGAGCTACCAGCACAGTGGCAAGAGACAACGCAAAACGGAACCCAATTTTCACTACGCATATGAGCCAAGACCTAGATCTTACCATGAGAGGGAGTGTGTGGGTCAATAATGATATTGACTATTCTAAAAAAAATAAATAAATAAAACAGAAATGAGAAAAATTTTGGTCCAGTTATACAAGCTATGCTAATGAAAACCACCCAGGAAAATTGCTTTTCATGATAAATGTAGCACAACTGTTATTGTGTATAGGAATAACATATATCAGGTTTCCTTTGTTTGGGGTTCAAATGATAACAATACAAGCACTGCTCTTGTACTTCGGTCTCCTACTGAAAAGACTACAAAAAATTCCCGGTTCTTTGCTTTCGAGACATTCCAAAGGTGAGGTACAAGGAAGTACCATACTAATTTTTTGGCCAGGGATGAGAATAACAGGGTGGAAGAGAATGATACAAACATCCCCCAAGGGGGCAGTCCTTGGGTATCAGGGGAACAAATGGTATAAATGTAGCTAAGTCCCTTTTTTAACTGGAAAGGATAACTGGTCAGCCTTCAGCAGAGTAAGTCACCAGCAAATTAGACAATGGTACACACTAGATTAAAGAACAAATCATTTTCTGACTTAATTCGAAAAATTATGTGGGAACAGAGAACCAGGAAGAAAGAGAGGAAATTTAAAACAAAAGAAAACAAAAAAAAAGTGGGGGGGGGGGGGAGGGAAACAGTTCTGAGGAAACCATGCTTGAATAAATGACAAAAAAAATAATGCTTCTTTTTTAAAAAAAAATCTAACCGATTGTGCTCTGAGTTGTTGTGCTTGGGAAAGTTCTGTACCCGCATTTGTCTTCTAAGTACCAGACAGCAGGCTGATTCCTTCTGAAGCATTTTCCATGATAAAAGTCACATGTTCAGCAGTTCCTTTCCTTAAATCACCTAGAAAACATCTTAGCAGAAACACGTGACTGGAAGATTTTGTGACAAACAAAGCCTTCAACCAGATCAACTAACTTAAAAAAAGAAATAGGGCAGAATGTCCTAGACAAGAAAAGTGGCTGGAATTACTTTTCTGGTTATGAGCTGCCATTTAAGAGAGATGCTGGGATTTTAGAGAAAGAAAAAGCATTGGAAGAAAAGGAAACGAGGACATCAGGGAACAAGCTACACAACTTAAAGGAATGTTTAAAAGAAAAGGTAGCAAAACAGACACTATCTATTAATTCTGTCACTCCCAAGTAGGAGTTAAATGAGCGATGACACCAACGTAGACTTAAGCCCTGAAAACAACTCAATTCATGACAAACACCCTGACATCCCCAGCCGCAGATGAGACATTGCTAACTCTCCCTCAGAGGACACCTTGGAGGAAACCTCATAACATCCTTCCTTGGTTCTCCTCCTGCCCAATAAAGAGAAGGAAGCTAAATCGTACAGAAAAGCCTCAGGATACAAGATATAGCCCTGGATGGTGTGGCTCAGTTGGCTGGGTGTTGCCCCATGCACCAAAAGGTTACCAGTTTGATTCCTGGTCAGGGCACATGCCCAGGTTACAGGCTCAAACCCCGGTAGGAGGTGTGCAGGAGGCAGCCGGTGGATATTTCTCATTCTCTCTCCCTCTCCCTTCCTCTATCTCTAAAAATCAATAAAAATATTTTTAAAAGAATACAAGATATAAATACAGTATCTCCTTAGTTGCTAGCCATTTCCTACAAAATAACAAAGCAATTAGGTGTCCCAAGGAACAGGGTCATCAATACAAGAAAACACTCCGAGAGAGAATTTTCTCATAAATTACCCTAAATCTTAATTCCAAATAGTTTTCAGAATCATTTTTTTTTAAACCAAATTGGACCTTCATCAATCCATGATCAAGAACTCACTGAGTCCAATAGCTTTAGTCAGGACACACTAAGGGCATTTTTAATACCCTGTGCAAAATTTCATTTAAAAGTAGACTTCAGGAACCTCAGAAAATAGGCTTGTATCTCTCACACCTTAATACACTTTATTTTCCCAAATACGTAAATTGCAGTTCTTTTCTCTGTTTGAAAGTACAAAAGGCACACAAATCAAGTGCTAGCCTAGTTTACCTAGAGCATAACTGTTCTACCAAACACATTTTTAAAAGAAGGTGGGGGGAGAGGTTGGGGAAGCAGTTAAACTGAAATTACAGGCTGTCATGACATCTCAATATCGAAAACTGAATACCTGGTTCCCCAGGACGGTACGGTTTTTATTCACAGTCCCGTTACTAAGCAACTATAACAATGGCAGCATCAGCTTTCTTAGAAGCTAGCACAGTTAAGGGGGCAGGAAATGTAAGAAAAATGGGGACACCCCTGGCTTTGGGAATCATTATGTTAGGATAAAGTCAATGTCAAAACAAACAAGCAAACCCCAAAACGATCTCAACTTAAAACAAGCAATTCCTTAAAAGACAAGAAAAGTACATGCTACTCTGTATCACTCACTTTAATTTCAGTTTTGTTTAATTTGAAAATTCACATTTAACTGGTGATAATGATTTCCTTTCTGCGTTGCCTTTGTGGTCCCCTTCTTTCCTTCACCCTCCCTGGGGATTTCTTTTTTTTTTTTTTTTTTCAAATTTCCTTACTGATTAAAAGAACATTTTGGATCTCTTAAATCCATTTCTTTGTTTACAGAAGCTATAACAACTGGTTTACAATTGTTTCATGTTGCCTCAGCTTTGAACCAAGAATACTCTAGGACATCAAACTACTCCTTTGAAGGGAACAGTCTCTCAAACAGAGCCAGACACTCTCCCAGCCCCTCCCTGAAGTTCAGACAATCAGAGCCTTGCAACTTGTCAAGTTTTTTTCAAAGTTAGACTATACAATGTGGGTTAGTTTTGAGACGGTGGTGGAGGTCCAATACATGTTCCAAGAGAAATTTATAGACTAGACCTGCAAAGGGCTAAGGGGCGGGTTACAAAGTTAGGAGAGCTGACCTCGCCAACTTTGCCTTCCATCATTCCTTGGAGCTTTCAACATTTACTACCATACTGAGAAAGTTCCAGAAACTTCTACATTCCCTAAATATCTATTCCACAGAAGGCTGCTTCCCACCATCAGTCCCTGACACCAGCACGAGTGCGCTCTCTCTCTCTCTCTCTCTCTCTCTCTCTCTCTCTCCCTGAAAGATGGTAGGCTTGTAGGAAAGAAATTTTTACAATTATTTTCTACATCAAAACTGAGCGGTTCTGTTGCCAAGGTGCCTCTAGATGCTAATAAACCTCTATGTTAGGAAGAGACTTCCAGAGACAAGTAGACATTTGAATACTGGAAACTGAAGATCTAAAATGTCTCAGCCAAGAAGCACAGGCAAGTGACAAAGTCATTCCAGTTTTTAAATCCCAAAGATAAAGATGGTTTTCTGTCTTAAGATCCCCTAAGCAGCATTTGGAGGAGGAGGCTATTTGGATCTCCTGATTTTAATTAGATTTAGTATAATTTCTTAAATGTAATTCTCATTTGTTTGTTTGTTTTTAAAGACAATAATGTATAGTCGTTGTAATTGCTACAAACCACAGAGCTCTGCTACTTGAAATAAAAAAAATTCTTCACATATAATGATTATTTCTACTGATAACAATAAAGAAAAATTAGCACTTATATAACACATTGTATGATCAAATTAATTAAAAAATTAAATTGGTGCCCTAGATGGTTTGGCTCAGTTGATAGAGCATCAGCCTGCAGACTGAAGGGTTCCAGGTTTGATTCCGGTCAAGGGCACATGCCCGGGTTGCGGGCTCAATCCCTGGTAGGGGGTGTGCAGTAGGCAGCTGATCAATGATTCTCATCATTGAAGTTTCTCTCTCTCCCTCTCCCTTCCTCTCTAAAATCAATATAAATATATTTTAAAAAAATTAAATTGGTTAGCTGCAGAGTCTATTCTATCACCATTTCCCTGTGGCTATAACAATTTAGACAACATGAATATTCTCAGATAAAAGACCTTTTGTATAAGAATTTTTTTCCAGGATACTTTAGTTGTTAAAATTTGTATATTTGCATATTATAAAATTCAAGGCTTTCTTCTATATCCAGTGACCTCTGAAAACTAATGGTCACCTATACATGTAAGATTATATTACTCACTGAAGCACTGCCTATAATGCAAATAATTAAAAACAATAGGAGATTGGTAAATTATGGCACATTCACACAATGAAATATAATGTAGCTGGAAAAATTTGAAAGTACTTTATGTATGTTAAGAAATTATCTCCAAAATATATTTTTCAATGAAAAATGCAAAATAAAGAATAATATGTATAGTGGACTACTAATTTTGTGGGTTTTTTTTAAAAATATATATATATACACATAAATTTCAGTTACATGAATATGTAACACCTTTAAAAGGATAATAAGACCAAGACATTGCTTCATATACCCTTTTGAATTTTTTACCATGTATTATCTATTCAAAAATTACATTTTTAAATTTTAAAAAATATAAGGTTATTGACAAATTATAATATATACAGATGGGATGCTGATTCATTATTAGCAAGGTGTATGCTTTTCAGTTTACAATAGTGATGATGGACTTCACTGATGTGTGAGGAATATATCACACCAGCATCATTTTCTAACATGATCTTCTAGAACTAAAGGTATAATTTAACCTGCTCTAATATCCCTCACATACATAGAGACATAACTCCACCCCCTTAGCTGCTGATACTCTGGCTTTTAAATATAAGTAGTATAGCACAATACAAATGGATTTCATATTTGTGAATTTTAAGGCATTTGAAAACCATGTAGGGGGGAACAAATACCATTACTGTTCCTGCATTTGAAAAAAAAGGGGTAAGGCAAAATCAAGGTGGCCTGCTTAAGGTCAATCAATAAGTTACAAAAAGAGCAACACATTAAAACTTAACTCTTTAAAAGCCTTCTCAAAACTACTTTTTTTAAATGGGTAGAAAATAGGATCCTTCTAAAAGCGTGTGTGTATGTGTGTGTGTGCGCGTGCGTGCATGCAATGTGAGAAAAAGACAGAAAATAAATAAGTTTTCAGCCATGATCAAATCCTTACTTGTTCAGAAACTAGACGCCTGATGCAGGAAATTCGTACAAGCGCAGGCCTTCCTTCCCCCGGCTGCTGGCACCGGCTTCCCTCCGGCAGCCAGCAGGCACCGGGACCCGGGCTTCCCTCGCGGCCCCGGCTTTGTCTGGAAGGTTGTCCAGAATGTTGTCCGGTCTAATTAGCATATTATCCTTCTATTATTATAGATAGTTGGACATCTGTCAGAGTGCACTAGAGATGAAAATACAGGTTGAAAAGAAAACTGTGAAAGAGCAAGGAGCCCAGCTGAGAAGAGGGAAGTATCTAGGCAGGAGAGGTGACATCTGAGCTGAGCTTTGAAGGATGAAGATGAAGTCAGAAAGAGAAGGAGAAGTCTGAGCACATGTGAAAGTTCGGGAATGGGGAACAGGTGTGTACAGCCAGAGGAGAGAGTTCAGGGCAGGAAATGCAGGTTGAACCGAAGGCTGCAGGTAGTTTGGGAAGGGCATGTCCCACACTCCAGGGTCTGGACTTACAACTATACACAGCACAACTTAAAGAACAATTGAGGTTCCAAAAAGATGTAAAGAGATGATTTAAGGAAACAAATAAGATTTGTGAAGAAAGGAATTTAAAGGGCCAGATATTATTTAACCAATTAGCTTCAAGCCCAGGAAAGCATCTTCCACAGATTGAGAGAAAAACTGTTCCGCCCAACAATGAGACTGTGACTCTTTTCCCCTCCACTGAAAGCAGAAAAAAGATGAAGTGTTCAATTCTGATGATACTACAATAAAGGTGAGTGAAGAACACTGGTAGGAGTTGGGAGGAGGCAGAAGCCCAAATGACGTAAAGAAGGCAGATTAAGACCATTTCTTGAAGCAAAGAGTGGCAGCTCTTTTTCAGGGAGTATTTTGCAAGACAGTCTTAATTCCACAGGATGGTTCCAATATGGTCCAGTTTAACCACCGCAGAATGGCGTATCCCCTTTTATCCCTTGTGATTCCACTATGCTCAGTCTGTGAATGTATCAAATAAAGTCATACCAAACAAATTAAACAAACAAACAAACAAACAACACACCTATACATCATTTACTTGGATAATAATCAGGGGAAGACATGTTGAAATCACAAAATACTTTTAAAGAGGTTAGTGTTATTGTTTTCTAATACACGTACTAATGCCAAAGTATTTTCAACAGTGTATAAGACCGTTCTGCGGAAGTACTGCTTATAGGCAGCCTTCTTTCTTAAAGTAAGTCAGGAATGTGCACTGCAATTGTAAATTCTTCTCCACTTAGCTATTTTCTTCATAAAAAAAAAAAGAACAATGACAAATTTAAGCAGAGCCCCAAACTTAAGAACAGCAAATGCTCACAAATTCTAAAACTATAGAGTTTAAACTAGCATGTTCACATCACATCTGAATTATCAATTTCATGACGTTTTAAGAGAAAGAAAAACAACCGGTAAGTAGGTTAAATGTGGCCCTTAATGGAAATTAGTGAATGTTTTTTCTAAGGCTTTAAATGGTTAACTGATCCGACAGGCAGAGTACCTGGTGGAGGGAATCAGGTTGAGGATCCCGTTGAGAACATAGCTGAACTCCGCTTGATCCTGCGCCACAAGAGCCACCAGACCCTCGCAGCAGGCTGTCCGAACCACCACGTTATCACTGCAGCACTTCTCCCAGAGCAAGTTCAAAGCAGGGGTCTGAAAGCAAACCAGTGGTTAAAGGACACTGCCGATGAGCAGCAAATGCATACTCACCCCCAGCCATGCGTCACAGTGTTATTGGTTCACAGTAGGCTAGCTCTCCTGTATCAAGGTGCTGCTGTCACAGCACGTGTAGAATAAACCAAAGTCAGTTTCCCAAGAGAGGTAATAGATGTGTTCTGATATAGCAACTCTCTCTCTCTCTCTCATCTGGTGTATTTGCTGCAAAATAAGCCTGGCTGCCAACAGCTATAACCTGAGTTCAAGCAACGCAACAGAACTAACCTAACAAGGGATCAAAACTAAGGCTTGGCTCTGGCACAGTGCTAAACCAAGCCCTGTCACCAGACACTCACTATATCAGCAGGTTGGTTCGTCTAAGCTGAACCCAAATCATACCTATGCTTCAAGCCCTCAATGGGAATACAATTTTCAGAAAATGTTCCTAGTCTCCTACCACCAACCTCTATCACCTACATGCACCCCATCACCTCTATCATCCCCCACCCCCACTCCCACACACACAATGTCCCTGCCCCAATGGGCACAGAGGGAAGAGAGAGAAGTAGAACAGGCTACCAGCAAGCTGCTGGTCCCATGGCTACCAACAAAAGCCTAGTAAATCTGTTTTGGCCAAGAGGGAGACTGTGGCTTTTCCCTACCCCTCACACCGAATCTGTCGTCTTTCACAGAAAAGCACTGGGAGGGTATATAAGTTCTTCATTTTGAAAAATCCTATTAAAGCAGAGGTTCTAACTTTCATAACTTTCTTAGGAACCCATGATTCCCTCACCGAAAAAAAAAAAAAAAGGTTCACTATTAATGATAAACCTATATTTAAATATATTGTGGGTTAAGTCTATTTATATTAATACATGGTTTGGGAATTTTTTTGGTTTGGGCCTTTTCTTAAAGAACATATAATGAAACTATTTTTCCTTTCCGTCCTTCCCCCAATAATTTATTGGGAAATACATAATTTGGAGAAATACCTGGCTCCCATAGAATAACTAAAAGAATGAAAATCAACATTTTATTGTGCCCACTTTCCTACTGGAGCTAGCTCTGAGATCCTTGCAATTATAGGACCCCAGTATAACGAACAATATGGTTAATGGTTACTACAGGTAAGTAATATTTATATTCCATTTATTTTATTTAGAAGGAAATTTAAACCACCTACATGGATAATATGAAAGGGGACTAAATTACTAAGCCAGAAAAACAATATAAATAAATAAATAACTGTCCCTTCAGATAACACTGTGATATCATGGATGTAAGCATTCATTTATTAATGGAAGAGGAAATATTTGGTTACAGGGATTGACATTCAATAAATCCGGCAGTTTAAGTAAAACCACTAGATCTTGTCAGAGTACATAATGTGATTATAGGTAGGATTAAGATCAGGGTTCTCAGAAAACCTAATTTAAATGACTACATACAAACACTAGATAAATGCCAATTAGTTAAGTATATACCCCTACACTTCCTTCAACCTGTTGGCAGAAGCAGTAAAGAAATGTGATTTGGAGCAGCTAATCAAAAGGAATGTGAGAGGAAGGAGATCAATTTGTTTCTGCTGTGAAAAAACATCTCATTTCCATCATCTATATTCTCTAGAGTTTACCTTAGAGCACCCACTTAAGTAGAATTTCCAGCCAGCATGTCAAAATACACATCACTGGTCAACTAAAACCCAAGTGATATATATCTCAGTAGGCTGGCATTGCTTCCACATTTAGCATTCGCCTGCCCTATGCATGGTAAGAATTTTTTCCCCAATTCCAACTGTCCATGCATGACCTTTTCATACATGGGGCCATCTATAGCATGAAAAATCTCCCACACCCAAATAGAGCCACTATGTTCAGTTTCTCTATTAAACAAAAATATTCCCTCAGAGGTAACCCTGTCAACCTCATCTAAAGCATGCCTACCCTCATTCCTCTCATGTTATTTTTTATTAATAATCATAAAAATACTCCCCTCATCTCCTCCATATCTTATTCCTGGAGTCTATTGTCACAAATTTTAAATGTTTTAATTATTTGGAAGAAAAACATGGCAAACAAACCAAAAAAGGCAATAAGTTTCTCACAGTTCTAAATCGTCTCTACAGTGACCTGAGCCATGAGGGAAACAAGCGAAGTGATTCTGTGGTCCAGCTGGTAGCAATATCGGAACAGAACTACAGCACAGAGTTAAACACAGACCTGGTTTGTGGATTGATGGATCTTTTCTGAGAAACCATTTTCCTTTAGGACTGCAGCAAGAAGATGACCCACAGCCTAAAAAGAAAAAAATAATAATACATTTCCTCAGAAGTTTTCTCCAAATAGTGCATTTGAAGGTAACGACTATCAATAGTACGTAGTTATTATGACTTTGAGTCATATCAGACAGTCAATTGGTAATAAAATTTCAATTCACTGAGGACACGCTCTATAGAAGGCACTGAACTCGTCAGTCCACATACATAATTTCTTATCTTCATAACAACCCTCAAGGTAAGCATTTTTATCCCAATTCTTATCCCAGTAGGCAAACTATAGTTCATTGATGTTAAGAAAATTGGTAGATTTTCAGTTCAAATTGCTGTCACTTAATATGAGAAGAAACTTAGAGATTGTTTAATCCATGAAACCATAGACAAATAAGAAACTCGACAGCTTTTAAAATCATCTTTGCATCTAAATGAAATCAATCATGCTTCATCAAGGAAGATGGAGAAAATGCATTCCCGTCTTCGACCTGAATCCATAGGTCTCTTGTGACCACGAGCATTCTCCCTCCTCTAGGCTCTATGACTTAATTTCTTTATTATTTTCTCATAGGTTTTAACGCTGTAACAGCTTTCAGTCTAATAAATCTCTAAATTTTTTCTAAATCCTGCTTTGGTCCCAAAGCCCAAAATTGAAGATGAGACTCTTACAGGAGTGTTGATTACATAAATATATAAATCTCATTACCTCCTACCACCTCAACCTCATTCTCCTCGCTCTTCAGCACTACCCAGCCCTGCTGTCTTGGAACCTAGGCCAACAACAATGACAGCCATTCTGTGTGTGGGTTGGAAATACCTGGCAACTGCAACAACTATTGATCCTGTGCTAGGGACCAACGTATGATGCAGCTGTGAATACCTGTCAGTCTTGCAACGTTTCCAGAGAAGTTCAAATAAAAACACAGCACCCAATCCTTCATCTCTCTTTGTATTTCACATGTTAAAAATGATTAAGGACCTCAAAGTGTAATGGTCTCAGTTTTGCAATACAAGTCATTCGTTTAAAGGAATATTACATTTAGATCAATTAACTGTCTCTTACATCCTATTTAAAGGGATAGTAACAAGAATTGAAAACCAGTAAATAGTTTTGGTTTCTGTTTACAAAATATACCATATTTCACTGAATGTAACTGGCCATCAACTACAAGATAGATCAATATTTTATGTAACAGTAAGAAAGAAAGAAAAAAAAAAGGCTGCCAATTAATCTACATTATACAATGCTTCATATGGTTTAGAATTTTTATTTTATATTAAGAAAGCTCTTTCAAACTCATTTAGAAAATCATGGCCAAGTTCACAATTGCACAGGCAAAACCAACGTTATGATGACTACTGCCATCAATCACTAGATGCAACCCAGTTTCATGGTGTTAAAATCGGAGAGTACAGCCTAAATTAATTTTAAAATACAAAATCCAAGAATATATCAGCCTACATTGTTACTTTAATTTTGCATGACAGAATAGTTTAAAAAGACATCCTACAATACATATACACTTTTCACTCGATTTAACAGTAACACACATAGGCATTTCTTGATTATCCGTGCTAATGAGGGGACTCCAGGCCAGAAAAAAAATAAAATAAAATGGAGGCCAGTATTCTTCAAGTCTTCATTTCTTCTTCACGGTAAGGACCTGTGCGGTGCAGGATAAGACTCCAACCCAGTCAGGCAGAAGGGAATCTTGCATAAGGAGTGTTCTTCTCCTCATGGAAGTGTTCCCCACTACCCAGCTAAGTTAACTCCCACAGCAGGCATCTCCACAGTTAACTGTTGAAAGTGGCCAAGATGCTGTGCGTGGTTAAGTCTTCAGGCAGGCTTCTGCTGTTCTGTTATCTTTACTCTCACAAGAGAAGACAGTAAGCTATTATGATACCTTGATTAACCACCATGCTTCTAGCTAGCTGAAAGCTAACCAGAAAACCATCTCTGGTTTAACCCTAATAATTAAAAAGCTCTTTAAAATAAATTATAATCTCCTGCCTGAGTTAGAGTACATAGATTGAAGTTTTTTAATCCAGGATAGTTTACTTACTAAATATCATTATTATAAAAATCTATTATTCTTACATTTGTATAGAGGTAGAATATACATTTTAAGATATTAGTCTCTCATACTCTGTAAATGCATATATCTGTAGAGGTATAAGCATTTATTTCTGTTTCCAATAATTAATTATAGAGCAAAAAAGTACATATTCAAGGGGTTAATCAAGGTTTTATTATTTCTAAGAAAAGTATGACATAAATAGAAGCTGTAATTGGTCAACTTCAAATATTTATTTTCTTGTTAAATATAAATTTTCAAATTAACTCATATAAAAGTTGTTTAATAAAATATCTCATTATAGAAAAATATTAAATGTTAAAAATATAAAGTTAAATTAACAATCTACAAAAAAAGTTCACTTGTTACCACGAAGCATAAATAAATAAATAAATAAATAAATAAATAAATAAATAATAAAATTACCTGTGTTTGGATAAGAGAATTTGGAAATTCAAACCTTTTTCTGATATCATCTGACATTTCTGCTTCTCTTACATATATCTATGCAGATTCTGTAACCAACACAAAAAAATATTTGTTAATCTGGAAAAGGAGTTCAAACCAATTACTCCTCAAATAACATTAAAGTAATTCATTCCAAAGTCAACAACTGAAATAAAGTACAGGGCTCTGCTGAGTAATCCTTGCCATACACTTCATTGTTAACCTCTTCAGTCCTCAAATGCCATGGCTGATAAACTAAAATGTCCAAAAGCTCTTGCTTTTTTCCATTAGAACTAATTCAGAAACAGATAAATTCACATAGAACCTCCGCCCCACCCTTGCCACTGTCCCTAAAATCCAAAAGTTCTAGCCTAATAACACGATTTAAAAAATTCAATGACATGTTTTAAATAGAAATTAATTTTTTTTTATTGATCAAAACTTCTAAGGGAGAAATAGTAAAACTTTCAAAAACTGTTTAAACTATGCTTTGCTTTGGGACAAAACTTTCATTTAAACACTAATCCAACAGTATAAAGCCTAGGTGAGCTGTTTTCAGGGAGTATAGAAATGACTTAGAAGCTCACATCAAAACAGATTGCTTGTCTTCTAAAAGAGGAACCAGCAAGCAATTAAGCACCAACTTTTAATATTTACATTGCACCTCTCATTCCTACTGGGATCTCAAAAAATATGTATATGCAAAAGGATGAAGGAGGGCAGGTGATAAATCAAAGACACAGAACTAATAAGAGGATTTCCTAAGAATCCAAATTTATCCAATTCCCATGCAGCACTGAACCCACCAAATTACACTATTTTAAACAATGGATGCTTTAGGTCACTCATTTATTACATATAGCTTTTAAAAAAATGTATGTCTCTTCAGTACTCTCGGTTGCTTATAAAAATAACAGGCTGCAAAACCAAGCTCTCCTGATCTCAACATTGAAGGCACCTTGTGTTGAACTTCCGGCTCTAACTACTTTCCTCCCTTTGTTTCAGAGCTAACCTCCCTGAATGAATAGTTTATCCTCGCTTCCTTCTTCAACATCTAGGTCCAACTTTACTCCTTGAATTTGATAGTTCACAGCACTGAAAGTGGTTCTACAACTGCAAATGATGCTCCATATCTAAATCTACTCTTTAGCTTAGGCAGGTCAAAATCTCAACTTTCCAGGTGCACTAATCTGACCTTTCTTGAAATTTGCTTCTCTTTTGAATTCCATAAGACATCACAGCAGAATTTTTCAAAGTATGTCCTTGGGAAACCCACAATAAAGAGATCTCCACAGGGAGAAAAAAGGATTGTGTAGGGACATATATTGCCATCTTGAAGATTCAATCATTCACTTAACAAACACTTATTAGGTGCTTACTGTGTATCAGAAACTGTTCTGGGTACACCAAGAGTGTCCACCTCAGGTAACTGGGAAGCTGACCCGTTGAACCAATAAGACACCTAGTACACAAAGCTACCCAACCAACTCAGGGAAGCAGTGAAAATGAGGAGGCAAGGAAACAGATCCCAAATGAAAGAAATGGAGGAGAACAAACGAATGGACATAGAGTTCAAAACCACAGTTATAAGGTTTTTCAAGAATTTCATGGAAAAGGCCGATAAATTTAATGAGACCACCGAGGATATGAAAAAGGACCAACTAGAAATTAAACATACACTGACTGAAATAAAAAATATTATACAGAGACCCAACAGCAGACTAGAGGAACGCAAGAATCAACTCAAAGATTTGGAATACAAAGAGGCAAAGGACACTCCTCCAAAGAAGCAAGAAGAGAAGAGAATTCAGAAAGTTGAAGATAGTGTAAGAAGCCTCTGGGACAACTTCAAGCGTACCAACATCAGAATTATGGGGGTACCAGAAGAAGAGAGAGAGCAAGATGCTGAAAACCTATTTGAAGAAATAATGACCGAAAACTTCCCCCACCTGGTGAAAGAAATAGACTTACAAGTTCAGGAAGCACACAGAACCCCAAACAAAAGGAATCCAAAGAGGACCACACCAAGACACATCATAATTAAAATGCCAAGGGCAAAAGACAAAGAGAGAATCTTACAAGCAGCAAGAGAAAAACAGTTACCTACAAGGGAGCACCCATACGATTATCAGCTGATTTCTCAACAGAAACTATGCAGGCCAGATGGGAGTGGCAAGAAATATTCAAAGTGATGAATAGCAAGAACCTACAACCAAGACTACTCTACCCAGCAAAGTTATCATTCAGAATTGAAGGGCAGATAAAGAGCTTCACAGATAAGAAAAAGCTAAAGGAGTTCATCACCGCCAAACCAGTATTATATGAAATGCTGAAAGGTATTCTTTAAAAAGGGGAAAAAAGTAAAGATAAAAATTATGAACAAATACATATCTATCAACAAGTGAATCTAAAAGTCAAGTGAATTAAAAATCTGAGGAACAGAATAAACTGGTGAACATAATAGAATCAGAGGCATAGAATGGGAGTGGACTGATAATTCTCAGGGGGAAAGGGGTGTCTGTGTGGGGGGTATGGGAAGAGACTGGACAAAAATCATATGGATAAGGACAGTGGGGGGAGATAAGGGAGGGAGGGTGGGAACCGGGTGGTGGGGAGATATGGGGGGGGGGGGAAGGAGAAACAATTGCAATCTGAACAATAAAAATTTATTGAATTTAAAAAAAAAGAAAAAAAGAAACTGTTCTAGATGTTTAAGTTACCTCAGTAAACATAGACAAAAATCCCAACACTCTGGAGCTCACAGTCTAGCAGGAAGAGGTAGACAGTAGAAGATAAAAAAAAAAAGATAAATGAAATATAACATGGTAAAAGGTGATAAGTGCTATGGGGAAAAAAAAAGTAGTACAGTAGATAGAGTAAAGGGAATGAGAGATGAGGGGAGGACATGCTATTTTAAATATGGCAGTCTTTCCTAGAGAGGGTAGCATTTGGGAGTTGTTAGGCATACACATATTTGTGGAAAGTGTCCCAGGAACAGAAAACAGTGAGTACAAAAGCCCCAAGCTAATTAAATGTTTAAGACCTGTTCCAGAAAGAGCAGAGATGGATCCGGCACAGAATGGAGGAGGAAGAAAATGGTAACCAAAGAGCCAATGAGAAGCCAGTCCTTCCGGGCCCTGAGGGCTCCTGGACGGACTGCTGCATGTATCCTGAGTGAAACAGGAAACTACTACACACAAAAGGGGGTGAGATTTTAATTGATATCTTTTCCGATTCGGGATATCTTTGAAGACAGAGCCAACGTGGTTGCTAAAGAATTAGATGACAGTAGAAGAGGGAAAAGGGGTCAAAGATGACTCCAAGGTTTTGGATCTGAGCAACTTTATTTTTAATCTCATTTCTTTTGGGCATTTTACACATGAAACAAAACAATTTATACATTACTTACCACAGCACTTTTTACAAAAGAAACATATGCTGTTGCCGTCAACTGAGATGGGAAACAAGTTTTGTGGGGGAAGACCAAGATTCCATTTGAAACAGGGAAGTTTTAGAGACCTAACAGAAATCCAAGTGGAGATGCCAGGTAGAAAGTTGTATATATGAATCTATAATTTGAGAGACAGATCTAAATAATAGTGCATGTCATTAAATAATCTGAGAGGTTCTAAAGCCAGGAGTTCAATTAACTTTGTTTAACCCCGAGTTTCCCAAACTTATCTGATCATGGCACCTTTTTTCCTAGAATTTCCTGTTAACAGTCTATATAGCCAGCCTTTCCTGGGACAAACTGGGAAACACTGCTCTACCAATTCCTCCTAGTCCTCTGTCCTCTGATCCCTGAAGGCACCCCCAGGCTCTGGCCCTGTGCTCTCTTCCTTTACGTAAACGCTCCCAGAGCCTTCATCTAGTCCGTATCTCCAAACACTCCCCTACTCTCTTTTATAAGGCTCTGAAACACCAGAAATTGGAGATGTCAAAACCAAAACACATATTTTCTCTCAAAAACGCTGTTCACATTTCAGCTTTTCCCAATTCTCCTCTCACAAGTTCCCTCCCAACGTTCTCTAAATCGAGTCAGTCCCAAAGTCGACTTCATTCTTTCCAGCTTCTCGGAGGCTGCTCTCCCTCTCCATTTCCATACCCATCATCTGAGTTCCTCACGCTAGGCTAACTTCAGCAACTGCTTAGTCTTGCTTGAGTACATCCCATACACCGCTGTCAGATCATTGTCCCAGAATGCTATTTCCATCACACCAATTCCCTTGAAGATTTAAGACACTTTTCAAAAGCCTGCCAGATTAAATGCAAATTTTGATTCCTAGTTTTTAAGCGCTGCGACAATCACCTCACCCATTCAACTGTATTGTCACTACTGTCCAATTCCAATTGGGCAAAAACCATTTTCAAAATAATCCCACATGCTCAAAATGTGCTCTCTCCCACATAAAATGCCCTCCTACCCCTGGCCATTTTTTCTCAGTGGTTAGAGTATCGGCCCGCAGACTGAAAGGTCAAGTGTTCAATTCCTGGTCTAGGGCATGTACCTCTGTTGCAGGTTCAAGGGGCATGCGGGAGGCAACCAGTTAATATGTCTCTCACATTGATGTTTCTCTCCCTCTCTCCCCCTCCTGCCTCTCCTGCCTCCCTTTCACTTTCTCTGAAAATAAATGGAAAAAATATCCTAGGGTGAGGATTAAAAAGTAATAAAGTAAAATGCCTTTCTATGTTCCCATTTAAAGATGAGATGCCTTTTGTAGCACAGCTTCTCTGTTAAGACATTCCCAAGTAGCCACATCTTACAGTAATCACCTTGGTTTATATTCCTTCAGTGCTATTGCATTTGGTCTGACCCATGCCATCATGTGACTACTTACATTAGGATTGTTAGTATTTTTCTGTAAAGGGCCAAATAGCAACTGCTGAAGTCTGCCACTGTAGCAGGAAAGCAGCCATAGACCGTGGCTGTGTTCCAATAAAACTTTATTTACAAGAATAGAAGGCACAGGGGGTCATAGTTGACTAACTCCTAGTTTACATAATGACTATTTAATTTAATTTATAACATTTGTTAATTCAATTGCGACAATTAACATTCAAATTTGCCCCTGTGCCTCCCGCCTCAGGTAAATATATAAATAAGATAAATTATACATCTTTTATTATCTAAAAGTTGGGCAAGTACCCTTTATCAAAGAAAACAAACTTTTTCATGTCCCTAAACCCTGGAGGAAATTCCTCATATTAGACTTTAATATATGGAATACAGGATGACATATAATAAGCAATATTCTTAATTACATAATAGGGAATTTCATGTTACTTCTTTTTTAAAAAATCCCTAGATAAAGCCATGTGTATTATATAACATGTAATTCAGCAAGAGCCTAGCTCATAGGATCCTAGTGCAGCTTTCTGATTATCTAAGCCAATTCAATAGAAAGTAGGCTGTACATTATCCAGAGAAGCAGATGGTTATCGGGGTATCACAGAATCGACTTACCCAAATGTCAACAATGATAGAGCTAAAGAAAAGAAATGTGGAGTTATACCCTCTGACCCAGATCTAGAACGGGGAATTCCAAAATGCTTTGGGGTTAGGCTAATAGACTGTGGCTGTGAAGAGGCCAAACTCTCCAGAAAAATGACTGTCTCCTAAAGGTGGGCCGATGGAATAATGTTTTTATCAAAATTAGGCTCTACTGTACATATTTCCTATGTACCTGGCTGGTGCTCCTCAGTGGTTGACATTGACCCATGAACCAGGAGATCATGGTTCCATTCCCAGTTCAGGGCACATGCCCGGGTGGCAGGCTCAATCCCCAGTAGGGGGTGAGCAGGAGGCAGCCAATCAATGATTCTCTCTCATCATTGATGTTTCTCTCTCTCTCTTCCTCTCTCTGAAATAAAAATGTATTTTTTAAAATTACCTAAGTATAGATGGCAAATACCTCAGCTTACAAAAGATAGTCCTTATTTCGATGTGACACTTTTAGAGAATGAATACATTTTTAAATCTGTAGTAAATTTATCTTTCCTAACAAATGGTCAGTAAGCATTCTCAAAACTACGCCCCAAGCAAGAATATGATTTGATATCATCCTTGATTTGCTACCCTTGGGCTATATATTGTATGTGTCTTTCATCTGCTAGAGACTTATATTTCAAGGTTAATCACAACCACTTGGCCTTTTAAAGTATCAAAACATACATCATATTCTCTCAGGGAATTAAAAAAATACATATGCTTGCTTTAGCATTGGCAGTGTAGTATGTGTCCTACTTCATTTTAATCTCAGCTTCCTTTGGGCACTATATACATTAAACCACACATAATTTCTTCTTTCCATAGCATTCTTTACTAAAAGGAAACTCGTCACGACATGCTCCATAAACCATGATACAAAAACAGAGTGTTTGATTTTAAAAGATTTATCTGTAACCTGTCAGTCTGCCTTTTTTTTTTTTTTTTGTCTATCTAAATCTAAATCAGAATGAGAATTTTTAATGAGGTCTTAAGTTCCAAATGAATCAAAACATTTGTTTAACTTCAGCAATTATCCTACCTGTCAAGGCTTTACAGCCCTTCAAGAAAATAAAACTATCAATTGCATCCTAGAAGTAATAAAGGAGTAGCAGAGAGATAAAGCACTTTAGGTTTTCAACTTTTTCAATAGTTTTTCTAGGATACAACAAACAATATACAACTGTATATCAAAAAAAGTATTTAGTGTCAAACTTCAAATGAAGGACACAATCTAAAACACAAGAGAAAAATCTATCTAGTAATACTGACAAGTGCTATGGGAGGCAGCAAAGAAATTATGCAAGATAGTTGGCTGGGCTGGGGTGGGGGTGAGTTGTCTATTGGTCAGGAAAAGATGACTTTGATCCTCTTGTCTACCAAACTTCTATATAGGAAGAACTCAGAGCAGCAATGTAGGACTATAGAGAGCACATTCGTGAAGTTGGTTTATATAAGCAATGTCATCAGCAGTCTGATAAAAATACATACTTCATCCACATTAATGGGATTCTGCGTTTGAAACACAAAATCTAGGACTTTTTTCTTTCTAATTTTATCAACTATTCCAATTCTTAGTTATGCATTGATTTAGTTTCCTCCTCCCACAAAGTAAGCTATGCAACCATAAGTCTGAGGATTTTAAACACATATTTTGACAATTTTTTTCTTTTTTACTACATTTTTAAAAAATGGCTTATAGAAAAGCTGATGGGCACAGTCAATAAATTTGAGCTGATTTTATAAGTTTATCAAGGCTGTGGTTCAGGGGTATGTTCCAGACTCTCCTACTTGCTTTGTCCTGCCCCTTTAAAAAAAAAAAAAAAGGAAAAACACCTGTCTATATTTTTTAACTGCCCACCTTGCGATATTTATATCTTCCTTATTCTTCCACCTGCTTAGTTTCTCAACTATCAGTTCTTGGTCCCTAAGTATTTCTACACATCCTCTCAAGGGTCTGGCAGGTAGGTTCTGTTTCATCATCCTGTATTAAATCCTGACACCTGTTAGAAGAAACTCAAGCTGAGCCTGAACTCTTGCTTCAAATCTTCAAAATACAACTGTCAGCTATATTCTCAAATTAACAGGACAAGACAATCAGAACCCTCCTAAGTGCATGATTCATAAAAATGGAAAAATTGTGGGGAAATCGCAATGGAAAGTTTTCAAAATGAATGAGCAAGTGTAAGAAAATAGTAATTTCTAATCATTACATTCTCAAAGAGGTCACTAAGTCATCGTTAAATTAGGCTGAGAGTAGAAAATAGCTTTATGTTAGCAGTAATTTCAAAATCAAGACAAGGCAGAGGGCAACTAAGTGGGTGACAGAGCTACTGGGTCAACATGTTATAATCAGAGAAAACGGGAACTGCATAGATATGGCAGAGACCACTAACTTCAACATCTGTGCTCTCCTTCATCATATTTCCTAGACTCGAGTAAGGTGAGGTATGGCCTATAACCAAGTTCTCTCCAGTGGTGTTGGAACAGAGGTGATGTGCTGCTTCCAGCTGCAGAGTGCTTCCTCTACTCTCTTCCCAACCCAAACCAGGTCTTGGCAACAACTCAGATTCAATCATGTGGACGAAGACAGTAACTCTAGGATAGCAATATTCAACTGGTGAGCAGCAAGAATTTTTAAAACATGCAATACCTCACTACTTAGTCAGGGGCACCAACCTCTTTTTCCTTTAGATTGTCAAATTTAAAAAATGACAACAGCCAACACAATAGCTGTCCAGTGTGAATGAATGAAAAACATACCTAATATTTTTTTGTCAAATCAGCAAAAAAAAATAAATCAATTTTTGGGTGTGCCACAGAATTTTAGTAATTATGTGTGCCACGAGATGAAAAAGGTTGAAATCGCTGGTCAAGGACATTGTTGAATAAACAAGATGGAAGAAACTGGACCTCTAAATGATAGCAAAGAGAACTGCATACCTGGATTTCCAACTATTATATGGGAAAGAAATTTCTACTCTGTTTGAACCACTGAATTTTGGGGTCCTTTTGTTGCAGTAGCTATTACTTCCATAATAATATAGGGGACCTGAGTTCATCTCCCTTCCGTACTTTTTTCCATTGGCAAAATGAAGAAGCTAAATGTCAGACAGGTTAAACAACTTGCCAAAAAGGAAAATCATCCTGGCAGCTCAGGTGAGAAGAGAGGTTTCCTGAATTCTAACCCAGTGTTTCCCTGGACCATCAATAGCATGAGGATGACGGGCCCGGTCCACATTACTGTATCATGCCCCAGGAATTTTAAGATCTATAATCAAAGTGCTGAGCAAATTTAGGTGACTATGAATTCTGATGATCTCACCAGTTGCAATTTACTGGCCTGAGGGGATCGGGCCAAAATCGGCAGTCCGACATCCCCCGAGGAGTCCCAGATTGCAAGAGGGCACAGGCCAGGCTGAGGGACCCCACCCATGCACGAATTTGTACACTGGACCTCTAGTGTCATATATTTGTATGTATTTACACATAATACAAATATATAAATCTATAAAGGAATATGGATGAAAAATAGCTATTTTTTAATCTAAAGATTCACTTATCTCTGGAATTTTTACAGTATCCAATCTAAGTCTTTAAAAAAGTCTTCAAATTAGCTCCTTTATGAGATGATTTTTTCCAATCTATCTATATATATAAAAGTCTAAGCAACCGTTTGACCATTCAACCATTTGACCGGTAGCTATGACGTGCAAGGGGCAGATGCTCAATGAACAGGCATGGAAACATGGAACAGACTGATGAATCTCAGAGGGAAGAGGGACGGGGGAAGGTAGGAAGAGATTAATCAAATATCTTATATGCATACTAGAGGCCTGGTGCACAGATTTATGCACTGGTAGAATCCCTCAGCCTGGCCTGTGGGGATGGGGCTGAAACCGACCCAGTGCACAGATTTGTGCACCAGTGGGGTCCCTTGGTCTGGCTTGCAGGGATCGGGCCAAAATCAGCTCTCCGACATCCCCCAAGGGGTCCCGGATTGCAAGTGGGCGCAGGTCAGGCTGAGGGACCCCACCAATGCACGAATCTGTGCACCAGGCCTCTAGTATTATAATATTTTAATTGATTTCAGAGAGAGAAAGGGAGAGGGAGAGAGAGAAACATTAATGATGCGAGAGAATAATCGATTGGCTGCCTTCTGCACACTCCCTAATGGGGATCAAGCCTGAAACCCTGGGCATGTGCCCTGATCAGGAATCAAACTGTGACCTCCTAGTTCATGGGTCAATAGTCAACCACTGAACCACACAGGCTAGGCTCCAATATTATAATTTTTAAACATTTTGTTCTACCAAAAGAATACTCAAATTGTTCAGTACATTTATGAATATTTTATGTTGATACAATAATCTACAGTATAATTGTAATAAAACTGATGCTCAATCATTTTAAAGATCTTAAATGTCTAATCTGAATAACTAAAATCTCCATATTCATAATCTTACTTCAAATGCCATTCAGTTAATTAAAATCTAGTACAACACCACAGAAGTATCTTATAGGTATTTTACTTCTACTGCTTCTCCTTAAAAATGACTCAAATTTTGTGCATTAGTTCTCTAAAATAATTACTTCTTAGCAAATATTAACATAGTACAAATGGAGATATTTATGGGATAATGATGTGACATTTGGGATTTTCTACAAAATACTCCAGTCTACCTCCAGAAGTGGGGAGCGGGGAGAGAGGAAATAATAAAAGACACAAGAATATCTAGATGTTGATAATAGATGGGTACATTAAAGTTCATAACACTAATAAGGAACTGTTTGACATTGAAATTAGGACTCAAAAGAACTGTTGGCCCAGAAAGAAACTCACTACAGACTGATTCATTTTCCTTTCAGCATAACCATTATTGCTTGTCTCATTTTCAGTTCTTATAAGTGTATTTCTAGTAGCACATGATCTCACTCATCTAGGGGAAATGATGAACAACATAGACTGATGAGCAAGAACAGACCCAGAGACAAGGAGGCATGGATCAGACTGTCGGACCTCAGAGAGAGGGTAGGGGAGGGTGGGGATAAAGGGGAGAGATCAACCAAAGGACTGTGTGCATCCATATGAGCCTAACCAGTGGTCAAGGACAACAGGGGGGTGGGGGCATGCAAGGGGAGGGGTTTGGGATGGGAATGGGGGGATGAGGACAAATATGTGATACCTTAATCAATAAAGAAATTTAAACAAAAAAAAGTTCATAACACTATTATATTTTTACATATATTTGAAATTTTCCATAATAAAAGTTTTTAGCCCCTCCACCACTGGCTGTGAACTAGGAGAGGACCTCATCCAACTATGCTGGTGCCCTGATCTCACACTCCCAGCCTCCAAAACAGCAAGAATTACATTTCTGTTGTTTATCGCCCAGAAAAATTTAAACTCCATGTATGTGGTTCTTAGTAGGGCCAGGCAATATTCTAAGCATTTTACCTGTATTAACTCTTTTAACCCTCACAACAACCCTATGAGATAGGTACTCATTTTACAGATGAAGAAACTGAGGCACAGAAAAATTAGATAATTTTCCCAAGGTCATTTAGTAAGTTGCAATTTAAATCCAGGTTGTTTGGGTACATACAAAAGTAGGTTTACAGTTGTTCATATGAAAAATAATACATAATAAAAGAATAAACTCTGTGTTTCACATACTCACAACTGTAAACCTACATTTGTCTACTAATATATATACATAGAAAAGCCTGGAAATGTATACATTATGGGTGCTTTTTTATTTTTTCTCATTCCCATTTTCTAATTTTTTTCCCGCAAGACACTGTGTTTTTATCACTTGAAGTTACCAAAACATGAAAATCTTTATTCAAATACTAACACAGAGAAATAGAGAAAATGAGTTTCTGAAACCCAAAACACTGCAAGCGCAGAAATCCATCAGTAACAATTATGCTCAAGTGAGCAGCAACTAGGAAAATTTTAGAAATGATAAAAGATGAATTACCTTGTTAGCCATTTAACCAATTCTTATGGAAAGAGTAATATGGAAAGGAGGTGAATGTCATTTAACAGGATAGATTCAATTAACTTTAGACCTTTTTAAAACTTCCTCCATTTTCAAGAAGGAACATAACTATTACTAAAGTTTTCTCAATTAGACTCCGGGGAAATTTTACACCAGAGTAAAAACTCTTATTCTTGAAAAGAATTATGTTGACTTAGTGCAAGTTAAATGGCAACATTTCTCTTAATTGCTACCAACTGACCAATCAACTTCATTTATTTTTATGAAAACTAACTTATTAAATTTATGTACAATGGAAGTTATAGTTTAGTTATTTTAACTTGCATTCTTAGTAGTAATGAGCGCTAAAGATCAAATGAGCAAAGGAATTTTACAGGAAGATAGTAAATCTCTCTGCTATTAACTAAGTCAGTGTAGCCCAAGATGGACGTGGAGAATATCACCTATTCCAGTCCTGAATGAATACAATCAGAAGGCAACATAAGCACCACACTGTTAGAAACACCATTCTGAAAATGTTCAAATAAATACGATGAAGCAATGTCATACATGGTTTGCAACCTCTAAGACTGTCTATTGTGAAAATGAGAAAACATATTTAATCCGATCATACTTATAGTCTGACATACCTCGATCGTCATGATGACAGAGAGCAAAGTACATGGGTGGTAGTCGGGACATGGATGCAAATCCTGGCTCCAGCACTAGCCATTACAATTAAGATTAATCACTTCCTATCTCCAAGCCCTTTCTTCATTGGTTAAATATGGGAACACTTGCCTCACAAGGTAGTGAGCTATGAGGTGTGCCTAAAAGCCATGAGGGTCTTGACACAACAGGTACTCTAAAAAATGTGTGTATCTTCCCTCCCTTGACACCACGTGGGCTAGTCAAGGAAGGTGAATAATGAAGAGAATGAATTTTGGTGAAAAGTAGATTATCTCGAATCAAACACCAGGATGGGATCTTATACATAAGTTACCGGATAGAGCAATAAGACACTAGGCCAAGGTTAGGAAATGCATGAGATTCACCAATTCTTTATGGAAAGAGTAATAATGAAAAGAGGTGAATGTAATCTAACTGGATAGATTCAATTAATTTTAGACCTTTTTAAAACTTCCTCCATTTTCAAGGAGAAACATAACCATTACTAACGTTTTCTCAATGAGACTGTTGTCCCCCTCATAGTTTTGATCACAAACTCGAATGATCATCATTTCCTTATTTCTGCTGTCCCTCTCTACCCACCAGCAAACTCTTGAGGGCATGGAACTGATCTCCCTTTTTGAGCACTATAACCCCAGGATATAGCAAGTGCCTGCTCAATAAATACCCATTGTATAAACACCACGCGTGCGACATACCATTTAGAATATCATGTTGGGTCCTGGCCAGGTAGCTCAGTTGGTTAGAGCATCATCCTGATATGCCAAGGTTGTGGGTTCAATTCCCAGTCAGGATACATACAAGAATCAACCAATGGCCCTAACCGATTTGGCTCAGTGAATAGAGCGTCAGCCTGCAGACTAAAGTGTCCCAGGTTCCATTCCGGTCAAGGGCATGTACCTTGGTTGCAGGCACATACCCAGTAGGGAGTGTGCAGGAAGCAGCTGATCAATGTTTCTCTCTCATCGATGTTTCTAACTCTCTATCCCTCTCCCTTCCTCTCTGTAAAAAAAATCAATAAAATAAATTTAAAAAAAGAATCAACCAATGAATGAATGCATAAATAACAAATCTCTCTCTCTCTCTCTCTCTTCTCCTTCCTCTCTCTCTCTCACTAAAATTAATTTTTTTTAAATTTTAAATACCATATTGGATGAAACAGCTCCTATGTGCCAAGCACTCCACAGAATACTTTAAGAAAGGAATCTCATTGGATTTACACAATTGTCTGAGGTAAATATTATTAACTCCACTTCCCACATGAGAAAAAAGGAGCTCAGAAAGTGATTTGTCTGAGGTTATACGGCAGTATTAATAGCCAAGATTTATTGAAAATTTCACCATGAGCCAGGGAGGCACTGTCAAGCTTCTTACATGTATTCTCTCACCCAATATTCAAAACAACCCCGTGACATGAGTACTATTATTAGCTTCATTTTTATATGAAAAAAAACAAGCGAGGCAAGAAGAGGTCAAAATTAATTGCCTAATTATGTAAGAAGCAGGGAATGGATATGAATTGTGCAGTCAGCTCACATTCTTTCTTTTTAATATATATTTTTAATTGATTTCAGAGGAAGGGAGAGGGAGAAGAGATAGAAACATCAATAATGAGAAAGAATCATTGATTGGCTGCCTCCTGCATGCCCCACACTGGGGATCAAGCCCACAACGTAGGCATGTGCCCTGACCAGGAATCGAACTGTGACCTCCTGGTTTCTAAGTCGACACTTAACCACTGAGCACCACTGGCCAGACTCCAAAGCTCACATTCTTAAAAACTCCTCTATACAGTATGTTTGACACAGAGATTTTGTAAAATTAAGATAATCCATTAAAGAACTTCACTCAGAAGAGACACAGAACAGCTTTTAAATGTTAGCTATTATTTTTAGTCTAAATCCAACCTTTTTTCCCCCTATTATATTGGCTGCGTCCCCCAGAGAATCAAGCAAATATTAAAAAAAAAAAAAAAAGGAAGGAAGGAAGGCCAACCAGGGTTTAGATACACAGTATTAAATCAGGTTCCCAAAGCAGTTCATCAGGATGTACAAACAGCTCTGTGTCTTGGTATAGATTGCAATCTTAAAAACATGTAATCAACTCTAATGTGCAAGAGTTACATATTAAAGGGTGCTCCCTGCTGGGGGAAAAATGCAAAAATTAACTATCTAAACTTAATCCTCATCCTTGTGGCACCATCACCAGCAACACATCTCCCACTTTTGTGTATGTTCTTTGGTTTTATACTTTTATTTCATCACTGACCATTTCGTTTAAGTCCAGTGAGCATCTAACAAAGGATAAAGATTGCCCACTTTCCTCCTGGCCATTAGTGTAGATCTTTAGTAAATCCATGTTTCTTGCCTCTGATGTCAACTCCTTCATATTTCCATTTTCCATTTTTTAAATAAGTAAATATTCATTAGAACAGATGAAAGCAATCATTTGCCCAAATGGCTGCTCAAACACCACCGCACAGACACAGATGGCTACACTGCTGCAAAGGAACACCTGGCTGGCAGGTAGCCCCACCACATACATGACAGTTCAAAACACCGTTTGATGAGACAGGGAAATTTCTGGGTGAGTGAGTTTACTTGTGAAAACATAGAGTTTGAAATAACAGTGGAATGTTCTAGAAGAAATGTCCAAAAGCAGGAAGATCAAGAGGAGGCCACTGCATGTCCTTTCTCATTTCCCACAGCTACCTGAGAAAACGGGGCTTGAACTACAACTGGGCATCACAGTCCCGGCAAGGAGACTATCCGGATATGGTGTAGAGGGGCCACATTGCGGAGCTAGGATCAGACAACCCCTCAGGCCCCTCCCAGCTCTGAGAGGACTGGAATTAGTCCTGAAGACGGAGAAGATCTCCTCCCTCATTCTGAAGGGGCTAGCTTCCCTCTGTGCGGCAGCCTTTAGTATAAAGATGAATTTCAGCCTAGTGCTCAAACAGAAGGGAAGGAGCTCAGGCAGCAGGGCTCAGCACTGACCAACTCTGTGGCATTTGTGAGCTTCTTGAGGGAAGCAGCTGAGTCTTGTTCACCTGCTGCAGGGCATGACCAGGAATATATGTTTTCTGAGGCACTGTGTTTGACGCCATACCTAATACACAATAGAATTTCTAGAATTCTACTGTTTATTTTGTTTTCAGATGAACTTTCCCAAACAGAAAGTGACAGAGAAAAATCTATATCTCTCATTCTCACTAATTAAGATTCATGAAACAAAGGCAAAAATATGTTAATAAGAACCAGAAGTAAAAAAAATGAATTTGTAAACAATTTTATTTTCAAATTAATACAGTAACCTAAATTCAATTATCCACACATTAGAGTTTGAAAATTATTAATTCTTTTTAGGCACACCTCTTTCTCCCAGCTTTTAATTTTATTTTTTAACTGCTCAGATAACTTTTGAATAGGTTGTATAAAGATGACTTTCAGCCAAGTCCAAATCCCAAATCAATGGAATCCAGATTAGTGAGATTTTATTACACTGTTATTCATTTTGGTACATTAAAAAAAAAAAGTCAAAGAACACATGCAAAAGCTCACAAGACTGGTTCTTCACTGTTTCCAGCTGAATATAATAGAGGTGAAAAATGGATCTTTGTTATTTGAATACATCATAAGTTTTACATGAATGCTTCGGTTGACAGCTATTATTTATCATAGCTTTGCTCTTAATCTGTTACATAGTACAACCCTTTCAAAACCGGCAGCATCACCTCTGTGTAGTGTTCCCACTGGGGTAAAAGGCATCTTAAACATGTAATTACCCAAAGAAGTAACATTTACCAATTTTCTATTGCACAACTAAAATTATTCATGGCTGTTTTGATTTGTAAGGTGCTTAATAATCATATATTAGTTAACCTTCATAACCAGCCTGAACAGAAGATCCTTAATGAGTCATTTCGTATTAGCAAAGAGTCATCAAGCAGCATATTCAATAATTAGAAGAGGATCCTGAAATAAAATGCTGACATCTAGCTGGCAGTAGAGTGTGTAGAATTATCTACATCCTATATAATAAAAGGCTAATATGCAAATAGACCAAACAGCAGAACAACTGAACAACCGGTTGCTACGACATGCACTGACCACGAGGGGGCGCGTGCGGAACATGGTGGGCGACAGCAGCAGGTGGCAGAGTGCGGAACATGGTGGGCATCAGCCACGGCGGAATGGTGGAACAGGTGAGCAGAGATGCCAGACCAAGGCAGGGTGACCGTCACTGTCATCGAGGCAAGTCTCTGGTGGTTACTGAATTCTTTGCTCCCGCATGCTGCGGTCCCGCCCAGCGCTCGCACCTGCTGCTGGTGCTGGCCCCACTCCCACCCACTGTTGGCACTGTCAGCAGATGCGAGCAGCAGCTGCCGGCCTGATCGCCCCTCAAGGTTTCTCCACCTCCCCCTGCTCCAGAGGGGCTATCGGGACCGGCAGCCGCCGCTCACACCTGCTGCCAGCGACGGTCCTGCTCGCACCTGCTGCAGCACTGGAGCTGCCACTCGCACCCACTGCAGGTGCCGGCCCCACTCGCACCCGCAGCCAGCGCTGGAGCCACTGCTCATACCCGCTGCTGGTGCCCAGCGCTGGTCCCAATCGCTTGGCGCCATCAGCAGGTGCAAGTGGTGGTTGCCGGCCCCGATTGCCCCTGAGGGCTTCTCCACCTCCCCCTGCTTCTGAGGGGCGATTGGGGCAACAGCTGCTGTTCGCACCCATTGACAACACCAGGCCCGCTTGCACCCGCTGCTGGCGCTGGCCCCAATTGCTCCGCACTGTCAGCGGGTGTGAGCGGGGCCGGCGCAGTCAGCGCGTGTGAGCAGCGGTGGTGGGAGCGGGGCTGCTGGCAGACAGGGGACTGGGGGCCACAGCGGGAGGGGCCGAGCGGGGGGTGCAGAGGATGGGCCGAGACCCGCCCCTGTGCCCACCGCAGTCTCGTGGCCCACAGTTCCTTTCAAGGTGCATGTATTTGTGCACTGGGCCCTTAGTATTTAAAGGAAAAAGAAGGAGGGGGGAAATCATGTAGTTCTTCATGAGAATTTTTTTTTAATTTCAGTGTTTACGACCAATTCATACATACCTAAGTATTACAGGTTCATATGTGTAGTCATATGTTCAGGTTAAACGGAACTTTTGAACACTATGTTGGAAGTGAGCGATTGACTAGATCAGTGGTCGGCAAACTGCGGCTCGCGAGCCACATGCGGCTCTTTGGCCCCTTGAGTGTGGCTCTTCCACAAAATACCACGGCCTGGGCGAGTCTATTTTGAAGAAGTGGCGTTAGAAGAAGTTTAAGTTTAAAAAATGTGGCTCTCAAAAGAAATTTCAATCGTTGTACTGTTGATATTTGGCTCTGTTGACTAATGAGTTTGCCGACCACTGGACTAGATGAACCGCAGCAGCAGCAGCTCCACACGCTATCTACTCACAATGTATCCAGTGTTCAAACAGCTTCATTTCACCCTCAAAGCCTACTTGTGCCTCTCACCCCAAATGGAACTTCTCCCAACCTGGCTTACCTCCAAACTGATACAGAAGTTCTCAAAGACCAACCGGGTGAGCTCAGAAGCAAAGCCACAGAAAGAGGGCAGGAACAGCATGGTTCCCAGGACCACAGTCTCCCAGGCCTCGTCCACCAGACTCAATTCCACAGGGAACCCAGCACAGGAAAGCTGAAAGTCTGGGGTAGGTAAAAGAAAACTAACCCCCTCTCTGAGAGTGAGTGGGCACTCAGGGTACTCCTTACTGAGCATCCGGCCTTAGTGTTTGACACTTCTTGGCTGTACCCCAAAGTGTCACATACATTCCTCAAGTTCTAGTCACCTCCATTTCAAAGCATAAAAATACAAAGGCTTAAAGGAAGCATCTTTTGTACAGTTATTCATTGACTGAGCTACACATTTAAATACACACACACAAACACAATTAAGAAAAAAATGAAGTGAATATGCAAAAATGTTAGGGTTATTTCTGGATACTAAGATGATGAGTGATTACATCCTATTACATTTCTCTTTATAAATGCTACATTTAATTTTTTTCCCCTGCAATGGGTGTACATTATTTTTACATTAAATAGAAATTATGAATTCTCTTCAAATAAAAACATAAGATCAGTTTTTAGGCTCAATAAAAAAATTAGTGATCTCATTTACTCACTGGAAACCATGGTCCTTTATCACTGTCTAAGGAGGCAGTTTCACCACAGCACACGTCAGATAAAAAAGGCTTAACTTGATCCAATTACACTACTTATTAAGAGCTATTTAATGAGAAAGTCACACCTTTGAGTTATTAGAAGCTATAATGGTCCTGCAGAGTTCCAAACAAGTAAGCTAACAGAATTACCTTTGATTCTAAATTGTTTGCCAGGAGATTAATCCATCTGCCCCTGAAAAAAATTAAGTGTTCCTCCAGTGTGTTCAACTTCCTCTAATCTCATTTTAATCAAATATGTTAGCCTCAGTCGAGAGAGTAGGGAGTTTTAAACAGATTTATTGAAGTAGAATTGATATACAAAGAAATGCATATATTGAATGTGTACAGTCTGATGAGTCTAGACATATAAAACACTTATGATATCACCACCACAATCAAGGTAACAGACATAGGCAACACCCTCCAAGGTTTCCTTATGGGCTTTGTCTTTGTTTTCTTCTGTGAGCGTGGTAAGAAATCAACATGAAAGCATAATACTATACTCACCATGCTGTCAACGATAGGCACTATGCTCTATCATCTCTACAACTTATTCATCTAACATAATTGGAACTTTATAGAAGGAAGATATTTTTAGTCACTTATATTGCAGTACAAAGAGTTTAATTTTCAAAATGCATATGTAACATGACACCTAAAATAAATTTTAGTCATCAATAGGTAAATTTTAATGGAAGTCTATATATGTTTTGATCTGTCGAAGATTGAAGAAAGGCCTTTCAGATATGATGACATTTGGATAGAGATGTGAAGGAAACAATGAGCATTCCTGGCAGAAGACCCACCGAGGGCAACACCCTTAAGGTGGAAGCACGCTGGGCAGGTTTAGGGAAGGCCATGAGCACCAGTGTGGCTGGTGCAAGTGAGCAAGTTGGGCCGTAAGAGACAACAGAGTGAAGCAGAGGCCCAGATCTCATAGCTCCTGGGGGGTGGCCGGGGGAGGGAGGGGGTGGCGCGGGAGGGCACTGTGGGCCTTTGGGTTTCCCAAGATGGGAAGTCCTAGAGGATTTGGGAAGGAGGGATGGCATACTTAACTGTCATTTTAAAAAGATCATTCTAGCTTCTAAGGAGAATAGACCCTCAGAGGGCAAGGATGGGTAAAAGGAGATCAGTTAGGAAGTCACAGCAATAATCCAGGAGAGAAATCATGTTGCCTTAGATGAGGGGAATAGCAGTGGAGGGGGTGAGCAGAGGTCAGATGTTACATGTATTTTGACACAATTTGCTAATGGGTGAAATGTGGAATGAAAGAAGAGTGAAGGATAACGCCAAGGTTTTGGGTTCTGACAACTGGAAGAAAGAAGCACACACCAGTACACAGAAGACTAAAGGCGCCATTCATCTTTTTTTAACATTACAGCAATGCATGAGTCTTCTAAGTGCTTGGGGTACAATTTACCTTTGTCCATGTCAGTGGGGCGTTAAGTGCAGAGAGTACAAGTTTGATTTATTTCTCAAACTTATTTGAGGCCAATTTTGACTACATAAGACAAATGTTAAAATTTGTATGCTTAACTCCAGCCTGGATTAACATTCAACTCATATCCAATACCAATACTGCTATGAACATCTGTCCCAGGCATACCCACTTTCCAATCCCTCTAAGTCCTCATGGCCCTCTAAACCATAACTATCCTACACAGCTTTAAAAAAAATCTTACAAACTAAAGACAAAGAAATAAGAGACAGGGAAAGAGGGAAGTGAGACAGCCAAGCTAGTAGGTAGTAGGTGGGTAGATAATCCTTACTCCCTCCACTTCCGCAACCTTCACTATCATTCCATTTCATAGCTCCTTCCCAGCTTTATGTCAAATTCTCAGTACATTCTGAAGGTACTGTATGTATGTGCAAATGTAGGATTCTGGGAGCAGAAAAGGTAAAAATTAGTTGTGAAGTGATGTTGTGAACAGAGATGTGAAGAAAAGAATTAAAATGTATTCATTTCTTTAAAAAATACATGTAAAGGCATTACATCACTTTGTTAATATAGAATTGATTTGGGAATGAATCATGAATTATTGCTAAAACTGTTAGGTTAAAAAATGATGGGAACTTCCTTTTAGAGAAATAAGGATGACCCCACCTGAACCCATTGGTTCATTTTAGCATCACTAACAGGGAAAAACCAGACACTGTATGCTCATGATGTGATGGAATAAGACATACACAGAACCCTCTAAGAATATTGTTGCCTAAATAAATTCAAAATGAATCTACACAGCACTGTATATTTAACTACCAATTTATAGACAATACAAGAGGTAGAGGGACAAGGTAAACAAAACCATTTTAAGGACAAATGACTGTTTCTCCAACCAATCAATGACATGGGAGATGGAAGGGGTGGAGGGACTAGTATAGTATAAGTGACCAGAGGGACACAATAACCAAATACATTTTGGAAACCTTATTTGGATTCTGATTCCAACAAATCAACGATAGCAAGACATCCTTGGCACAAGTGAGAAATTCTGAAATATGGATTCACTACAAGATAACAGTAAGGAATTCGTGTTAATTTTGTTAGCTGCAATAATGACACAGTAATTGAATTTAAAATTAAAAGTCCTAAAAAACTAAATAAAAAGTCCTTATTGTTAATGACCTTTTAAAAAAAGGTAGTGGAAGAAAACCTGTTAGAGGAAAGAGAAAACAAGATTGAAAATGTTGATTTTTGTTGAAACTAAGTTCTCTTTCTGTACTCCCTACTTATGAGTGTGTTTGAAATTTTCCTCAATATGATATTTTTTAAAATATAACAAAATGGAAAACAATAACCTGAAGTTGTATGATTGCAATGTAAGCTGTTTAAAAATTATTACTGTTTGCAACTGGTAATTTATGTGAATGGAGTTTTCCTTAATGGTGTGCAATAAAAACAAAATACAAAACTGAAATACAAAAATAAATTGGAGACTGAAGCACTTAAAAGATTATCATTTTCAATCATAATCAGTAATTTCAAAGTCTACGCCCAGTTCTGTGAAAAGGCTGTGGATGCAAAAAGTGGCCTCCAAATGCTGAAGGAGCTGAGAGGCAAAGAAGGAAGCAGACAAGGCCAGCTCGTCAGATGATGAGTTTAATACGGAACTTAGTACAGAACCGGCATCCTGGGCCACAGCAGGGCACTCAGTACCCGCTATGATCCCTGGTTAGAGATGGACCCATGTTCTAGAAAAGGAATTCATGGGTGGTCAGGGGGGAATCAAGGGGCCAGATACCAGGAGGCCCTGGCGCCAGGGTGAGCTAGGAGAGATAACACGGAGGACACCTTGCCCCAGAGGATTAATGAAAATTCCCTGATTAGCCAGAAGCCTCTACACATTCCAGAGGCCACCAGGGGGATGAAGGGAGGTCAAAGATCAGGGTTCCTTCACTCGGAAGTTAAGCAGGTGGATTACCTTCAAGATGGAGTCAGCTCTGTCCTCACTTGCTCATTATAATAGCTTCAAGATTCAGACTGAGTTTATAAGAAGATTATGCTATAAATCAGTATGTAAAATACTTTATTTTGACTAGTAAAAACATCTCTCTTACCTGAAGTTCACAATAAGATATTTTGGAGAGAGGGAAGGTCCAACAGTTTAACAAAAAGGGTTGAAATTTTTCTGCCTTAGACTATTCCTTTCACGTATTAACTAATTCATCTTTGCTTTGAACAAAAATGTTATGATGTACAACTCAAAGTGAAGAGGTTGCTATTAAGAATCTACTGAGCAGGCATTCTATGCAGCTGATTAGAGAATGTGATACGCTTCTTTCAAAGAATAAAATGCCTGGATGGGAAGAACACTTTGACTAGCAGACCTCTTAAAAAGAAAAATGGATCACAAAAGTACCTGCACAAAGAGGTCAGGAGTTTCCTCAGATAAGAACCCAGAATCAGTTTCAAGAGTTTTTGCATAAACATGGGAGAGATACCTAGGCCTGGAAAATGTTTGGTACCAAAAGCCTACCTTTCATTCATTCATTCAACAAATATTTATTAGATGCCTACCTTGTGCCAGACACTGTTCTAAGCACTGGGGGATACAGACAAAACCCCTGGCTCTACAGATCACAGTCCTACTAAAGGAAAGATAAGAATAAGCAAAAAAGATAAGAATAAGCAAGAATAGCAAAATAGCATTTTACAAGATAAGTGCTAGCCCCGAAAGTAAAGCAGGAAAGGGGGTTAATATTAGAGAGAGTTCCAATTTTAAAGAGGACAATCAGAAAGGCTCACAGAGGTGAAACGTGAGCAAAGACTTAGCAGGGGTCCTCAAACTTTTTAAACAGGGGGCCAGTTCACTGTCCCTCAGACCGTTGGAGGGCCGGACTATAGTTTTAAAAAAAACCACAAAACTACGAACAAATTCCTATGCACACTGCACATATCTTATTTTGAAGTAAAAAAACAAAATGGCAAAAACACCCGCATGTGGCCCGCGGGCCGTAGTTTGAGGACGCCTGACTTAGAGGAAGTAAAGGAGTCAGTAGTCTCCAAGAAGAAGACTGATTCTAGGCAGAAAGAACAGCAGTAGAAAAGCCGGAGGGAGAGCAGGCCTCGTATGACTACGAAACAGAATAGAAGCTAACTGAGCAGATTTAGTTTGTGAGGAAGAGGAGTTGGCAATAAAGTTAGAGACACAACCAAGGGGTCAGATCATGGCAAACCTCACAGACCTCTGCAAAGACTTTGCCTTTTAACTTTGAGTGGTATTGGGAAGCCATTGGAGAGCTTAGGACAAAAAAGGAAGGAAATCCAACTCAAGTTTTGTTGTTTTTTGTTTATGTTCTTGTTTTTAATCCCTTTACTGCTGTTGACAATATTATAGAGGGCATTGAGAGAATAGAAGAGACCATTTAGAAAGCTATGGTAGATTGCAAAAAAAAAAAAAGGGCCCCCAATTCTTCCCAACTCCCATTTGCACCTTTCTGTACAAGGTGACTTTGCTGTTCCCCTCATAGAGAGGTAGTCTATTGCCCCATCCCCTGAATCTGGGCTGTCCTCGTGATCTGCTTTGATTAACGGGGGAAATAAAGTTGTGGGAATTCTTAGTCTAGGTCCCTTAAGGCCATGCAGCTTCCGCTTGCTCTCTTGCTACCATTAAACCATCAGAGGAAGAAGCGTGGGATAGCTTACCAGACCACATGTAGCAGAGACAAGCTTCCAAACCTATCAATCCCCATTACTACATGAGTGAGCCCAGGCAAGACCGTGAAAGAACTGTCCCTCCTCCCGGGAATAGGTGGTAACAAATAACAAATACTATTACAACATCAAGGACATAGACACATGGGGGCTCAGAGCAGTGGGGAGTGAGGAGTACTCAGATTCTAGATGTATTTTGAAGATAACAGCTAACAGGCTTTTTCATTAGTTTGTATGTGGATTATGAGAGAAAGAGTCAAGGATGACACCCAAGTTTTTGGCCTGAGTCATGGAAGGAATGGAGTCTCCATTCACTGAGATGGGGAAGACCATAGAGGCAGCAGGAATAGAAACTCCCAGCAAGCAAAAGCCCTGGTCAGGACGGCTTTACCCCATATTCAGAGAAGAACTGGCACCTGTACTCTTCAAACTATTCCAAAAAATCCTAAAGAAAGGAACGCTTCCACGCTCTTTTTATGAGGCCAACATTATACTAATTCTAAAACCAGATAGAGACACTACAAAGAAAGAGAATTACAAGCCAATGTCCCTGATGAACTTAGATGTTAAAATCCTCAGCAAAATATTAACAAATTGGACTCAGCAATATATTGAGAAGATCACACACTATGACCAAGTAGGATTTGTTCAGGGATGGAAAGCTGGTATAACATTTGCAAATCAATAACCATGATACATCACTTAAATAAATTGAAAGACAAAACTCACATAATCCCATCAATAGATGCAGAAAAAGCATTCAACAAAATACAACATCCATTTTTGATAAAAACTCTCAGCAAAGTGGGACTAGAGGCATCATATCCCTGCATAATAAAGGCCATATATGACTAACCTACAGTGAACATCACACTCAATGGGCAAAAACTTAAACTATTTCCCCTAAGAACAGGAACAAGACAGGGCTGTCCGCTTTCACCACTCTTATTCAACTTAGTACTGGAAGTCCTAGCCACAGCAATCAGACAAGAAGGAAACATAAAAGGCATCCAAATTGGAAAGGAGGAAGTAAAACTGTCATTATTCATAGATGACATGGTATTGTACATAAAAAAACCCTAAAGATTCCACCAAAAAACTACTAGATTTAATAAATGAATCCGGCAATGAAGCAGAATACAAAATTAACACCCATAATTGATGGCATTTTTATACACCAATAATGAACTCTCAGAAAGAGAAACTAAAAAAAAATAAAAATAAAAAATCCTATTTACCATTGCAACAAAAAAAGTAAGGTACTTAGGAACAAACTTAACCAAGGAGATAACAGACTATTACTCGCAAAACTAAAGAACATTGAAAAAAGAGATAGAGGAAGATATAAACCAGTGGAAGAATATACAGTATTCATGGATTCATAGATTAACATCATTAAAATGTCCATACTACCAATCTATAGATTCAATGCAATCCCTATTAATATACTGAAGGCATATTTCACAAATCTAGAACAAATACTCCAAAAATTTATATGGAACCAAAAAAGACTGCAGCAATCTTGAGAAAGAAGAACAAAGTTGGAAAGATCACTATACTGGATATCAAGCTATACTACAAGCCACTGTACTCATAACAGCCTGGTACTGGCACAAGAACAGAGAACCCAGAAATTGACCCAAGTCATTATGCTCAATTAATATTTGATAAAGGAGGCAAGAGCATACAATGGAGTAAAGACAGTCTCTTTAATAAATGGTGCTGGGAAAATTGGACAGGTACATGCAAAAATATCAAGCTGGATCACCAACATACACCATACACAAGAATAAACTCAAAATGGATAAAAGACTTAAATGTAAGTTGTGAGACCATAAAAGCCCTAAAAAAAACCATAGGTAGCAAAATCTCAGACATCTCTTGTAGCAATATGTTTGCCAATACATCTCCAAGGGCAAGGAAAACAAAGGAGAAAATAAACAAATGGAACTACATCAAAATAAAAAGCTTCTGCACAGCAAAAGAAACCATCAACAAAATGAAAAGAGAGCCCACTGTATGGGAGAACACATTTGCCAATGATACATCTGATAAGAAGTTTATCTCCAAAATATATAAGGAACTCATACAACTAAACAAAAGGAAGACAAATAATCCCATGTAAAACTGGGCAAAGGATCTAGATAGAGACTTCTCCAAAGTGGACATACCAATGGCCAAGAGACATATGAAAAAATGCTCAGAGTCATTAATCATCAGAGAGATGCAAATTAAAACAACAATAAGCCCTGACCAGTTCCTCAGCGGTTAGAGCATTGACCCATGGACTGAAGAGTCTCAAGTTCGATTTCTGGTCCAGGGCATGTATCTCGGTTGCAGGTTCCATACCCAGCTCCAGTCAGGGCAACTGCAGGAGGCAACCAATCGATGTCTCTCTCTTTCTTTTCCTCTCCTCTCCTCCCTCCCTTTCATTTCACTCTCCCTAAAAGTCAATGAAAAAAATCATCAGGTGAGAACTAAAAAATTAAAAAATAAAACAACAATGAGGTATCACTTCACACCTGTCAGAATGGCTACCATCAAGAAATCAACAAATGACAAGTGCTGGTGAGGATGTGGAGAAAAGGGAACCCTCGTGCACTGCTGGTGGGAATGCCAACTGGTGCAGCCACTGTGGAGAACAGTATGGAGTTTCCTCAAAATATTAAACATGGAACTGCCATTTGACCCAGTGATCCCACTTTTAGAAATATATCCTAAAAAACCTGAAACACCAATCAGAAAGAATATATGCACCCCTATGTTCATAGTGCAATTTAGATTAGCTAAGATCTGGAAACATCCCAAATACCCATCAGTAGAGGAGTGGATAAAAAAGTGGTGGTACATTTACACCATGAAATACTAAGTAGCTGTAAAAAAGAAGGATCTCTTATCCTGTGAGACAGCATGGAAGGACCTGGAGAGTATTATGCTAAGTGAAATAAGCCAGTCAGAGAAAGACAAGTATCACATGATCTCTCTCATATGTGGAATCTAATGAACAAAATAAACTATAGAACAAAACAGATCCAGAGTCATAGAAGCATGGAACAGACTGTCTAATCTCAGAGGGAACTCGGGGGTGGGTGGGGAGAGGAAGAGATTAACCAAAGATTTTGTATGCATATATGCATAACCCATGGACACAGACAATAGTGTGGTGAAGGCCTGGGGCAGGGGCAGGTACTGGTCAATGTGGGAAAAGGGGACATCTATAATACTTTCAACAATAAAGAAATTTTTAAAGAAAAGAATGATCTCGCCCTAGCCGGTTTGGCTCAGTAGATAGACCATTGGCCTGCAGATTGAAGGGTCCCAGGTTCGATTCCGGTCAAGGGCATGTGCCTAGGTTGTGGGCTTGATTCCCATTAGGGGGTGTGCAGGAGGCAGCCAATCGATGATTCTCTCTTATCATTGATGTTTCTATCTCTCTCTCTCCCTCTTCCTTCCTCTCTGAAATCAATAGAGTTATATTTAAAAAGAAGAACAACAACAACAACCTTTAGACTTAGCAAAATGAAAGTCATTGTGACTTTGAGGAGAGAAATTCTTTTAGAATGATGAGGAGGAAAGCTTAATTAAATTGAATTTAAGAAAGAATAGGAGGAGCCCTGGCTGGGTAGCTCAAGTGGTTAGAGCATCACCCCCTACACAAAGGTTGCAGCTTCCATCTTCTATCACAGCATACACAAGAGACAACCAATGAATGCATAAATAAGCATAACAATAAATCGATGTCTCTGTCTGTCTCTCTCAGTGTCCCTCTGTCTCTCTCTCTCATAGATAAGTGGAAAAATAAATCTCTCTCTCTCCCTTCTTCTCTAAATAAGTAAACAAATAGGAGGAAAGTAATTGGACACATAAGTATAGTTTTCCCATAAAAGGGAAAAAATAAATTGTGTGGTGGCTAAGAATTAATGTGGTCAACAAGGAATAATAATTCTTTAACAGTAATTATTTTTAAGAAAGAAGGAATAACAGAAATCACAGCATATTGATGTACTAAAGGGAATAATTTCATTAGAAAATGCGATCTTACAGGGGAGAGAGATACACTGGAGCCAAATCTTTGAGTAAATGAAAGGAACAGGATCTTATGCATGAGTGGGAGTAGTCCTTAGAAACACTACTAAAACTTCAGGTCCTAAAAATAACAGGAAGGAAATCAGAGGTAAATGCAGGTATGCCCAACTCCAACATCCATGAAAACTGTCATTAGGATCAAGGCATTTTTCACACCTCTGAGCCCAGAACTAACCCAGAACTAAAGATGCTCAATACAACTTTCCAGGCATCCTACCAATAGATGAGAGATGTCACATGTGATAAAAAGTATTTGCCAAAGTAGTTTGGAAGGCCAAAGGCCAAAAGAGGTTCATAAAAGAAAAGAAGAAAAAAAGCCATTGCCTCTGCTTTCTCTGACAAATAATACCCATACTCACTGGAGACATGTATGTTCTTTTTAAATTCAGAAATCGTACTACACCTGAACTATAACAAAAACTATGATTTGTTGGGTAAAAGTTGACAACAGGAAGCTTCATTAAAACTTGAAATCCAAACTACTATTTGGAACTTCAAAGCCAGCCATATGCTTAAGAAAACCTTCGTTACTCACACCCAAATCTAACCTCGTTCTAACCTGCCTTCCCTCCCAACCTTTTGGACTCTGAATACCATGGTCATGAACTTTTCCTATGAGATGCTCAGCTTCTTCATTAGATGGTCCCCCTACCTCCCAGGTCTAATGGAAAGTAGACTCTCATTCTTTGGTGACTCCTTCCAAGCTCCATGGTCCAAAAGAATATTTCCATGCCATTTATCTTTATACTAGTGGCCCAGTGCACAAAATTCGTGCACATTAAAAGGGAATTAATTAGAAGAAATAATTTAATATTGCTAATTTCCCTTTCTCTATAATACAAGTGTCAGACATGAAAGAAAATTAGTAAAATGTATATGAAAATCTCCCTCCTGTCAGAGTCTGGGGCGCACCACAGGACCTAGAGTCAAATCCCCACTCACCACCCACATGTGCTTTGAAAATGCGGGAGACCCAGACCCGGCCGGCCCCACCCCCATCAAGCCCCTCTGGGCAGGGGGTGCAGCCTCAGGTCTCCAGGCCCAGCACTGGGGCAGTAGGGGGGTGGGGTGGGGCACGGCCTGAGATCCCCCGTCAAGCCCCGCCGGACAGGGGCCATGGCCATGGCCTGAGGTCCCCCATCAAGCCCCGCCAGGCGAGGGGCATGGCCTGAGGTCCCCCGTCAAGCCCTGCCAGGTGGGGGGCACAGCCTTAGGTCCCCTGTCAAGCCCCACTGGGCAGGGGGCGCAGCCTGAGGTCCCCCGGCCCAGCGCTGGGGCGGGGGGCATGGCCTGAGGTCCCCCATCAAGCCCCACCAGGCAGAGGGTGTGGCCTGAGGTCTCCCAGCCCGGTGCTGGGGCAGGGGGTGCAGCCTGAGGTCTCCTGGCCTGGTTCCAGGGTGGGGTGTGTGGCCTGAGATCCCCCATCAAGCTCCACGGGGCGGGGGGAGCAGCCTGAGGTCCCTCACACCAGCCAGGCACCATGCAGCCTCAGGTCCTTGCTGTTTGGTTGTGATGTCATGGCGTCCAGGCTAATTTGCATATTCCTCTATTATTAGATAGATCTTTGAGGGCATGCCATCTAAGTACCTTCATCTCTATTATATGTACTGATTGCTACCATATCCATGACTCTTTAAAATTCTATTTACTTAAATGTCTCAAGACAGCTTGAATAAAAAGTTTCCTCTACTCCCTCCATGTTTATGTCCTAATAGCATATACTAAAACCTGAAGCTTTGACTACGTAAACCTGTTCAAGGATTGTTAAATAGAGTAAAACTTAAAGTAAATTCTAAAAAACAGTTAGTTCCAAAAAAAAAGGTTTGTTAACAGAGGAGAGAAAGGTACACCCGGGCACCCAAAAACCTCATTATAAAACTCTAATTGCAACATCCATAATCATAACATTTGCTCAAGATGCTTATCAACCAAATTAGCAAGCAGTCGCTTATCTGACCAAAAAGAGAGTAGAAAATATATTCTAATGTGCTGGGAAGAACTAGTGTTCAGTTTAGAAGCCTGGGTGGAATGCTTCATTGGTCCCCAGACAAGTGAAAAGATAAATCTTTAAATAAGTAATAATGAACAATCTATGTAGTTTGGATTCTCAACTTCCTTGGGACTAAACAAATATTTTCTTATCATGAGTAATGAAAAATTATATGGTATGTAATGTGAAACTTTTTAAAATGTCTTCAAAATATATAAAACTAAAGTAAACTCAGGCTAACTGAATGAAAGTCAATATAAATTAACACAAGTTAAAAATCATAAATGCAATTTTATGACTTCCATTGTGACGTGGAATAAGTTAAAAAATTGAGGGCAGAAGTACTTGGGGGACCCGATTTATAAAAACAATAAATTGCAGTCTTAATGTTTGAAAATAAATGAGATCATCCACGTTGCTTAAAAAATTTCTTTCAGCCCTACCCGGTTTGGCTCACTGTATAGAGCATGAGCCTATAGAATGAAGGGTTCGATTATGGTCAAGGGCATGTACCTCAGTTGCAGGCTCATTCCAGGCCCTGGATGGTGCACCTATGGGAGGTAACCAATTGATATGTGTCTCTCTCACATCAATGTTTCTCTCTCTCTCTCTCTCTCTCCCCCTCCCTTCCACTATCTCTAAAATCAATGGAAAAATATCCTCAGGTGAGGATTAACAACAATAACAAAAAATTTCTTTTAAATGGAAGAAAAATGGACAAACATCCCCTGTGTTCATTTCCTATCATGGACACAACCTCTATCCAATTTATCACTAATTGTTAATCACAGACTTATATTTATATAAGTACTAGAGGCCCATGCATGCCCCTTGGCCTGGCCTGTGATCAGGGCTGTCTTGCCCAGTCCCAATCGGGCCAATAGGGGCTGGCCAGCCGGGGAGGTTAGGGGTGAGGGGGGCGGAGGGACCATGGGAGGTTGGCCGGCCGCAGGAGGTTGGCTGTGGGAGCGCACTGACTACCAGGGGGCAGCTCCTGCATTAAGCGTCTGGCTGATCATCCGGTCATAACAGTCGCTTAGGCTTTTATATATATGCCCAGTGCACGGATTCGTGCACTGGTGGGGTTCCTCGGCCTGGCCTGTGGGGATCGGGCTGAAACCAGCTCTCTGACATCTCCTGAGGGGTCCCGGATTGTGAGAGGGTGGTTCTCCTGGCTCCCTCCTCTCTGGTTCCAGGTGCGTCACCCCAGAACCCCAGCTGCCAAATCACTGCAGCTCAGCAGTTCCTGCATTGAGCGATTGCCCCCTGGTGGTCAGTGCATGTCATAGCTACTGGTCAGATGATCGCTTAGGCATATATATATATATACCAAATTTTATTACACTACTCATCTCTAGGTCTCTTGTACTTTTTTTAAAAAACATGTGATACTTACGTGATCTCACTCATATGTGGAATCTAATTAACAAAATACACTGGTGAACAAAACAGACCCAGAGACATAGAAGCATGGAACAGACTGTCGAATCTCAGAGGGAAGGCGGGGGTGGGTAGGAAGATCAACCAAAGAACTTGTATGCATGTGTGCATAACCCATGGGCACAGACGGTAGGATGGTGAAGGCCTGGGGGCAGGGGCAGGGGCAGGCTGGAAGGGGTCAATGGGGGGGAAAGGGGGACATATAAAAACATATTTTTAAAAATATATAAAAAACATGTGATACTTAAAGATTTTACATCTCCTAAAGCAACATGTATTGCCCACCACTTGATCAAAGTTTAAATTATTACCCTATGTTTCTTTTATTAGATAAACTGAGTTCATTGTTATAAACTAAGAAACACTTAAGATCAAGTTTTGATATACTAGTAGACCCACCAATAACTCTGACACTATTATTTCTTTACATTTCTTCCAAATATAGTTATATTTTTTATGGGTTCCCCCCCCCCTCTAAAATTTTAAACTAGAAAAGGACTCCACTTGGATATTTTCCTCAGCTCTTACATTTCTCCTCAATCTTCCCATCTTGATCTGGTCCATTTCAATAACTGGAAAGGTCTAGCAAAGGCAACATTTTGAGACTGGTGGAGCCATTATAGAAAAAAAAGTATGGAGTTTCCTCAAAAAATTAAATATGGAACTGCCATTACTTGCAGGAATATATCCTAAGAAACCCAAAACACCAATCAGAAAGAATGTATGCACTCCAATGTTCATAGCAACACAATTTACAATAGTTAAGATCTGGAAACATCCCAAGTGCCCATCAGTTAATGAGTGGATAAAAAAGCTGTGGTACATTTACACCATGGAATGCTATGCAGCAGTAAGAAAGAAGGATCTCTTACCCTTTGAGATAGCATTGAGGGACCTAGAGAGTAGTGAAATAAGCCAGTCAGAGAAAGACAAGTATCACATGTTCACATGTTCTCACTCATATGTGGAATCTAATGAACAAAATAAACTGATGAACAAAATAGATCCAGAGACACAGAAGCATGGAGCAGACTGACGAATCTCAGAGAGAAGGCAGGGGAGGGTGGGTGGGTGAGAAGAGATCAACCAAGACCTTGTATGCATATATGCATAACCCAATAGTGTGGTGAAGGCCTGGGGCAGGGGTTGGGGGTGGGCTAGAAGAGTTCAATGCGGGGCGGGGGGGGGGGGGGGGGGGCGGGGACATATGTAATACTTTCAACAATAAAGATTTAATTTTTTTTAAAAAAAGCAAAATTTTGAAAAGTTGTATTTTCTTGCTATGGCTGGGTGGCTCAGTTGGTTAGGATACCATCCTGTACACTAAAAGGTTGCAGGTTCGATCCCTGGTCAGGGCATGTATGGGAGGTATCTGATGGATGTTTTTCTCTCTTTTCCTCCCTCTTCCTCTATATCTAAAAATCAATAAAAACATATCCTTGGGTGAAGATTTAAGAAAAAAAAGTTGACCCAGCTGGCAGGGCTCAGTGGTTGAGCATTGACCTATGAACCAGGAGGTCATGGTTCAATGCCCAGTTAGGGCACATGCCCAGGTTGTGGGCTCAACTCCCAGTAGGGGTCATGCAGGAGGCAGGCAATCAATGATTCTCTCTCATCATTGATGTTTCTATCTTTCTATCCCTCTCCCTTCTCTCTGAAATCAATAAAAACATTTTTTAACAAAAAATTGTATTTTCTTGAATTTCCCATGACTTTAATAGTGATGTAAACAAATAATTCAACTAATGGCTTGTGGACAATATCTAAAAAGTATCACAAGGCTATCAATATTATGTTTCAGGGGAACTATCTATATATATAAAAGGCTAATATGCTAAGTATCCGACTGTCTGACTGGTCACTATGACGCGCACTGACCATCAGGGGGCAGATGCCCAATGCAGGAGCTGCCGTGATGCTCACTGGCCATTTACAGAGAAATGGCACCGCAGACCTGGCACCAACAAACCAACACTCGGCTTCCCACAAGTGGGACACAGGCCCTGCCACCACCCCGGAGTGACAGCCCACCAAATCGCAGCCGACGCTACCGAGACCCCATGGCGCAAAATGCGGCCCACAGCCCAGCCCAGCCCAGAAATGGTTGCTGTGGCGCCAGGTAATGACATCACGTAGCAACGCCTGGCTTCCTCTCCCTAGTGACTAGCCTCCTTGGAATTTCTTCAGCCCAGGAACACGACTTGCTTTATAGCCAGGTGGAAACATTTTACACTTTAACCAAATGTCTGTGAAGCATTTCCCCATTTCTAATCTCATTTGATCCTCACAGAAGCCCTGGAATAGGTACATAGGAGACTCGGTAGAATCCTATTTTATTTCCATTAGCCAGAAAACGAAGATATAGAAAGTCTAGAAACTTGACCAGACTGAAAAGAAGAAATGGTGAACCTTGAAAATGACTTCAGTCTTTCTCACTGTGCAGAATATAGTCAAACACTGCTGCAGTTAAATATTTTACCCTTTGTTCTCCCTGTGTGATCTACAATAATAATCTGCCTCATGTTGATATTTACTGCTGTGTCGCTGACAATTACCTGAAAGAAAAGTTGGGGTGCTTCACTGGACTGGAAAAAGTTTAGCTAAATCAGAAAGCAGGTCTAATTAAGCAAGTTTATTCTATATCTATAAAAAGCCAAGTTGACTCCCACATGTGTGATACATATAAAGCTCTCGCTGGCACCAATCACACATGTGTGTTTCGATCTGTCATTGTCAATGGTGAATTTGGTTGACACTTCTATTATAGAGAAAGGTGAATTGCGATGTTAAAATATTCCTTCTAATTAATTTCCTTTCAATGTGCATGAATTTGTGCACTGGGCCACTAGTTTTTGATATCATTTTACTCCTGCAGGAAGGCCAAGAGACATACTTATGAGTACAGAACCATCAATCAATAAATAAATGAAAAACTATTGTTACATCTTTATGGAGATTTTTATTCTCAAACTAATGATTAAGTACCTTTTGGTTATCAATTCTCTACTGGAAGCAGCAATCAATTAAAATATAGTAAATTTTAGATTGATAAAATAATGGTTAACATATTGATAGATATTAGCCTGGTAATGGTAACTACCTAACATTAACCAAGTAAGCAAATAGCCAAGACAGAGGTTTTAGATACCATTTATCTATAAGAGGGAGTAAAATTACTTTGAAAATTGTTTTTATATCATACCACTATATGTTACATTTAAAAGCTTCTGATTATTACATTTCAAAATTCAGATGAATCATAGTGCTTTGTATACAGGAGTTGGATGTGAATCAAAATGAAAAACATACACTTGCTTGATAGAAACTGAATGTGAACAAATTCAAAAAAATTAAAACTTAAGCATAAAATACATACTGTGTTTTTAAAATGGTCAGTTCTGTTAACACAATAAACATGCTATTTGCCCCTATCATTAAACATCTCAAAATTACAGAATATTTCATACCCATCCTCCTCACTTTACAGATAGACCTTCAGACCTAGGGGTCTTTAGTGATACAGTTAGCAAGATTAGGTCTCTGGGCCATCATGGTCTGAGGCTTACTCGAGGAGAAAGTACAGAAAGCAGGGAGGTCCCAGAAGAGCTCTGTCTTATGATATAGGATCATAAGCTTCTGCTCCAAATCTAGAACCTGAAATTGAACCATCAACAATTCCACCTCAAATCTAGAAAATAAAACTGGCAGATAAACTGATAGAAAAGGCAGGAATGCCTATTTATTTGTAGCTTAAGACCCTGAACATCAAGGCAGCCATTAAAAAGGTCTGTTGAATGGATGAAGATTGCATGATACTTGATAGGATGACTTCATTGATTTTAGAAGCTCCAAATTCAGGAACTAAACTAAGGGATTAGGATGCCACAGCTGAAATTAAAACTCACGGGGAGTAGGTGCAACATAAGTGCAAGTCTCTGCAAATCTCCCCATAGCTTTTGCAGACATTTCAAAACATACACTTATGTGCTATTATGTACATACAGACACATACTATTTCTTTGGGTAATTCCCGCAGTGAGGACCAGAGAACCAGGAGATCTGAAAACAGGCCCTGCTAACCCATAAACCTTTGCACTAAAGTGGACAGGATCTGAGTGAGTCACTAGCAATGAGGAGACAGCCACCCCAGGCCAGACAAGACACGGACAGAATCCCCTGCACTGCCCTGGACTTGGGAACCGGTGGGAGAGTCTGCGATGACTGCAATCTACTGCAGGTGAGTATGCAAGGATCACATGATCAGTTTCCGAGTCAGAATCCCACTGACCCCACCGCAGGCACCAGAGCCGGCCCCACCCAGGCATCATCGAGCTCTCTGACGAGGAAGGCCTAGTCCCCGCCAAGTTCAGAATCCAGAAAAGACCAAGACGAGGGCAAACGGCAAGACCTGTCCCCTGCAGGCCGCCCCACGCCGCGACACGGCCCTGCGGCCACATGCTCCACTGCCCCATCTCCCTGCAGAGCCCCAGGCCCGCCAGGCCTCGGCCGCCCTGCACGCAAGCTGAGATAAGCCACAGACGGGTGCGATCCGGCGGCGTCCCATCACGGGCAGCGGCCGACTGTCCGCCGCCTGCCATCCCGCATCGCTTACCTCTCTTTTGCCACAAGCTCAGCCCCAAGCCCGCAGCCTAACGTGGCCCCCTCGGCAGTCTCCAAAGCCCGGAGGCGTGGTCTACAAAGCGATAGCCAATGGACTGCTGACTGGGAAGGCCTGTCCCGCCTCCTCCAGCTTCGGCCCGCCCTCCCTCGCTAGTGCGCACGCGTGTCCGAGGCCAAGGCAAGGCTCAGCGTCTGTTTGGCGGCGTGGGAGGCCGAGCCTGGCTCAGCAGCCAGCAGAGCTCGGAGGACCTCGCGCAGGTGCCGGCTGTGAGGCTGCACCGCAGTGGGGAGTTAGCCCCAGGGAAAGCCGATTAAGAGACCCTGTCTGGGGAGGCCACTGCTCCTGTTGGCAGCCCAGACGGGATGCAGCTTTTGGTAGCGACTTAGGATTTGGCGATTTTGTTTCCCAGGGGGGAAAAACAGTACCAATAGCTTTAGGATTCAGAAAATTTATTCAAGATAAAGGTCTTGCCACTCAGTTTTTCCCCTTGTAGCTGTTGCTTGGCCAACACACAACACTGCGGCTTCTGAAGCTAACGGTGTGAACGAAAAGGGGCGACAGAGTAGACTGGACAAGTTTAGGGACTGGTTGGTGGGCCTGACAAGCCCAGGGACTGAAAGTAACCGCAGAGCGTTGTCTTGACTTAGCATAAACTCCTAACTGGGCAGATCATGGTGGGAAGTCAACATTACAGGCCTATAGCTTCCTTCGCAAAGGTTAATCTTTACCTTAAGTGAGCCCTGACCATGGTTCTTTTTTTTTTTTTAAATATGACTTCAGAGAGGAAGGGAGATGGAGAGAGAGATAGAAACATTAATGATGAGAAGGAATCATTGATTGGCTGCCTTCTGCACACCCCACACTGGGGATCTAGCCTGCAACCCCCCACCAGGGAATCGAACCTTGACCTCCTGGTTCATAGGTGAACGCTCAACCATTGAACCATGCCAGCCGAGGCCCTGCCCATTGTTCTTATGCATCTAGTATAATACACCTTTGAAATATCAGAGTAATTTTCTTTTCTAGACCCTTGAAGGCACAGCTGGCACAAGACCAACAGAGCAGGAGACCACAAAACTCCTCATTGTTATTTTGTTGCCTACATACCATCTTTATGTACTATAAATGTTAAATATTAACTATCCTGTAACCCACCAATTTCAAAGAAGCATGTATCTTTCCATTTTCCTTAAAAGCCAATCCTAAAGGTTAACCCCATTTTGCTTTTTCCTACCTCCTTAATCTACCACCAACATATTTCGTGTAACCTTTCTTATACTTTCTCCTTTGATTCTAAATGTATAAAATAAGCTGAAAAACTGCTATTCTTTGGAACATTTTCTCAATCCATTGAGATTTTGCTTCTAGGCATGTCCTCAAAACTTTGGCTCAAATAAATTCTTATAAAGCTTTCTGAAGGTTTGGACATTCTTTCATTATCAACTGATATATCCATATCCACTTGTTGGAGAGTTGTAAAGGTTGTTCTAGTCCAGACATTTTTGTTGATTTAACCTGGGGAGAACTGGCACTCATAATTTTTACTATTATTGTTATTATTTTTCTCTAATACTTATTGAGTGTCCACCATGCATGAACATACATTTTCATAGGAAGGCTGTAACACATCCAGCACAGTAGAACAGAAGCTAGGAGACAGCAGAAAAAAAATGAGAACAGATAATGGAATTCTGCTTGTGGATAATAGAACTGGAAATTAGATACAAACAAAAGAATTAAGACAAATTGCTCTAGAGAACCTGACTTACCCAGCAGCTTCTAAATCCTGGCACACCTTTACAAGTATTTGGGGAGCTTTTAAAATAAATACCAGAGTCTGGGTCCCCATCTCTAGAGCTTCTGGTTTAATAGCTCTGATGTGGGGCTTTAGCATTGGTATTTTCCTAAGTTTCCAAAGTCATTTAAATGTACTGACAAAAGTTTGGCTTCTTATTTCTAGAAAGGATTTGATTCCCCAACTCCACTTGGGAAAAATAATTATGTACCACAGACCATCTTCATTTCTCTCTAAAATTTATTATGCACTCATTCTCTAAGAATTTATCTAAATTATTTTTGAACCTACCCTTTGAGAGAAATAAATTTTATAAGAGTTATAATTGACTTCTTAATTTTATGGATTTGGATGATAATCCCCTTTGGCTTTAATAATCCAAAAGCACTAGCACTTCTTTTAGAGCCTTTTTAATTCTTAAAAAAAAAATTGTTTTTCTAGTCCCATACTTCTTGAGATACATTAATCAAAATTATAATCGAACACTTAATGATAGGAGCAGTACTGTTCTAAGTATATCAACTCATTTAATCCACACAATAACTTCATGAGGCAGATAAAATAGTTACCCACATTTTATAAATAAGGAACTTTAGGCATAGGAGGTGACGCACCTTGACCAAAAACATGCACCTATCTAGTAGCAAAGCCAAAATTTGAATCCAGGCACCCTGGCTCTCAATAAGTAAATGCACTGCCTTGCTTATAGACAGGCTGGTTTTAGAAGTGTTTGGGTAAATACCCATTTAAAGAGTGATGGTGAAAACAAGTGTTGTTGAGGATGTGGAGAAAAAGGAACCCTCATGCATTATTGGTGGGATTGCAAATTGGTGCAGGCACTATGGAAAAAAGTATGGAGGTTCCTCAAAAAATTAAAAATAGAACTACCTACAACCCAACAATTACACTTTTGGATATTTATCTGAAGAAATCCAAAAACACTAATTTGAAAAGATGTATGAGCCCCTATGTTCACTGCAGCATATTGAATTATAAATTGTAATAACGATGTATGGAGCCAGCTGGGTACTAGACTTATGGGGGGTTGGGAGTGAGAGAGGTCACTGTAAATTATACAAATGTCTAACCACTATGTTGTACACCTGAAACAAATATAAAGTAACATTGAATATCAACTGTAATTGGAAAATTTTTGAAAAGAAAAGAAAAACTATTTTAAAAAAAACAAGAATGATGGTGATTTTTGAGATATATCCTAGATTCAGATTTAGGAGAGGCCTGAGAGATTTAGGCTTTTAAACCTAGAGCCTCGAATGGACTTGACTGATTTGCTGCAGATCTTGGGCTAGGCTGGAAGTGCAAGGGTTCACCCCCTTCTGGGTTATACTCACCCTACTTCTGGGATATACTCCTTCTTTGCATGACTGTAGTTCAGCAGGGATCATTTCACCTTTTAATTGAATTAACCTATTGCTATATCAGGCTAGACATGAGAGATATGAAGCCTCAAGGAACAAGATCATACTGAAGACCAAGTCAGTAGCCACCAGATTTATCTGGACAAGAGTTGAAGTACAGACTTTTAAAATCAGAAAGGTTCTCAGAAGCTGCAAGTCCAAGAAAAAGTTTTCACTGACAAGAGGTAAAGTTTTTAAATTAATAAATAAGTAAGTAAGTAAATAAATAAATAGATAAATAGTTCCAATCAAGATGGCAGCTCAGGTAAAGGCAATACTCAGAACCTCCCACAAACACATCAAAATTACAACTAAACTACAGAAAATCTATCATTCAGAATCACCTGAAATATAGCTGAGTGGAAGTCCTACAACTAGAGATTTAAAGAAGAAGCCACATTGAGACTCATAGGAGGGGTAGAGACACAAAAGAGTCCCACACCCACATGTGGTGGATAAAAATCGGGTGGGATATCTCCACTGCAGAGGTCCCTCCTGAGAAGTGAGGGATCCCAGCCCCACACCAGGCATCCCAGCCCAGGGTTCCAGTGCCAGGAAGAGAGGTCCCCATAACATGTGGCTATAAAAAACAGCAGGGATTGTAGCTGAGTAAATGGAGGGCCATTGGAGTCCCAGGCAGTTTCTCTTAAAGGGACCATGCCCAGACTTACTCCCTCTGAGGCAGCAGTTCAAAAGGCACAGGGACATTTGGTGAGGAGCTGAATTATTTGCCACCAGGGTAAGAGTGGTGGCGGGAGAGGGGATAGCTTTCTGCTAGACCAAAAATGGTGGCAGAGGCTATTGCTCCTTTTTTAGAGACCCTCCCTTCCAGACACACACAAACACACACACACACACACACACACACACACACACACACACACAGCTGGCAGATGGGTGCCATATCTGAGTATCCATCAACCTGGTGCCATATCTGAGTATCCATCAACCTGTTTGCCCCATGCTGGTGATTTCCTGAGTCCCTACTCCACCCAACTTGGGGGCTACCCAAGCGGTTACCAGTAGTTTTCCCATACAAATAGCCTGTCTTGGTTCACACTTCAGACTTTTCTAAAATCTTTCAAACAATCAGCATCTGGTCTGTGCTTCTCAGTAAGTGGCCCCAGACCTGGTAGTAACAGCAGCCAGCCTCAGTCCACAGCTTGGCCTCTCCCAGGCACTTCTAAGCTCAACATGCAGATCACACTGCAACTTCAGGTCTGGAGGCAGGGCACAGACAGTGGCTGACCTTGGCCTCCAGGAAGGCCCCAGAGTCAGTGCACCCAGTAGACAGCTTCAGATCATGCTGGATTGCAACCCAACCACCTCCAAAAGTAATACATTAAAGGGACAGACACAGTAGCACCAAAGGCCTGCTTCATGGCATCTGCCCCTGCACAGCAGCTCTGATGTAGTGGCAGCTGGTCCTTGTCACAGATCAACCTTGGGATCAATCCCTCCTAGTGACATGTCAATAGTAATCAAGACTCAACTACAACATGACAGTGGACACAGCTCACAGAGGGGGGCATATCTGGAGTGCCCAGCTCAGGAGATTGGGGAGGCTATGCTGCTGGATCCTACAGGACACCTATTACGTAAGCCACTGTGCCAAGCCCAGCAGATATAGCAGCTCTACCTCATACAAAGAAGAAAAAAGAATTGGGGAAAAATGAGGATACTTTAAGGAGCCTCTGGGACAACTTCAAGCATACTAATATCATGGGGGCACTAGAAGGAGAAGAGAGAGAACAAGAAATTGAATACCTATTTGAAAAAATGATGATAGAAAACTTCCCTAGCCTGGTGTAGGAAATAGACAGATAAGTCCAGGAAGCACAGAGAGTCCCAAACAAGATAAACCCATAGAGGCCCACACCAAGATGCATCATAATTAAAATGCCAAAGGTCAAAGACAAAGACAGCATCTTAAAAGCAAAAAGAGAAAAGCAGTTCGTTACTTACAAGGGAGCTCCCATAGATTGTCAGTTGATTTCTGATCAGAAATTTTGCAGTCCAGAAGGGATTGGCAAGAAACATTCAAAGTGATGAAAATCAAAGACCTACAACCAAGATTATCTTACCTAGCAAAGCTATCATTTAGAATCAAAGGATAGATTGAGTTTCCCAGACATAAAAACGCTAAAGGAGTTCATCACTACCAAACCAGTATACAAGAAATGTTAAAGGGTCTTGTTTAAGAAAAATAAGAGGAAAAAAGATAAAAATATGAATAATAAAATGGCAATAAATACATATCTATCAGTGATTACTTTAAATGGAAATGAATTAAATGCTCCAATCAAAAGACATATGGTGATTTAACACATAGTTAAACAAAACCCATATATATGTTGTGTACAGGGACTAACTTCAGATTGAAAGACACAGAGACTGAAATGTGGAAATGGAAACAAAACTAAACAAAAATGTTGGGGTAACAATACTGATGGAAGACAAAATAGACTTTAAAGCAAAGGCTATCACAAGAGATAAAGAAGGATCCAGTAACTCCATTTCTGAGTTTTTATCTGAAGAAATCTCAAACAGTAAATTGATAAGACATATACTTCCATATGTTTATTGCAACATTATTTACAATAGCTAGCCAACCTAAATGTCCAGCCTATCTAATAAAATAGTAATATGCAAATTAACCATCACTCTGCTACACCCTCAAGCCACACCCACCAGCCAATCAGGAGTGCGTATGCAAATTAACCCAACCAAGATGGCTGCCGCCACAGAGCGAGCAGGAGGCTTACGTTTCCTGGGCAATGGAGGAAGCCAAGCTTTCTGCACACCCTGGCCTGTCTTGGCCTCTGCTCAAGGCTACAAAGTTTCAATTATAGATGATAAATAAGTCCCAGATACCAGGGCCTCCGCTTAGGTCACCAGGGAGTGTGGCCGGCCTGGAAACCACCACAGGCCCCTCGCCCAGGCCACCCCACGCCCCAAGGGAACCCCCACTCTGATCCAGGAGACCCTTCAGGGCAAACCAGCTGGCCCCCACCCATGCACCAGGCCTCTGTCCTATCTAATAAAAGAGTAATATGGAAATTGACCATCACTCCAACACACACGATGGCTGCCCCCATGTGGTCAAAGATCCTGCCCCCATGTGGACACAAGATGGCTGCCACAAGATGGCCTGCAAGGGAGGGCAGTTGTGGGTGATCAGGTCAGCAGGGGAGGGCAGTTGGGAGGGACCAGGCGTGCAAAAGAGGGCAGTTGGGGGCGATCAAGCCTGCAGGGGAGGGCAGTTAGGGGTGACCAGGCCTGCAGGGGAGGGCAGTTAGGGGTGACCAGGCCTGCACAGGAGGGCAGTTAGGGGCAAACAGGTTGGCAGGGGAGCAGTTAGGCATCAATCAGGCTGGCAGGGGAGTGATTAGGGGGTGATCAGGTTGGCAGGCAGAAGCGGTTAGGGGCAATCAGGAAGGCAGGCAGGCGAGCAGTTGGGAGCCAGCAGTCCTGGATTGTGAGAGGGATGTCCGACTGCTCGTTTAGGCCCTATCCCAATTGGGATCGGGCCTAAACGGGCAGTCGGACATCCCTCGAGGGGTCCCAGATTGGAGAGGGTGCAGGTTGGGCTGAGGGACACACACACCCCCGTCCACGAATTTCGTGCACCGGGCCTCTAGTCAATAGATGAATGGGTATGCCCTGGCCAGTGGTTCAGTTGGTTGGAGCATCATCCTATATACCAAAAGGTAGTGGGTTTGATTCCTGATCGGTCATATACCCAGGTTTCAGTTTCGATCCCTGGTTGGGGTGCATGTGGAAGGCAACCAATCAATGTTTCTCTCTCACATTGATGTTTCTCTCTTCTCACTCTCCCCTCTACCTCTCTCTAGAATCAATAAAAAAGTAGATGAATGGATAAAGAAGAAGTGGTGCACATATACATCAGAAAGTGATTCAGCCTTAAAAAAGAATGAAATCTTGCCATCTGCAACAACATAGATGAACCTAGAGGGTATTGTGCAGACTGAAATAAATCAGACTGAGGAAGAAAAATGCCAGATGATTTCACTTATAGGTTGATTCCAAAAACAAAACAAACAAAGAGAACAGAAACAAATTCATAGATACAAAGAACATTTTAATGGTTGCCAGATGATAGAAGTGTTGGGGGAAGGGGTAGTAAAAGGTAAAGGGGTTTAGAACAGCATTTTCAACCTGTGTGCTGCAAGAATTTTTAAAACATGCAATACCTGACTATTTAGTGAGAGGCACTGACCTCTTTTCCCTTAGATTGTCAAATTTAAAAAATGACAACAGCCAACACAACAATAACCATTCGGTGTGAATAAATCAAAATGTTACCTATTTTTTGTCAGATTGGTAAAAATATATAGTATATATTTTTTTAGTGTACCACAGAATTTTAGTAATTAGTTTATGTGTGCCATAAGATGAAAAAGGTTGAAAATCACTGATTTTCAGAATAGTCATAGGGGTGTAAAGTAAAGCATAGGGAATATAATGAATAATATTGTAATAAGTACATATGGTCATATGGGTACCAGATTAATCAGGATGATCACTTCGTAAGTTACATAAATGTCTAATCAAGGGATTGTACACCTGAAACTAATATAATATTGTACATCAACTGTAATTTTAAAAAATTTAAAGAGTAAGGATAATGTATTGAGTTCATTCATTCATTCATTCATAAAAATAAAGTTACAATTTAAAGAACTGTCCTGTTTCTGAATTATGCTTTGATTTTTTATATTAAAATATTCTCTTGTATGAAATGATAATTACTAGACTATAGTTGTTGGGAGTTTTATTATTTCCATGACTTTAAAGTCCTGTGGTGGTTCTAAAAATGTTTTGATGTTTTACTGATTTAGTTTAATGCCATCAATTTACAGAGAGAGAAACTAAAACTCAGAGGATGAGGCCCAGTCCTCTTTCTACTGCACACCACTGGAATGGCCCATTTTCATGTACAGAGCTAGAAATATTTTTTAAGTAATAATAAAAAATTTTTAAGAGAAATCAGGGTCAAGGTTAGACAAGAAAGATTAGAACAGGTTCTGATAGGCCAATTGTGTTTTAGCCAGGAGGAAAAGGTGCCTGCTTGCTTAATTAACCGAATTAGCTAAATAGCTTGGTTTTCTTCCGAGCTGAAAGGGGAGAATGGGCCTGAGGGAATAGAGATACTATATATAGTTATATTGATTGAGGTGAAACCTAGGAAAGATTAGCTTGATTGAGTAGGGCATGCCCACATCTGATACAGACATTTGGATATCAGGAGCCCTGCACAAGTGGTTCACTGAGAAACAGCAGGAAGAGGGTGGGCTGTCAAAGGGGCAATGGGAGGAAATTCAACTTTATTCATGTAACTTGCATAGCAGGATTTTTAGGCTTAACACCAGAAGACACAGTACAGATGGAAATTTCAATTGAAGGATTAAAACAGACTTCAAATTTGTGTATTATTTTCTGAATAATTTTAGATTGACCATGCAAATGAGCTCTGTCTTTTAAATATTCAAGACACACCCGTCTTGAAGAGGTAAGCAGGCAGATGGCATTTCTCTGTTTAACTCCTTGTATTGTTTCCCCTGAAGTAGTGAAGCAGTTAGTTCTCTATTGTACCAGACCCTTTAGATAAGCACGCTTTTTTGAAGTCAGTATAGAAGGGCCTATTGACTTTAACAACAACAAAAAAAGAAAGAGTAAGAAAAATGTGCCCACTCCCAAATCATTAACTGAACTGAAAAGAATATGCTAACAGAAAAAGACACTGTAGTCTCTGAATCCTGTACTGTAAGGGAAGGTCATGTCCCCCACAGCATCAGGAGAGACTCAAAGCCTTGAGCTCCAGCCCAAGCATGCTGGGCCAGCTCAACACGCCCACACATTCATCAGCAGGCAGGAGACTAGGAGGAGAAATTCACAACAGTCACAGAGCTTCACTGTTGACCCTTAACAGAAAGTAATCTTGTTAGATTTCATTAGATGTGAGTGAGTGTGTGATTCTGATGGCTTCCCATTTCTTTCAGAGTAGAAGCCAAAATCCTTACAAAGGCCAACAAGGCCATACATGATTTGACTCCCATGCACCACACACCTCCATCCCCAACACATGCAGACGGCTTGTTAAATCTTTGGCCTTGCCTTCTACACTCCTCCCCAGCCTTCTCTCTGGTACAGCATCTTGACACTTCCCCCACTTATATTCATGACTCATTTTAGTGGATTAGTCATTGCTTAGAAAGATATTACCTTCTGAATAAGACCTAATCTATCAGTCTGGGTCCCAGCAGGAAACTGATGGTAGGATCAAATTAGGAAAATTGGAGGAGAGTTCAATAAGGACTATAAACAAAGATGTAGGCAGGAAGTAAAGAGATCACATGAAAGACTCAGTAACATCGTGGCCCCCAAAGTCACACCTGAGCCTAACAGGGCAGGGTGAAGCAGTTACCAAACACAGAGAAGGCTGTGTACATAGGGAATACCTAACAGATATTGGACACTTTGGTCCCATTGTTACAGGACTAAAGGGGTCCATTTGCCTACACACATCAAAACCCAATAAGACATGAACAGGAGTTTGCAGCGAAGAAAGTAAGGGTTTCTTTTTAGGAAGTGGCCCACTCCTAGAGACAGGTGAGCTAATGCCCAAAGACCTAGCTTCCAGAATGCTTCCAGAGGATAGGTTATATAAGGGGAAAATTATTAATCATTGTGACTAAGGGAGTTAGGGTGGTGGTCATGGTCATGGTCTCTACTTGATTGGTCAGTGCTAGGATAGGGGATAATTGATCATTGCATTTGGTCCTGATGTCAGCCATGGTGTTGCTTCATCTGGTTTTGCCAATTTTCTGGCCCTGGTGCTGAAACACAACTGAGGCCTAGATGTTATCTCTAATTTGACCGAAACTCTGTCTCTGTGGTCAGCAGACCCAAGGCTTTGTTCCTAAGATTATTTGATGCTGATCAGAACTTTATCGTCTGGAGGGCTTAATGATTAAGGGAGTGGTCCTTTGAGGGAGAAGGAGGCAGGTGTGTCAGGGTGCTGAATGTAGCCAGTTTGAATCAAAAGGAAAGAAAGGAGAAAGGTTCATATTAAAGAAATGCAGTTTCTATGCAGTTCCACCGTGCCCAGTAATTAATACCTTGACCTTCCTCATTGTCCTCTCACCTTTTGATCTTCTGAAGCCAATGGTGCAGTTCATACAGGTCAGTCTCCTGGGTCACAGTGACTCCAGGGAATTACATATCCAAGAGCAAGTAAATAAAAATTTCCTTTTTTCCATCCTCCAGTCTCCAACAACACTTCCCATTGGCTGATCCAAATGGAAGTCAGAGGGCAAGGAATCCCTTTCGGTGCAGTCCATAGAGGTCAGCCCAGAGTCCAGTGGAGAGGCTAAAGAGGGGCTTAGAGAGGCTCAAGGAGACTACCGAGCAGGTTGGACAGACAGACAATAAAGTTCACCTATAGTTAATACCACTGCTTGGGCTATAGGCTTTATAGTCCAGACACTAAATTACTTTTGAACCTTGCTACTTCATTCCTATTAAGTAAAAAAAAAATTTTTTAATGTTTTTAATGTTTGTCCAGATGAGGCAAGATTCAACCTCCTGACACAGCTAACACTTGACATAGGGCAGCTCATATGTGAAAGGTGACCTCCTGAGAGACAGCCATTTAACTGGCTCCTGACAGCTTCAATTATGACTAATGGATCCATTCAGTGGCCATCATGCCCTGTAATCACACCAGTTTGGATTTTTACAACCTTGATAGCTTATTTTAATTTCTCTCTTTTCTTCCGCCTGTACTTTTTAAAAAACAGATGTTTCTGTATATCAGAAGATAGAAATATGAAAATAATACTTAGCTGATAGTAATTGCTGCTTATCACAACATAATAACACTGGCAGATAATGCAACTTTGCTTATATCAATAAACACTTATAAAATGTTCCTCTTGATTCACGCTTCCATCTGAGTAGGTTAAGAGGATGCTCTTCATCTTGCTTCTCTTTTTGTATCCAGTTGTTAAAATGGAGTCAGTAAAGATCAAATAATTCTGGGGTCATTTTTCCCCCTTATGACTGTTATAAGTATTGAGTAATAAACTCTCAGTAAAATGAAGAGAACTTTGTCATTACAATTTAACACCTCATTCTAAAAAAAAAAAAAAATACTAAAGAGATAGAAATAAAAATGGATTTTTCTCTACCATATTAACTAGGAAATGCATTTATTTGCAAGAAACTATGCAATTAAATCACATTTCACTCAGATATTATTAGAGAAACTTAGCTCTCCCAGGAAGAGCAACAGAAAAAAAAAAAAAAGAAAAAAAAAAAAAGGCTGCGCTCCCTCTTCCCTGTCTGAACACTTCAACCTTTTGTAGTGGCATCTACAAACAAGTAAGAAAACGAACAATTCGGCTCCACTGGTATTATCTACATCAGAATGATCTCTTTGATAAATACAATGAAGAATCCCTTCTCTATTAGAAAGATAGAGAGTTTGCTTTTTGACTGATTTTGTTATTGTTTTGGACTTTTTTAAAATTTCTTTATTCTTTGGAAGTCCAAGGGTTTTCACACATAAACTTGCCCCAGCCTGAGCCTGAGGCATTACCTCCTATTACAGCAGTGACCATGTGCAAAAGGTCTTCAGCTGTAAAGCACCTAAAAGATACTCAGAATTTCTGAAGTGGTTTCCTTGGTAATTCCTCTTTGTCCTTTCAAGGATGTTCCTGGACTCCAGGCTAACATCATAGAATTAAAATGAAAGACTCCATTGTCAGGGATGTGGCCAAAAGAGTGGGATTAATTTTGGGTGGGGTTAAAACATGAGCCATTTACTGGTTACATTTTCTTTTACAGTTTAAGTTTGCAATTATAAAATTATATAGCACACTCAGTTTATTGCTTCTGGGTTAACAAATCTATAGACTTTCCTTTCACTTTAAGAGCCTGTCAATGAGAATTATATAAGACTATTTCAATTTCAGATGAATGACTTTTTAGCTTTTCCTAAAGTATGTAGCCTAAGTGACTTCAAATTTAAAACAATCCTTTATTTTCCTAATAAAAATATGCAAAATTAGTGGATGTATTGTGCTTTATTTTTCCAACTAGAATATGTAATATTTTAGGAACATTGAAGAAATACTAAAAAATAATTTAATAATTTATTTTACACACATGTTTATAATGTTATTTAATATTACTTTAGAAATGTTTTCCTATATATTTATTATACAACTTAATTCAAGCTCATCACTGGCATCTACATCATCAGTATTTTTGTCGTCAATACAACCACATTTTAAATCATTATAATTTTCCAGCACATCATTTTCACTTTCATCTAAGTTGCTTACGATTAAGTACTTATTTATTAAATCTATATATGAGCTCTCATTGGAAATTTTATTCTAAGTCATAAGTACCTTGCAAACTCTTTTTCTCTTTCTCATTCTCTCCATCTATCAATGTAGTCCTATCACAATTTGGGGTTAAATCAATAATCAGTGTTTACATTATTATAATTATGTTAATATTACTCACAATTGAGTTACGTTGTGTGCAAGAATATTTTCATTATTGTACAATTCTTTTGTTTATTTTTCCTGGTATTACTGATTACCTCATTTGTTTTCATTGCTTTATCTTCTATGTATCTATTACTAATTTACCCTTAGACTCTCAAAGAAAACCGTAAAGCTTTGTTCAATATGTCAAAACACATCAGGTAATCTATATGTTTTATTTTTTATGGGCGAAATCCCTCATGAATCTCTTTTTCTTCCTGTATTATCCTAGGAACTCCTCTCTTTGTAGTCCTTGTCATCATCATCATCATCAAAATTCCCTTCACCTCTTTCCGTTGGTGGATCTCTTTTTCTCTCACCTTCCCCACCCCCCCCCCCCCCCACACACACACACACTTCTTTCTTAGTTTACATTCTCACTAGCTTCCTAAGAAAGGAAGGGACATACATTTTTTTAAATCTTGTATTCTGAAAATGACACATTATTTTTTCATGTTGATTAATAGTTTAGGTAGGTGTAGAGTTCTAAATGGAAATAAATGTACCTGCAGTTTTAAATGTGTTGTTCCATTATCCTCCAGTGGTGCTACAGAGAATTCTGAAGTTACTGTGATAACCAATTATTTTCAGGTTAGTTGGTTTGTCTTTGGAAACTTTAGGATCTTCTCTTTATCGCCAATATTCTAATGTTATATCTTGATATATCTTAGTGTTTGTCTCTTCTCATACTTTGTTGGGCTGAGTATAAAAAAGGCACAGCACGTTTTTTTTTTTTTGTTTTGTTTTTAAATATTTTATTGATTTTTTACAGAGAGGAAGAGAGAGGGATAGAGAGTTAGAAACATCGATCAGCTGTCTCCTGCACACCCCCCACTGGGGGTGTGCCCTCAGCCAAGGTACATGCTCTTGACTGGAATCGAACCTGGGACCTTTCAGTCAGCAGGCCGATGCTCTATCCACTGAGCCAAACCAGTCAGGGCCACAGCATGTTTTTTAAATAAGAAAATCCTAACCAACTAGCTCTGGAAATTGGTCTTAAATTATTTCTTTAATAATTCTTTCCCACAATTTTCTCTGTTGTTTTTTTTTTTCTTCTATTAGTCAGATGTTAAACCCTTCTAATTTGTTTATTTTATTTTGTTAAAAAACAAAATTCAGCCCTGGCCAGTGTGGTTCAGTTGGTTAGAACATCGTCCCATGCACCAAAAAGTCACCAGTTTGATCCCCAGTTGGGGTGCAGTTGGAGTGCTTACAGGAGGCGGCCAATTGATGTTTCTCTCTCACATCAGAGTTTCTCTCTCCCCCTCCATTCTTCTCTTTTAAAAAAATTAATAAAAACATAAAAAAACAAACAACAAACAAAATTCAATCAAATAAATGTGAAGATCTAATTGGCTTTATTAAGTGTCTCATGAAGTGGACAGCACCCCATCTAGCTACTAGAGGCGCCCTCAGAGGGGTTGTACAAATGGAAGGTTTTTGTACAAAAGAAGGGTGGGGCAATAAAACTACTAGCAAAGAAAAGAAAGGATTCTTTTTGGCCTGGGACATCTTTTTTTTTTTTTTTTTTTTTTTGAAGGAGAGAGAACTGCGCTTGTCTCTTCTTCCTATGGGAGATAAAGAGGGCCCACGTGACAGATTACCCCATGGTGATAATCAGAACATTTTAGACTGGTTGATTAATATTATGTTCCTGCCAAATGTTGAAACAGCAATTAAGTCAGGTATTAAATCTAGGTTTAGTATCACCAGCTTTAGCACAAGTGATGCCATTTTGGGCCTGTCGTTTTCTCTTCCACAATCTAAAACATATTTTACATTGTATTCTTCTACGGTGATGAAAAATTTTGGAAATTAGAGAGAGGTGGTTGAATAACATGATGAATGAACTAAATACCACTAAATTGTATACTCTAAAATGGTTATTTGTATATTACGTGAAATTCACCTTAACTAATTTTCTCTCTTATTCTTCATCTCTTTGCCTTTTTCTGTTCTACCTTCTTGGTAACTTATAACTTCTAAATTTCTGTTTTTGTATTTTCACTTTTTAAGAGACTTTTGTATTCTATACATATTTTTATAAGACACTGTTAGTAGTTTATGAATGTAATACTTTATCTTTCTGAAAGATTTCTTTTTTCATAATTGTTTTTGTTTTATCATTCTCCCTGAATTGTTTCTGCTTTCCCAGAGTTCTTTTTAAAAAAAAATATTTTTATTGATTTCGGAGAGGAAGGGAGAGGGAAAGAGAGATAGAAACATCAATGATGAGAGAGAATCATTGATCTGCTGCCTCCTGCACACCCCCTACTGGGGATCAAGCCTGCAACCTGGACATGTGCCCTTGACCGGAATCAAACCAGGGACCCTTTAGTCCGCAGGCCGATGCTCTATCCTCTGAGCCAAACCAGCTAGGGCATCCCAGAGTTCTTTTTAATGTTTGCTTTGTTTGTTTCCTCCAAGGTACCACTGGCTCCACTTTCTGAATAACGTTGGAGTTTTCTGTCTTTGGAGTGGTTTGTTTCTTTTTTCTTTCTTTGGCTTTCCCACTAAAGTGACAGCTTTCTTAAATCCGTTAACTCAAATGCTATCCATTCATTTTCCAGCTTTCAAAATGTTATTAATATCTCTGATCTGCTATTATCACCTCTCCTATTCTTTTATCTCGTTACTGCCATTATTTAAAAAATATTTTTATTGATTTCAGAGAGGAAGGGAGAGGAGAGAAAGACAGAAACACCAATGATGAGAGAGAATCATCATTGATTGGCTGCCTCCTGCATGACCCTCACTGAGGATCGAGCCCTCAATCCAGGCATGTGCCCTGACTGGGAATCAAACTGTGACCTCCTGGTTCATAGGTCGACACTCAACCACTGAGGCATGTCTGCTGGGCTCTTTACTGCCATTTTCACTGCTGTTTCCTAAAAGTGGCAGAGAGAAATTCATATCTTTGTTCCACCAAATTTAATTGGAAACCTGTATTTCTTTTTAAGTGAATCTTACGAAAATGTATGTTTGTTTTTTATTTTAATTTTTTTAAAACTTAGTTTTATTGTTGAAAGTATAACAGATGTCCCCCCTATTTTTCTCCATTGACCTCCCTCCACCCTGCTCCCTTCCCCCAAAAGTGTTTTTTGTTTGTTTGTTTCAAAAAGTATGCTTTAATTACCAAAAATGCTTTTAGTTTAAGGTCATACTCTCCCACACCAGGAATAAGGACTATGGTAAAGCTTTTCTTTGGGACAATGGAAATATCAGAATGAAGTAAAAATGCAGAGCTATGTAGATGAGCAAAGATTCAACTGTGTCCCAGCCCCTGGTTCTAGCTATCCCTGATGTTAATCCTGTCTCCCTTTCCAGAAACGTAATTCTTTTCTCTTAATTCTATGAGCCTCCTCAATGTCCTTCTAATAATTTCCACTGCTTTCCTCTCTCTATTTTAGCAACAAAAGAATTAAGATTAATAAGTAGAAGTCAGATTGGAATTGGTTTAAAATGAGTGATATAAAATACAGCAGAATAACCATAATGAGAAATGGACAGGAACAATTAAAAAAAAAAACTACAAAATTTTACTGAAGAACATAAAAGAAAACTTGAATACTTGGGAAGTCCTGCCATGTTCCTTAGTAATGGTGACAATTATAAAGATGTCAGTTTTCCTTAATTAATTTATAGGTTTAATGAAATTCCAATAAAAATCCAAATAGAATATCTTTAGAAGCTTGAAACGGTGATTCTAATGTTGATTGGCTAGAAAAAATAGAGAACAGCCAAGAAATTTTTGAACATAGAAAATTAATGAGGGGAACAATGAACACCTACTGGGTGCCCTCTTTGGCTTAAAGTATTCTATAGTGGGGCCTCTCTTGTTCCAGGTGATCCTTGCCCCTGGCCACATTTGATTGGTCCATGGATATTCTCCCTTTCGACTAAACAAGTAACTTTGTTGCCCACTCACTCATTGGGGATTGAGCCTGCAACCTTTTGATGTAGGGGCTGACGCTCCAACCAACTGATCCACACCAGCCCCAAAGACTTAATAAAAGGACTTTCCCCAGAGTGTATTAAAAGATATTAAAACAATACATAAGCCCTCGCTCAGTGGTCGGCAAACTCATTAGTCAACAGAGCGGCAAACCGCGGCTCGCAAGCTGCATGTGGCTCGCGAGCCGCGGTTTGCCGACCACTGCCCTAGCTGGTTTGGCTCAGTGGATAGAGCAGGGGTCCTCAAACTTTTTAAACAGGGGGCCAGTTCACTGTCCCTCAGACCGTTGGAGGGCCGGACTATAGTTTAAAAAAAAAACCACTATGAACAAATTCCTATGCACACTGCACATATCTTATTTTGAAGTAAAAAAACAAAACGGCAAAAACACCCGGGCGGGCCGGATAAATGTCCTCGGCGGGCCGAATGTGGCCCGAGGGCCGTAGTTTGAGGACGCCTGGGGTAGAGCATCGACCTGCAGACTGAAGGGTCCCAGGTTCGATTTCGGTTAAGGGCATATGCCCCGGTTTCGGACTCAATCCCCAGTAGGGGGCATGTAGGAAGCAGCCGATCAATGATTCTCATTATTGATGTTTCTCTCTCTTTCCCTCTCCTTTCCTCTCTAAAATCAATAAAAATATATTTAAATAATAAATAAATAAATAAATAAATAAATAAAACACATAAAACAGAGTACTACTAGTATAAACACATATACACATATTTATGGAATGGAATAAATAGCCATAACTAGAAACATTACGTATGAAATGATATAAATTATAAAGTTGGCATCACATTTCAATGTCTAAAAAAATTATGCAAAAAATTGGCTAGCTGTGATAACATAAGTTAAATTGCCAATCTACAGCATTTACACCCCGCCCCCCAAATTGAGATGCTAAATTTGAAAAGTGTTCAATATAAAATAAATCAAGCAAATATTTAAAAATGTACCTGAAAAATAACCAATGTTTGCCAAAGTATGGCTATAAAGCTAAAAGACTATTTAGGTAACTATTTAAACTATTTACGTCTAGAGCTGAAGGAAGAATTGTCTAAGCATTAAATCGATGGGCTAAGCCACAGAGGAATCAAAATGAAAGCGTTGACTACATACACAATTTAGAAGAGCCCATAAAAAAATTGAAAAGTAAATTACAGAGTAAAAATATCTGATACAAAGAAAGTAGCAGTTTACTAGTCAATCAATAAGGAAAGCACTGAAACTTCAATGGGAAATGTTGTAACAACGATGTACAGACAAATGTCAGAAGGAGAAATACAAATGACCAATAAATATATGAAGCATTCACCATTAATAATTACAAAATAAAATGAGAGAGAGAGAGAGAGAGAGAGAGAGAGGTTCTCTGGGGCTTCACTTCACTCCTATTCTCCCTCCCCTCCGCCTCTGACCTCCCCCCCCCCACCCCCCGCCCCATCCCCTTTTCCCTTGCTAATCCTATTGAGTAATTCAGGTCTCAGTTGAGACCTCACTTATCAAGAAGCCCTGTTAGTTGCTGGTATGGTGATTTGCCTAAAGAATTTTGTTATGGTTATCTTCGCTTGGGGATAAGGATAAAGAAAATCCATGTCGAATATGTTTTGATTTGGAATATAGTGTTTTGGGTAAGTGAATTAGAGATAATATTTTGCTGGTCAGCGAGACCTGGTCACAAAAATATTTTCATTCCTAATATTAGTTTAAACATTGCTTCTGTAAGTTAGCTATAGCAGCATATCAGTAATTTTTAAGTCCTAGCTCCTCTGAGTGGTTCTAAGGAGCAAATAAGCAATTGAAAAGTGAGCCTATGTTTATTTAACTCTTTGTAGATAAATTACATAAAGTAAAATGCACAAATCTCAGTGTAGAGTACAGTTTGATGAGTTTTGACAACTGTATACACCTGGGTAAATAACACCCCAGTTGAGATGTAGAATTTTTCCATTACCCTAGGTAGTTCCTTTGTGCCTCTTTAGTTAGTCCCTTCACAAGGCAGTCACTGATCCTATTTCTATCACAACCCATTAGTTTTACATGTTCTTGAATGTCATATAAGTAGAATCATAAAGCATATATGCTTCTGTGGTTAAATTACCTTCTTTTGCTCAACCTATGTTTTTGAGATGCATGCATATTGTTGAACATGTGGGTAGTTCATTGTTTTATCTTTAAAATATATATGTTTTATTGATTTTAGAGAGAAAGGAAGGAAGAAGAAGAGAGAAACATCAATGAGAGAGAAATATTGATCGGCTGCCTCCTGCATGCCCCCACTGGGGATCAAGCCAGACCCAGACATGTGCCCTGACCAGGAATAGAACCAGGAACCTCTTGGTATATGTGTCCACGCTCAACCACTGAGCAACACCGACCAGGCCATTAATCTTTTCTTACACAGTATTCCAATGTAGTGTATGAATTGCTATTTGTTTATCCATTTTATCAGTGCTTATGTTGGACTTACGGATTGTTTCCTGTTTATAATGATTATAAATATTTTTACATAAGTCTTTTTATAAACATGTTTTCATATTTCAAATTTAATAAAGATACAGACATTAAACATAACTGGATCGTCGAATAGGTGTATTTTATGTCATTGTTGGAAACTGCTAAACAGCTTTCCAAAGTGCTGGTACCATTCTGTACTCCACATACTAGAAATGTATGCACGTTCTGGTTGTTCCACATCCCCACCAAATTCTGGTATTGTCAATCCCCTCCTCCCCCCTTTTTTTGGTCAATCTTTTTAATGTTTGCCATTCTGGAAGTGTGACATGGTATCTCATTGCAGTTTTCATTTGCATTACCCTGAAAGCTAAGGATGTTACGCACCTTTTCTAGGTTTCTATTCTGGAAATCTTAGGATGTGGCCTTCATCCTCATTCTTACCAAAGGGCTGCTGGAGCTCTAGCCGTCACTCTGAATTGTTGGCAGAAAAAAGAACAAGGACCCAGGTCCTGAAGTCATGCCTCTGTTGAGTCTTTCCCAGAAGCCCCATCTAGTGGCTTCTGCTTACATCTCATTGGTCAGAATTATGCCACGTGCCACTCCAATGGGCAAGGAAAGCCGGGAAATGCAGCTTTTTAAAGTTGGTCTTCTGGGTATCTATTGATGTCTAACAAACCAACTCAAAACTTAGTGGCTTAAAATGAAAAAGAGTTATTCCTCACAAATATGCCACTTGGGCAAAGCTCCTCAGAAACGGCCCGTCTCTGCTCCACTTGGCATCACACAGCAGCAGCTGAAGCTGGATGTGGGCCAAGAAGACTTGAACTTGGAATGTGGTTAGAACACCTACCCAAGACCTTTTCATGTGGCTGCTTGGCTATGGTGGCTGAGTCCCAAGGGTGAGAGTCCCAGGAGAGGCCCTGGGGAAACCATATTGGCTTTTATGACCAAGGCCTGGAATTTGCACAGTGTTACTTGTGCTGTACTCCATTCACTATGACAACCCTGCCCAGTTAAAGGGGAGGGAAAATAGATTTTACCTCTTAGTGGCAGATTCTAGAAGAACATGTGGGATCAAAATATTGGTGTGGCCATTTAGAGGAAATACAATCTGCTACAATTGGGCATGTCACTTGCTTCTCACCAAAGTAGGGTTCTCTTAACAGGAAAAACATGGTAAATAGATAGTGGGTGGGCAAAGTAAGTCTCTGTCATGTTCCTCACACATATCACACTATAATTTTTTGCTTTGCCACTGGACTGTAATCTCTATGAGAGCAGCAGCCAGGCTTGTCTATCTTGCCAATTATTGTTTCCACGGGGCCTAAGAGAAAAGAAAATAGGTACTAAAGAAATATTTGTCAAGGAATGATTATTAAACCAAGTAAGATTTTATAGAGATGATCAGTTTTAGAAAACTACACTGTGATATAAACATTGGGAAAGAATAAAACAATTGAAATTTTAAAAGTTGATAACCTACAAAGAGTCTAATAAACATTTATGCTAAGGATTAAAGCAGATATCCTTATTCCATCTTTTAAAATAAAAATAAAAAAACACACCAGAAAACAAAATATTAACTTCTAAATTAGAAATGTGTGCACAAATAAGTTCTGTCTGATTATTATGTGGAAGGAAGGACCTCCTAAAAAGGATAAAGCATGCTTCAGTGGGGTGATTCAGGGACTACTGGCCAGTCCCATGAGTTTTGCATATATTTTTTCAAGTTCGTTTGGAATACCAACCATTGATCATTATTTTCTACTAGAGGCCCAATGCATTAAATTTGTGCACTGGTAGGGTCCTAGCAGCTGCCAGCAGCCAGCCGGGTACTTCCTCCCTCCCCCGCACCCTCACTGCTGGCGCCTGCCACTGCCGTCCAGGGCCTCCCTCCCTTCCCTGGGCCAGCCCTGCCCCCTGGTTGAACTCCCAAAAGAACTCCCAGTCGAGGGGACAATTTGCATACTATGCTTTTATTATATAAGATTCCTGGGGACAGTTTGGAAACTGGAACCTATCTAGTCCTTCCTGGATCAGTACTGATGTTAAGAACTTGTTCATTTAATAAGTTTTTCATCTTTATCCTTAACTACACTGTAGGTTCAAGTGGCTTAAACTCTTTTCTGATTACTTTCTTTGATATGTTTCAATCTTTTTATTGTTTTTGTTAGTTTTATAATTCCTTTCCAGGAGATCTTCAAAGTTTTGTTTTTTTCCTGGTGCATTTAATAACTAGTTCACCATTGACCATGTCTTTGCATGGCACACTCCCTAGGACTCTGACTAATAGTCTCACACTGTGATCTCTTTAACATGAAATCTGATTGTTACTCCTCTTCTCAAAAACGATTTCAATAGCTTTCCATTGGCACAAACTTAAAGTTCTTAGCATGACATACAAGGCCCTTCAAGAGAGGTCTCCTCATCTCCCACCACTCTGCTTCCCTCAGGCTACTGAGCACCTGTGCTTTCTCGGGTATCAGTACCTCTCCACCCCACCTGCCTAGTGTCTTTCCAGGCTGAGGGGAGAATATCTGGTGAGTGTTTTCTCTCCATTTCCCTACTTTTTTGTCCATGTGACAAATTCTTACCCTTCAGTCTCATCTGAGCTTTCCTCACAGATCGGGTGCATTTTCTTTGTCTTAGTTGGAAAATCTAAATCTGGATTACGGACTTATAAAAACTTTTCTTCATAGTAAGCAGTTTTTTACTATTCCTCTCTCCCCCCCATTTATTTTGTAGGAGTAAGGAGGTGAGGAGGGGAGAAAGGCACCCTGTCCTTCGATGCTTCTTTCAGTACTTAGCATTGGCCAAAGAAGGAGCAGACAGGTGGAGAGTGGGGATGCTCTATGGAATGCCAACGTGGAAGAGGCCACTCCTTCTTGAAGCATCTTCTGAAAATGTTACTCACTCAGCTGCATCCATGTATGATTTGGGAGGTGATGGCAGAAACTTGGACTGGGGCCATGCCAATACACTGTCTTCTACCTGGCTTCCTACTGCCTACCTGCCTCCTTCACTAGCTTTTAGGGTATATTTCCCCATAACCCATGGGTCACCCACCCATCTTCTCTGTTCTCTGATCACTGGCCTTGTCAGAGGTTCTTTTTTAGTGTGTTGGTCTCAGGACAAAGCGATTATGATAATTGAGGGGACAAGGCCAATAGACACAGACAACAAAAAGTTTCCTTAAGGGCCATGGATACAGAGGCTTACAGAAACAGTCAGACAAAGTAAGAAACAACATGGAATGCTCCCAGTTGGATTTACAGACTTTCCAGGTTGCCATAGTCCCCACTTGTGAAGCGTGAGACATCTTTGCCATTCTCGTGGGGAATTTCCAATCTTTCCTCTGCCTGATTTTCTGGAAACGTTGCAATTACCATGTCTGCTCTACAGCTGCAAGCAATCGGTGCAAATTAACCCTAGCACATTCTGGAGTGTTTATTAGAAGGCTGGGTGAGCTGAAGGTGAATCTTCCAAGTGCAACATCTTGTAAAAGGCCCAGGTTTCAGGGTTGCTTTTGTTCATTCTATTTTTACATATGGTGTTTCCACACTTATCAGATTATCCCTGCATTATTGTGAGGGAGAGAGCACCTTAGTAGCATGGAGTCTGGAGTCAGATTGCCAGTGTTTGAACTTTTGGGTGACCACCCATCCTGATTTTCTCAGGATTGAAGAGTTCTACTGGGGATGCAGGACTTTTCAAAGGACACTTCCAGGCAAATTGGGACAGTGGGTCTCTAGGTCTTTGTTACTCAGTAGCTTAGTGACCTTCCACAAGGTACTAATCTTTCAGCACCTCAGAATACTCAGGCCTAACACAGAGAAAATAATAGTATCTCAACCTCATGGAAGTATTATTGGGGTTAAAAAGTTAGTATTTGTAAAGTACTTATAACAGTGTCTGGCATATATAAGTGTTTGTTTAATTAAAAAAATTAGGAAACATGTTTTACCTTGGGTATAATCTCAGTGTCCAAGCAATGTTTTCATTATCTTAGGGATTTCTAAAAGTACATGTCTCATTTATTTACACATTTATAATACCCATATAAAAATTCTGACTTATCAAGTTTTTACCATCTAATTTTCACATATAACAATACATACTCAAAAGTAACATTTCCATAGCAATGTTGAATGACAAAAATGGTATTATATAAAGTGATGTGAGTAGCAAACAAAGACCCCTGATTGTGAAGAAAGTCTTCTAACCCTCTAACTCTCCTTTCTGCTCTCATGCTACTTTATTATTTTACTTATTGATTGATTTTTTTTTGGGAAAGAGAGCCAGAGGGAGAGAGAGATTTGTTGTTCCACTTATCTATGCATTCATTGGTTCATTCTTGGCCGGGGATCGAACCTACAACCTGGATGTATCAGGATGACGCTCTAACCAACTGAGCTCCCTGGCCTGGGTGCTCTTATGCTACTTTAAACAAAGCTCCATTATAACTAACATAATGTTATATGTCAATTACACCTCAATAAAATAAACCTTCATTATAGTAATTACTGTATTGCTTTAGAATTGTATGTCTATTACTACATGAAAGCGAAGGTGAAAGGGGTGGGTGAGCACAAAGGGAGAGCCTGCGCCGCAGCTAACAGCATGGAGGGACAGAGCGTGTAGACCAGTGGCGGGTAACATTGCACTCTTCCGCCAGAAATGAGAGGCCCAGTAAGCAGGAGACTAGCCATCCTTTCTCAAGTGGAGGGGAGTGGGGAATGGTGGAGAAGGCAATAAGAAGTATTCACTCCCACATTCTAGGGAAATGAAAAGAGAGAGAGATTAGGGCTTTTCTCCCTACCCATACCTTTTTGACTAAAAGCCCTCTCCTCTAAAATATCTGTTAATGTGTTGATGCTTTAATCCTTGGAGATCAAATCTAGAGCAGTGTTCTTTTTTTAAGTATATTTTTATTGATTTCAGAGAGGAAGGGAGGAGAGAGATAGAGATAGAAACGTCAATGAAGAGAGAGAATCATTGATCAGTTGCCTCCTGCATGCCCTCTACTGGGGATCGAGCCCGCAACCCAGGTAGGTGCCCTTGGCCGAATCCAACCAGGGACCCTTCAGTCTGCAGGCCGATGCTCTACCCACTGAGCCAAACCAGCTAGGGCTAGAGCAGTGTTCTTGACAAAGAGTGAAGTCCATGCAAACTTAAATATTTTAAGTTAACAGTATGGTGGTTACCAGAGGGAAAGGGGGTGGAGGTGGAAGAGGATAAAGGGGGTCAAATATAGGGTGACAAAGGAGATTAGACTTTGGGTGGTGGGCACACAATGCAATATACAGATGATGTACCACGGAATTGTACACTTGAAACCTATGTAATTTTATTTAATGTCACCCCGATAAATTTAATTTTAAAAATATTTCACTAACACCACAAAATAAGATCTTTAGGGGTTTTTTGAACTCCATGAATAGGACCTATAGACTCCCCCCAATTCTTCTTAAAATCATCCTTTCTTCTCCCATATGTCTTCTGCTCTATTCAGCGAGGCAGCCCCGTACCTTACCTCCTCAGAGCCCACTCTCTTTCCCTCACTCCACTATATTTCATACTCAAGCCTAGAGGCATTTGTTCCTACTCCACTTTTCCTATACCCCTGAGCTCCTTATTATATAAATGGACTTAATTGCTTTGCTAAATTGTTGCCTCCTCCTAGGAATATTCTCACGTTCTAAATCTGTGCTGTCCTTCCAATTTGCTAGCACCATTGTGGCTACTGAGCACTTGCCACGTGGCTAATCCAATTTGAGATATACTGCTACTGTACATACACTGAATTCAAAGACTTACTACAGAAAAAGATTGTAAATTATCTCATTCATAAGTTTTATATTGATTGCATATTGAAGTGATAATATTTGAATAAAACATATTAAACTTAATTTCATTTTTTTAAAAAAAATGTGACTACTAGACTATTTAAAATTACATACGTGGCTCATATTACATTTCTATTGAACAGTAATGTTCCCAATCAGGTCAGCAAACATTTTCTGTAAAGGCCAGAAGGGAAATATTTTAAGCTTTGTGGGCCATATGGTCTCTGTCACAGCTACTCCATTCTGCCCTTTTGGTGCAAAAAATCACCATAGATAATAAGTAAACTAATGGGTTTTACTGTGTTCCAATAAAACTTTATATATAGACACAATAATTTGAATTTCAAATAATTTTTATATCATGAAATATTTTTTAAAGTTTTTATTTAATTATTTAAAATTTAAAAGCTTCATTTATTTATTTATTTACTTGTTTATTTATTGATTGATTTTAAGCTCAAAAGACTTAAAGCCTAATATGACCTGCTGGCCGTAGTTTGCCCACCATTGATTACCCACATCTGCTGTATATAGCAATGGGATCCTAGGGATAAGATTATCTTTACTGCCATATAAAAAGTCTCAAGGGCTATGCCCATTGAGTAAATGAATGCAATAGACAGAGAACTTTAGGTAATTGGAGAAGGATTACCTAGTCTAATGAGGACCCGAGGTGTCCTCTGTGTTGTCATTCAGATATGTGAGCCTTGGGTGGCCAGATCTTTTTTCTTTTTCAGGAGAAGAAAGAAATTCACATATTTATATTAAATTTTCCAATTACTAATCCCCCCCCCAACAGACAGACAGACAGACACACACACACACACACACACACACACACACACACACACACACACTTTTACATAATCTCCTTTTTAAAAAATTCTCCCCAAGGGTATTTTTTCTATTGACTTTTAGAGAGAGTGGAAGGGTTGGGGGGAGAGACAGAAAGAGAGAAACAGAGATGTGAGAGAGACATATCAATTGGTTGCTTCCGACATGCACCCTGACAGGACCGGGGATGGAACTCTTCAACGAGGTACCCACCCTTGACCTGAGTTGCTTACCCCCCACGACCCTTTAGTCTGAGGGCCGATGTTCTAACCACTGAGAAAAGCTGGCTAGGGCTCTCCTTTTTTTTTTTTAATGATTTTATTCTTTGTGAAAATGTATTCTTTTCTGAAAATAGCTTTTAAATAACTTGTAGATGAGAACAAAGCCAGACTTATAGGTGTTTTTTTTTTTTTAATTGATTTTTTTTTTTACAGAGTGGGAGGGAGAGGGATAGAGAGTTAGAAACATCGATCAGTTGCCTCCCCCATACTCCCCACCGGGTATGTGCCAGCACTCCCCACCGGGTACGTGCCTGCAACCAAGGTACATGTCCTTGATTGGATTCGAACCTGGGACCCTTGAGTCCGAAGGCTGACGCTCTATCCACTGAGCCAAACCGGTTAGGGCTAGTTTTACCGTGATTGTTTCAGGGAGAATAAGTACTTAGAAAACTATGTGTATTCACTGCACTGAAAGAAAACAAAAACAAGACCAACATGAAGACTGATTTGGGGGTTTTATAAATACCACTTTTGCATCTGGTTTAATGGTTACATTTGGGTGACCTTTATTCCTAATTAAATAAATTTTATATTAGTAGCTTAATAAAAAATTATTCTGAAATGATTTTTTATTGCTACAAAAGAATATGATGTCTCAAATTTATTTTGGGGAGTCTGCTGTTCCTGCCAACTGGATACAACTTCTTGATGTCAAAGAGCTTCCTTTTTGAGAAATGTGCCTGGCTCAGAATTACTTATGCTTCCCAGTTTTGCCAAGTGGGCTTCTTATACCCAAGAGTTAAATAATTTTATCTTTGACATTAAGGAGTAGCTGAGCCAATTTGTATTTTGGTCAATCCTTTTAAACAAAAAGAAATACACTAAGATAGATTTAATATTGTTTTGTAGCGTGTTTCATATATATGTTCATATGAGTTCAATGAACTCCTAACATGTAAAGTTAAACATAAAGCCTTGGCAATTACCTTTAGACATAATTTTTCAAAATTTCTACCCATGAAACACAAAGCCAGCTTTTCAAATGACTGGTATGCTCAAATATTAGAGTAGCAGGGGAAAGAATAAAACCAGGACCAGGACTGTTCTAATTTATCTCAACTGGAAGAATAAAGTTGGATGTATCTTCACGGTATCCTATACTAGAGGCCCAGTGCATGAGATTTGTGCACAGGTAGAGTCCCAGGCATGGCCAGAGATCAGGGCCCATCAGGGCCTTCGGGTTGCTGGCTGGGGCCTTCCTTCATTCCGTGCCATCCCCTGGTGGTCAGCGCACATCATAGTGAGCGACTGAACTCCCGGTCTCCTGGTCGAACTCCTGAAGGGACACTTTGCATGTTAGCCTTTTATATATATAGATTATATATACAGATATTACTTTTATCTAATTTTTCTAAAATGAGAAGTATCAATGAATAATATCCCTTCTACCTCTGAAATTCTAAGACCATGTGATCTCTAAAAGCTTTTTACTCTGATTTATTCTGTGTAATGATAAATGCCCATACTTCTTCATTCCCAAGTTGTTGTGATATTATAATTGTGCCCACAATATCTTATTCATATCGTTTCTTGTTATATAACAAGTAGATTTAATCCAGGAAATATATCATCTTGATGAATTCAAATATTAAATACTTGCAAGTTTTTCAACATTGCCTTTTAGAAGATTTTCTTATTTCTCTACATGATTCCAAGTATTTATTTTCTGTGTCTTTTTATTTATTTATTTATTTATTTATTCCTCATTTAACCACTATCACTCTACCCAAACAGTCTTTCCATTGAATATTTTTTATCCTCACCTGAGGATATGTTTATAGCTTTTGTTGTTTTTTTTTTTTTTTTTTTTGTGTGTGTGTGTGTGTGTGTGTGTGTGTGTGTGTGTGTTTGAGAGAAACATCAATATCAATGTGGGAGAGAAACAGATTGGTTGCCTCCCAAATGGTGCCTTGACTGGGGATCAAACCCACAACCTGGGTGTGTGCCCTGACTGGGAACCAAACCTGGCATCTTTTGGTGTACCTGAGGATGCTCCAACAATTGAGCTACCCGGCCAGGGCTTTCCATTAAATTTTATATAATAGGTGTACAATAAATATTTGTTCAATAAATCTATAATGTTAGGGAAACATTCTTTTCTGTTTCATATTTTTTAATGTATTCCTTCAATAGTTTTTTTTATTGAGGTATTATATATGTACATATCTTACCATTACACCCCCCACCCCACACCCATACATGCCCTCACCCCCCAGAGTTTTGCGTCCATTGTTTATGCTTATATGCATGCATACAAGTCCTTCGTTTGATTTCTTATCTCCCCCACCTCTCCCTAACTTTCCCCCTGTAATTTGAAAGTCTGTTTGTTGCTTTACTGTCTCTGTATCTATCTTTTTGTTCATCAGTTTATAATGTTCTTTATTATCCATAAATGAGTGAGATCATGTGGTATTTTTCTTTCATTGACTGGCTTATTTCACTTAGCATAATGTTTCCTTCAATAGTTTTGTAAATTAATGAATCTAGGAGCAGAAGCAACACTGGTAATTGTCAGTTTCACTCTTAATTAGAATTAGAGGAATCACAACTTCTTTCCATTCTTCTCAAAATAAAACAAAAATCAGAGCCTTGAGTCTCAAGCTAAAAACTCTGTACCCAGGTGATGAATCAAGGGAGACAAAATGACTTGGGATATTTTGCGTTGTGACCTGGAAGCTGGACTTACATATTTTTTTTCTGCCATGTGAAAATAATTATTGCCTTAAGACTCAACTTAAGCTTTGGTGTGTGGTCAGACCTTTGCCTCAGCTCTAAATCAAAACATTACCCATACAGTGGACTCAGTACACAGTTTTAAATATAGGTTTGTATAATAGAATACAACATCTTGATTGAAGGAAAAGGGAAGAGGACCGACATCTCCAAAAGACACTTCTGGTGCCTTTTGTTTACAGAATAGCCACAGTTTGGGTAAGAACCACAGTAAAACAACTAATTAATTGAGAAACTATGTGGACTATGTTATATGCAATTATTGCTACCACATTGGGGTTACTGACTAAAAATCAAAGTCTGTCTCTAAAAGCTTTTCCCCCAGAGTAAAAAGGATTTTTCCACAGTAGAGTTATTATATTTATAATTCCCATACATTGGTTTTGTGGTCTAGTTTGGATTTTTCTTTCTTAAAGTGGTTTGGGTTTATATAGTTTATGCATTCTTTATTTGGGGCCTGATTTTTTTTTGTCTGCACTTATTTCACTTCTTGACCTCCCCTACCCTTGACCGACATTTGAAGGAGTGAGTGGTGCCTTTGTGCATTCTCTCTCAAGTTTGGGAAAGAAACACAGAGCTCTCTACCTGGTTTCTACTTTGTGTACTCTTACCACATTCCTTTCGCTGGTACCTGGTTGGCAAAAAATCCCCCATAAGGATGCTTGCCCTAAAATGAGAGCCTGAAGAACAATCTCTTAATCTGCTATTTGTTCAAAGACTGTGTTCGGTCCTTAGACATTGTCCTGGCTCTACATGAGCAAGAAAAGGTCCTATTCCTGATTCTGAAAAGTGCTAACCTGACAGGTGTCAGGGGTAGGTGACCTTTAAAGAAAATATTCACTGAGAATAAAAGCATTAGATGGTTTCCAAATGAGCCAAGGCTACTCATCCAGCTGCCCTTGAGCAATAAAAAGGGAAAGGCAGTGCATTATACGCTGGGTCAGTGATAAAAGCCACGAAAAAAATAATCTTTCTGAGTTAGACAATGCTGATATTGGCAGTCCTTGAATGCTATTTTTAAAAAAAACCCCACACCACCACACTTCTTTTTGAGAAATGCTTAATGGGGCACAATTAAGCGGTCTGTAGAATTGAATGACCTTTAAATTGCTGTAATCTCTTGAGAGAAACCTCTCACACACAGCATCTACTTTTGAAAAAACATTCACATGAAAATATTACCACTAATTCAGCAGAGCATGCCAAACCCATGCCCTATGTCTTGATCCCTGTTGGCGCCCTTCATTGCCAGAGAAAAGCTGAGATTATCCACAGACACAGACCTCAAAGATGTCAGTCAACCAGAAGCCATCCCTCTATTATAACTAAAAAAAATTATTTTTTGATGGTGAGCAGAAAGGAGAAAATATAAGCTTCAAATACCTCCTCAATTCTAACCTTCTGTCTATTCTTTAAAATAAAATCCTTTATAATATTTTCTTCTTCCCATTTTCCCTACTTTTACCCTTGTTAAGCATTTTTTTTCAGAAATAGAAAAGAATACTATTGAAGAAACATATACTGAACTTCAAAAATTAGTTCTGAATATTCTGTTTTTCTCTGAAAAGTTATATTTTGAAAAATAAATCTACAGAGAGGTTGTACAATGATCACTTCGACTCATTTTCTTTATCTCTCTTTTCTATCTCAATTTATATTTATATGTAACTTTACATATTATTTTGACTGAGCTACTTGAGAGTAAGTTATAGACATTACAAGGCTTTTCTAAACACTTCAGTATGTATTTCCTAAGAACTAGGAGAATCTCCTACATAAGCACACTACCATCAGCACATCCAGTTAATAAAACCTTGGTATTATGGTATCATAAATATATGGCACATATTCAAATTTTCTTAAGCTGATTTTTGTTTATATGTTTGTTTTGGGATCTAGAATCCAGTTAAGTATTAAGCATTATGTTTAGTTGTCGTGTTTCTTTAGTTACTTGAACATTTCCTCACTATTTGGGGGTGGGTGGGTTGTCGCTTATATTATTGATATTTCAAGTATCCAGGACAGTTATCTTGTAAAATGTCCCATGTGATCTGGATTTGTCTGGTTTCTTTCTCACAGATTCAAATGCCTTTGGCAGGAATACTACACAGGTGATGCTATGTGTTTTTTTATCACATCACCTGAAGAGGCACACGATGTCAGCTCTTCCCGTTACTGATGATGTTAAGTTTAACCACTTGGTCAAGTGGTGCCACTGGTTCTTCACAGTAAAGACACTTTTCTCCCTTTGTAATTTATATGAAATCTGTGGAGAGATGCAATGAAGCATTGTATCATTGTGAACAATGTATTTTCCAAAAACTTCCACTTTCCATACTTCCAGCATGCTGTATATTGATGAGCCTTGACTAAATCTATTACTACCTTAGTGACTATAAAATAATGATTTTTTTAAGTTCTAAGATTCCTTTTATATATATTGATATTTTTCTGTAAGGAGAAGCTTTTGCTTTTACCTGCTTGTTATCCGTTTTTTAAAAATATTATGGACCAGATTCTTTTTAAGACTCAAGTTGTCCCAAGTTTGACCATTGGAGCCCTTGAAAATGGAACTTTTGATTTGGAAGTCCTCTCAGTATTTGTTTGTGACCATAGTAAATAATTTCATAATTTCAACAACCTTTTTTTTTTTAAAAGTTAGGGTAACTGCCAATGTCATGCCTAAATAATTTTTCTTTCTTAAATAGAGATACAAGGAAATAACGAGGGCTTATTGTTATGTGCTTAATAACATCTTTCATTTTTTATAACAACCTGTCAACTCCAAGGTAATAATTGTGAAATGCCTTGAAATAAATGAGAGTGTTAAAGGCAGCCTATATTTGTAGCCTGATTTCAAAGGACCAAGAAGAGTGGCTGACCTTCAATGGAGAGCCAATAAAAGTTAATTGAATACATTGAATTAATAGTAAAACCAAAATGTCAAAATCATGAAACATAAGCAAAACGATTGAAATAATATATGTAAAGGGTCTAATTGTATGGAAATAAGTAAAGCTCTTTTGCTATTCATAAGTGATTTTTATCTCCTTGTTACAACTTGAAATTTCCCCTAAATTGCTACCACTACAGTTAGAAGACAGTCTTTCACTAACATTCCTGTACTCAATTTCATAGAAAATGCATCATAGAACTATAATTACTAATTGCCTCTAGGAGTTCTTTTGATTCAGTACTGGTAAATGACTATTCCTTTTTTTCTATTAATTTGTATTGCTCCCTAGATCAAAGCATTCTATCTCTTAATAAAAGTTAGGAAGTGGGGTCCAAAAGAGATAGGATGAGCTAATAAACTTCTCTGTGAGAAAATATATGAATGGAAACTGACAAATAGATGCAGTAATGTGCATTTTGTATCTCTATCTATCTATCTATCTATCTATCTACCTATCTATCATCTATCTTCTGATTCCAATATAAATTTACATTAAAAAAACCCCCACACATAAATCATAAACGGTGTCATTGTAGATTATCTTACAAAGTGGACATTATACTCATGGGTTATTCAGAACTGACTATAAATACTCTAACCCAATCAGGGTACTTGATCTTACCAGAAGGTAGTAAATCATTCACTTAGAGGCTTAGTATTATTTTCAAACTACTGTTCAGACCATTTAATACACCGAAGGAAGTAATTTCTACTTTTTAAGTTTCTATCGCAGTCTTAATTGAAGTTTGACCTGTCTATATTAGTTCATAGGCCTGGTATTCAATTTTTCCATTTTTACAGCATAAGGAAAAATATAGTCTATGATTTTAGGATAAAGTGATTATTTTAACTTTCCGTTCATAATATTATAAATGGGAGCAGAGAAATCATACATAAAAACAGAATTTCCACTGAAAATCAAGAAAGTCACATCATTATTAAAAATAGGGAATTGTGCAGTAGACTTTGAAGAGCTGCCAGATATACATAAAGATATAGTAAAATGGTCTACCTTTTAGATAGTTTTACAGTAAGCAGTTCCAATTTAATACAGGGTGTCCCAAAAAATGTACACATACTTTAACAGCTAATAACTCAATTTTGAAAATGAAATGTAACACTGCCTTTGCAATTATTTAAAGTGTGTGTATACATTATTGGGGGTACACCCTATACGTATTTTATCTATAAATAAATATTTGACTGGTATTCTCATATATATTAGGAAGACCTTTTCAATCATACTATATCAACTTTTCTCCAATACTTATTTTGCTTCATATTGTTGGTCTTACAAAATATCCTTGATTAATTTTAAGGCCTTTAGTGCTATTCATTACATTAGAGATACAGCCCACTAAATTAATAAGTACGGAGGCACTCTTGTCTTCTGAATGTATAAGTGCATTGCTTAAATTACTCATAGAGAATAATTTACACGTGAAGAGGCTCTGGTGTTTAAAAAAGCTTTGTGTATTTCTTATCTCTGGAAATAGTCCTGGGCTAAGTCCTGATGTGGTTATCAAAACAACTGTTTTTTTTCAAATGATTCGTACTATTCTGGAGTTCCTAATAACATTATCCCGGAATCATGAGTTAAACATAATGTTAAAAATGTAACATTTTGAAACTAAAAATTAGGAAACAGAGAGACTGTCTCAACTAAGAAAATATGTTGATGATGTTGAAAAACCTTAGCTTTCTTTCATTGTGATATATTTTCTTTTTTTTCTTAAAAGAGCTGCAATAAGGTGAACAGAGAAAACATTTCAAGATCAAGGAAAGGAAATTAGGACTTGGCTGCTGTTGCATAAAGGAGACCACCCCCTTCCCACCTTGCTTTTAACTATTAATAGGTAGAATTGAGGGCAATAACTACTAGCTTCTAATCTTGTGCCACTCTTTTTCTTGTCCTTGGGGTGTTCATGTCAAATGTGCTTGCTGTTTGCTTCTGTGTGACACAAATCTTTATCCCAAATTTAAATATTATAAAGTTAAGAAGAAACGGTTTTAGTGAAACTTCTCTGGTCTGTGGGAGCAGGAACCCTGCCATTCTTATATTCTTATAACCTAACTCTGTGCCTGGCACATGAATGAACACATGAGTGAAGTACACAGAAAAAGTGTACCATTAATTATTCTGAGTCTAATATTTGCAAGATATCTGGTTAGTGTCTGTCTCATTATCATCCCCCCTGCCCCGTGCATCTTCTTTCTTTTCCTCCAAATCCATACAGCAAAGCATGAGCAATGGTTATTTTTTTACTGATTCAATCAATTGAGTTCATATATCAGTAATCTATCACAGCAAATACATAGATAAAATTTTAATAAGAAAAAAACAGTTGCTTCTTTACACCATAGTTACTCTTTGAAGGCATCATTTTGTGCTGAAAACATCCGAACTTCTCTCAACTTCCAAACTAAACAAGACAATTGCAAATAAGAAGGCTGGAGCCAAAATGAGGGTGATGGTGATGGTAGTGATCAGGAGTTAAGATCTGTCTCAGACGTTGTCCTCTTTTACTCTTCATCAAACATTTTATTTGATATAACAAGGTCAATTGCTTTTGTTTTCTGTTCCTCAAAACTAGCCCTATGGTACTTCATATTGTGCTAAGTCCTACAGTACACATTTTGGTAAGATAATTGCTTTTTTGGATAGACAGATGGTTTTCTCTCTCATCACTTCCATGTTTAATATTTTTGGTATTTAGTATGGAAGAGGTTTGCCTTAAAATTTATTTGCAAAATAGTATCAACAATTATATTGTCAAGTACTCAAAAGGTTGTTTCACATTTGTACCGCATTTAAAGTGCAAACGTCTTCAGATACACTCAACATAAAATTAATCTGTTATTATTCTCTTCTAATTGTTTTTAATTAATAGTCAGCTTGTTATAATGTTTTAATAATAACTTGACAGACTGGCATAAATTTACCCAAAAGTTGAATCTATTCTAGGGTATTCAGGATTATATATTTTTTTTCTTCTCCCCTCACTCCTGGTCTTTTTTGTTCTAAAAGAGGTCACGTAAGGACGTCGCTGGAAGGGCTCTGTGCGCCATCTACTGACGGAATCTATATTTTTAGGATCGGGATAATGAGAATTACCCCTACATTCGGTTTTTAAAGCATTCTTCTAGAAAGGAGGGGCAATGGGAAAAGACTCTGACTCTACGACTTTATTGGTGACTACTGGAATAAATATGATTTCAGCAAACACATCATGCAAAAAGGAGACATCAGTTTCTCAGCGTGAGTACAAGTTATAAGAGAAAGTTTCAAGAGAAGTTAGTCAAACCCTGAAGTTAAAATAAAAATAGGATTGTTGTTTTTCACCTGTGTGGTGAGCTACCCTGGCTGCCTCTGGTTGCCACCTTATAGAAAATGACTTTACTAATGGCATATCCAGACAGCCATTAGTTCCCAATCTTATTATACCAAAGGGCTTCTTTCCAATTTGATTATTTTATTAAAAAAAATGTAGTAGTGCTTAGCAAGTAGGTTCACCCTTCATGTCGGTCCTAACACCCAGCTTGTCTACGTGTATATAAATTTAGTCCTCATCTGCATGCGCAGACACACCTACAGGTACATGATATGCATCCATGTACATGTAGGTCAGATGAGAAATCTAAGCCCTTGGATTAAAATGCTTCTCCCTCCGTCGTTCTCTCCACTCTGTGCTAAATTTCAATAGAGAGATGGGAGAAGTTAGGGTCCTTAAGCCAGAGAATTTTTCTTGGTTGTAAGTGGAGGATCTGATTCGGGTTATTTTTGTGTGTGTGAGCAGCTGGGAGAACTGAAAATTAACAAATAAGACCCCGGATGCTCCAGGTACCCTTCTTCCCGTTAAAACTACTCTCTTTAACCCAAGGGCCAAGACGACGTGCTTTTGTGGTTTTATGAAAGAAAAAAAAATGAAAAGAAAGCAAGAAAGTTGAGCCAGAAAGAAGAAAAGAAGCAAGTAAAGCGCGAAGGTTGGGAAAAAAGAGTATGAAGCCAAAGGAAAGATTCAGAAAAGAAGTTGGAAAGCGAGGGGGAAAAAGGGGGGAGAAAAGAAGATCAAGGCGGCAGCAAAGCAACCAGGGAGATGCAAGGATCTTCATTTAACGAACCCCAGTTACACCCATCTTTCACTTTCAAATCAATTGTCTAGATCTTATCCGTTTCCTTTGTAGAGGTTGTCTGCGTTGCTAAAGGAAGCGAGTCAGTATTCCTCACCCCGCCCCACGCGTGGCCGAGCTGTTCCATCCCCGGCCACCGAGACCAAACAACCCGAGTGGGAACGTTGCAGGCGCGCGACTCCGGGAACACTTCCGCGACTGGTTGTCACTCGGGGAACCTAACCGGATTAATACGCAGAGATGGGATTACGTTGGCTGTCACCAATACGCCTAAAGATTAGAATCCAATTTATGCACAGGACAGTCAGCATACACTTTATCTGATATTTTAAGACTCTCAGTTGCCTCTCGCTTCCTCAGAGGGACAATCCTCCACGTTCTGATGCAACCCGGCAGGCTGAAAGGAGGGAAAGCATCCCGGAGGAAACCACTCCAAGCATCCTCCCGGAGGGTCTGCACCCGGCGCTCCCAGGTAGCTCGCCTTCACCTGGGCACTGCTTTGTGCGGCCTCCCCGCCCGTGGACTACCGACGCGGGAGGCGTTCCCTTGGAAGGAAATAGCATTCTTCTTTCTCTCCGGTTCATCTCATCTTTATAGTTTCGGTGGCGGTGGCGGTGGCAGATGGGTGGGGAGCGCGGGGGCCCGGCGCCTGTGAGTGGATGGGGAAAGGGGGCCAGGGGATGGTTGCCGGTTATAACAGTCTCCAGCGATCGCTTATTTGTGCTCATTTGTAGGATGGTGTTTCTCTTGCTCAGTCTTTAAATAAGTTTGTTTGGGTGAGAGTTCTTGCCTTGTCAGCACAAAACCACAGAAAAGACGTGGTGGAAAGTAAAAGAGAGCCCCTCCCTCCCGCCAGCGTGCTAACTAACGCCGAACACTTGATTTCACACCCCTTCTCCGGCGGCTGGGGGCTCTGGGCAGTGGCTACATTCCAGCGGTTTTAATCCGTTTTTTATTGTAGGGCGAAGGGAGTTTACACATGGGCAGGGGTGGCTCCCCAGCTGGCCTCTCTCCCCACTCCAACGCCCCCTCCCCGCCCCGCCCTCCTCGCCACCCCGCGCACCCCACCCCCAGCGGGAACCTGTTACTTTAAGCGGGGCGTTCCAGTGCGGCGCAGCCGGCCGCCGGGTTTCGGGAGGAGGCCGGCGATTGGCTCTTTCGAGCTCCCCCTGGCTCGCTCGCTCGGCCTCCCCGCGCGCTCCGCCCTCCCTCCGCCCGGAGAGGCTGGGCGCCCGGGTGCCAGGCGCCACGGCGCATGCTCCGGAATCTCATCCTCTGGCCCCGGAGCTGCCGCTGCCGCTGCCGCTGCCGCTGCTGCTGCTGCTTTTGCTTTTGGGGCTGAGTTTAATAACCCGGCGAGCGAGCGAGCGAACGCGGGGGGAAAAGGCAGAGAATGTCCGCCATCTACCCTCTGCTCCTGGGCGCGCTCTCATTCATAGCAGCCTCTTCATGAATTACAGCTGAGGGGGGCGGGGAGGGGGGGTACCTCACAACACCCCAGCAAACCTCCGAGCCCCCAGGCATGGCTAGCTCGGTAAGTACATGCAAAAAACCCAAAATAATAATAATAATAATAAAAGATTCCCCCACCCCCCCGCCTTCCCTCCCTCGCCCTGTGCCGCCACAGACAGCGCCAGCGCTCAGCGGTTTCAATTAGAAAATGTTGGTTCGGTTTGCAGGGAGCTGCTGCCTCTCCCTCAGCCTCTGCTCCCCTCCCTCCACCCCCCACCCCCCCACGGCGCGCGCGCGCGCACACACACATTCTCTCTCTCTCTCTCTCTCTCTCTCTCTCTCTCTCTCTCTCTCCTCCACCCCCCGCGCCTCCTCCCTCCTCGCCTCTTTGCAATCGCAAGAAGCGCACTCTCGCTCACACGCGCGCACTCACACACACACACACGGTGGAAGGAGGCGAATAATAACTCAGCCATATTTCAGCCGCCGCCGCCGCCGCCGGGAGCCGCGGGCACAGTCCGGGGACGCGGTGAGCAGCCTCGGCGGCCGCTACGATGGTGCGTTTTCCGCGGCGCGCGTGTGTGAGCCGGAGTGTGCGGGCTGACAGCGGCGGGGCCGCACGCAACTTTGCCCCCGCGAGGGGCTGCGCGCAGTCCAGGCTCCGTGACTGTCCGCCCGCCGCCCTGCCTTTCTGAATTTCATTTTGGGGGGGAAGGTGGGAGGTACTTTGGGGCCACTTTGGCTCTTGGAAGTGCGTTGCGGGGGCTCCCGTTAGGATGGCCTCGCCGATCGCGTGGGGCTTTTGGCTGGCGGGTGCGGGGTGCCTGAAGTTATGGATGCCTCGGCGTGTGTTCCTGCGGGCGTGTGTGTGTGTGTGTGTGTGTGTGTGTGTGTGTGTGTGACCGGGTCTCATTTGTGTTGTGCACGGACCCCACGACAGGAGCACGGGAGTTTGTGCCCATCGGCGGAGGCTGCCTGTAGTTTCCATTCAGCCTGGCACCGCGCTCCACACGCACGCACACACACACGTACACAAAGACTTCCTCGGCGTGTGCCTGTCGCCCCGGTACTTTCAGGGAGGGGGCTCGTCCGAACCCTCTTCGGAGTCCCAGCCACCTCCCCTCCCACGCCGGGAAACCGCCCCGGCACCGTCTCCTAATAGTCTTCTCATTTGTTTCCGATGCATTTGTTGTCGTGCTGGTAGTGGCTGAGCGTGCTTTCCCTCTTTCCCCAGACCCCGGACCCCCTTCCTGATGGGGGTAACATTCCGTTACAATCCGGGCCGGTGTAGATGCTGGGCCTGGGGCGCCGGGGGGCCGGGCCGGCTGCTGGGGTGTATTTGGGTGGGGGGGGGGGTGTGGAGTGTGCGCGCCCACGCGCGTGAAACGTGGATGCAGAGGGCACCGCCGTTGCCTTTTATGTGCGTTTCAAGGAGGAAGGAAAAAAAAATGTCAGGCGCAATGTGCAGGGTCGAGCGGGTCGCCTTCCTGTCGTTCACGGCTGTCTCTCCTCCCGCTGCCCGCAGTGTGCCGTGCAGGTGAAGCTCGAGCTGGGGCACCGCGCCCAGGTGAGGAAAAAACCCACCGTGGAGGGCTTCACCCACGACTGGATGGTGTTCGTGCGCGGCCCGGAGCACAGTAACATTCAGCACTTTGTGGAGAAAGTCGTCTTCCACTTGCACGAAAGCTTCCCTAGGCCAAAAAGAGGTAGGGCTCGAGTACAAAAGGAGCTCGATAAAAAATGTCTTTGCTGGCGGAGGGAACAATCGCTGGGCCCGACGGTCCCCGGCCCCTCTCCCTCCCCTCTCCCCGCCCCCCCCCCCCCCCCCCCAGTCGCGCTCGCCCGCGGAGCCTTGGGACCCGGGTGCGCGGCGCCGCGCTGGCGAGGTCCGGGCTCCCGCCTGTGCAGGCGGCTTGGGCTGCGTGAAAGTCACCGAAGAGAAAGCACCGTCAGGTGTCGAGTGTTTATTCCTCCCAAGCCAGCCCTCACCGGTCCTCTGGGGTTAGCCGCGGGTTCTGTGGGAAAGGTGCAATTAGTTGTTGGGTGTGGGGAGTGGGGCTGGAGGGAATAAACAGCTTGAGCTCCCCCCCCCAAAAAAAAGAAAAGAAATGGAGACTTACCTGTGTTATTGGCAGAGAATGTACGGGATGTAGTTATTGTTCCTTCTGGAGAAGTCGCCTCTCTTGGGGGTCTTCTCTGCCTTCCTCCCTGTATAGGAGGCATTGAGTACCCAGTTGTCACGGACTTTTCCTTTTGTGGATTAGCCACCCCCAGCCTGCACGGCCAAGATTTTAGGTTTAGTTGGGGGGTTTACTCATCCATAGTCCCCAGTGGCACTTAACTGCTCATTCGATTTTTTTGAACAACCTTCCGAAATGAAATGCCTGCCCGATGTGATCTGCAAGGGAAGCAAGCAGGTCCAGTCTTAAGTTTCAGAGGAACGATGTTTTGTCCTGGGGTTCAGTCCTTCCCCACCTTGGTGTTTAGCCTGGGTCTCTAGTTGGCGTCATCCTGCTGAGCCTTGGGTTCCCAAACGTTTTCCAGAAAGGATAAGACAGTTTTGAAGAAAAGAAACCGGGTGTTATTTTAAAAGCAATTGAGAGAGAGAGAGTTGGAGAAATCCTGATTCCTTGTTCCCCACAGCCTCTGGAAAGCTGTCTGGTTGTTTTAGTTGGATTAGTGGAGGCAACACTATAAATACAATAAGGTGCTTTGTTTGTGAGCAGGTTTATTTATCTAAGTGGACACAATGGTTAGTAGTTATCTTCCATTTGATCCGTAATCTTTATTGGCATCTAGAACTCCTGCAGCTTCTTAGGGTCACATCATAATAAATCCATTCTGCTTAGAGCTACGTGGAAATTATTGGACATTCAGGGGGTGGAATAAAGAGAAATGCTGTGCGCCTTAGAGGTGGGAGAGGCTTGTGTTAATGCTTATTTTTGTTTCCAGAGCTCATGTACCGCGATGTAGGATGTGTGTTTTGCCTTTAGTGGTCTGTTTTATAGTTCCTTTTGAAAACTTGAATAGTTGGATTTGATGGGCTCTGCTGGATGGTTAATAAATGAATCCAGCTTCTAATAGATGGGGAGGAATATGCATGGCCTATAGGGAAAGACATTTAGATTTTGCTAGCATTTTCTATCAAAATATAACCAGGGATATTATATTCACATTTCCTCAAAAACTGGGATAAGGATGAGTATTGTCAAGTTTCTGTCCCTCTAAGAGGTTGGGTATGATGCCTCTTGGAATCTCCCTCTCCCTTTTCCATGTGCCCATAGAGCCGCTGCAGAGGAATTTAAACAAAAGAAACCATCTTCTAAGATCCTTGGTACACACTATTATGACTGTTTGGCTGCTAGTCACTTCGAGGTGAAATACACTTCACACAAAAAAGCCATGTTTATTGAATCAGGGAAACTAAGTCAGTTGGCAGAGGATGTAGCTCTTAAGATAACTTTGTTTAGGTGCCTTCACAATCTACAAATTGGCATTATGAAATTAAAGATGATCAACCTCCCCATATTTCATTCTCTGCTTCCGTGGGTGTGTGTGGTGATGTTCCCCTTCATTCCCCATGCCTAATGGTTTTCTGTCCAGCCTGAGGGAATGTGAGGCTGCTGCCCACACAGCCCACACCTGGGAGCTGTTGCTAGGCGTGGTGAGCCACTCGATAATACTATGCCTCCCAGATGTCTCTGGTGAGATGTCAGCTTGTCCGTTGGGCTCTTCAATTTTTATTCTCAACTGTGGAGTTTCTTTATGTAGTCTATAAGCCATTGTTTTAAAATGTTTATTTTTGGATTTTTATTTGTATGTGTGCTTCCCATGATGTGACAAGTCCTGGGAAAAATGCCAGCTTACATAGCCCAGGAGAGACCTTGTCATACTGTAATTACACATGATTCAGATTGCAAGGGAAGGTTTCTCTGTTCATTGGGGATAGTTGTAAATTCATTTAACACCAAACATGCCACTTAATCCTGGGACTCATTTTTTGGCCTATAATGTCTTTCAGACTGATAAGAATAGGCACAGAATAAAAATGCCAGGCATTTCCAAGTCAACTTCTATACCTTTTAAGGTGCTATATTTGCAATATTATAGATCTATAAGTGTTAGGATTGAAAATGGGAGAAACTACAAAAATGGCTTTGTGAAAAATCCGAGTCACAAAATACTTACAGGGAATGCACATATTCTAAACTCTGAATGGCTATTAATAAGTTAAGTCACTTTCACTATACACAGTAGCAGATAAACAGAAGTGGACCTTAGCACTGAGGATGAATCCTTTAGCCACGAAGATGGATGAGTCCTTCCTTAGTTTCATAAATCTTTGGTTTGAAAAAGTGAATTAATTTTCAGGTTGATTTTCTTTATTTCACAGTAATATTATGAGAACTTGTAGAGGAAGAAATTATAGTATCATCAACTTGTTGCCTAATGAGAATTACATATGCCATTTCAGGATTGAGCTAATTGAACTTGATTTAATGAGATTTTACTCTGTCCCAAAGATGTATTGGAGATTTTCAATTTAAAACTACTAACACAAATCCTAAAGTCCTAAACGAGAGAGAGAGAGAGAGAGAGAGAGAGAGAGAGAGAGAGAGAGAGAGAGATTTTGTTGAAATGGTTAAGCCTAGAATATCCATTAGCTGTTACAGAATAGGCAGGTCAGAGTATAATGCATTTTAAAACCATCTACTTGAAAAAAAGACCATATCTTGTTTATTAGTACCCAAGATTTATAATAGCCTGATATGACTAAAATGAATAGTTAGATTCAAAACATTTCATTTAAAATATTAATGTTTTCATTTACAGTATGATGTGAATTTGAATGAACTTTCTTTTCAATTACAGCTATCCTTACTATTACAATCTGTTCCACTGACATTTATGATATGAAATCTGTTGCTTATTATTTTATGTAAGCTAATTTGGCCAGTGGTATGAATTGATAGCTTTTTATTTGTAGCCTTAGTCCTTTGAGTAGGCAGATAAAGCCCAATAAATCCACATATATAACTTTCCTTTGATTTAAGTGTTTGACCCAGCTTTACTGTGTCGTTCTGATTTGTGTTCTGAAATAATTTGAATAACTTTTTATCAGGGTATTTAAAATTTGAGGGTTTACTAGTTGCAGATATTGTATGCACCTGGTGTATTTTCTCTTTTGAGGTATTTAAAAGGTGTAAGGAAAAATAAAGATGGAAAACTATACTGATACACTCAGAGAGTGTTAATAAGATTTGTGTAGAATTCTGTATGGAATTAAGATGACCAGTGAGAACAGTTTTATTACTTGGCATTTTGAAGCAACGTAAGTGTAATTTTGTAAGGCCCCCGAAAACTCAGTTGCTGGAGGAACTCTTATGTGGTGTTAGTGAGAATGTAAATTGGGCACAGACATGTTGGAGGGCATTTGGCAAAATCTAATAAGATTGTAAATGTTTATACCCTTTGACCCAGAATTTTACTTCTAGGAATTTTTTTAAACAGATATGGCTTCACAACTACACAAAGGCACATCATCTTTCTTGTGACTGTTTTTTAATAGTAAGCCATAAGGGGACTTTTCTCAATTGAGTAGGAGTAAATGATGGTAATCTATACAAAAAGAGGTAAATCTATTTGTAGGTGCAGGAAGATCTTCAAGATAAATTAAGTGAAATAAGGCTAGTTACTAAATCAGTGCGATCCATTTAAAAATGTGCTTAATCAGATAAAATATTTATGCATGTATGTATATAAGTAAAAACTCTTTATCAGTAGTTTTCTCAGAGGGTGCTGAAGGTGCTGGTGGTGATGGGGGTTATTTTTGCAGTGTTTGATTAAAAAAAAAGTTAATTCTATATATTTTAAAGCACTCCAATGAGCAGTCATTACTTTTTAAGACAAAGTCAAAGAGTAAAGACCCAGTAATAGAACATTGCCTTTTAAACAGGGATTAACATGTAGCTATCTAAAAGTGATCTTGAACTATCTTGAATTGCTCAGTGGTGAGGAGTTAAGGTTAGAACTTGTATTCAAATGATGATTTAAGAGATTTCTGGTGTCTGGTGTGATCTTGAGCAAGTCACTTCTGTGTCTTTTTCTCATTTGTGTCCTCATTTGTGTTAAGGGAATGATGATTGAACAGAACCAGTACCTCAGAAGTTGATTGAATATGAATCAGGTGTTCTCAAATTTACTGATCTTCAGACCCCTTTACACTTAAAAGTTGAGGACTCCAAAGAGCTTTTTCTGTGCAAGTTTTATCTATTAACATTTACTGGATTAGATATTAAAGTGGAGACATTTTAAACAAATTCTAAAACAAAAGAAGAGGAAAAAGAGTGACATTGTTTTATTTTTTGTGTCTCTTTAATGTTTGGTTAAATAGAAGACAACTGGATCCTGTTCTGTGCTTCCATGTTCAGTCTGCTGTGTTATCATATGTCATCGTAGCTTCTGGAAAACTCTGCTGTACACTCAGGAGGGAATGAGAGTGAAAAAAGGCAACTAATGTCTTAGAGTTGTTATGAAAATAATTTTAACTTTGCCAATCCCTGGAAAAGGTCTTGGGGACCCCGGGGTCCCCGGACTACACTTGGAGAACCTCTAGTATAAAGTATTCAGCATACAACCTGGCACATATAAACTGCCCCCTTAATATGTGGAAGCTGGTTTTTAAAAACCATTATTGTTGCTAATAAAACATTCATTTAGTGGAAAGAGAAAAGATAAATCTTCCAAGGCATTTGCCTGGGTAAATTCCAGTGTAACTATTACCTAACAATATTTTTCAGAAAAGGAAATCCCAACCTTTGGTTTTACTGGATATGTTGTATACTTAATATCCATTTTATACTGTGTTATCTGTGTTCTGTAGAAGCCTTTTACATCTATTATTTTAGGGGACCCTCTGTAGAATTACCTCCGTGAGGTAGACAGGGTAAGGGGTATCAAGGGGTTTCATAATTTTACCTTAAAGATCCTTTGTTCCTTCTCTGGGTTCTTTGAAGTTTTCTTCCAGCGGCCTTCCATGGACCAACCTTAGCCCTTCAGCCCTCTTTTCTGGCCATTTATTACAGATGACTCCTACTACTTAGCACAGCTTTTATAGTTCTAAGATGTGGAATTTTTTTTAAATCTCTTAGTGACTTACGTTTTCAAAAGAGAACTTGCAGGGTGAAGACGTTAAATATAATTATACCAATTATAAAATTAAGCAAGGACTCAATATATTACTGAACTTTATTAGATTTTAATTTATTTGACCAGAATGTAGAATATTTTTCATCTTTGAAACATAATGTTTCACATTGCCCTAATGGAAATCATATAGATTTCTATATTTTGTTCCTTTGGTTTTTATACTTTGCTTTAGTTTATGCTTTTATTCCTCAGAGAAGAAGCTGACATGTAGAAAGAGAAATTCTCTTGTTCAGTGATACAAAATCATAGTCTCTTAAAACATTTGTTTTGTGTGCATGTGGCCAGAATCTCTTTAGTTCATTCTCTTCCTAATAACATATATTGTGATGCTTTAATATTTTATTCTCTTATACTTTGTGGTTCTCCTTATTCTTGTTTGTAGTGCTGTATTCATTTTTGGGACTACAACTTGTCTGAAAAGAGTCTTTGGATAAATAATTGCCCATTGATAATACAGGTAGTTCATAAGTGTTTTTTAAAAAGAGCTTTTGTTATAAATATCATAGAAATTACATTGCACAATTGTACAGAACTGGGGATAAAGCACTGATGTGCAGATAGATATTCTTACCCTTGCACAGATGGAATATCATCTTTTTAAAGCTGAATTTTATGGTGTTACGTTGAATATAGATTTGTTATACATTATTTTGACATATAGATTGTTCTCAGTTTGAATTTGATATGAATACTATGTGAACATCCTTGACATTCATTTAAATCCTCACCTGAGCACATGTTTCATTGATTTTTAGAGACAGAGGAAGGGTGGAGAAGAGAGAGAGAGAGAGAGAGAGAGAGAGAGAGAGAGAGAGAGAGAGAGAAACATTGATGGGTTGCCTCCAGCATCTGAGAGAGAGAGAGAGAGAGAGAGAGAGAGAGAGAGAGAGAGAGAGAAACATTGATGGGTTGCCTCCAGCATCTGCCCCAACTGGGGATCGAACCAGCAACTTTTTGGTGTACCAGATGATACTCCGACCAACCAAGTCACCTAGCCGAGGCCTTGACATTTATTCCTATGGTTTTTCAATAATTTTTTATGTTAACTTTCCAGATGGGAGGTAGGTGAGTCAAGGTATGTAGATTTTAAATTTTGATATGCATCACCAACTTTCCTCCAAAATGATTGTGCCAGTTTATACTGCCTATTTCCCCACATGGTTGCCAGTACTTGGAATTAATAGTTTTTACTTGTTTATTTTTAAATATATTTTTATTGATTTCAGGGAGGAAGGGAGAGGGAGAGAGAGATTGAAACATCAGTGATGAGAGAAAATCATTGATCTGCTGCCTTCTGCACACCCCACACTGAGATTGAGCCTGCAACCCATGCCCTGACCGGGAATTGCACTGTGACCTCCAGGTTCATAGCTTGTGGCTCAACCACTGAGCCACACTGGCCAGGCAGTTTTTTAAAAATTCTTTATTGTTGAAAGTTTTACATATGTCTCCTTTTTCCCCCATTGACCTCTCCCCGCCTGCTTCTGCCCCCCAGCACATGCCCCCACCCCCCTGTTGTCTGTGTCCATTGGTCATGCTCATTTGCATGGATACAAGTCCTTTGGTTGACCTCCCTGCCCCCCAGTTGTTGTTTTTTAATCTTTGCCAATCTACTGGATGACATAATACCCCATTTTTATTTGCATTTAGTTGATTAGTAATGACAGGTATCTGATGTATGTACTACGTATTTACCATTTTGTCATTTGTGATATGCCTGTTTTGTGCCCTTTTGATAGTTCTAAAAAGAAAAAGTACAGGAAAACACAACAACGGAAAGAATGATAACAAACATTCAAATCCCCAATACCAAGAATGAAAATGTTTACGTTTTATCATATTTGCTTCCTTGTTTTGATTTTAGGGATTTAAAGTATTATAGATTCAACTAAAATTTTTAAATGCTACTCAACCTTTTCTTCCAGCTCTTCAGCCTTTCTTCCATCTATTTATGTACATTTGCACATTTATATTACTGTAAGTCATAGGGTATTGTGTCTTAAAATATTCATAAAGTGTCATACTGGGCCAATCATTTCTTCAATTGAGATATAATTCACATACCATCACATTCACCCCTTTGAAGTGTAACATTTAGTAGGTTTTAGTATATTCACAGGCTTGTGCAACAATTGCCACGATTTAATTCCAGAACATTTTCATGAGTGAATAATTTTGTATCTTGCTTTCCCCCTACCCCCAATATGTTTTTGAACTTGTTGTTATTCCTCACCTGAGTATATTTTCCCCACTGATTTTTAGAGAGAGTGGAAGGGAGGGGGAGAGACAGAGAGACAGAGAGAAACATCAATGTGAGAGAGACACATTAACTGGTTGCCTCCCTCATGCGCCTCCACTGGGACCAGGGAGCGAACCGCAGCCCAGGTATGTGCCCTTGACCAGGATTTGAACCTGAGACCCTCCAGTTTGGGGGCTGATGCTCTATCCACTGAGCCAAACTGACTAGGTCTGTTTTTGAACCTTTTGATATTTCATTTATCGAGAGCCAATTCATTCCCTTTAAGTTCTTCTGCCTAGTATTGCATTGTAGGGATATGTTTATGCTTACTTTTCTGTTTCTCTATTAAGGACTATATAGGTCATTTTCCATTCTGAACATCTTTGTATGCTTTACCTTGTACAAATGAACAAGATTTTGGACATAAACCTAGAATTTGAGTTGAGGGTATGTTTTCATTTGTACTAAACATTGTTAGATTTCTCTACAAAGTAGTTGTGACAGTTTATGCCTTGTCAGGGAATGCATACTATTTTCTCTACATCTTTGCCAACGTTGGATATTTCAAGATTTCTTATTTTTGATATTTAGTTGAAATATGGTATCTTTTTGTTTTCATTTGCATTTCTCTGGTTTCTGGTAGGTTAAGCCTTTTCTATATGTTTCTGACCATTTGGATTTCCTCTTTATTGACTTTTTATATCTTTTGTCTTAAACAAAAGATGTTGAGATGTTAGGTTTTTTTTTCTTATCTGTAGGATGTTAATCCTTTGCTATTTGTATTGAAAAGATCTTTTCCTATTTTTGTTTCTTTCTCTTGTAGCCTAATGTATGGTAGTTTTTGGTCATATACAAGTTTTTAATTGTGTCAAAATGATATATTTTGTTTTGCTTTCCTGTTTGGTTTTGGGGTTTTGTTTAAGAATATAATTTGTGGTCATGGTAATGTGCTTAACCAGTAGATTTGGTATGTGCAGGATACAGTGAAAGGATTGAGGGGATGTAAGTGTGCTTGTGTCTTTTAGAGCTGGAAAGGACACTTGAGATTCTTCATCCTTGCCCTCTCATTTTCCTTTCAGTCGGCAGCCTGGAAATGTGAAGTGATTTTGCATGTAGACACAATGAGTCACAAGTGTGCTGGTGCAAAGATAACTATAATAAATGGCAGTAAATGTTTACTTTTAAAATATTGAGTAATTATTCACTTATATTAGCAGACTAATGTTCAGCAATAACTGCTTTTGTAGACATGATCTAGGATTTAATTAAGTGGTGGTAACCATGGTAGATATTGTTTAAAGGAAGAAGCTCTATAGCTACTTTCAGGCAGCATTAAATTCCTTTTATGAATTTGAGGTTTTCTTTTGAGATTAAATCATTAGGAAAAATTTTTACTGAATGGTAGGTACCCTCTAATATTTCCATCCCCTTTAGGATTGTAATTACATGGGATTGTAATTCCATGAAGGATGCAGAATATTGTTTTACCAAATAATGTTGTATGATCTAATTCTTTTAAGTGCGGTAAGTTTGCAGTGGTTGAGGCCTGAAGAAAGTTATTACCATTGGATTTCTAAAACGATAAGGCTAGCAGTTGGGCATGATTTAGTAGGTCTGTTGTAGTTAACAATTAACTTTTTGGATAGCATCAATGCACCATCATTATTTTATTAAGGAAACTTATGGCTTATTTTGAAATGAATTCTGAGGTCCTTTCATTTAAGTTAATGCTCACAAGGGATTATAAAGATGATCAGTTGAATTGAATTAGAGCTATTACCCATGTTAGAACATTGATATTCTCAGAGCCAAATAAATTTAAAATATTTAATTTTACCAAATGTAGATTTTTTTTGGTTCCTCTCCAGCAGAAATCATTAGTCAGTTACTTTCCCATCAGTGCCATGCCAAATGCTGTGTATAGGTATTGATTTAAAAAAAGCAAAATATACATTAATAATTTTATAAAATATTAATAACCATAGCAGCGGCCTAGAGAGTAGTCAGATTTACTTGCCTCTTGATATTTCTACATATACATTTAGTCTGCGTGATGCCTTTAATTTTTGCAAATAGGTTTTGTGCCCTCTTCCTTCCTCCTTCCTCTCAGGGTGGTGTTGGGAGAGTTTACTGTCAGATTATTCTAGGTATCTATTTATTTTAATACACATTTATAACATTTGGAATGTTTAAAAACAAGGTTCATTGTAGACTTCATGTCATCCATACCTTTTACCCCAAATGCTACATTAATATGAATTGCTGAATAATAAAAACATTCTTTGTATTTAATAAAAAATTCTCTATTTTACAAAATTGTTTCCTTTGTTTGATTTCTTTCTGTATTCCTGTATTATAAGCAGCTGTTTTGTAGTGACTCAGTGAAGATTAGAGAGTTTAGGCTGTTGGGACTTGGTTGCTTTTAGTGGGATGGATTATTCAAAATGTTGAATGACATTTGTCTCATCAGAGTTGTTTGTTGTATGACTTTTCCTACCTGTGCACAAAAATAGTAGGAGCAGTGGAAAGCTACCTTCCTCATCATATGGACCAACTGGCACCAGCACGTGTTACATGCTTCAGTCAGTCCAGCACACACCTTTCCTTTTGTGTGTACCTGTGGTTTCTCCTGTATCGCAGTGGAGGTACACATCAGATGAGATGGGACCTATGTTGTCACTGTAGATAGCACTCGTACCTTTGATCAATGTAGTCTAGACATTGGAAGTTTTGGCAACAATATAACATAAAGGTAGATATTGCCACGTCAGAAAAAGAGTGTTATAATTCAGACTTTAGGTTCCACTCTCCAGAGTGGTAAATTGTTACTCGCTGCTCTAAAACTCATTTCTTCTGTACCTCTAATAATTGACTTTGTGCAAACAGAACCACCACTTGAATTTAGCAGGAAACATTGCGTTGGCTGAGAATCAATCTAGAATGTGTTCTAGCTTATGTTATAGGTGAAATGAATTGTTCCCCCTTATTCTTCCTTCACCTACTTTGGATGTTTTTTAAAAAGCCACACACAAATTTGAGAGACTTGGCCAGGTCTATCTTTTTTTTTTTTTTTTACTACTTAATCCATGAAATAAAACTAGCCTTTTAGCCTTTTAACTTTAAAAATAGGAGTCAGATGTATTCCAGTAACTGGTAGGAACAGTATTTAGCAATGCAGCAGTAAAGGCCCAGGCCTGGAAGGAATGTGTTTGGATTACATAAACTGTGGGCTTTTCTAGCCCTGAAATACAGTTTTTCTTTAGTTTTTTAAAAAGGGTAAATTCTGAGTGTGTCACTGATCTAGTGTTTTTATAATGATGAAACAACAAGCATTTATTGGCTATCTGTATATTGGTTAGTTGTCATGTGCGACAATAGGTATGTGCTGCTATATTTAATTTCTCACTTCTCATAAGCGTAGTTTGAATAATGATTTCTTAAAACATAAAATGTTGATGTGAACTTTCGTATATTGGAATTTAACTGTTTTTAATGGTGAGTGAACAGTGAAATGGGTAAAAGACTTGCTGTAATAGGGAAGTAGAAGATAACTTGGGTGTTTCATGTAGTAGGTGATGAAGTTTTGGTTATGAAAAGTTACTTTCTGGTTATACTGGTGCCATTTACACCAACCATCAGCTACGTGTAGGCTGGAACATTCCAAGAACTCGAGACACCCTGTGTTTATTTGAAACTACTTCTTTTAAGTATGGTTCTTGACCAGGTTGTTAGATGATTGAGTTTTTCATGGAAGTTGGCTGATTTATTTTTTTTGTATTTCATATAATATAGCCCAGACCTTGAAATTGTGTCACTCACTCTGCTTTTATGAAGTATCATGTTTCAGATAGCTACTTATGTCTTGAGAAGCAGGTACCCTTCCGCTCTTTACTTGCAACAGCCGGCGTAACCTGTAGGTCAAAGAGAAAGAATTCTAGTTATTATTTCTGCTTGTCTAATGACTCACTAGAGCCATGGCTTTAATTTATATACAAATACATAAATGCAGACATTTTAGAGAAAGCAAATAAATGAGAGTGTTCTGATGTTTTAAAGGCTACACAGGAGCTTGTAGTTAATGCTACTTGAAATAGTGTCTTTCTGTGGAGATTCTTTTTTGGGCTTATCATCATTGATTTTAGTACTTAATTCAGTCCATTTTCGTCGTATCAGAATTGTTCATCTTTACCCACATTTTGAGAATTGTGATAGATAAAAATACATAAATGAAAAGATGGGAAGAAAATACTATAGCAAAATGCCAAGAGACATTATCTCTGGGAGGTGGGCTATCAGAAAATTCCTTCATCAGTAAAATTAGTTGGATTTTTCAAGTTTTCTTGCATGACACATCTTATGTGAAAGTACAACTAGATATTTAAATGTACAAATGAACACGTTTAAAATAAGCTTTCTTTTCTCATCCCTTGGTTTGGTTTTAAGTTATATCATTTGGAACATATATAGGAATGTCTTCCCCAAGGAACATTTTTATATTTTGTTATTTAAAATTTTAACCACCTTGTCATTTTGAGTTTTTAAAAAAATATTACTATGAATATATGCTCAATGTTTCATAAGTTGATTATAAGCTTTATGTAAATCATGTCCTTAAATTTCTTAATAATTGTTGTTGTATGACAGTTGTAAAATTAACCAGATTAACGTGATTTATAAGTACATATTCATATAAGGTATTTGTTGTAACAGAAACACAACCATATTTAATATTTTAGTACAGTATACATTTTTGGAGTACTTAGGAATGTTTAGAAAAGTTTTGATTTTTTTCCTGTGGAACTTTGATAAGTACAACTTTGTTAATATGTGTATCTTGATGTGTAGTTTTATAAAAATTTTCAGAGAGAAAATCTGACTTTAAAAATTGACTACAAATAAAAGGACACTCATCATGTTTAGTATATGATGATGGAGTTAGGAATCTATAGTTAGAAAAAAAGACCTATTTCTAGTTTGTGTCTTTGTATATATTTGAGAAGTTAAACATTGAGAAGTAAATTATGAGGAGGAAAAATTACTTAAAACTATTACCAAAACCAATGCAAAAATAATATGTCTAGGGCAGGGAGAGAAATGGTCCTTCTTGGATGGGGAGTTGGTGCATAATTGCACAAACAATATTTTAGTACTGAAACAGTTTTAATACTATTAGTATACTATTGTGCAGTTAGATTGATATGAATATTCTTTGTACAAATGAACATGTTTAAAATAAGCTTTCAACTAAAAGTAATGATTTCTGCAAAATGAGGGGCATAATTTTAGTTAACTTAAAAGGTGTAATCTAAAATTTATTATCTATGATTTAGTCTATGATATTTCAGTCTGTGGGAAACATCTTTACCTTTTTAATATTTAAAAAAATAGCCATTAAAAGTATACTTGCTCAAATACATAGCAAAACTATATGCCAAATAAAAATAAGCCTGTATTAGTTGCATTTATAAAATTCATAAATTATAGTTAGCCAGATTAAACTCCACTTTAGAATAAAAATAATAAAAATTGATATTTGTGATCTGAGCATTTCTTTATCAACCATGTGAATAAAATTGCTACTTTAAGTTCTGTTTGCTAACATTTGGGATAACATTATTTTCCATGAGCTTAATTTAGTTCTAATATGTTTTTAACTTTTTCTCTTCCTTTAGAGCGAATTCTAAATGGGTTTCATAGTAGCCTGATTCCTTTCTTTAGAATTAAGGTGTGTATGGAATGAGATAAATAAACTGGCACCATGACTACAGATCACGATGCTTGCTTGCTGTTTTTGTTATTAAATTAATTTATGTAGATGTCTTAACTGCAATTAGAGAAAATAAAGTAATTGCTTTAAAACCCATTCTAACGAAATACTTGAGGGGCCAAATGAAGAGTTGAGATTTTGAGTAATAGGGACACTTGGTTTGAATATTGCAGGTTGTTAGAGATTCCACATTTGGTATTAAAGTAAATAAATATACTCATAGAATTTTATTCTAGGACAGACAGAGCTAAAGTAGCCCAAGATAATGTGTAAATGGCCCTTATTTAGAGTTATAGAGCGGGAGCATATTTTGCAGTGAAAGGGGAACTAAGGGACAAGGTGTTCTCTACTTGTAGTCTTGTAAAGACCTCAGAGTTTTCTTTATGTTATTGTAGAAAGACATTATTTTTGCTTTGGCGTGCTTAAAACTAAAGGGCAAATGATCCAAAAGAATAATCTTGAAATTCAATAGCAAGAAAACTACTTGACATTGTGGGCTGGAGGCCAGCAAACGTGTTGCTTTCATTGAATGCGTGGGAAATGGGGCAGGCCTGGAATTTAAAGAGACAGGGTGCATGCAGTACCCTAGAAAAGAAAAGCCCTCCTGTATGATTTGCTTACTTGGAGGAGAAAAAATAGACTTCAAGTTTTCTCTAAAGGATCTTTATTGGATCAACTATTTTAGCCATTGAGAGACACTGAGTGAGTTTTTCCTAACTCCACCTCCCATCTCTCTAAGCCATCTTCTCTTGTCTGAAATTGGTGCTGAGTAAAATTGTTTATAACAGAGGAGAAGCAGCTTTTCAAATAAAAGTACTTTGTAGCCTGTTCAAATGGAGTATAATGTAATTCTCTCTGAAATCGAGCACTTACTACTTTGTTTATGTAGCTGTTTAAAAAGGGGGGTGTGATGAGGAGCTTGGGGGTACTATAGGAACCTCTGCTTTAGAAATTACTGTGTTTTTTTCTGTCTGAGTTTTCCTTCCCCACTACTCATGAATCCCCCTTCTCCCCCTCCCTCACTTCCCACAATCCCTCAATAAAATAGTATTTAAAAGACTTGAATAACCAGTCTTATGTACCAGCTTCTTGCTTGAGGCAATAATGTTGTACTATTTTCAATGGGTGGTCTTGAATCTCCATGGGAGATTTTACAGGCAGTGGGCTCCAAGACCCACTAAGCATTATGTTGAACATAACCAGTTAAATTCCTGAGCCATAGAGAATATATAGAGATAGTTTTCCATTCTTGAAGTTCCATCGTCAATTACTTGCAAACCAATTTATTTAATTTGAAGAATTTATGGTTTAAATCCCTACAAAGAGCACATATTAACCCAGTATTTGAGGTTTACTTTTTAAAACAAGTAACCCATTCATATACATATATGTCAGTTCATGAATACCTATTTGCAATGTATTTTAATTCATAGGTGTTTTTGTTTCTTTTAATTTTTCTCCTTTAGAAATCAATACCTAGTCATCATTTTGAAATGTTAAATAGCCATATTTCTTCTTGTTGAGATAGTGTAAAATATAGGATTTGTTATAATAAAAAAGTATGTCAGATATGCTTATAATTAGTATCTCTTACCTGTGGCATGTAGCATAAATATATGTTGGCTTGAAATTTACTAAAATTGTGTAGGGCCAGACTTTTGTGGAAGTAAACAGGATTGGAATTATAAATTAAATACTGGGTTAAGAATGCCCTTTGTAAAAAAAATAAAAGTGTTCTTTAGGCAAACTTACTTGAGTAAAACATTGTATTTACTTACTCATTGTAAATACTGAAATGAGGAACATTGCAGTCATGACTATATATATATATATATGTATGTATGTAATATATATATAACTTAATTTATAATTATTTTAGAGTATGAACCTGTTGTTATTAACCAGAGTGATAACATAACTTTGTTGGGTCGTTGATTTGATTACTTTCTTTCTCTTACGTTCTTCAGAAAAATAATTTTTCTGAGGAATGTTAGACTTCTGTTTAAAATAAATATTTGTAAGTTCTGATTAGTTAGATGCCTGGAATACCTGTTTTTCATAGGCTAGGTAAAGAAGAATTTAGGAGTAGGTATCTCAGAAATGTTAGTAATAACTGGATGATGATATATAATGAGAGAGCTTTTGTTTATTTTAAACAATGTAAGTAGTTTTAGGTGGAAAATTATAATCCTTGAAGAATTGAATTTGTTTCTTGTATAAAAATGATTACAGTTGTTTTAGGTCATATAAAGTAGTATGAAATCTGCAGTTTTCTTCACTGATGGAATCAAAGATCTGCAGCTCAGGTTTACAACAGTGACTGTCTTTTCTTTTTTTGCTCTTTTAGGTAGTCCTTGAGCACTTTTTTAATAAGCGGTTTTAAAGAAGTGATAGCCATCTGAAGTTTATCTTGTGTAACCAGTATTTTAAAATTATTAAGGCTGTCTACACACAAAAAAAGAAACAGCTCTTATGGATATACATGTGCATAAAAGTTAAAGGTTGGTAAAAATTAGCTTGTCAAGCAAACTTACTGACTGAGGAATAATTTTGTTTTCATTTTCCATTCCCTTGGCTGAAAATGAAATAGAAACGATCTGGTTACTAAAGACCAAGCACTGTATTGGATCACTTCCTTGAGCTTTTGCTATGATCATTAAAGGCAAAGTTAGACAGCTGCTGTAGATGTTGCCAGTGGTCTCACAAAAAAAAGTTGTTTAACCCTATTAGTTTCAGACACTATAATTTCTCCTTTGCAGATATACTTGCTGTGTTAGATATGGATCTCTATGATTTGAACTTCTGATTTACAGGAAGGTAGTGTAGCAGAAAATGAGTAATTTTAGCACTCTCCTACAATACCATTTTATGTCTTAGACTATGACATATTGCAACTTTTTGCTTATATTTAGACAGATTTTAAAACTTGAACTCTATAAAGTTAGACTTTGGTTTTTGCACCTAACGACCTTTAGGGAATTGTGAAAATTGTGAAAAAGTGTGAAAATTGAGTTTGATTTATAATCCATGATAATTGAATATTTAAATGTCCTTCTCTGGGGCTTGAAGTTCAGAGGAAGTGCTAAGTCTTTGACTTTAAATTCGCGTTTTGGCTAAATGTAGAATTAGAACAATGCCATCTACCCCCGAAATTGATGTTATAATGTTAAAAATCCAGTGATATCAGTTTCCTTTTGTGTCATGTGTCAGAGTTATTGCCATAGGCTTAAAGGGCAGGGAAAAGCTTTATGGTGAAGGTTATGTGGGCAAGATCCTGAAACCTACCGCTATGTGATTAAATCAGTGTGTTTGTCCCGAGGCGTCAGCCATTCCATCTGAATTCATAGTCTCAAATTTTGGATTCATTCTCTGTTTGAATATAATCTTAAAAATTTCAGGACTGCCTTTGCCCACTCACATGACAACTATTGAGGCAAATCACCAGGGTTCAGATTTTCATGCAATCAAGACTGAAGATACATTTCAGCATTTTAAATAAAATTTTATTGGGCTTTTCATTAATCCAAAATAACTGGCCTATAAGTACTTTATCAGTGAAAACTGCTCAGCGTGTAAAACGAGGAGTGGAGGAGCACAAAGGCTTCCTGCAAATTAAGGGCACAATGAGCACTAACAGACTTTCCAGCCATCTCCAGCTGGGAGATTATTACAGTTTTTGCAAACCCTTTTCTCTCAAAACTAAATCAAGAATGGTAGAGTCCCGATAAAAAGAAGTGTAGAAAAGCCTAACTAATCCTTAGATGAGTTACTTCAAACGTGCCAAAATAGAATAAAATCAGTTAATAGCACGGATTAAAGGTTACTTTTAATGCATTTTATCACTCACGTTGAGAATTTTTGTTGCATGTTAATGCCTTTGGCCTTGGTTAAAAAAAAAAAATCCAGAGAAGAAATATAATTAAATTGGAGAGATTACGTAATCACAGTGTTATGAGGAAATTTGGTACCAATGTTAGGTGCCAGATTTGACCTAAGAGATAAAAGCTGTGTACTTGAGATCAGAGCTGTAAACAGGTGGCTCCAATTTTGAGTGGTAAGTTTTCGGGTTATAATGAGAGGACTCATCTATGGACTTCTAAGAGTTGATTTATTGTATAGATTAAAAAAAACAAAAACCCAAAAACGTGGCTCTGCGTCTTTGGATAAATATGTACAAGTGGATCCTTGGATACGATCATAGAAGAGTGCTAAATCAGATCTGCGTTAATGTTTTGAAAGTGAAGTAAGAAAAAGAGAAATAAGAGGCAGGCTTTGGGTTCAAAGGTAGTCTTCACCTTTTATGCATAGTATCTGAAATGATCTTTTATGCATAGAGGGAGACTAACATCTGTACTTTTAATTCAGAATCACATGTTTGCCAGCTACTTACTTCGTGAAATACTTTTTCCATGTAACTGGCATAGTATGACAGAGCTGCCAAAGTATTAGGTTAAGGAAAAACTGATTTAGCATGATACCATTGGTGGGAAGAATTAAAAAAATAAAATAACAATTTTTTCTCTTTTAGGTTCAGATACATAGATACAGGTATTAGGAGCATGTGTATCTGTGTGTCTATCAACCTTAATAAAAATTTTATTATAAGAACCTGGATGACGGGAGATTTTATAGTCATGTCACATTTGCCATTCCTTTCAGGTGCCAAGTCGTAAGTTTCTCTAATGGGACTTAGCGTTTATTTCCTTGTAATAGATCTCTTGCTCTTCCTCTAGCTTAATAGGAAATAGCCTGCCTGGTACTGCAGGCACATGTGTGTGCTGTGTCTATTAGGTATTTGTGTATATGCCATCCCCCATATAATACAGAGATTTTTCATAAGCCATGTGAAAATTAAGTCCTGTTAATCTTTAGTCAAAACATATAGTCGCCCATACATAAATTTCCTCTGTTTGATCTTGTAACCAAATTTAACCTTATACAAAGCTTCTAGCCTGAATGAGTTTTGCAACATTGAGCCAGTACTGTGCTGTATAGTTATTTATGTGCTCAAGAAGCTGGACTTGCGTTCCATCCCAGTAAGTTCCCATGGGATAAGTTATTCTAGTAAATCAGGCAATTTCTCTGGAAGCAAAGTAATTCTTAATTTTTGGAGGCTTAAAAATGGGGAACATAGCCATATGCACGAGAGGGAAGAAATTCTAGTTGGCCAGCCTCACTTAAAAAACAGTTTGACCACTGGGACGTCTTACATTATCTTGGGGTGCTGGGGAGAGACGCCACCGCCAGGCTGCCGAATTGTCTTGCTTCTGTAGTTATGTCTTTGTGTGTTTATAGGAGCGGGAGCATTCTATCTTCTGCGTTTCTGGTGAGGTTGTTTCTCAGCAGTGCCCCAAGAAGAGTCCTGGAGGCTAGCTTTGAAGCCTTGTGGACAAGCTGGATATCAAAGAGCCAGAGGAATCCTCCGGGCAGTGATTGTTTTATGGCTGGCCCGAAATCAGACCTATTTGTATAGGTAGCACACAACATAGCTGTGATTTGACAATTTGGTGCTATTTATACGTACCATAAAAAAGGAGAAAAGAAAAAGTTAAAGGCGTATTTTGGAAACAGGAACTAAGCTGTAAATGCAAATTGCTTCACCATTTTCTCAAAGGAACAAAAAAGGAAAGGATTTAGGAAGTCTTTATTGAAGCTACATTATGGAGGATCTGTCTGCTTTCAGGACATTGCATGCTTTACTCACACTGAAACTACATTTCTTTCTGTTTGCGCTTTTTTTCCGATTCCCATCTGATTAAAATTATTTTTTTTTGTGGAGCAGAAGAAACTCTCCGGAGGAGGGACAGTAAAAATCACAGAGTTTCCAATGCTCTCTTAATAGACCTTTAAAATTTCATCTTACTATTGTTATTCAGCTTGGGATAAGAACCATCTGCTGTTGCTATAGCAGACATTTTTCTTTCCAAATAAAAGTTATATTTTCAACAAGCAGTCACAGGTCGTTTACTGTGGCAGTGGCTGATTTGCCAGGTAAATTTTCATGGCTTTTAGGAAACAGGAAGAAGAGATTTTTCATGACTGTTCCTAATCTGTCAGCTGGAGAGGTCTTTTTGAATACAAAGTGCCTCAGTTGTTACTCTCACCTAGAGTCTCACCTAGAGTCACCAAGCTCAAGGTGAGCGGTGTATCATGGTTTGTCTGTACATCCAATGAGCAGCCCAAAGTGAAGTTTGACTGTTTCCAGAATGTCATTCAGACCTTCTGAGGTTGTCAAATGCTTCATTGTTTTGCCGTGAAACCCCCAGCCCCAGAGCAGTCTGAGTCTGGGGCAGCAGTGCAGAGAAAAAGTAAACATGTCTATGATTGACTTTTTTTTTTTTTTAAAGAAACCCTAGACATGCCTGAGGGACCTCAGGGGCTTCTTCACAATTTGAAACCATTTTACCATTGAAGGCATTTCAGTGCTGTCAAACAGAGACTGTATTACTTTGCTTTGGTTTTTAATGCGTTTTTTTTTTTATTTCATTGGATTCTGATCTTCCATAATTTGAGTGGTCTTTGTCAAGTGGACCTTATTTTTGGGGGGTGGGGGGAGCAGGAGGTGCTATTGATTGGCTGAAGAGAGATCACTGAGAGTAGGAGGAAAGAAGTGGAAACTGGTGGAGGTAAAGACAGCCATTTTTGCCTTTCGGTGAATAAAGACTTAGAGTTTAATACGGTGTGTGAAGGGTGGGAAGTGTGTGAATAAAGATTTGAAAATGGGAATTTAAAACCTAATTGGATTTCAGGATGGATTTCCCCGTTGAGAACGAGGTGAAACCACTCTGTGGAGAGGAAGCCTTCTGGGTTGCTGGGACTTATCACAAGTGTGAAAACTCACTCGGGCCAAGTGACAGTTGCAGACCAGCTTTGTGGGCTGAGCGTCTACAGCAGGATTAGGGCTGGGAAATGAAGGGTTGTATTTCTAAAATAGTGATCATTGATTCAGCCATCATGGAGCCCTCCTGTGTGCCCGGCACTGCTCTAAGCATTGAGGATAACACCATGGACAGGACTGGCTCTTGTCTTCCAGGAGTGGTTAGTCTGGCATCATGCATGTAGAAAAAAAAAGAAAGAAAAGTCACAAAGCAAGGAAACGAGTGCTTTGATGAAGCTACGAAAAGCAAAGCTGTGGAAACAAAGTTCTGAGTGATTAGTTCTGCCCAGGTATCAGAATTTGAACTAAGTTTTTTTTTTTTCAAATTGCTCCCATTAAATGGCTCAACGCTTGAGGAAGGTGCCGTTTTAGAGGTGTACTGTGTATCAGATAGGTTAGCTAAAACTTAACATAGACTTAATTTACTAATAGTCGGTTCTGGTAGTCAGAGAACTTTGGTTTGCTCTCTGTCATTTCTCTGAAATGATGTGTCACTCATGAGAAGACGGTGTGATCTGAGCAGTGTGTCACTGAGGCTGTAGTCTTCGTCACGTAGAGCAGGACTCATGGCAGCTGTCTGTTAGCTTTTGAATCAACCAGAGGGGTTGGAGTAAAATAAAGCCGCTTTAAAGAACTGGGTTAGGTGATGTTGGGCTGGGACAGAAATGCCTCATTTTGGTCATCCTATTTCTCACCCATATTTACACATCTGTTCAGCCATGTGACTTCTCTGCCCTTGAAAAAGCTCAGAGACTTGTAGGGGGAAAGGGAAATGGACTTGTAAGCAGATATATTTCAGAGCAACTTACTTAAGAAATAGATGTGCCCTGGCTAGTGTGGCTCAGTTGGTTGAGCATCATCCCATGCACCAAAAGGTTGCAGGCTCAATTCCTAGTCAGGGCACCTGCCCATGTTGTGAGCTCGATTCCCAGTGCGGGGAGTGGGGGAAGTGCAGGAGGCAGCAGATTGATATTTCCTTCTCACATCGATGTTTCTCTCTCTCCCTCCCTCTCTCTCTAAAGTCAATAAAACATTAAAAAACACATGATTATTAAAAAAAAAGAAATGTAATTGTTGTAAGAATGTTTTGTGGGAACATAAAAGGGGAAGCTGATATTGACGATGAGCACAGTTATGTTTCCATTTATGTAGCAGATGTTAAAACCTGAATCTCTTTTCATGTTTTGTACCATTTTTTGGTTTATACTGCGTTTTATGTTGTTTTGCTTTATTTATTTATTTTGGAACAATACAATGAAATTCGTCTTTAGCTCAAGCTATTGTGAAGCCAAAAATAGATCTGGGCTGAGATTGGACGTTGTGGCACGAATTGTGGTTTGTAGGTTATGGCTGTTATTGTTCCAACAAGTGCAATTTAAAAATTATGTAGAAGTAAATCAAATGTTGCGGAGACAAAAGTGGACCTGCTTGATTTTTAAATGGTGCTTTAGAACAATAAGCAGATGTCTAAGTTTAAAGGGCTGTGTGGAATGAAATTGTTTCTGTTAAAAAATATTAGTATGCTAATTAGGTTGCAGGCTGCAGTCCTTCAGGAACCTTACCTGTTGCAATCCCCCCCGCCACCACCACACACACACATTTCTCTTTATTTCCCTTCTCTGAACATTCAGAGGCATGAAATAGATTTCAGAGAAAGAAAAATCAAAGATAGTAATAACAAGATTAAAACCCTACTGTCCCATTGGTCAGGTTCAGTGCTGGAGCGTTGCTCTGCAGCAATCCCCATGGTCAGAAGTATGGAAGAGTCTGGTAACAAACATTACAACTGTAAGGAGGACTGAACCTCATTTTCATGGCTCAAAAATAGATGATTTTCTGAGGCTCTTAATTAAAGAGTGTACGAAGGCAAATCTGTTGCCAAAGGAAGTGTATTCAGATTTTAAAATCTGATATATCTATACAGATCACTTGAGGGGCAAGTAGGATCTATTTTGGCTCTAAGACCACTTGTTGCTTATTATAGGATTTAAATAAAAATCACTGTATCACTCGCAGTTTTGCACATAGGAGGTGTTGAATAAATATTTTATGGTAAGATGCTTTTGCAAAGCACTTGATATATAAAAGTTCTTTAGTAGTAATCACTGGTATCTAACACCAACTATGTGCCAGGCTAAGTACGGTGCAGTAATTGCCTAATTAGTCTAATGGTCCCTATGAATTGGAGTACAATCAATACTACTCTCATAGTGTACAAGTTCATCAAGTTTGCAGGCTACAAGATCAATATACAGAAATCAGTAGTATTCTATACACTTGCAATAAACAATCCGAGAAAGAAATTTAAGAAGACAATTCCATTTATAGCAGCAGCAAAAGGATAAAATACGTAAGAATGCATTTAACAAAGGAAGTGTAAAACATATGCTCTGAAGCTGCAAAACATTATTGAAAGAAATTACTATCTAAACAAATGGAAAAGTAGCCCATGTTCATCCCATGGTGTCTTTGCAGAAATTGACAAACTGATTTAAAATTCATGTGGAATTGCAAGGGATCCAGAATAGCCAAAACAATTTGGAAAAAGAATAAAAAAGTTGGCAGACTCATGCTTCTCAATTTCAAAACTTAATACAAAGCAACATTAATGAAGACAGTAAGGTACTGATATGAGAATAGACATGTAGATCACTGGAATAGAATTGAGAATTCAGTAATAAACCTGCACATCTCTGATCAACAAGGATGCCAAGACCATTCAGCAGGGAAATAATAGTTATTTTAATCAATGGTGCTCAGAGACCTGGATGTCCACATAAAAAAAGAATGAAGTTGGACCCTTATCTCACACCATATACAAAATGTAACACAAAATGGACCGAAGACCTAAGTTATAAGAGCTATAACTAGAAAACTCTTACAAGAAAGCATAGGGATTAATCCTCATGACCTTGGATTTGTCAGACAGTGGACTTTTAGATATGCCACCAAAAGCATGAGCAACAAGAGAAAAAAAAAATAGACAAATTGGACTTTATAAAAATGGAAAACTTTTGTGACTCAAATGATTCTCAAGAAGTGTACTGGTAAAGACAGCCCACAAAATGGGAGAAGATATTTTTAAATATATGTCTGATAATGGCTTGTATCTAGAACACACGTAGACATACCAGTAGTATGACAAATAACCCATTTTAAGTGGGCAAACGATCTAAAAAGAAATTTCTTCAAATAAGGGAAACAAATGGTCTATAAGTATGTGAAAAGATGCCCAACATTGGTAGTCATCATAGAGATGTAAATCAAAACCACAGTGAAATACCACATTATGTCAAGTAGAATGGCTCTGATAAGAAACAAATAAACACTGGCTAGGGTGTGGAGAAATAAGAACCCCCCTCATAGACTGCTGGAGGGAAGGTAAAATGGTGCAGCCACTTTAGAAAACGGTTTGGCTGTTTCATAAACAGACACAGAATTACTATCTGACCCAGAATTTCTACTCTTTGGTACCTATTTAAGAGAAAATGAAAACATATGTCTACACAAAAGCTTGCACATGAATGTTTATAGCAGCAGCATTCATAGAAGCCAAAAGGTGGATACAACCCATATATTTATCAAATAATGAATGGATAAACAACATGTGGTATATTCATACAATGGAACATTACTTGGCCATAAAAAGGACTGAAATATTGATGTAGGCTACAACATGGGTGAACCTTGAAAACACTGTTAAGTGAAAAAAAGCCAGTCACAGACCACATATTAAATGATTATATTTATGTTAAATTCCCAGAATAGGGAAATGTATAAAGACAGAAAGTAGATTAGTGGTTGCTTAGGGCTGGAATTTTTTTTGGGGGAAAGAGCAGGTGATAGCTAAAGAGATTTTTTTTTTTTTTTGAGATTATAAAATATTCTAGAATTAACTGTGATGATGGTAGCACATATCTGAATGTACTAAAACTCATTAAATTGCAAATTTTAAATAGATGAATATATGGTAGGTAAATATCTTAATAAATGTTATTTAAAAAATTACCCAACTCCTTAATAAAAATGTTGACACAAAGCAGTATGTTCATATGTAGACATTTGGGAAAGAAATTAAACCTTGATGGCATGCCTTTTCTCTGATAGAAGGCACATGTCTCTACATTACAGGGTTTTGTTTGCCCAATATGATTTATTAAAGGAGCATTGTTTCCTAGGTTGAGCAAGACCTAATTAAAAAAATATAACTAGCACTGGCTGGTGTAGCTCAGTTGGTTGGAGTGTTGTCCCGAGCACTAAAAGGTGGCAGGTTTGATTCCTGGTCCCGGCACGTACCCAAGTTGTAGGCTTGATCCTCAGTCTGGGTGCATGCAGGAGGCAACTAATTGCTGTTTCTCTCTCTCTCTCTCAAAATCAATAATAAAAAACTCGCTTTCCTTTAAAAAACCCACACCAATATATACCTAGCTGCTTTTGTAATTTTACCCTATGCAACTTTGGGTATTTCTGATCTAGAATTAACTGTTATAAAAGCTCATGAAATAGTTTTCTCTGAAGCCTGTTCTTAGTTTAAGCTTATAGAAAATATAAGCTCTTAGTTGATAGGAAATAGTAACAACTAATAGTCATTAAATGGTTATGCATATAGGTACTGCTCTAAATTATAATTAATGCTATTCAGTAAATCTCACAAGAAATCCATAAAGTAAGTCTAATAACCCTGAGTTTAAAGATGGGAAACTGAGGCACAGGGTGTAAGTGACTTAGTCAAAGCCAAGAAGGTAAGTGACAGAGCCTGGTACTAGGTAGCAGCGATGCTTTGTAGAATTCTGGGCCAGATAGCTTTTACCTTACACGATAGATGTTTCTGCAGTGTGTGTTTAAAATGACTTTTTATAAGTGAAACCATATTTTTAGTTTTTCTAAAAGAGCCTATTATTTCAAATGAAAACTGCAAATAAATCAGTTCCCTTTTATCAGTCTTGACAATTGTGACATCTTAAATCAGGACACTCCTATATATTTGATTGAATGAAGTGATTTCTCTGGTAATTCTGTTTATTTGGGGTAGGTTTAAGCTGTATTAGTTTCACTCTGCAAACCTTTATTGAAGACCTATTTTTTGTAGTAAAGAAAAAGTGCTGTAAGAAAACCCAAAGGAGGTCATTTCTGATCTAGAATTAGCTGTTATAAAAGCTTGTGAAATAGTTTTCCCTGAAGCCTGTCCTTAATTTAAGCTTGTAAATTAAGCCTTTCATGTCTCGGTTTTGTATACACGCTACAAGCTGCACTGTCCAAAAACAATAGCCACTAGACACATGTGGCTATTTAAATTTACATGCAAATTAATTGGAATTAAATAAAATTAAAGAGTTAGTTCCCCAGTCACTAGTGACATTTCAAGTAAAGTTGCCTGTATCTAGTGTCTACCATTTTGGACAGAGCTGGACTAGATAAATGGCAACATATCCGTAGGACTTCTTTTTGTAGGGGAACTAAGATGGTATAAGCGGCCCCAGTGTCCAGATGTAGATGGTGGATAAAAACAGCTGCGGTACATTTACACAGTGGAGTACTACTCAGTTGTAAAGACGGAGATCTTTCTCTTTTTGACGTGGATGGACCCGGAGAGTATCATACTAAGTGAAATAAGCCAGTCAGGGAAAGACAAGTACCATATAATCGCACTTATATGTGGAATCGAATGAACAAAAGAAACCAACAAACAAAATAGAAACAGATTCACAGAGACAGAGAACAGTGACAGCTTTCAGAAGGGAGAGGGGTTGGGAGGCTAGGTGACAAAGGTAAAAGGATTAAGCAAACACACACACACACACACACACACACAACTCATAGACTCAGACAACAACAGTATGGTGATTACCAGAGGGAAAGGAGGATGGGGGGAGATAGAAGAGTGTAAAGGGGAAATAAATGGTGATGGGAAAAAAAGATTTCCCCCCAATGATATGGGATAAATATAATTTAGCAGACTCCCCTCCCCCAAAAAAGGAAGAAAGATGATATATGCACTTTTGTAGGGAATGGAAAGTAGAGGAAAATGATCTGATGAGACTTCTTATATAAAATTATATGTTACTTTTTTTTTTAACTAGGAGAAAAGCATAAAATACGTTTTACGTGATCTGGGAGTCTTCATAAGGAAATAAAGACCTATGGAAACAGACCTGAGTATTTTATGCTAGGTTTGACCCCTTAGTACTCAGGGCATGCATCCCCTAAGAGCCAGGATGTTGTCCTATACAGTATAACAATATTGCCATTATCACACAAGAGAGAAATGATCAGTTTGTCCCCAATATCATATACTTGTAATGCCAGACCTTTTAAAACATCCAGTTGTCTCTCAACTACCTCTTTTGCTTCTTTTTTCCCCAGACGAGGATCTTGTCAAGTTTTATGCAAGTTTTTAGTCTTGAGCAGTATCCACACCTCTTGTTTATTTTCATGAAATGACAACACCCTCAACTTTATTTGGAAGACGTTCAGACCTACAGTAAAGTTGAAAAATAGTACAAGGAATGCTTAGAGTAATGAATTGTTACTATTATTTGCTTCATATGCTTTATCTCTTTGCTTATATTTATGCTTCCCAGTCACTTGAGAGGAAATTGCAGATGTCATGGCCTCTCACCCTTAAACGCATAACTGTGTGTCTCCTAAGAACCATGATATTCTCCTACAAACCACAAACTACTGATCACACCTAAGGCTTATCATTATTAGCCTTTAGGTATGTGTCTCTTTTGTATCCTTTAATCTAGGACATTTCCCCCACCTCCATAAATACATATTTGATCTTGACATTGACATCTTTTACGAGGCTAGGTCAGTTGTCTTACAGACCCTCCTATAATGTGGATTTGTCTGGTCATTTCCTCGTGGAGTCATTTCACTTGAATTCTCTTTCCCCTGTATTTCTTGTGAATTGGAGTTAGATCTGTAAGCTTTGTTCGATTTAGGTGAAGTGTTTTTAGGAAGAAACATTCATAGGTACTTCTTGTATTTCACATCAGGTTGTATTCCACCAAGTGGTAAAACTCAGTATCACTGACATTGGGATAATCTACACGAGGCACCTCTTGATGTGCCTCGTGTAGATTATCCCAATGTCAGTGATACCGAGTTTTACCACTTGGTGGAAGTGACAAAAGCTGTGGAAAAGTTACAGTTTCCTCCTTGTAATTACAAAGGATCCAGTGTGATGATACTTTGTGTCTTTCAAATGTGATAGTCCACAGTGTTCTTTCATGTAATGGTTTTAGCATCTACTGATGATGCTTTGTGGATGAACCTGAATTAGCTATTTCGCTGGTATTGCACACGGGTGATTTTCCTAGTTTGGCAGCACTTATTAAAAGGATAGATATAGGATCTATTCTATTTCCCTCCTCTATTTTTGACAATTAATATATTTTTTTGACACAGTTTATGTGATGGCAAATGCTTTCTGTGTCTGATTTTATGGTTTAATTTAGTTAATTAAATATGTGATAACATACATTCTGTATTAAATCTTGTTTCTCTAAGAATTTTTAAGTGTTGGGATCTGATGGGGAGATAGTTCTAGGGGGAGGAAACTGATTCTAGTCAAATGTTTATGGCCATTTTAATTTATAGTATTGAAACCCTTATTCCTTCATTTTAAATATGCTTATGGCTTCTGAAGAGATGCTGTTTCAGAAGACATTTCTGCTTGTGCAGAGTTAGCTAACAGTTCAGTTGGGGAGCTTTTATTCAGTTCTGGGCATGGACATCAAGAATGCCATCATATACTTAACAGCTTTGGAAGCAAGTGTTGGAATGTAACTATATAAACTTTTTCTTTTTCCTCTGCCTGCTCTTTCATTGCTTCTTTGGTTTTATCACCGAGAATGGGTGTGAAAGCAGCTTGTCTGAAATTTTGTTGCCCTTAGGGAGTGACTTAAAATTCCCAGGATAGTTTTAGAGCGATTCTTGATCTTGGAATGATGGACCAGACCTCCTGGTAATCTTCTGGCTGAAATGAACATGGATTCAAGGAGGGGTCTGGCTACTCTTAACTATAGTAGGTTTCCCCCCCCCTTTCTTTATGAGTGTTTATTAAGGAAGTTTCAAATTTTTTGAAGTAATGGTTACTTTAAATTAAAAAAATATAGGTAGCTGTAGTGTTATGGGCTAAATAATGTCTCCCTCCTCCACCATCAAATTCTAATATTGAAATCCTAATGCCCAATACCTCAGAATATGACTGTACTTGAAAATAGAGTATTTAAAGAGGTAATTACGATTAAATTAGGTAGCCCTGGCCAGTGTGGCTCAGTTCGTTGAGCATCATCCTGTGCACCAAAAGGTCGCCAGTTTAATTCCCGATCAGGGCTCGTGCCCAGGTTTCAGGTTCAATCCTCACTTGGGGGTGCATGCAGAAGCAGCCTAACAATGTTTCTCTCTCTCTCTCTCTCTCTCTCTCTCTCTCTCTCTCTCTCTCTCTGTCTCTGTCTCAAAAAAAAAAAAAGTAAATGGAGTAATTGGGATGGACCTTAATCTAATGACTGATGTCCATATAGAGGAGGAGGTTAGGTAGGACACAGACAAAAGACCATGCAAAATCTCTGAAAATCTCTGAGGTATGGCGCTACACATTTAATACTGGTCCAGTCATTCACTTCCATGTTAAACACCTTTGTTTTAAAATTAGTTTTCTGTGAAACATTTCACATGTAAGATACACGCCAAAGGGTACACTCACAGGTTGGACATAGGTTCATTTTCAGATGATCCCTTCCCCCTAATCATGTCATGATTCCATGCCATTGTATACGTTGTCCCTCTCAGTCTTGGAAGACTCTTGGTCCCCCACCTGGAGTCAGTTCCCTTGTATGGCCTTCAGCACTCGCAGCTTGTTTGTGTTGTTGTGTTTTCTTTTTTTTAAAATAAATTTTACTAAATGTATTGGGGTGACATTGGTTAATAGGCGCATATAGGTTTCAGATGTACACTTCTATGATACAAGATCTGTATATTGCACTGTGTGCCCACCACCCGAAGTCAGATCATCATCTGTCACCATACATTAGGCCCTCTCCACTTATTTTTAAATGTCTGTTTGTAAGTTTGTCCTGTGGGCCGGGGTGAATCCTTCTGTGGTAGCGTTGCTGAACACAGACCTCCTGTTTGCCTGTCAGACCTCCACCCCAAACAGAACCGTGCTCAGTATGCTGCTTCCGGGACACTGTCCTGTTGACTCAGAAAGCCTTTTGAGAACGAAATCAGGGAATCTGCGTTTTATTTTAATTTTTATGTTTTTATGCGATAAACATGATTTCATTCTTTATTAGGATGTGTTGAGCAGGGAATCTGCATTTTATTTATTTATTTATTTATTTATTTATTTATTTATTTATTTCCTCACCTGAGGGTATTTTTCCATTGATTTTTTTTAGAGAGAGTGGAAGGGAGAGGGAGGGAAAGAGAGAAACACCAATGTGAGGGAGACACATCAATTGGTTGTCTTGAGTATGCCCCCGACCAGGGCCCAGAGCCTGCAACAGAGGTATGTGCCCTTGACTGGAACTGAACCCGGGACCCTTCAGTCCACAGGCCGATGCTCTATCCACTGAGCCAAACCGGCTAGAGCAGGGAGTCTGCATCTTAAACAGGCTCCCTGGTGATTCTGTCAGAGCATCTGTGCTGTGGGGTAGGTGGGGGCAGCTCCTTCACTCACCTCCCCTCGTGCCCCAGCCCATAGTATATTAGAAAGGCGCACTGGATAAATTCCCAAGAACAATAAGCTAGATTTAAGACACAAGTCCAACAAGTTAAAAAATGCCACTACATTTCCTAACACGCTAACGTTATTTGAAAGTAATGTGGATTCAGAAACCAAAGCTTTAAAAACCGTCTGATACTTGAGCTTTCAAAATGCTGATGCTATTACCCTGGAATAGATCTATTTCTAGGGGAACTGATGTGATGAAATGTCCCTCGTGTTCTTTTTAAAAATGTCAGGATGGCAAACATAGGAGGGACTCTCCTTAGCACTAACGTAAGCGAGGACTGGCACTTCCTACAAGGCACGGCTGCCGTTGTCATGGGCTCCTGGATGTTTACAAGCTTGCGGGGAGGTGTTGCCCTTTGACATGGGTTTCACCTGAGCTGTGGAGGCTTATTAAGTTAGGGTGCTCGGTGAAGGGAAGGTAGAAAGAGGCTTTCCAGTTGCGAACAACTGGCATAGATAACTTTGTAAAGGGGCCATTCATGCCCTGCCGGTGTGTGCCTGGTCCTGGCAGGTAACTGCATCGCAGGGCTGCCTAGGAGCCCCCAGTTAGCACCGTGGCCTGGGACACCAGGGGCGCCATAGAAGAAACTCCAGAGATGCCCAGCTCATGCGCACTCAGCCCTAAGGCTGCCCCTTTAAGAAGGGTTTCCCAGTGCGCTCTAAAATCACATTGTGATTGTTTTCTTTGAAAGCTCAAGTATCAGAAGGTTACATTTTTCTAAAAATTGATTTTGGAGAGAGATAGAAAGGGAAGGGGGGGGGGGAGAGAGAGAGAGAGAGACAGACAGACATTGATTTGTTGTTCCACTTATGCACTCATTGGTTGACTCCCGTATACGCCCTGACCGGCGATCAAACCCACAACCTTGGCCTAGCAGGACGATATTCCATTCAACTGAGCTCCTCGAGAGAGAGCCCCGGGTTTGAATGCTGGCTCTGCTGTGTGCTAAAGGGCATAGTGGAAAAGTTTTCCCCAAGAGACTCTGTTTTCTTATCTGTAAAATGATGGGAGAGTACCTTCCTCCACTTTACTCAGAATAGTGATACTAGGATTGAGTCAAAAGGAAATTATGTATGAGAATGTGTTTTAAATGATAAAATACGAATAAATCAGTGATTTAAAACGTTATTACTCTCTGCCATTACCAAGAGAATTAAGTGTTGAGTCCATAGTCTGGTGTACAGCTGAGTATTAACATTTTGGCCATGGAAGAAAATCATTTTTTCCTGTTTTGAGTCTTATTGTTTTGTTTTTTAAGTTCCCTTTGCAGATATGAACCTATTGGGAAGTCGTTTCCTCGACTTCGTTATCTGTTGGAAATATGCAATCCTTAAAATATCAACTTTTGTTTAAAAAGATCTAAGAGAAATTAACATTATCTTAAACTGCAGAATCATGCTTTTTATATATCAGTTTTACTACTTAGGGGAGAATCATGCTTTTGGTTTAAAAACACGTTGGAGGTTTTATTCAAACTTACTTTAAAAATAAAAATAAGAAATGTTGCAGGTAGATAAGAAAAAAGAGCATTATACTAGGAATAGTTCTTTCCTATTGTGTTTTATATTTGCTCTTTTTTTTTCTATTCCCAACCCTAGCCCCTTAAGGAATGGGCAACTGTCCACCCCTGTCCTAACCATGAAGTCCCACTGCTTTACAACCTTTCCTCCCTTCCTTCTTCTTTGGACAGAAATAAGTAAAAAAAGTGGGTTTTTTTCCTTTGAGGCTTATTAGGGGTTTTAAATTTGAGTTTGATTTGTGACCTGTCATAGTTTGAATAATTTGCTTCCATGGTATTTTGCTTATCTCAGCTTCCCAGCTGCATGCCCAACTTCTGCCTCTTCTCTCTCTCGGCAGGTTAGTGTAGCTTATTTTTAAGGGGTAGAACCAGTCATTCCTCCTCCCCCACCCCCAGTGATTTTCCAAGGGGATTGGGATTAAACATCTCAATTCTCAATCTCCTTTTCCCCCTATTACTGAGTAGCCTTGACTTCTCGATCATGGCAGTACCCATCCATTTATATTTATTCTTTTTAAAAGACTATGATTTAAAAGGCAGCAGCCAGCGAGGAAAAGGTAATGCATGCAGATTATCTAACCCAGTGGTCGGCAAACTCTTTAGTCAACAGAGCGGCAAAAGGCGGCTCGCGAGCCGCGGTTTCCCGACCACTGATCTAACCGATCAGTCCAGTAAGAGTGAGGATGACTATTGGTGATTCTCAGTCAGTGGCCTTCCCTTTTCCAATTATATATTTGTCCATTTAATGTTTCTCAGTCTTTAGTGCATCAGAGAAATCTAATACATTAGTACTTAACGAGGTCCCGTCTTTCGCATTTCTAAGGGGCAGCTCAGGTGATCCCACTCCAAAGCAGCCATCAGATCCCACATTGGTAATCATACTTTTAGAATTGTGGAAAGTATTTTGCAGACAACACACCAAAGAAAATATACAGATGGCAAATAAGCATATGAAAAGTTGCTCAATATCATATGCCATTAGGGAATTGCAAATTAAAATAACACGAGTTACCAACACACACACACACACACACACACACACACACACACACACACACCCCTATTAGAATGGCTAAGATCTAAAACACTACTAACAACAACAAATACTACTGGCAGGGCCCTAACTGGTTTGGCTCAGTGGATAGAGCGTTAGCCTGGGGACTGAAAGGTCCCAGGTTCGATTCAGGGCCAAGGGCATGTACCTTGGTTGCAGGCACATCCCTGGTAGGAGGTGTGCAGGAGGCAGCTGATCGATGTTTCTCTCTCATCGATGTTTCTAACTCTCTATCCCTCACCCTTCCTCTCTGTAAAAAAATCAATAGTATTAAAAAAAGACTACTGGCGGGAATGTGGAGCATCAAGCAGGAGCTCTCATTCATTGCTGGTACTACTTGTAATGATACAGCCACTTTGTAAGACAGCTTGGCATTTTCTTGCAAATCTTAATTGCCAAAAATTGAAAGCAACCAAGATATCCTTCCATAGGTGCGTGGATAAACAAACTGTGGTTACATCTATACAATGGAATATTATTCAGTGATAAAAGAGATAAGCTAGCAAACCACAAGAAGATAGAAAAAAAAAACATGTGGGAGAACCTTTACATGCATATTGCTAAGGGGGCGAAGCCAGTCTGTAAAGCCTCACATGTGTAATTTCAACTATATGACATTCTAGAAAAGGCAAAACTAAGGGATACAGAAAGGTCAGTGGTTGTCAGGGGGTTTGTGGGGAGGGAAGGATGACCAGGTGGAGCACAGGACTTTTAAGGCATTGAGACTATTCTGTATGATACGGTAACAGAAGATATAAGACATTATGCATTTGTCAAAACTTGTAGAATTATATGGAGTGAGACCTAAAGTACGGCCTTTAGTTAATAATAATATGTCTATATTGGCGCATCGATGGTAATAAATGTATCATACCAATGCAAGAAGTTACTCATAGGGAAACTGAGAATAGTGTGGGATGAAGTGAGGTAGAGTGAGGGAATATATGAGAACGCTGTACTTTCTGCTCCTTTTCCCCCTGTACACCTAAAACTACTCTAAGAAATAGTTTATTAATTTTAAAAGGGTATTTGGAGTTCACCCTTGTTCCATAGGGAAAGAACTGGAATTAAGATAATTTAAAAATTTAAAAAATTATTGTAGTTGGATTGAACATGAAAAGCAGGACTTTATTTTGTCGTTTTAAAAATAAAAGAAAACAAAAGAGAAAAATGGAGACGTCTTCAACAGATGGAGGGGTATTCTAACATAGACCCTCAAATGCCTGTGTGTTGTTGACCATTTAGAGAAATAGCCAAAGGTGATGGTATTTCTCTTACCAAATTGAAGGGTTAGTTAGATCTGTGAAGAAATGTTGAATGAATGTGCAGTGTTTTCCGGGTACCTGAGAGCACAGCGTAGCGTTTCCTCGTCACTGAACGTGTGGCAAATCCGTTTAAGGTGCTTCATCAGCTGAGGTGGCCGTCCTCTTCAGTATCTCTCATTGGCTGCCAGGGGCCAACAGCTGGAGCATTTTAATCCACTGTCGGTGCTCCTGATCCTTGAGATCTGCCTGCCAGAATAGGAGCCACCACCCCAAGAGTTAAAGGTGAATTGCATAGCTATTTTTAGTTAAAATATTTCAAGTCAATTTCTAGTGTGAGTTAGAGTAGGCTGCCCTTTTAATCATTAAAGTGGCCTCTTAGGACTCCTGATTTAATGAAAAGATAAAAATGTTTTGTAATTAGCAGATCAAAGCACTACTGTGGCTATGCTGTTTACATTGTCAGTATGTAAATGGAACTTCTAAAGGGAGTGAAAAGAATTGGTTTAACACCTCTTTAATTTTGTTTATGTAATTCCTTTGCTTAAAAGTCACCCCCCCCCCCACACACACACACTCCCACTTCGCGTTGATAATGCTGAGGTAAACATTAACCTACCCCTTTCACTTCGGTATCAAAAAACTTGAAAATTGTTGAGGTTTCCTGAATTGAAGTCAAAGATTGAGTTCATCTATCCTCTAAAATGAAACTTGTTCTTGAAAGGTTCGTTCATAAATTCTGAACCATAAATGAATCCATTAATAACATGAATTTAAATTTAAAGACGCACCAAAAAAAAAAAAAAAAGGTGTTTCCATGGGATATCTGGAATTGGAATTCGGCAATATCCTTCTGTCTGAATCAACAAATGCAATGTAACTTAGCTTGCATTGCATGTTTGGAATACAACGTCTGATTAAAAACAAAATCTGTTGAAAGAAGCTTTCTGTCCAGATGGTTCGGCAGGTTAGCCCTGTGTAAACTGTAGTTCCAGTCCAGTCCCTCAGACTGGAGGGTGGGGTATGGTCTTTCCTTAACTGTGCTCTGATATGATTAGAATGCTTACCTAATAAGTCACTATTTTAAGTAAAAGTGAATGCTGACTGCTTTATTTCCAGGCTCTACCTAGGCACGTTTGGGAGGAGGTGCATAATGAAACATGGGGAAGCCTTGCTTATTTGCAAGGAAACTACTTTATATTTCAATTCATCCACGTCTGATCGCGTTATTTTTTTTAAGATTATTTTTAAGGGTGAAAATGGCAAACGGTCTTTATTCAGCAAGATGAAGGAAAGGCAAATGGAAGCCATAAGGAAAATGAACAGACAAATGCCACAAAAAGCACACGACAAATCATTTTGTGAGATTTAAAAGAGAAAATATTGGGACTTAAATTTGAATCATTCTCCCTCAAGTGGTACAGGATCGATAAAATAGGAGCAGGTTCTCTTCTTTCAGGTTCCGTTCGAGTATACTAACATTTCTCAGTATTCACAAATTCTGCATTTGCCAATTAATTCTCAATTATAGTTTACATTCATTGCTATTCTGTATTAGTTTCAGATGTACAGCATAGTGGTTAGACAATCATGTACTTTACAGAGTGATCCCCCCCACCCCCTGATATTTCAAGTACCTACCTGGCCCCATACATGGTTAGTACCATATTATTGAACTATATTCCTTGTGCTGTAATTTAGATATCTGTGATTTTTCTGTAACTACCAATTTGTACTTTTATAAGAGTTTATTTGAGCCCAGCTGATGACATAATGCAGGGGAGCAAGATCTGAAATGTTCCCCCAGACTGCTTTCTGGTTAGTAGCCTCCTAGCAGTGTATTCCGGGAACAGCCATTATATTTCTGGATAAAACTGCTCAAAGCCCTTGGGTTCAAGAGCGGTCCAAGAGAGCCTATGGCTTGTTGTGTGAAGGTTCCCTGCTCTCCAGTGGTGGGTCCTGATGTGAATTCAGGACCAGAAAGTGTGGGAGCATGTCTGTGGAAGAGTATTTATCAAGAGATTTGTCCTCAGCTCCAACTTGAGCTTAAAAAAAACCAAAGTCACGTTAACTAAAGGCAAGGTGTTAGAGGTACCTCTTGTCACTGTCTAGTTACAGCAGTGGATCCACTTTCATTAATGTTCATAAAGGGAGAGAAGGGATTTGACGTTTTTGTTTGTTTGAAGGAGTTATTAAATGCTCACAGGAAGAAAAGGACCAAAGCAGTAAGTGTCTTTAGGACCATTAGCAAGGATGGAGTTGTGTGCATGTTAGTGACTACAGTGGGCAGACTATTTATTCTGTGAGAACAGTGGTAGCGAAGCCAGGGCTCTTGGGACTTGCTAAGGTGACAACAAGCAAGGGCTTTCTTTATTTGGGCCTCATTAGTATAACTGGGACAGGACCGCCTTCCTCCCTGTTTACCTCACACAAGTCTGGTGAGATTTAATTAGCTGTACTTACAAAAAGCTACCTGGGGCCCACAGGTAAGGGCGGAATTCACCTGGTACCTGCCCCTCCCCTAAAGAAAACCAAACAGCTGGCTCTTCCTTTCCACACCGACTCTCTGGGTCACCTGGCCGGTGGCCTGCCCCACATTTGTGCTGTTACCATGCCTGTCTAGTCTCTCCTCCGTGCCCCTGATGTGATTTTGAACTAAGTATTGAGGGAAAGGGTCCGGTTAGATGAAAGGGCTCTTCCACTGTACCACGAGATTGCACTTCCTCATACCTTTCATACCTAGCTTCTTCATAGAAAATAACTGTGTATGCTCCTGTAATGTCTCTCATCAGGTTCTCGCTAAATTTAGTTTTTCAAAAATCTATTGCCCTGGCTGGGCTCAGTTGGTTGGAGCATCATACTGTAACCCAAAAGGTGTCAGGTTCCATCCCCGGTCAGGGGGTACAGGGTGCAACCCATCAATGTTTCCTTCTCACATTGATGTGTGTTCTCTCTCTCTCTCTCTCTCTCTCTCTCTCTCTCTCTCTCTCCCACTCCCTCCCTCCCTCTCTCTCTCTCTCTCTCCCTCCCTCCCTCCCTCCCTCCCTCCCTCCCTCCCTCCCTCCCTCCCTCTCCCTCTCTCCCTCTCTCCAAAATCAGTAAAATAACATATCCTTGGGTGAAGATTAAAAAAAAAAAGTATGTTTGTTCATTCATAGGTCAGGTTATTGTGAGCAGATGATCTGGGTACTTAGAAAGCATCTCTCTTGTTTGGAGACATGCTTTTTAAGTGTCTCAGGGCTCTTTATAGAAGCATGTTTCCCGTCGTTTCTCTATGATGCCAATTTGATGTATCCTTATTCTTAACCCTGCTTTCAAAAACGGTTAAATGTTTTATATCCCCGAGGGTAGCACTGTCCAATAGAAATAAAAGGAAAGCCCTGGTTGTAACTTTAAAGTTTCCTAGCAGGTATATTTAAAGAGTAAAAAGAAACAGGTAAAGTTAATTTTAATAATATAATCTGTTTAACCTAATATATCCAAAATGTTATCATTCAATTTGTAACCACTATAAACAATTACTAAGGTATTTTATAATTTTTTAGTACCTTGTCTTCAAAATCTGGTGTATATATATATAGATTTTGTAAAATATACAGTTGAAAAAAGTAGATTCGTATATTTGAATTGTTCCAAATATATTTGTTTTCTGGTAGTTGATAAGTTATATTTTTAAAAAACTCAGTCAATTAAATTAATTAATTAAAATAACAATGCAGTTTCTTAGTTGAGCAAGCCATGTTTCAGGTGCTCGTGGCCGTGTGTGGCTGTTGGCTGCTGTGTTGGGCAGCACAGTGCTCTTTATCTGTCATTCTGTCTTTGGTAGGTTTCCCATTTTCACATAGTGAACTGAGGCCCAGATTACTAATCTCTCTCTTTTTTTTTTTTTCATTTTGCTGTTGTAATGTTTAGAACAGACCTTCATTCTGAGTGATTCAAGACAATTGAACACATCTTTTGTGCCAGATATGACCAGGGAAGAGATGATTTATGTAGATTTATTTTTAACTCATTCAGCCGTTCTTAAATTCTTGTTTAGTGAAGGTCAGTGGAAGAGAATAGAATCCAAATCTTCCAATTTGTTGCCTGTCTCTTATTATGTTAAATTCTAATAATCCCTCTTGCTGTGAAGTATTTCCTTTCATTAGTGATAAGGACCTAAAAGGAATCCGTTTCTGTTTGGTGTATGTAGGTCTGGATTCACCTGTAGAAAATAGACCACTCCAGCCAGTATTATCAGGGAGGAGTTTGATATAGGAAATTAGGTCCTTCCTATATTGTGGAGGCGCTGAAAGAGCAGGCTCTGGGTTGAATTTCTAGGAATGGCTCTCAGACAAATATTGTAGAACTGGCTCACCAAGGAAGCTGCTACCTGTACTGTAAGTAGGAAAGCTGAGCAGCCAGGCAAGGCAGCCTCCCATTGTTACAGCAGCCGGCTCAGGACATCACAGCCTTGCTGGCAAAATGGTGTGGGTGCTGGGTGTTGACTGTCCACCTTTGAAGCCTCAGGAGCACAGTCCGCCTTACAGTGTTACTTCTGTCTTTCAGAGCTGTTCTGGCTGTGTCCATCGGAACTCTGGCAGTGTGGTCTTCTGCTGTCCTCTGTTGTGCAATAAGGGGCTGGGATATATTTGATGAACAAGCCTACAGTAGTTACCCAAGTCAAATGGCCAGCCTATTGGTGTGGAAGTCAGAGATGGGCCAACGTGAATCTCAGATGAACCTGGGGCTCTTGGTCTTGTGATAATTTCATAGGGATGTTGAGAAAGTGTTTGAGCTGAGAGAAACAGGTGCGGTGAAAGTGGTTTTCTTCTCTTGAGAGTGTTTCTCCAGGTCAGTATCTTCTGGAAAGATAAGAGCCAATGGTAATACTTCTGGATCAGACTCGATTATTACATATTTTGAAGGCTCTGAGAGTGCAACTCTACACAAATCTATCAGTGTTGCCTAAATATTTAGGTTAGTGTTCCAGCCTACTTTAAGAGGCTTTTGTGTGTCTGAACATTTTGGGCTTTTAAAATACGAGGGAGGGGCCTGGCCGGCATGACTTTAGTGGTTGAGCGTGAACCAGTTAGATTCCTGGTCAGGGCCCGGGTTGCAGCTTGATCCCCAGTGTGAGGTGTGCAGGAGACAGCCGATCACTGTTTCTCATGACTCTTGGGACTATTGTGGGTCAAGGTAATAGACATCAGGCAGTGTTACAGAATTAATTCTAGTTGAAATTAATAATGACTTTTACCATAGTGACTTTTCTCAGAGCTGTTGTTTTTCATAATGTGGGTATATCAAGTAATTTGAAAATTTAGACACTGCAGTCGGGATCACTTGAACACAACTCGTCATTGTTTTACTGCATCTCTAAATGTTTAGAGTATCTCATTATGATTAGTGGGAAGCAGAGGGTCTCTAAATAGGGTCCCCAGCACCAGCATCATCACCTGAGAATTTGTTAGAAATGCAAATTCTTGGGCCCACCTTGGACCTCCAGGTTCTCTGATTCAATAGGAACCCACAGTCTGTGTTTGAGCAAAGCCTCTAGGTGATTTTGATTTTCAAGTTTAAGAATATTGACATGAAATGATTCAATATTCTCCTTTAAAGGGATTACCAGTCACCAATTCTTCCTATCCTACTCTAAAAAAAGGGCAACAAAATTTTGTCCTTGGGCAAGTAATGTAACCTGTATGTATCTTAGTTTCTCACCTATAAAATTGGAAAACTTACACTTTTGGTGAGGTTTAAATGAGATAGATGATTAGCATCATGTGCACAGAACAGTTCGATGGTTAATTAGTATTAATATTATTATTTTATGTCCCATTTTTTCAAAAACACTTTTGGAGGTAAGAACTTGATTTCATTTTATCAGGTGGAGACTTAAGATGGACATACACTGCTTGGTTTTCAGGTAGCATTTAGCTTATTATAGTTTTATTTTTATCCATTAAATTCACTTTATTTAAATTTCCTTTAATTACTTTTCTATCACTTTTTTCATTTATTTCCATTTTATTGGTATTTGTAGTGTGTGTGTGTGTGTGTGTGTGTGTGTGTGTGTATTTTAATACTGACCTGAGGATATGTTTTTATTGATTTTAGAGAGAGTGGGAGGGTAGGGGTAGGAAGAAAGAGAGAGAAATATCAACCGACTGACTCCCATCTGCACCCTGACCGGGGATTGACCTGCAATCTAGGTATGTGCTCTGACCAATCAAACCCACAACTTTTTGGTGCACGGGACAACACTCCAACCTATTGAGCCACCCGGCCAGGGCTGTATCATGTGTATTTTAAAAAATATCCTTCTTATGTTGTGATAGCTTTACTTTGAACTAGTTTTCAAACTTGGTGGCCATGTGAAAAGATAAACAGGAAAATAACCAAAGTTTCTTCACGTCTGTTTAGGCAGTAGCCTGGAAGTACTTTTGTCTGTACGCTAGTGTATAATTTTTAAAAGGAGATATGTATGGATGGAGAAAACTCTGAGCTGGAAGAGGTTTTCCTATTTTAATTTTCATTCAAATAATAAAAGGGTAGGTTAGAAATTTTCTTCGTTCCTGAAACTAATAAGTGCAATGAGAAATCTAGAAGTTATAAGCTTACCTGTGTTCATAAGACTTAAATAAAATATTTACTTCTTTACAAGTTAAGTAGCATTATTTGAAAATACATCTTTGTCTGCTAAGGATGATGTGTATGTATGTGTGAGTGGCGGTCCTTGCTTTGTTTGTGTGACTGAGCGACTGTGTGTGTTTCTAATCCTAGCAAGACATGGCTTCTATTTTCAGTCGGTAGTTTACTCCTGGCTTCTTTGTATGAAATACAGTCTAACAATTGTGTAGTTAGTTTACAAAGTCTGTGTATGACTCATCTTCAGGCTGTGGCTTTTTCAAGTTACACTTAAAGGTCAGGGTCAATTTAGTTCTTAACTCTGACTTTCCTAAGTGGGAAGTGAGAGTCAAAAGGAGTAAAAAATATGGAATTTGTTGGGTCTGAATCCACACCGATAGTCTTTGTTTGAAGGGGCTGCTTTTTAAAGGAGAAGAATCCGTATTGATAGGAATTCCCGGAATTGCCCACAAATTTTAGACTTAATCTCTTTAAACCGTGTTGTTCTTTCAAGTGGGATTGTGAATTTTAATTTTTGTTTAAATGTTTGATTTTGTGTCTCACTGACAAAAACAACTAACTAAAAAATGCTGAAGGGTTCAGAATCTTTTTTCCCCCATGTCATAAATATACATACATCTCAAGCTGTTTTGTTGGCATAGACATTCCAAAAATCTTATTTAAATAAAATAGTTTGAAAAAGTGTTAAAACTGTAATAGATGTAAGAGAAATAGTTTTCCTGTTTTTTTTTTTTAAATAGAGCGTTTAGGCTTATTAATTTTAGTTTTATTTATATTGCACATTAGTGAAAAACAAAAGGCAAATTGAAAAAGGGAATACTGGGAGTCCTTGGCTGCGTTTTATTACTACTGAGCTGGTAGGGCTGATGGAGGAAAGCTAAGATCCTATGACTTGATTCTCTGGAATTCTGTGTGTTGTCACTGTGTAAACAAATAAAACAATCTCTGACTGCTCACGGAGTTTTTGCCCCTTGGACAGATATAATGTCCTGGCATTTTTCATATTCTATTATCAAAGCCAAGGTCTAGAATTTTAAGTGGGAAGTTGGCTTTGAAATAATCAAACGCCATACAAAGCCCATGTGAAAGTCCAATAAAGTAAAATTATAGTATTGCCAAAGAAGAGAGTTACTGAACTAAATCCCCACAATTTGAGGATCTTTACTATAAAGATGTTATTGTGTTCTGAGAGGGGAGGGGAGGTAGTTTGGGCCAGTGGGGGGCATTACTTTGATCCACACGTGGGGAGTTGAGGGTTCCTTTCCCCCTTGGGGTTACTGAAGGAGGAAGCGTGCTGGCTGGTACAGACCACAGAGCATTACGTGGGGATGAAGCCTTTAGCTAGCAAGCTTCTGCTTCGGGTTGAGAGCCGAGCCCTGAGTTAGGTGCTTCACTTATAAATAGGTTTCGTTAGTTCCACTAACAGGGAGCAAAAGTGAAATTCCAAGTGGCTAGATGATGACATGCCGAAGGTCATGATGCTCGTACATAGAGAAACTGGGGTTTGAAATAGTTTCTTTACTCCGCATCTCTTTTTGAACCTGCCTCTCCCAAATTCTGAGGACACCACTGCATTTTCCATAGCGCTCGTGTGCTGAAGTTTCATTATAGGTTGTAACCATCTTCTTGCATATCTTTTCATAATATCTACACTAAGCACAGTTTGAAATGTGTTGTAGGGACTAGTATAATCTCCCTTACACCTCTCAGACTTTGGAACGTGTTGGTTATCTTGGCGACTATTTGGGAATGCAGATGCTTGCTATTCAGAGGGGGTTTATAGAGGGAGTGAACCTGTTTTTCCAGGAGCAGCATTGTGTTGTGGTGTGTGTAGTAGCCTGTGGAGGATTTTTGGGTCTCAAAAACATTTTCTTTTTTTGCTTATTAGCAAGTGTCTTGAGAAAGTTACTTAGCTTCTCTAAGGTTCACCGTTTGTAAAATGGGAATAACAGTAGTTCCTTTAGGGGGCTTGTGAGGAACACAGTACGAGGCACATAAGCACTCCGCAAATGCTAGCGGCTGTGGTTGATTCTGCGCTGTTTGTGGGCCTTTTGATTCTCCTTGATGTATCCCTTTTACAATCATTTCTCACCCCTTTGTCTTGAGGGGGGACAGAAGGAATGTCAATGTTACTCTCACACAGGGTTAGGTTGGAATCCCAAGCTCTGTGTACTTAGGGAATCTTTTGAAGTAGATTAATTTTTCCCCTTCTACTTGGGCATTTCCTTTCCTGTTTTTCTCTCAGACATCCTGAGGACAAAGATGTGATTCTTACATTCTTTTTTTTTTTTCATTCTTAGTTGGAATCCTTACTCCCACCCTGCTCTATGTAAACTCTTTGAATCTCAGTATCTTTATTTCTGAAACAGGGATAAGACTTGTACTTCCTTTCAGGGTTATTACGAGGATTAGGTGAGAATACAGCCAAGTTATTTGTACATCGCAAGGGCTCACTCAACTTTCGCTAAAAGGAGAATAAACCTTTTAAAACAGATGATATTGCCCTTCAGGAAAAGGAATTAATTTGCTTTACCTTTCAATTGGGATTTTTTAAAAAAAATTCTTTTCATTCTACACTTGTTACATCCTCATGTGAAACTTTGTTGTGTGGATTTTTGGGTGTGTACGCCTAAGGGCACAGTAGTTTTCACTTAAATTTGGCTCTTGCCTCAACTTGGTTTATTGAGACAGGAATGGCTTTTCAAGGCTTCCAGATCAGAGTATCATTTCTCACCAGAAATGTTTTAGCAGTCGTCATCATCATGCGAATAGTAACTATATACTTTTTGAATGCAAAAGTGGTATTATTTTTATGGGAAAGTCACAGAAGAAAATAAGATTATCTAGAATCCCTCCTCCAAGGGGTTGTTAGTACTGGCATTTTACTGTATATACTTATATGCCCCCCTCCCTCCTGTTTTTTTTTTTTTTATTATTACTATGGAACTTTAAAGATGCTCAGAAAGGCAGAAAAAATAGTATAATAAACACGTATACACTGCTCAAACTCAATAATTATTAACTCACAGACATTCCTTTTTTTTTAAATTTAAATTCTTCATTGTTTAAAGTACACAGACATTCTTGTGTCATTAATAGCATCATCCAGGCCTCCTTTTCCCCATCTCCAACTGAATTTATTGTGAAGTCAGTCTTAGATATCTTATCAATATCTCAGTGACATGGGCTTTTAATATGTTATCTATCACTGTTTTTAAGCCCTACCCCTATACTTTTTAATTCTTCTTAGCTTTGGGGTTCCATTTATTGATTTTCATTAATTTGGAATTGTTGAATAGCCACGGAAGTGGAATTTCAAGTCTACATCTTATTTATCACTGAGGGCAGGTCTGGGTGGGAGATAGAGGCAGGGGATTCTGGTGGGTGGGGTTGAGAGGTGTGTGGGAGTGGGAAGAGGTCTTAAAATATCATCCCTCCCTGCATCCCTCCTTCCCTTCCCTTCCCTTCCCTTCCCTTCCCTTCCCTTCCCTTCCCTTCCCTTCCCTTCCTCCCTCCCTCCTCCCTCCCTCTCCCCCTCCCTCCCTTCCCTCCTTCCAACAGAATGAAGGAATGTTAGTTTTCAGAGCCAGAAGCCAAGTGTCTCTGTAGCCATCCTGAAATTCTTGCCTTTTTTTTCTAAGAAGAGTTCACACATTTTCAAATTATGTTCAGGCACAGTTTGAATGTCCTATTCCTAGGAGAGGATGGTGCCTTGAATGCCCTACGCCAGGGGTCCTCAAACTTTTTAAACAGGGGGCCAGTTCACTGTCCCTCAGACCGTTGGAGGGTCGGACTATAGTTAAAAAAAAAACACACAAAAAAACTATGAACAAATTCCTATGCACACTGCTAAGTTGGCTGCTAAGCAGGACAGGCAGCGGCGGCAAAAACACCTGGTGGGCCAGATAAATGTCCTCGGCGGGCCGCATGTGGCCCGCGGGCCTTAGTTTGAGGACCCCTGCTATGCAGTGCCTAGGTGGCGCCTTTTAGATGCTAGGACTGCCCTTGAGATCAGGGACAGAGCAACCTCCCAGAATCCTGCATGGATCTGTTTCTTAGGTCAATTACTTTGGGCATTTTTCATGAAATAGGAATGAGCTGATGTGCCTCAGTATCCCTGTGTTGACTTAACCATCAGTCATTTGGTGTGCCACCTGGGACTGTAGATTCAGATGCTATCTGCTTCTCTTTTCCCTTCCACATCTCACATGGGTATGGACACAGGGACGTGTAAGGATGTTGACATCTGTGAGGACTCCTGTAGATACCTGCTCCTTTGTTGCTTTAACTCTTTGATCATTGATTGATTAAATGTTTATTGAGCACCTATTTGTACCAGCAGTGTGCCAGGTGTCAGATACAGAGGTAAGTAAGTTCTGGCTCTGATGGAGTGCATAGTCTGATAGATGTGACAATTATATAAACGGATAACCATGTCATGTTTCAGTATAAAAACTGGGCTGGAAGGATACATACCAAATGATTATTAACAGGATTGGAGGGAGGAAAGAGAAGACCCTGTTTTTATTGTATCTGTCTAGGTGATGTTTGACCTTTTTGTAAGCATGTATTGTTCATGCAGTTAAAATACAGTGCAGATGCATTGTGATAGGTGCAAGAAACGTATAAAAATACAGTGGGAAAGTGGTTCGTTCCCTGGGGAGCAGGGGCAAACACTTTCTCAAAGAATATTTCCTTCTGGGTAGGTGGGGAAAAGTTGGGGTGGGGGAGCAGAGGCGGAAGTCTTTTCATGCAGAGGAACTAGAATGTGCCCAAGACTGACAGAGCAGCTTGTTTTGCTCAGAGTGTCAATAGTGACCAGCTTATACCAGCTCTCTGGGCACCACTGCTTTTCTTCCCCGGGGAGTAGAGAAGTAGCAGGCAATCGTATTTTCCCTTGGGACTTGGAATATATTTGCTTAAATATATTTACTATTTTTGAAAAAGTGCCATACTTTGTGATTGGTTTCTAACGCACCCAGGTAAATTTTTACAACTCATAGATCCTAAGTGAACTGTAGAAATGGACTAAGGTTAACTTTGTTTCAATAGGAATATTATATTTAGTTGAAGTCTACCTAGCAGTATGTATTAGATTGTGAGGGTGGGGGTGGTACTTATGGTGTTTATAAGGAAAGTGGACAATGAGGTTCTTGGGCACCCTGGAAGCTTTTCTTTTTGGGTCATGAATTAAGTTAAGTTCATTGCACCCCACCAAGCGCACCGTTGCATTACAGCTCACTGTGTTTGTTTTATTTTTCTTCATCCCTTGGAGCTCCTGAGCCCAAACTTTTCTAAGTGTAGTTTCTAATCCAGTGGAACCTAAGTTTGATCATCATGCAATTTTCCCAGCATCACTTTTACAGAAGACAACCTTGTCAATTGGAAAGTATGCTTAGGGCAGTATCCTTTCATTCCTCCAATTGATGGTAGAAAATGAAATATCAAGAAAAAAATACAACCACACACGTGATCGGGCAACCAACCAGAGATTTTACCTAATTGACGTGGGATAAAGCACTTAATTCTTTGATTTTATGGATGTGTCAATACTGTAGTGATATCATGTCTGGAAGTTTCCTGGGTGTTTTCATTTCTTTAGCATTTCATAGGTAAATGGGAGGTATGTAAGCTCAGTGTCGTGTAGAAAGCCATCATATGAAGTGCTATACATACTGTGTGGTATTTCTTCCCCTTTCTACAAACCATTTGCCTTTTGGAAGAATGGATGGCTCAAGGGATTAGTGATGGGGAAGTGGAGGCTTTCACATTGGTTCAAATTTGACCTTGGTCAGTGATGCTTGAAAATCAGCACTATTTAATAGGCATTAAGAGAGCCCACTTTTTGATCCACTTCCAGTGGATAAATATCCATAGTTCTTTTATGCCATAGTTGCGGAACTAATTGGCAGAATTAAATGATTTAAGAACTTGACTCCCCTTTTGCCCTCAGAAAGTGGTTGTTGTTTAAATCAGGATCTTGGAGGCTGCATGAGTCACTTCTGAGGACTGGAGACTGGAGAGCTAGCTTTGCAGCTCTTACTGTATTGGGAAACTTAGGTGCTTTGCATTGCTTTTAGTAGGAGGAATTGGGGGAAGGGCTGTTTTTCTTTCCATTTGCAATTCTCCCAAATTCAGGGCTGCTCATCCCACCCTAGCCACACTTAAAAAATATTGGAGTCATGCATCGCCCAAGGTGCATTCATCTTTTCTCCATGACCAACTAAAGGGGTTGTACGTGTAATCTATTTTCTGTCTCCTTATCTTCCCTCCCTAAAAGAATTTCAGTGCGTAAAGCTTTTTCTGCCACCCTGCTTCTAATTGACATCATGGACTGTTGCAGTGTGGCTCCAGTGAAGTTAGCTGCGTTTCACGTTTTAAGCTCAGCAACTGCCAGTCACGATCACTCTGTATTTATAGAGCTCCCAGGGAAGGGTGAGCACTTGGTGATGATGTATTACCTGCTAATTTGTTTGTTGAAAGATGGGCCCATATATTTGGAATGATGACAGATCAGAATATTTGGCTAAGTGTATCAGTCAGCGTCTCATTTTTCAAAACATGAAAACTCCAACACGGTACTGTAACAGTGCTGTGCTGTAGGGATGGCTTTTCCTTGCTAAATCAATTTCTGTCCTGGCTACAGTCCTTATTTACTTATTTGTTTATTTGACTTATTTAAAAGTCATTTTTTGTTATATCCGAAGTTGGGTAATGAGAACTTCTGGCTGATTCTTTTTCTCCCTTTGTAGGTTCTGGTGGTCACTCATGCAACTCACATTCCCTTTTCTGGTTGCAATATTGGGCACCAACATCTTTACCCTGTAAAGAAGGTCAAGAACAGAAATCTTTGGGTCTGACTGCCCGTTGTTCTCTCTATCTGTAGTCAAGAGGTGTAGACATTTCTCTCTATCTGTAGTCAAGAGGTGTAGACAAGGCCGCCACTAAAAGGGAAAATGAAGAAAACGATGGGTTTTGTAATCTACATAAGAAGCCTTAGGTTGTGGGAAGAATTAAAAGTGCCATCGGGCAGGCAGACAAGCAGTGATTACCCTTGAGCAGGTGGAGACGTTGCATATTCTGGAGTCCCTGTAGGCATTTTTTTGGGCCATTTCTCCCTGCTCCTCACAAAAATCCAGAAATGTATTTTGAATGGCTTACCTGAACAAACTGTCTACCAAAAGGGAAGGAACGGGAAAGGCTGCCTTCAACTATTGGCTGCCCCATAGGTGACGCCACCCCCACCTCGGTAGGGACCTGGCTCAGGAACAGCAAGATTAGATAGTGAATGAATAAAAGGTATTCTCCATTGTAGCTCACTTCTACATGGGAAAGTGATCTTAAAAAAAAAAAAAAAAAGTATAAGCACGTTTAAAAATAAGCAGATCGGATTCCAGGTAAACATTAATGCTGTTACCCGGTGACATGTTACCTATTTTCCCAGGACTGCACTTGTCATGTATACCGGTATGTTTTAAAGGCATTTAAATTTGGAAGTGATCATAGCCAAAGAGATGAAGTTTCTCCCTTGAGCCCTGCCTAGTTGGCACCTTGGAGATGTTTGGCTGCCGTGCTCCTGGGCCTGGAGCCCTTGCTGTGATTTGGTGGGGGCGGGATGGAGTGTCACCATTGGGTTGGGTACAGTAGAAGTAAAAGAATGACAAAATGCAAGGAATGCTTCTGGGACCCAGTGTTTTTGAGACCCCACACCTCTCATTCTTTATGACTCGAAGCCAGTCCTTCAGAGCTGAACCTCTGTGCCACCTGCTGTATCACATCAAGTGTTGGGGAAATTCTTCCCTCACCCCAGTCCCGCCCGCGGGAAGCACGGCAGGGCTCTCGAGAGTAGCGTCTTCTCTTAGGGAAGCAAAATTATAGATGCTTTCTACCCAGTCGCCCCTAAATGCACTTTCTGCATAAAATCACTGTGTATCCAGGAAGTGATCCTGCTACCTTTTAACAATATTCACTCCCTTTTTCCTGCTCACTCTTTATTTGTATTTTCGTTTGTTACACTTCTGGATCTGTGTGACCACATGGCCTCTGAAATGACCACATGGCACTAAGAGCCCGTTGGTTGGTTGTGATGTATTTTCTCAAATCTTGTTAGCGTCAGAGCTAACAATTTAAATCCCCTTCCTTACTACTTCATTGCCTTTTGCTTTTGGAAGTGCACGTTATTTTTAAACTTCTTTTCTTTTTGGTGGGAACTTAATGAATGATGGGGTTGGGGCTGGGTAGTGACAGGAATAGAAGCAGGAACAGAACTATTCAGTGACATTTTAAGTCACTTAATGTCATTTGCCATGGCATATTTTTGCTTTTTGTTCTACGTCGTCACCGAGTGGGAAATTACACTGATTATGAAACTGGTTTTATTCAGGAAGTGACAGTCATGTAGAATCAGGACACATCCCTTTTCACCAGCACAAGTCTGCACTACATTGTAAATATTGGGAGGCATAGCTTTGTACATCTCCTCCTCGATAAACGTGATTAAATAAAGTAAAAAAAAATATCCTATGTAAAATATTCATAGAAAGAGTATATTGCAATTCTTGTGTCTGAGGTTACTCTTAGTATTCTCTCCATCTGCCATTGGTGACCCTCCTTACTTCTTGTCTCTAATTCCCATAACCGCCCCCCCCCCCCGCCAAAAAAAAAAAAAAACCCACCCAAACAAACACAAAACAAAACTCCAAAGTCTTCAAAAGGATCAGAGAGAGTTAATTATAGTGATATGCAGCAACCAGGACAATCCTAGCTGTTGGTCTGTCCCAAAGCCTACAGAAGGTTCTTATTTCATGAGCAGAGATAATTTGTTTCTCTCTGTGTGCCATATGGTTTTGCAACTGCAGAGATCAAACAGATTTGTGGATGTAAACTTCAGTTCTGTACTTAAAAAATTTTTGAGCCGTGTGGAGATTTTCATAATGTGCTTGAATCCTTGATGCCAACCAGGTCTGTTGGATTCAAGGATCCCTTGTCAGTTCTGTAAGCAACTATGTATCGTGGCTTTTATTTGCCTCGGACTTAAAAAAGATGATTTTGGAAAGGAAACTTGGAACGCAAATTGTCAAGTGGAATGCAATGATTATTTGTGTGTGTGTGTGTGTGTGTGTGTGTGTGTGTGTGTATGCGCGCGCGCGCACGCATGCATGCATATGTGTGTGTTTTATAAAGACGATGATTAAAACCAGGAATAATTATCATAGAAGAATAATAGTTCAGAGGCTGCCCAGGTGGTCTCTGGAAAGGACTAGAGGTTTCTCTTAATCAGAAAACTTTTAATTACACTAATTTATTTTGAGATTAATTGTTTTGGGGATAGTCTTCAGAATTAAGAGTTTGAGTTTCTTGATTGCTATTTTTTAAAGAGTAGAAGGATATCAGTGTGCCAGTGATTTCCTCCTTGTTTTTTTAAAAAATATTTTAAAATTGATTTTAGAGAGGAAGAAAGAGGGAGAGATAGATAGAAACATCAATGATCAGAGAGAACCATTGATTGGCTGCCTCCTGCATGCCCCCCACTGGGGATCAAGCCCACAAACCGGGCATGTGCCCTGACCGGGAATCGAACCGTGACCTTCTGGTTCATAGGTAGATGCTCAACCACTGAGCCACCCCAGCTGGGCTCCTGCTTGTTTTGTAATGACTCTATCTATGTATGTGCTCTGCCCTGCCGGTCCCAATGAGTGTAATTTTTAATGCAGTACTCGGTTTATTGAAAGTAGATGCGAATTCACTGGTCCCTTTGTTTTTCAATTATTAAATTTATTTAACAGTGTATCCAAATCATCTTAAACTAACTCCATTTAGGGACGTATTTCTTTTTTTTATTTTTATTTAAATGAAGTAGTCCTTATAGGTGGGGTAAAATCTGGAGGGCAGAGCAAGGACTGGGACTGGGCCATGTCGATGTAAAATTGGATAGATTCTGAGGTTATCTTCCTTGTTTCCCATGTTCTCTCCTGTCAGCATGCAGTAACCCTACAATCTTTCTCATGTTAGATACATTATTATTCCTGAGGAAAGCCTCCAGGACCATGAGAAACAGGTTCTTACACGGCTAGGTGTTTTGGGGACACCCCTTATACGTGTCTCTGGTGCCACAGTCACCACATTTATAATAGGGCATTTTAAAATTTTGGTTAACCGCCGAAACCGGTTTGGCTCAGTGGATAGAGCGTCGGCCTGTGGACTCAAGGGTCTCAGGTTCGATTCCGGTCAAGGGCATGTACCTTGGTTGTGGGCACATCCCCAGTGGGGGGTGTGCAGGAGGCAGCTGATCGATGTTTCTCTCTCATCGATGTTTCTAACTCTCTATCCCTCTCTCTTCCTCTCTGTAAAAAATCAATAAAAATATATTTTAAAAAAAATTTTGGTTAACCTTGCTCTCCTGCTGTTTATCTGGCTCTAAAAACCAGGAAATTTTTCTGTCTTGTTTTTTGGTCTATTCCTAGCTCTTGGCGCATGATGTGTGCTCAGTAAATATTTGTTGAATAAGTGACAGTATAGTTGGTATAAATCATGCTTACTTAGTATGTGTAAATATAGCTTTTCCTCTTTTGCTAATTTTCATAAAGAGAATCTTCCAAAATTGCAGTTGTGGCTTTTTAAAAAATGACTACATATCTTCTGCTTGCACGTATTCAAAAAGATCTGGTGCCTGGGTATCCAGATGTTACTGGTTTTCTGTTTTGTTTTGTTTTGTTCTTACTTCAGCCTGTGCATGACAACTCTTATTTTGCTATTTCCCAGGCTTGTAATTCCAGAACCCACAGCAGGAATAAGCAGACAGTAATGAATTTCTCCATAAACCTTACAATATGTTTTGTCTTTGTTGGCACAGAGAACAAGACTTTCTTGAAAAATACAGGATCATAGAGTGAGAGCTCTTAGAAACCATGCCATCTAACTCTCCCTTGTTTCACAACTGATAAAAGGGCACAGGTAGTTTACCTGGCTTTGTCCAGAGTAAAATGACCAGCTAAATAGGTTAGGGTTAAGAACCCAGCCATTTGATTCCAAAATAGTATTCTTTCTGCTACAAAACCTTTGTATTTGGCAGAAAGCAAGCTTCTCTGTTTCCCCCAAACTTCTTTAGGATGTTCGTGCACATCAGACATTCATGAATGACTTATCCATGAATATGTATCTTACACTCCCGCAGGCAGTGGCAATAACATAGCCAACGTTGGATAGTACAGAGTGCTTTATCTTACATAAATCAGCTGGAGGAGACACTCAAAGTGCAGAATGGAGTGTAATGTGTTTCCAAAGTGCAAAGTGATTTGGCAAAAGGCTTCGTAATAGTAAGGTTTCTCTGGCCTGGCCTGTCGCCGTGCCAGTGTGCCATTCCTGTAAGAGGTATTGAGTTTTTGAAACAAATATCCCCCATCAAATAAACCTCGCAGCTTATTTGGCGAGGAAAGTCAGATGAGTTAAGGTGGAATGCCACAGTAAAGACGACGTCCCCCTAGGGAGGCTTCCTCAGCTTCTGCCCTGATGCGGAAACCCGCCGTAGGCATCTCTCATGAAAACAGCTCGGGAGCTGGAATGTCAGCTGGAACACCACACACGTCTCCCGGTTAACCAGAGCTTGGTTTATTTTATGTTGCTTTTTAATAACAGAAGTTAAAAGGGTCCCATGCTTTTAAAGTTCTCAAACATGACATTTTCAAGGAGTAGGAGCCAGCATTCTTGACGCGCTTGTTTTAGGGACACAAATATTCCAGAAGTTATGGCAGTACTTTGAAATGGAGTCATAAATAAAGTATAAGAACTTTATATTATGTGTAAAATTATTTAAAATAGACACAAATTAGGGAAACTTTTCAATCAAGAAGGATTCTCCAGGGGACACCTTGGGGCGAAGCCACAGGGACCTTGGCCATCACGGTGGACGCGGTGCCTCCACCTGCCCTCAGCCCTCAGCCTTTTAGCAGGAAGACCAGCAGTGGTCATGTTACCCAAGCCAGGCCGATTCGGACTCTTCGCCAGGGTTGTGCCACCCAAAGCAATGAGAAAGATGCTCTTCCCTTCCTCTCTGTTTGCAAGGCTCTAAAGTTTCCCACCCAAAGCAGTTTGCAGTCATGGATCCAGCCTTGTGGAGCTCACTGATGCCAACATGTCTAAGTTTTGCAGAATGGGCAGAGTGAATATGAATTACACTTGCTGAGTGATATTCCATCATGTCCTTCAGGCAGGGGTTGTAAAAATACAGTGTCGTCAAGAATTCCCTGGGAGTTTGTTTAAAAAGTGCAGATTCATTGGGACAGGGGGCAGGTGTGGGATGAAGAGGTATCACTGGGGGAAAAAAGGAGACATCTGTAATACTTGCAACAATTAAGATAAATTTTAAAAAAGTACAGATTCTTGAGGCCTACCCTAGATTGAGCCGGACTCGCTGGGCATCCAGGAATCTGTATTTCCAAACAAACATCCCAGACGATTCTAAGACTCCGGAATTGATGAGAGACTATTCTTCACCTGGTGGCTGAGGATGTTGGTTTGGATTAGGTGCAAGTTAAATTTTAGGTTTATTGCGATTGAAAAGTAGGTTTATTTGTAGTTAGGTTTAGACAGGTGCTTTCTAAGGGCCAAATACAGGGTCACATTTGTTATGGCAAATTATTTGTTAAAAATAGTTTCTTTCCGTCCTAGCCGGTTTGGCTCAGTGGATAGAGCCCTGGCCTGTGGACTGAAGGGTCCCAGGTTCAATTCTGGTCAAGAGCACATGCCCGGGTTGCAGGCTCAATCCCCAGTAGGGGGCGTGCAGGAGGCAGCCAATCAATGATTCCCTCTCATCACTGATGTTTCTAACTCTCTCTCCCTCTCCCTTCCTCTCTGAAATAAAAAATATATATATTAAAAAATAATAGTTTCTGTCCTAAAAACGTGATTAGGGGTGGAGTAGATGGGTCGGTTTTGTAGTGGTCAGTGAAATCAGCCATTGGGTAGCCCGATACCTGCTAGGCCAGGTTCTCCAGGGCGACTGCTGCAGTCCTTGCTTTGGCTTCCTTGCCAGAGTGATTGGAGAGGAGCAGGCTGTGGTCTCCATATCAATCTTTTTACTTAAAAAGTGGAGTCCACTGAGTTCTCTTTGGTTTTCCTTAGCCACCGATATAGATTATCTCTTTACCAATTATTTTCCATATATTATCTCTTGATGCCAGATAAGAAATGCAAGAAGCTCTGAAGAACGAAAGTGTGACTTCTCCCATAACTTCTCAGGGTTTACTCTCTCTATTTCTTGCTACTAGATTTTTACTTTTTTGTCTTTGATACCCTTGCTTGCTTTTCTCTCTCTTAACACGTTGACTTACGTAGTCCTTTGTGTTTTCACTAGCCTTCTTTATGAGTGGACAAATGTGATAAGTAGATGTTTTTGTCTGTTTCTTCCAATGAAATAGTAGCCTGACCAGGTAATGGGAAGCATCTATTTATAAAGATGTGGGCTTGAGCTTATTCCATAAATATTCATACCAGGGTGAGAGTTTAGTAGCTGTAGTAATCATTGTGGTGGTGCTAGTGCCAATGATGATGTAGCAAAAACTGGGTCAAGTGGAGTTTTAAGGGTTTTGAATGCATTAACCAATTCATTTTTTACAGAACTCCATTAGGTAATGTTGATTATAATTTATATTTTATAGATGAGGAAACTGGACCACAGAGCGATTAAGTAACTGGCTTAAGTTAGTAAGTGGCAGACCCAGAATTTGAAACCAAGGCAATATGTCTCTAGATATCATGCTGCCGACTCCACTATGTTATTCTGTCCTCTCACCAAATTAAACAGTTCAGAGCTCCTGACCAAGAGCTGGTCTTCAGAGGGAGAATGGTGAAATTTGCAGCAGGGCTGGGTCTGTCTGCCTGGCAGTATGAACTCGGGCTAGGAGGTGGGAAAGTGCAAAGACTGGAGGAAGTGATGTTCCCGAGACTCCAGCTGCAGGTACAGGCTGATGACCGGTTGCTAGTGAAAGGCTGGAAAGGGAGCTGGAGGGTTCCTCTGATTGAGTCACTGGTTGCAGACAGATGCTGCCCGTGTCCTCAGTGGACTTCAAATCTTGTGCTGAGCTCTAAACTTTCATCACAAGTTTAGATTATTTAAAAAAGTACAATGTCAGCCATATTGTAAAAATTCACATTTAAATATAAACCTTTTTCATGATACCCTTAAATAAAGTCGATTTTCATATCAACCATCACTCATTAAAAAGTAAAGTGAGCCGAAACCGGTTTGGCTCAGTGGATAGAGCGTCAGCCTGCGGACTGAAAGGTCCCGGGTTCGATTCCGGTCAAGGGCATGTACCTTGGTTGCGGGCACATCCCCAGTAGGGGATGTGTAAGAGGCAGCTGATCGATGTTTCTAACTATCCCTCTCCCTTCTCTGTAAAAAATCAATAAAATATATATAAAAAAATAAATAAAATAAAAATAAAAAGTAAACAATCGCTTTAATTCAAAACTGATTTTTCCCCTGTTAATCTTGAACTTGTTTTTATTCCTCTTGTCCCCCAATTTTTATTCTAATATATGTTCTTGTTTCAATTTTTTGTTGATTATTATGTAATATTTATAGAATAAAAATGTATAAAAACTTATGGTAAAAAGTGTCTGTGCCTGCAAGGATTACTCACTCCAGAAGGTATTGTTTTAAACATTTCAGTTATTACTAGAACAGAGCTGGTCAAAAGAACATGATTAGCCCGGCTGGTGTGGTTCAGTTGAGCGTTGACCTATGAAGCAAGAGGTCATGATCCGATTTCCTGTCAGGGCACATGGCCTGGGTTGTGGGCTCTATCCCCAGTGTGGGACATGCAGGAAGCAGCTGATCAATGATTCTCTCTCATCATTGATGTTTCCATCTCCTTTTCCGTCTTCCTTTCTCTCTGAAATCAATAAAAACATATTTTAAAAAACAAAAGAACATGATTATATTACAAATTCTGATAAATGATTAATAAAAAGTAAAAATGCTTCATTTAAAAAATTTCTTTCATGCAAGTACATAGATGCTTTTTTCTTCCCATATTTTTTTTTTAGTAGACAATAAAAGATTTAACATCACTTGTATTTTCTATTTTTCTTTCTTATATATACAGATACTGGAAAATTGTTTCGCAAAGATAAAAAAGGAAGGAGTGTTATAGCAATGACAGACAATTCTTTGGATGCTTTCTGAAATTACATGGCAAAATTCACAGTGATCTGCCATCGAAAATGATTGGCTGATAGCTCCAAGATTGGATCCTCTAATTCTGTTTAAAGCAATCTGACTTGCAGAAGCATTTGTTCTCCTGCTTTTTGATGCCTTTATTTCTTGGACATTTCTTTGCAGAAAGACCAATTTGGAACCAGTGGCTCTCCTGTTTGGTGGAGGTTTGATGCCCCTGGTGAGCTGTGGGTGTGTCAGAGAAACATATTCACTTGAGGAAGTGAGAAAAAGGATGACATTCTCAGGCATATCATGGAGAGGAGAGCAGGCACAGGTAGTTGAAGATGGAGAAATTTCTTTTTTTTTAGGTCCATTTTCACGTACCCTAAAGGGTATTCATAACTCCGTTGGAAGACCATTGCTGTAAGGATGTAGTGTACCAATGAGATTTCCCCAGCTTTGCGTGTTCAAGAATTCACTTTTAGCTTCTAACAATATAGTTTGGGGGCTTTATATACATGCAAACTTGCACAGGAAACTGATTTTTAAACCAAAATGCTGTTTGAAGCATGAAAATCAGCCAGAGAATCCAGCATAAGTTTAGATGAAGAAGACCATTTGTGGGTTCAGTTAGATGACCTTCAGGAGGAGGCTGGCAGAAGACTGGTCTGGCAGTATGGGGCGGGGGCGGGGGGGAGTGGGGTGCGGTTGATGGGCGTGGCTACCACTATATGCTTTATCATTGTTCAGTTCCACAAAACTCTTAGTTCCATGTAAGCTGACTATTTAGGTGGTTAATTAGTTAGAAAGGAATAATTAAAACATATCCATTTATCTTAGACATTTTAACTGAATACATAAATATACTCTATTCTCCTGTATCCCAAGAGCAATCATTTTTCCTTTAAATACTATTGGAATTCTAAGGGGTTTCTCTTGTATTAACCACACTTTGATACATCATCAATCTTAAAAGTGGAGCAAGAATTGGAAGCTCTAGAATTGGAGGTTAGGATCTTTCCAGATTAAAATTTTTTTTTCTTCCAGTCTTAAATTCTCTTTCACACAGTTGACCAGGCAGATATGAATTTAGACGTTCCCCTTCACTGAGTGTTTGCAAAGTAGTTGCTTTAGTTTTTTAAAAGTAGTAGTTTTTCACTCTCCTTTCATTGGCTTGCAAGACAATAAATTACATAATTATGATTACAGGTGCCAGTAGCCAAAACTCCTCTCCTACCCCCCAGAAAAACCCACAACACACAATAACAGATTGGGGAATATACAAATGCCTTGTGTTAAGTACATTACTATGGGGGAGGTTTTTAGTAGCTGTAAGCATCTACTGTTTGGAGAATATCACTTGTGTATTTTACAGAGGGAAAGTACATATCCTGATTAGAGTTAGGGAAGTGAAGCCCTGGCCAGTGTGGCTCAGTTGGCTGGGTGTTGTCCCATGCACTGAAAGGTTGCCAGTTTGATTCTCTGGTGTGGCACATGCCAGGGTTGTGTACTTGATCCCTGGTAGGGGGCATCGGTTGATGTGCTCTCACAGCAATGTTCTCCTCTCTCTCCCCCCTCTCCCTCCCTCTCTTTTTCTCTTAAAAAAGTCTTAAAAAAAGTATATTAAAGCAAAAGGTTATAATATGTATATTAGCTTTGCTTTGCTAAAGTCTGTTTTATTGAGAGTTTGTCCAATAAATAAGAATCCTTTCTCTCATTGGTTTTTCTTTCCTATTGTATGTAATCTTGCCTATTGCATATCATGTTTTGTGAGTGTATTTTATTCATACCACCCATTTTTTGGTGTTCAGAATGTTTAAAAATGAGTTTTAAGGAGGGACAATTGCTTGAACGTGGAACTTGGTTTTTATGACTGTACTGGAAGCTCTCCTCTGTCAGAAACTAGTAACAGAACTTGTAACAACTTGTATTGGTTTATATTCTGTCAGGATATGAATTTTCTTAAGTAATAAGGAACAGAGGTCTTTAAAAAATTGTGAACTTCGATTTTTTTCAAAGGTGAAATGAAAGCAGTAATGTGCAGGAAATTAAATTTTTGGGAAGGAAGTGAAATTGGTCTGATTGAAATCATTAATGTCTCTTTAATGAGGGATTGTCTGAGAAATGTTAAGCAGAAAGTGTGATGCCAGTTGAAAATCATGAATGTGAAATTTCTTTTGTTTGAACAGACACTATTTGGAACTGAAGAGAGAGGAAAAGGAACATTTTTATATGGAAGAAATTAGTTGTCATTCTCAAGGGTTATGGGAAGCTGCTGGTCCATTATAATTGATTTGCTTTCCTCTAAAGAGAAATACTTGACTCAGAGATTGGTGAAAATTTGTAAAATTTTCCACAAATTAGTACTTAGCATTCTGGGGACATTTTCTTTTGCCAACATGTTGTGAATGTCTATATTTGTGTGTTATGAGCTTAAAAAATACTGCTTGTTTTCTACCTTATAGAAGTTAGGAAAGCATCTAACGTAGTTCTAAAAACTTAATTACGTATTCAAGCTCCTGTTTGTTTCCTGTCTTCTAGATCTGTAAGATAAGAGTGTTTAAAAGGTCAAGTAATTTGACCAGCTTCATCTAGAAAGTTCCCGTGAACGCTAGCATTACTATTTGGAGTTGAATTCTTGATCATATGTCAGGGTTAAACACCACTTCAATAGGGAGTCCAGGAAATGGGCAGAATCCTATATAGGCATAGTTCATGCTAAGCGTAGTGGCTGGCCCTCGTAGGACTTGATATGTGTTGTTGAGAGAGTGTTGTGCATGAATTGAGGTCAACTGGGTTGGTGAGCTCCATGAATAGAGAGATTCTCCTGACTCCTGTGATTTTTTGGGCACCTAACGCTATGCCTGGCATATGGTGCTCAGCCATTCTTTGTTGTGAATGAGGCGCCTTGAAGCAAGCACAAGGACTGCCATCTCCTTGTGGGTGTGAATATAAACTCAGTTCTAAGTATTTTGGAGGAAGAAATAGACAGTGACAGGCTTCTTTTTCTTTTCTTTATGAAGCTCTTACACTTAGTGTTGAGAATTGAGGGCTTTTAAAGTGGCATTTAAAACTACTCTGAGATTCATGAGGTTAAAGTATAAAAGTGTGACCATAAAACCAGGACTGACTTCTGGATTCTGACCTCTGGTGGTGAAGAAAAAACACCCATTACTCATAATAAAAGGTCAGATTCTCAGATTTTCTGTGGTACTTTCTGGCTCAGTACAAAGGAAGTCTTTATGAGAAAAAATATTTTTGCTTGTGTTTTTCAGTTTTTTTTAAAAAAACTATCTCAGCTTGCAGCTTTTAAATAAACCTATAATAACATTTAGGATGTACTTGTATACGGCTCATTACAGAAACTGGTTTTGTCTTTGGGACCTTGCCAGGTGAGAAGAGGTACATTCTGTGTGGGATTCCTCCCCCCCACCCCAATGTGGGATTTTTATCTTTCATGCAATCTTGCATTTGACTTCTTAACCTTTCTATTGAAACTGTTTCTCAAGTAAATCTAAGGTGTATTTGGATAATAACTGCACTGTCCCTCAATGTATACATGAATAAATGACTTCCGAAGAGTGCCAAGGTGGACTGTCTTGGGTCCTTAACAACAAAAGCTTATCAGAAACTCAAAGCTTAGTTTTAATGTTGTACCAGTTACTGGGTTTATTGGTTCTGTTATCATCACTTTCACTGTCAGATCCTCAATTTCCCCTTTTTGAACTCCCATAAGAACTGGAGTGGAGGTGTCTGCTAGACTGATAGTCGGGCTGGTGGTAATGAGGTAGTTGCAATATCAAGGCTAACCTGCTTCATGTGAGTGATATTGGCCTTAATTCAAACAAACAAACAAACAAAAAAAACCCCTCTTTTTTGGAGTTCAATAGTGTAGAAAATTAAAAGGATAATTTAAAAAAAGGCTGCGCTTTGCTACCTGGCATATGAACTCTGCTTTGGATCTCCTGGGTGGTCTTCTGCAGCTTGCTTAACCTTATTTTTCCTGTGTTAAGTAGGATTAAAAATGGTTCTTTCCTAGAGGGTTGCGAGAAGGCTCTGATATGACTGTAAAGTTCTTTGCAAACAAGACTTCAGGTAATAAAGAAAAGTCTTAAAACATCTTTGCTTTTGTTTCTTACTGTCCTCCCCCAGTAGGCTTCGGAGAATAGATCAGAGTTCTATAAAAGGAAAGTGATTACAGTGTGTCAGGAAAAAACAAAACCTATGAGAAATAAGTAATCCATAAACTTTATAGTCATAAGGGGATCTGGGTGGGTAGATCTGGTGACTTGGCAGCTGGGAGAGGAAAGCAAGTGTAATTGTTGATTTTATCAGAGCAGGTAGGTATGTGTGCCTGTGTGTGCACAGAGGGGGGTGGGGATCGAATGTAGACTTAACAATGAACAATTTCAGGAGGTTGCCAAAGTCTACTGCTACCTAAATCCTAGGCAATACTACCATTTCTATAGGGTGTGGTATCAATGCTCAATGAAAAAAAAAATTCTGTCATAATAGAGGTTGTAATAAACAAATACATAGTTTGCCTCCTTTCATAGATTTATGCTTTGGGGCCTCTAGGTAAATAATCTGTATTATCCTGGGAGTCTATGAAAGTTGATTTTAGTGTAATTAACTCTGTGCTGAATACTAAAATCAGAATGTGTCATCTTGGTCACTAAGCAAGTTTTTTTTTTTCCTGTCTGATTCTGGAGTTTTAGCATTTTCGGCTTTGAAGGTTGCTTTTGGGTTTGTTTTTGAATTGAAATGTCACAGGACAGGCTGGTTGTTAAATTCATGACCATTCGAGAGAATTTATAGGACTCAAATTAGATTTCTGTAATTAGAAGATATTTCTTCTGGACTTTTCCCAGGGAATAAAGTGCCATGTAATAATTTACCAAAAGAGAATTGAAGAACAGAAACATCATTTTGAGGGGTAGGATGCTGATGGCGGGGGTGTGAGCAGAGTGCTCTAAAGGAATCTTTGCTTTGTAGAATGCATTTGCTTAAAGAGTTGCATTGGCCACAAAAAGGATCTCAGTCAGTTATCAAGTGTGGGAGTACCTTAGAAATTAGACCAGGTGTGTTATTTTTTTTGTGTGTGGGGGGAGCTTAAAAATAAACTCAGCGACTGGGAATATGCCCCTTTACCCTCACGTCTGCTAGCTGCCAAGGCCATTTGGAAATTTTAGCTAAGATGTTGGTTTATGTTTCTTTACCTACTAAATTTTCATAATGAATATATTTTTCCTTAACAGAATTAGTCATTTAGAGGAGACTTTAAACATATTAAGCAAACTTGAACATATTACATAACCTATATATGTGGGGTGGGCAAAAGTAGGCTAACAGTTGTAATACAAATAAATAATAAATAATGAATAATAACAATAATTAAATAAAATACAAGAATAACTTCTATTTTGAGTACTTATAACTGTAAACCTACTTTTGCCCATCCCTGTATAAGAGTATCAGTGATTAAACCAGTGGCACCTAGGGAGAAATCTAAGTGGAGGAAAAGAAGGAGTTATGTAACAAGAAGAACCAGCAGGTGGAAAGCTGTGGGTAAATACACATCCTTGATGTTGGAAGAGCTGCATACTTAGGACCTTTTTTCTCTTTCTTCCACTTGGGTGCCTCAATATTTGTAAGCTACCTCACTTTTAAGGTGCTTTGAGCTTTTGTGGGCAAATGAGGGTAGTAAAACTTGAAGTAGTTGGTAATTCATTATCAGCCCTGACTCATGGAATTATTATCTAAAGTGGAATTGTGAGTTTTTGAATGAAAGGTGAGATTTCAATGCATGCTTTATGCCCCCGTTACTAAAAGTCTTTTGGAGTTTGTGATATTGGGAGCAAGTCCCTGATTAACACTCCTGTAGATCAGTAGTAAGCCATGTGATTTTGTTGGAATCAACATTCAAATGTCTGAAATCCCTGGAGATGGGAGGGCAATGGAGTAGGGAGGGATTCTCTAACTTGGCTGTATTGACAATGTTTGAGAGTGAGATTTCCTGTGTGCATATGTTAGGAAGAGAGACAAAGTCACAGTGGAGAGGTCGCCAGGCCTCTTTGGTGACCAGGACTGAGAAGAGGCTTCCATCTACTTATGTTTCTCTTTGAGTGGGATTTGCAGGTCCAAGTAGTGAGCCGTCTCAAACCAGCCAAGGTGAATTTGATCGACTTGATGACTGCACATTGTAGTGGCTAAAAGCATGTCGTATGGAGCCAGACGTTCTACCAATCCCCTGTGTGACCTTTGTTTATTAACTGCACTTTCCTTACTTTCCTCATCTTCAAAATGGGGATCATAAAGTATTTGTAGGGTTCTTGTACAGATTAAACAATATATGTAAAATACATGTAATATATACTTAGAATAAATGTCTGGCACAGAGTGAGTGGCACACATGTTAACTATTGTTACTATTACTACTATTAATCACGAGGGGCTCTTTAAGAGTTAGTCATTGTTGCTATTACAAACCATATTGGGTTGGTAACAGAGATGGTGTTGGTTTTATCTTTGAGTCCAGTGTTTTGGTCCACACACTTCATAGCTACTTGCCTTTTTCCTTTCACAAAGTTTCCAAGGAGCCTCACACAATTTATCACTGGTTTGAGGGGTTTATGCCTTGTCTAAAAAAGGCAATCAATATTCATAACACCTTGTTTAATTTAATTTAATTTTTTGTTAATGTCTTTGAGTAAAATGAGCATGTTGGTCAGTCTGAGCAGACTGAAGTTCCCGGCATTATAATATTGGCCATGAGTAACTTGCAAAGACATTCATGTGAATAGTTGACCTCCTTTCCACCTCTTTCTACCCTTTATCAGCCTGCTGCTTTTAGAGCTCTCAGGAAAGTTACACCTGGGACAGGGGACGACTTTATGTGAATCTTAATCTTGATAGGACCATTCCAAGTGGGTGTCAGGGCAATTTCACATAATTAGGGCAAGCATATTGTGACTTTTGTTTTTCCAACAATTAATTATTACATTTAAAACTCATTTACTGTAAGTGCACCAATGGGACCTCAGATCTAATCTGCATTTAGCACCCTCCTAAATGATTTACACTTCTTTTCAGATACACTATTTTTCAAATTTCAAATGCTGATGGCTTTCTAGAAAAAACACACACACATCTTCCTTGGGGAGAAGGAACTGTTGGCTAATCTTGGGCTGTACCAGTTGGATGTCATAAGAGCAATCATAAATGAATGTTGTAGAACGAGAGGAAAGTGAAAACAGATGAGATAGATAGATGCCTTTTCGTGTTCCTGTTAAATACATATATGCTGTCCAACATGGTAATCACATGTGCACATGTGACTATTGAGCACTTGAAATGTGGCTAGACTCAAAAACTGATTTTAAATTTATGTAATTGTAATTACATTTAAATTCAACTCAAACTTGATTCAATTATTAGAAAATTGTAAGTATGTAAATATTTTGAAATCTGATACTTGTCAAATATATTTAATGACTATTTCACATCTTAATTGAGTTGTTTTATAGGTATAAAATATACAGTTAGATTCTAAGGACTTAGTACAAATAAAAATAAGATATCTCAATTTTTAAATTACATTGGAAATAATATTTTAGATTAGGCTGAATAAGATATAATATGAATGTGAATTTCACCAGTTTCTTTTTTAAAAAATGTGCCATTAAGAAAACTTTAAATTACATGTGTAGTTTGTGATTTGTTACTACTGGGCAGCATGTTAGGTTGTCTTCCCAAAATCTGTGTCTTTGGAAGCTTTTCTTTTATCCTCACCTGAGGATATGTTTGTTTTTCATTGATGAGAGAGAGAGAGAGAGAGAGAGAGAGAGAGAGAGAGAGAGAGAGACATCAGTTGCCTCTGCAAACAGTTTGGGTGGGGCTGCTGATTGGATGGGGTGGAGTCTCAGGGAATCAACAAGGCAGAGCATACAGTGTGCTCAGGGCTGATGGAGGCTCAGATATGGCTGCCAGTCAGCTCTGCGATGAGGGCGGTCCCAGCACAGGAAGAAGGAACCCTGTGAGCACCCCTATCTGGGAGAAAACTGCCCTCAAGTTCCTTCCCCATGCCAGATAGTCCAGATCCTCCCCGTATGATTCCCCCAAAGCCACCGCCTGATGCTAGAGCTCAGAGGAAGCTGGATGACGTAAGTTTGTGCACCGATGCTTTAAGAAGAATACTTGGGACTCCAGCAGCCTCCATGTCACTCAGCCAAAATTCCCTTGTTTACAGCCCAAAATTACTTCTCTTCCCAGCACTGGAACTCTGGACTGGGGATCTGGTGTGGAACTGGGACACCCTGCTTCTCATGGGAGGCCTTGGAGCTATCCAGCCCGATTAAAAAAAAACGCCACACCTGGGTGTCGGACCAGCCCATTCTGCACCTCCACCCCTCTTACCTTTCTTCTTTACTTCTTTAGTTGTAGGACTTCCATTCAGCAAGATTTCAGGCAATCTGAATGATGGTTGTTCTGTATTTTAGTTGTATTTTGAAGTGGTTGTGGGAGGCTGCGAGTACCGGCCTTCACTTATGCTTCCATCTTCGTTCTCTTAAATCTTCAAGGAACCGTTTTCTATACTGTTCTCTATAGTGGCTGCACCATTTTACATTTTCCACTAACAGTACACAAGGGCTCCAATTTCTCCACATCCTTGCAAACATTTGTTATTTTATTTTTTCTGATAGTCTCATTGTGGTTTTGACTTACATTTTCCTGATGATTAGAGATGTTGAACATCTTTTTATATACTTGTAGACTATTTGTACATATCTTCTTTGGAGAAATGTCCATTCAAATCCTTTACCCATTTTTAATCAGGTTATTTGTTTTTATTTTTGTTGTTATGATTGATTTGTAGGAGTTTTTAAATGTATTCTGGATATTATCCTCATCAGGTATGATTTGCAAATATTGTTTTCCCATGCTGTTGCTTGTCTTTTCATTCTGTTTATTGTTTCCTTTGCTGTGAAGAAGCTTGAAAATTGATGTCCCATGTCCATTTATAGTTTTGTTGTCTGTGCTTTTGATATAGTATCAAAAAGCTTTGCCAAATTCCACATCCTGAAGCCTTTGCCTATGTTTTCTTCTAGGAGTTTGAAATAGGTCTTCAATCTATTGAGTTAATTTTTTGATTTGATATAAGATAAGGGTCCAACTTCTTTCTTTAACAGTGGATATCTAGTTTTCTCAGCACCATTTGTTAAAGAGACTTTCCTTTTCCTATTGTGTGGTGTGGACACCCGTGTCAAAGATCATTTGACCATATACCTGAGAGTTTATTTCTGGGTTCTGTTCTGTTCCATTGGTTCACACGTCTATCTTTAAGCCTGTATGAAACAGTTTTAATTACCCAGTTGTACCAGTTTTTAAAAATGATTGGTTTTACTCAAGTTTTTAAGGGTATGACTAGGTTTGTTTACAATTATTTATAACTTTTGCATTTTTATATCTAACTAGAGGCCCGATGCATGAATTTGTGCATGGTGAGGTCCGGCCGGCCCATCCCGATTGGGGCCAATCGGGCCAGGTTGGCTTGGGGGAGGGGCTGTGGGTGGTTGGCTGGCTGGCCCCGCCCCTGATTGGCTGGCTGGCCCGCTGGCTGGTTGGCCAGCTCACCCGCCCCCCTGGTCGAACTCCCAGTTGAACTCCTGTTCAAGGGGACAATTTGCTTATTAGCCTTTTATTATATAGAATAGCTTTCTCAGAAGTGTAAGGGAATTTCTTTTCAAGCAAGTTTGGAACAACTTGGGTATGTGAATCTACTTATTCAAAGGGAATGTGAATTTAGTGAGGAATGTTTGCCTCTCAAGTGTTCCTGATATTCAAATGTTGGTGGGAAGGCAGGGAGGGAGGTTGAGATTGTTTAATATAGCTTTAGAAATGGGGTTTAGACTCTGGAGCCAGGTTGCCTGGGTTTGAATCTCAGCTGTATGACTTATCTATATATATAAAAGGCCAAGTGACCATTATGACGGAATGACCGGAATTACCGGAACAATCAGTCTCTATGATGCACACTGATGCTCATCGCAGGAGCTGCCCTTAGCCCGCAGGCCCTGATCACCGATGGGGTCTGTTGGTCAATCTCCCAATCCCTCCCCCCGGCCAGCAGGTCCCAATTGCCAAATTGGGGCCAGTCTCCAGGCTGGGATTGGGAACCGGGGGTGGATGGTGGCAGATTCGGGCGGCGAGGGAGGAGAGGGGGAGGTGGGGAGGCTGGAAACCTGATTGGCCCTGATTGCTGGCCAGGCCTAGGGACCCCACCCATGCATGAATTTCATGCACCGGGCCTCTAGTTTAGCTATAAATTTGGGGCCAGTAATTTGACCTCTCTGTTTTAGTTTCCTCATCTGTTAAATGAAGTTAATATTAGAAGCTACCTTAGGAATGTTCTGAGGGATAAGCAAATTAAAAACAGTGCCTGGCACATATTAAGTGCTGTATAAGTGTGTGTGTTTATTACTTGCAATATTAAAAGTTAAAACTAGAACACTGACTAGATTCTTGGGTTCTGAGAAGGCCAACCTTTCCTAGTTCCACTAGAAATAATGAACAAATAGGGCACACATTATTTCTGTGTGTAAGAACTCTCAACACCCAGATGGTGTAATAGGAGATTATACATTCTTGGGTCAGTGAAGTTTCCAAATCTTTTAATGATTATATGAACATTGCATTTATATTAAGGGATATTACAAATGTTGCCATGTAGTGTATCATTTGTCTTCTGGCTTGTAATTAGTTTTTTAAATGTATGTATAAAACTTAGAGTAAGGCGAAGATTAATGTATTTGAACAGTATAAACCATGGTGACACTTTGATATTGGAGTGCTCATAATATGCCATGACTGTCAAATAAATTTTGCAACTTAGACTTTATTTTCACATTTCAGTAAATGCTCTGAAGGTTCAGAAGTTTTTAAATTTAATGACAGTGCTTTAAATTTCATTTTCTTCATGCTTTAATTACATTTAACTTTTATAACTTGTGTTGCTTTGTATGTGAATTATTCCAACGTTTAAAAATAAACATCAAATTCACACTGGAACCTAGGATTTTTTTGAGATGTGTGTGTATTAAGTGGCGGGACTTCCTCACCTCACTTTTATTTAAAGCTGTAAATGAATACAAAACCTCAAGTTGTTTTTTTTTTAATTAGGAAAAATCATGTCTTAGAGCTTACGATTAAAGAAGTTTGTGAATGATGAGATGATATCTCTAGGGAAGTAAAAGCATTCTTCAGATAAGAAAGCATTTCTAAAATATATTTTCTTGTACAAAAAAAAATGTAACACACATTTTCCTCTACGTTTTATACTTCTCTAGTATATTAAAAATCACCCCACCCCTTACTCCAGACAAATGGAACATTTTCACTTTTGTAGCATGCATCTCTGACACCAGGGGAGACACACCTGTGCACAGCACCAGCCTTCTATGGTGGTATACATTGAATCTTAGCCGTTTCTTGCCCAGCTGTAATAACATTGAGTGCTTCTCTGTTTTTATCCAGGCCATTTTGGAATATGTAATATTTTTAATATCTGTAATGAAGTGAAAGGCAGGGTACATGAATGCCTATGTTGCACACCTCAAATATGGCCTTAAATAATTGGCTATTTAGTGGCCTCCCCTCTATAGCTTTACAGCTAGCAAGGCCGGGCACCTAGGTTTCATGCTGCTGGATGTTTGTGTGGCTGGAACCCTGGTTTGTAAGTGAAGAACCAGATGGTTGTTCTTCACTGGGGCTGCGGATCTTAGATGTTCTACAAAGCTGCTCCTGTCTGTAAATCTAGGGCTTATATTTCTGCACAGTAGGTGCCTGTTGGCACTGTTTTTGTTTTTCTAGTTAAACAGCTACTACCTGCAGGAGGAGTCACATACTGGAGCCAAGAAGAAATAGCCTTGTCTGGATAGTTTGCAATACTTTTTGTAACTTTAAAAAAAATGCACACAATAGATTTTATTGAAACAAAACAAAACAGGTTCATCTACAGAAGAGTACCCTTTAGGAAGACTCATAAGCATTCAAGAGCAAATATGAATTGGAGGGACTTTGATTAAAATGTTGTGCAAGCAGGAAGTGGGATTTCTCTGTCCTGTCTCTTGGTATTACCCTGCCCTTCACTCAACTTTTTCTTCTACGTCCTGGCTCCAGTTGGCTCAGTTGACTGTTTCAAAAGAACCACAGGGAGATAGCATTTTAAACTTACCACCTAGCGTAGTGTTTGTTGTTTTTTTTTTAAAAATGAAATTCTCATGGTTAAGGGGGTTGGGTTTCTGCCCAAATGGTAGCCATCAAAATCTAGAGTCAGAAATGTCTTTTCACGATGAAATGCTTTGTTCTTTTATCATTGCATATGCTGCCAAACCCCAGGACACTTGCTCATTCCCAAGGACGTGACATGAGCTAGAAGTATGAGCTCTGCCCCAGTTATAGGATGGATACTACAAAGGCATTTTCCACTATCTGTTCTGCTATGCATTTATTCACTGCTGTTCAGTCAAAAAAAAATGCTAGTAGCATTGCTCTTCACATGGCTGAATTAATGACAAAGCATAGATTTCTGTCTCTTTGATTTTTTTCTAATGGATTGACTGGCTCTTTGCCTGCTTGACTACATTAAGAAAAAAAATCCCCCTTTAAAAATTACACTCAGAAATATACCTGTGATGGACTTTTAAAAGCTGTTTTATATTTAATAAGTGCAGAAGGTCCTTAGAAGTTTGAGGCATTCTCCCCTCACTACCACAACCCCCTGTTTGGTAATAGAATCACATAGCCCCATCTGCCTCTTGATGGATGAAAAGGCCACCTCCTTGGGCCTAATTTATGCTTTGCTTAGCTGTTTCTAGCTGAGAAGTGGACTGGCATCCTCCCACTTCTCCTGTCTGTTTTTTTTTTTAACATTTGCCAGTATCAAACCGTTTTTGAGCACCTGGTGGTGTCTTTGAGGATGCAGAGCGTGTAAGAATTGAGATGATCAGCTCCTCAGGTCTCCTGGCTATACTTAATTTTTCGGGAGCACCTCTGCTGGACCCCGCTGGACTCTGCTGCTTCCGCACCCTCCAGACCGATCGCGGTCTTAAATGTGCTTCTTGCAGGGTCCGTTCCTGCCGAGTAAATGAGGTTTCCTTTCAGTAACATAACGCTTTTCTCCCATTACTCAGATATTGGATGATTGATTTTTTTTTTTTTTTGGATGTGCATTTCCTTCCTTCCTCTTGGTTTCTATTAAAAATACGTTGTCTACAAAACCAGCACAGCCTCTGGCCTGCTGGGCACTAGAGCTTTCGCGGCTCGACCTGATAAACTATGCTGTTGCTGAGGACCTTTCCCAGTGCTTTGTGTGGCTATGAAGGACATAACATTTGTATTTCAGAATGTGCGTTCTTGTTTGTGTGGACCATGATTAGTGCCTGGTTTCTTTTTCTTTTATTTTTCCTCTAGTTTTGTGAGTGCTTGCAGGTTTAACATGCTTTATTGAGAGGGCTTCTTCAGAAAATTGTGTGTTTTTAATTCAAATTCTCATTTTCTGTTTATCTGGTAGGACAGAGTAGGGTGAAAGTAAAGGGCAATGCTACTAAAGCTAAGAACTTCTCACGTAATTCTCTCAACTCGTAACTAATTTTAAACTTTAGATTACTTGAAATTATCTGTTTGTAGCTTATGTCTAGGACTGAAGCTGAAACACAGGACCACTATTTCAGGTGGATCTTTCCGGATCGTTTTCCTAGTGAAGATGGATCTATAATGAAGATTGTTTTCCCCCAGCATGGCCATTGCTACTTGCCGTATTTCCTTTTTATTTATTTTATTTTTAAATTTTTATTGCCTTTCTTACAGAGTGGAAGAGAGAGGGATAGAGTTAGAAACATCAATGAGAGAGAAACATTGATCAGCTGCCTCCTGCACACCCCCTACTGGGGATGTGCCCACAACCAAGGTACATGCCCTTGACGGGAATCGAACCTGGGACCCTTCAGTCTGTAGGCCGACGCTCTATCCACTGAGCCAAACCGATTAGGGCTGTATTTCCTTTTTAAATGTTGGAGCAATTCTTCCATAGTAGCAACTTTCCAAAGATGCATCTTACAAAATTTTCACAAATACACTTGCTAAATATTTCTCCTTTGAAAATCTACACTTTGCTGGGTAGCTGTTGAATACAGCCATTTAGTTATTCTAATGACATAAGACAGAGTTCATGAAAGAAGTTAAAAAAATTGGCCCAAATTATGAACCAAATATTGCAACCATCTTAATTTTTCACATATATGAACATGGAACATTTTGGTGTCTTCTGTTGAATAAATGTTAAGTGTGGCTACTCTTACTTGGTAGGTTTAGGAGTGATTTTGATTTTAAAATATATTTCTACACTGTCTAGGTATTCCATACTGTATTTATAACAACAACAACAGTAACAGCAGCAAACTCTTTGAATTGCTGCTGGTGAATCTTTTAAAGGTCTGAACAGTAGTTTCTAGATTATTTCAAAGACTATCATATGCATATTATCATATACTTGAATGCCTTCATTTTATAAACGAAATGATGGCTGGTAAAGTTTAATCTTTTGCTTGAAGTCATGACATTTAGGGGCCAATACACAAATTGAATGCAGCTGTGAAAACAACTTTGAGATTAATTTAATTTGGTCATTTTTGTGGGATTTTGAATAATGCTGCCTATCACTGTATTAACAAATAGTGGATGTTTTGTAAATATTTTAGTTATTTAGTGTAAACTATATATATATATATATATATATATTTACTTTTCTGTGAGTCAGTAGTTTACACAGGTTGTTAAACATAAGTTTGTGAGGCCTTATTAGGAATATGAAAGGAGACATAAAACCATTCTTCTGAAAAATTTGTTTTTAATTACTGGTTTGTATATTTTATATTTTGAAAATGACAGGGAATCAACAATTTCTTAGTCTGATGTAGAATGCAGCTAAACATTTATTGGTATACTTCCTTAAAAATTGGTTGAAATTAATATTGCTAGTGAAAGTGAGAAAAAGGAATATGTTTAGGGGAAGATAAATGAGAGGTGAAACTTGTCCCCCAGTGAGGAGGCTATAGAATTGGAGTGCCTGCCAGCAGGATGAAATCCCAATTAAGTACTTGACAAAGAATTAAAATAAGCAGTTCTTTAGAAAAGATAAAAAGAAAACAGATGAATACAAAGTTGAAAGGAAAATGTGTTTGAAAAAGCAATCATGTAATGCAGTGATTTTAACTTTTTTTCATCTCATGGCACACATACACTAATTACTAAAATTCTGTGGCACATCAAAAATATATACTTTGCCGATGTGATAAAAAATAGGTATAATTTGATTCATTTACACTAGATGGCTGTTGCTGTGTTGGCTGTTGTCATTTTTCTATTTGACAGTCTAAGGGAAAAGAGGTTAGTACCCCTGATTAAATATCAGGTATTGCACGCCTTAAAATTTTTTGTGGTTCACCGGTTGAAAATCGCTGGTGTAATGGATAGAGGGGGAAAAACAAGGGATAGTGCATCATGAAGAAAGCTACAAGCAGAACTAAATTATTCTTGGATCTTGCTTTTTTTGGGGGGGTGGGGGTGGGGAAGCAAGTGGTATCTAAGAATATAAGTAGATGTATTAAAATAAATTTGGGTAAAATGAAGTATGATGTAAATAAAAGAAACAATTCAGTGAAAACGTGTAAGCAGTTTACAGAGGACTTTTGGGTTGTGGCTACCTGGCTACTGGTTTATATTCAGTAATTGTTTTTGTGAATATATTTACCAGAGAGCAGGACATAAAAATGCTTGTGATTTTTCTGAAGGACATTTTTCAGATTTTGAAAGAAAGTTGTTGGATAAATTCCCCTTTATGTCATCCAGGAACTTACACCTTCACCTCTATATCGTGGCCAATTTGAGCTCGGAAAAATTTGATAGGTGAGTTCAGTGGAATATTCGCAAAGGGACTTGGAAATGCTTTTCCCACTGGGCATACATTTTGCCTTTCATGGTATAAGTAAGACTCACTAAACTCTTTCAAATAAAGAGTTTAGTGAGTCTTACTTACAGCTTTAAAAAAAACCTTTATTGTTGAACGTATTTCAGAGGTCCCCTTTTTTACTTACAGTTTTTATATGGAAACGTATTCTAGTCTTGGTAATTTTTTATCCGTGTAATGAGAAGTAATGGTAACAGTGGAGCACCAACCTTTATATTACTTCTTGATTTGATCCTCCTTTGTTTGTGAAATCCGTGTATGGAGATATTGTCACCTTTGCAGTAATTTATCACACTGATCAACAAAATATAACAGGATAAACGAAGTTAACATTAACATTAGATACCCAACCTTAGACGTATATAGGCTTCCTTCTGTCTAATCAGAAGCACTTCAAAAAATATACATGTAGAAATAGATTTGACTGAATTTTGAGTTTCCTTTATCTTCTCTGTAAGTGGAGATGGTTATAAACCCCAGGTAGATGAGCGAAAGAGCAGCTGCAAGAAAGAAGGGAGGTGAATCAGACATGAAAATAAAATTCTCGGTTTGGATAATTAGCTTTGGGTGATGAAAAAGAATTGGATTTATCATCTTTGAATCTTTACACTCCCTTCCTATTCCTTACTAGTGGTACTCAGTATAAAAATAAAATTGCCGGCCGGTTTTTCTCATTGGTTAGAGCGTCAGCCTGTGGACCGAAGGGTGGTGGGATTAATTCCTGGCTAAGGGCACATACCTCGGTTGCAGGTTCAATCCTTGCACTGCTGGGGGGTGTCTGGGAGACAGCCAATCAATGTGTGTCTCTCACTTTGATGTTTCTCTCTCTTTCCCCCTCCTCTTTTCCTTCCACTCTCTTTAAAAATCAATGGAAAAAATATCCTCGGGTGAGGATTAAAGAATAAAATCATGAAACAGTACTAGTAAGCATAATTATAAAATAATTTTAATGTAACATGAATATTTCTGTGAACTACTTGTTTTAAGCAAGCATTGTTTGATCCTGTTAGAGCAGTGTTAACTAAATAAACCAACTTGAGGTTCCTTGTAAATAGACCTTTACTTTGTATTATTTTTTTGGTTGGCCATTCTCCTCACATGTTTTGATTTGACTAAAGGCATTATAGGGTAAGTTTTCAGAACTTACGATCTTAAACATATTTTCAAATTAAGAACATGATCATTGAAGGGATCCTTCCTCCCTAAGGAGAAAAAGTGGCTGCACTGAATTGGTTAAAAAAACAAAACAAACAAACAAACAAAGGCTTCCTCTGTGAAATTAAGGTCTCCGTCCGACAACTTTTTCTTTTCTGCTGGAGATGGTAGTTTTCAGACCTTGGTTGCACATTTGAGTCACCTGAGTTTAAAAAAACAAGCAAAGGAAAAAGAACCCCAAATCTTGGCTGCTCACCCAGACTCTAATTTTAGTGGCCTCCCGTGGGGCCCTAGCATCAGTAGTTGTAAAATGTTTCCAGGTGATTTAATGTTTAGCCAGGGTTGATAACTCTGTGCCAGATGCTTATTACTAATGAACATCTGTAGTATGACACTGGCCATCTTTGATTTTTCTAGACATTGGACTTAAGTGCACCTTGAACTTTCGTATAGTACAGATTGGAATTCCCTTTCCCACACGTGGGGCTTTGATATATTAACTGATGAGTGCTTTGAACAACCCTACCGTGGGCTGCTGTCGTGGACTGAAAGGTGGCCCAAAGGTGTGCTCATGCCCTAATCCCTAGCATATATGAATGTTACCTTTATTTTTGGAAAAGAAGAAGTATTTTGCAAATATGATTAACTTAAGATTCTTAAGATAAGAGATCATCCCTCTCCTGATTTTCCCCTTATCAGGGGTGGGGAACCGTTTTTTTCTGCCAAGGGCCATTTGAATATTTATAACATCATTCGCAGGCCTTACAAAATTGCCAACTTGAAAATTAGCCTGCTATACTTGGTCAGACATTTAATTAACTCATCTCTAAAGTCTTGGCAGGGCCAGACCAAATGAATTTGTGGGCCTTCTGTGGCCCTCGGGCCTGATGTTCCCCACCCCTGCTAAATGCTTTTCTACGTATCCATATAATGCTATTCTAAGTATCCATATGGAGATATCACAGGCACACAAAGAAGACAATGGGAAGATAGAGGCATGGATTGGAGCCATGTGGCCACAAGTCAAGGAATTCCTGCAGCCACCAAGAAGCTGTAAGAGGCAAGGAACAGAATTCTCCCTTAGAGGCTCTGGAGGGGGTGCAGACACCCTAATTTCTGCTCAGTGACACGGATTTCAGATGTGTGGCCTCCAGAACTGTGAGAGAATAAGATCCTGTTGTTTAAGCCACCAAGTGTGTGGTAGTTTGTTGCAGCAGCCCTAAGAAAGCAGTACAGCTGCCTTCTAGCAACTGGGTTCTGGTGGCATGCTATCCCTGTCTACATAGCAGAATGTATTTGTGTAATAGAGTTAATGTTTTATTGCATTACCCTGTTTTATAAAAATAAGTTGAAGTTAGAGAAAGGTTTTGTGTATGTGTAAACACGCATGTGTATATGTTTATACACACAGTGGTGTAGCCTATAATCATAATATGATTGAAATAAAGATGGAAATCATTAAGATGGGTCTTTAACCTCAATTTGATGCTCATTAATTTTAAGCTGTATTTAATGATGAAGCAAAATAACACAATTAATGAACGTGTACCAAATGCTGGAGCTATTTTGTTGAAGGTTGTTTCTAAAGACATGAGAGATAATTAGGGATTTTAATAAACTTCTATTGCACTGGGAATAGATCATCTCTTAAAGCATTTACTGTGCTTCTTTGATTCTAAGGTGTACCACTTTCCTCGTTTCTGAAATCGGGATATCTTACAAAAAATGTGTTCAATTAATGTCTTTTTCCCTTGACCAAAGATGTTACAGGATTAATGATGTTGTTCTGAAATAAAGGTGCTTTAGAATTGTGGCACTTCACCTAGTCTGTTGTTCGACTTTTTAGAATTGAGGTTTGGATATTCAATTTGAGCACTTTTTCTGAAATGCTAGAAGGCAAGCAGTACTCAGAACTTCTGAAGCCTTTAATGTTCTAATTTAATTACTGTTTTTGGCTTTCGTTCCCAGGAGCTACCATGGTAGAAACTAAATCTTATAATAACTTTGCTTGCTGAGATGTAGACTCTTTAGAGAAAAAAAAATATCATAGGCTTTAGACTAGGCAGACCTTGATTCTTAGTCTAGGTCTGCTGATTAGTTATGATAGTAGGTAAGCTATTTAATTAGTTTCTTCATTGGCAAATGGGGGATAATACCTATATTTCAGCTTGGGATGATTAAACAGGGAAATATATTTAAAGTTTTAAAAAAGCCTTGACCAAAATCTCATAGCCACCTTTATCTGCCTTTATTTTTATCCAGCCTATTTGATGCCCCGTGAAGACTTGATTCTTAGGGAAAAAACTGACATGAATAAGGCCCATTCTGACTTGAATTTTGCTGCTCATGGTTTTTAATGCTCCTGCTATGGCTCCTTCATCTTGTACTACTTATGTAAATTTATTAATTTCCTGATGGCCTACCTCAAACTCTCTTTTCCCTATGTAGCCTCTGTCTACAGCAGCCTTAGATTGATCATATCTTGACCACTTACAGCTGATACCATAATCATAACCTTTGATCTTACACCATTCTCTGTCATTTCCATTTGTATATAATACATTTGTACCAAATAAATAAAAAAAACTGCCCACATACTGGTATCCAAAATATATAAAGGACTTTGTCAAAACAATGCAGAAAAAACTGCCAACCCAATAGAAAAAGTGGACAAGAGACTTCAACCGACGCTTCATGAGAGTGTTGAAAATGTTCAATTGCCTGAAAGTTGACTAACTTCATTAGTCCTTGGGGAAAGGAAAATCAAAACACAGTGTGATTCCTCTGCACACCAACTAGAATGGCTAAAATAAAGTGTTGACAGGAATGTGGAACAATCAAAACTCTCACACTCTGCTGGTAGGAATGTAAATTGGTGCAAGCACTTTGGAAAACTGTAAATAAAGTAAAACTTAGACCCAGTGAGCCAGCGCTTCTGCTCCTAGGAATATGCATAGGTATGTGTGGGTACATGTACAGGACGTGTTAAACAGCATTAGCGTAAGAAGCCAGGCACAAAGAAATGTGCATTATATGGTTCCATTAATATAAATTTCAAAAAAAGGTCATTCTATCTTTGGCAAATTGAATTTGGAGGAGTATAGTGTTGGTAGGGGGCACTGGGGCAGTCTTCTGAGATGCTTATAATGTTTCATTTCTTTTTAAAAATTTTTTATTTTTCAATTATAGTTGACATACAATATTGTATTAGATTTAGGTGTACAACATAGTGGTTAGACATTTATCTAACTTACAAAATGATCACCCTATAAGTCTAGTACCCATGTGACACCATACATACTTATCACAATGAAACTCTCACAGTCTGCTGGTAGGAATGTACTGTTTTTATAGTTGCCAATTTGTACATCTTAACCCCTTCCCTGTTTTTTTACCCATTTCCCTCACGTCCCCTCTAGTCTGGCAATCATCAGTTTGTTCTTTGTATATTTAAGTTTGTTTCTGTTTTATTTGTTCACTTTAGATTTCATTGTTTTCCATTGTAGCTGCATCAGTTTATAATCCCAGGAATAGGAGGGTTCCCTTTTCTCCACATCCTCACCAATACTTGTTGTTTGTTGATTTACTGTTAATAGCCATTCTGACAGGTGTGAGGTGATGTCTCATTGTGGGTTTAATTTGCATTTTCCTGATGATTAGTGATGTTGAGCATCTCTTCATGTATTTGCCATTCGTATGCTTTGGAGAAATGTCTATTCAGTTCCTCTGCCCATTTTTTAATTGGATTGTTTGGTGTGTGTTTTTTTTATGTAAAGTTGGGTGAGGTCCTTATATATTTTGGGTATTAACACCTTATCATATACATCATTGGCAAATATCTTTGTCCATTCAGTAGGTTGTCTTTTCATTTTGTTGATGATTTTCTTTGCTGTGCAGAAACTGTTTAGTTTGATGTAGTCCCATTTGTTTATTTTTTCTTTTGTTTCCCTTTCCCGAGGAGATATATCTAAAAATATATTATTAGGAGCCATGTCAAAGAGCTTACACCTATGTTTTCTTCTAGGAGTTTTTTGGTTTTGGGTCTGACATTTAAATTTTTAATCTGTTTTTAGGTTGTTCTTGTATATGATGTAAGACAATGATCCAGTTTCAATCTTTTGCATGTGTCTGTAATGTTCCATTTCTTGAATTTGGTGGTGATTATTCAGGCTTGTTGATTAGGTGAAATTTCATCAAGCTGTATAGTTATAATTTGGTGTACTTCCTGTATGTATGTGCACTAAACTTCAAACATTGACTTTACAGAAAGTTCTTCATTGTCTGCAAAGTACTTGGCAGCCCATGGGTACCTAATTGTCTGATAAACATTTGTTGGTTTTACTTGGTTTTTATACTCCTAGTACTTTGTGAAAATTTTCACATGAAATATTATAGTGCTTTCTGACATTAAACACACATATTTTTCCACAGCAACTACCCACCTCCCAGCCCCACCTTGTCAAGTTACAACCCTTTCTTAGCCATGAACCAAATTACAGAAGATATTGCTTATTTGGTCTGAGTACAAGTGTCCTTGCCATGATTTTCAGTAAACGCCTTCAAAGAATGTCACAACATGTAAATTTAGAGGGTCAGGCTTCAAGCTAAACTACTATGGGTCTTGTGAGACCAGTTATGAGTAATAGTTTGATGAAAGGTATTAAAAGCCTGGACTGACACATTAAAAGAGCTAAAAAAAAATCTTACAGCAACGAGGTTGTATCCCAAACCTATTAACTGGAGAAGCATGTGTGCCCAGTGACCTTGAGATTGACTAGACCTGCCTTTGAGAGTTGACAGGAATGGTTTGCAGATGAATGAAATAAGAAGCATGTGTAGTGGGGATACTGTTACATTTGATAGGAGGAATGAAAACAAGAGCTTTACATTTCATTTAAAACCTCAGTTCTTAAAAAAACACAAACCCCACCTTAAGAATTGAATTTGTCTTTCTGTTAGTGGAACTTAAAAATGTTAACGAGCTAGGTACTTTTTTCACTGTTCCTTTTTGTCTAGTGTCTCTTCTTTACTAGTTCCTTACTCGCTTGTTCATGTCCATTTCCCTTTCTCCCCTTTCCTTCTCTCTATCCTCTCCCACCACTTCCCACTCCTCTTGCCCATTCTGACTTAGCCCGAGGGGGTCCGTTTTCCTTCTGCCTAAGCAGCTCACAGGAATCCTTTTGGCAGGAAAAGTTTTAACTTCTTGTCTCCCTTTGAGAATCCATTTGAAAAACTAAGCAGGTGAGGAGGAGCTTTGGAGTTGAGGAGCCTTCAGTCCAACGGAGTGCCTGGCAGGGTCCTCATTCAGACTTTGCAGGACACGGTTGAATGGGAGGGGAAGCAGGTACGAGTGGTAATCGTACTTGAGACCATTGGTAAAGCTTGTGGTGGCTCATTCATGACAGCTACCCTGCACCACCATCCTTTTCTTTAATATTTTTATTTAAAAATGTTATTTCTATTTAGTCACAGTAATTCTTTCCCTCGGCTTTAAAAGGTATGAAAGACAATTTTAATTTCATATAGTAAATTCCATCTGGCAGAAATATTTCATTCTTCCATTGTGCTGTGGAGCAGTTTTATAGATATTTTAATCGAGATTGTCATATAAGAACCAGGATAAGGAAAATATTAATTTTGGGTCTTGATGCAAATTGTATTTTAAGAAGTGAAGCACTTCATTTTATTTACTTTTGTTTTCTTCCTTATTCATATGCCACACTGAAGATTACTGTTTCCCCCAGAGGCACATGCTGGGCATGAGCTTCCCTGGTTATCATAAAAACAGAGCCACCTTCGAGTATTAAAAAGCAATATTAGCAGGCAATAATTGTATCTTCTAGGGAGTAATGACTTAAGTAGTGTGGTACAGAAGAGTTATATCTATATTTTGGAGACGAAAAGCAAATTTTAAACTATGCCATTGCTTTCTTCCAAATAATGTTTAAACTTTAATATCCAATTTGTTCTTAAGTATAGTACAGGGCTGTTTTACTTAAAATTAAAAAAAAAAATTTATTGGTATGAGAGAGCGTGAGAGTGAGAGGGAGAGAAACATCAATTTGTTGTAGCACTTATCTATGCATTCATTAGTTGCTTCTTGATCGGGGATCAAACTGAAACCTTGGTATATTGGGATGATGCTTTAACCAACTGAGCTATCCAGCCAGGTCCTACTTTTTAAAATTAATGCTCCTTTTGGGGGCTTTCAAAGGTGAAAGATGACTTTGGCCGTCTCATTTGAAGTGTTAATTATCAAAGAAGTTTCTATATGAAACTTGTTCCTCTAGTTCAATGTTAGTTTAAAAACATGGAAAATTTGGTGGTGGTAGTAGAGGGGTCTTTCTTTATAAAATAATATTTGTTTTATCTTAATTTGACTCTGAGTTCTAGAGATAAATGTTTTACATTTTTACATTTGGTTTAATGAGCAGACTTCCCACAATATGATTTCAGAGTATTAAAAAACTTGTGACAATCAGAATTAGTTTATAATTTTCCTTTTTAATATCAAATGGTATCTTTCTTCCTATAGTTCACTTGTATTTCTTCTATTTCAGTTTTCCTTTTATCTCTTCTTTTAAATTTCTTTTAACCCTGAATACCAAGCTGCATTGAATAAACAGAATATTATGGCTATTTTTTCAGTAATTAATGAGTTCTAGCTAGTCTTAATTACTTATGACATCATTAACAATAAGGGATTTATCTTCATTAAATCCAGGATTCAATACTGATTTAAAGAACAGAAAGCACCTAGTCGTCTTTTTTGTACATTACTTGAGAACACATTTTTCTACTTTTTCTTCCTGCCCAGAGTGTCTACATTTAAAATTCTTTGTCAGTTTAAACCTTCCTTTTATGGTGGAATTACTGTAATGTGGTATTAAACCAAAAGTCTCAATAGAGACTTGGATGTAAGTTACAATTAAATTATTCCTTTTTCTGTCATCCTGGGAGTTTGAACTCATTTCACATTTATTGTCTCCCATTTTCCATCTATCTATCTATCTATCTATCTATCTATCTATCTATCTATCTATCTATCTACCTACCTACCTACTTACCAGTATAGCTGTTTATCTATCTCTGGCTTTTTGTGTAGCTGTGGTGCTGTTGGTCACAAATATGCTACAATAAACACACAAGGGTTAGGCACACAGAAAGAAGGGATGACTACCAGGAACTGTTTTCTAGAGAGGGTGATGGTTGAATTAAGTATGGAATGAAGAGTGGGTATTCTTTACATTAATCTCTAACTATTTTCTTGTGTTAGTCTTCCCATTATTCTCTAATTATCTTTATGCCTTTCTATTTTACTAGATTATGTCACATGAAAGAAGTTGGAATTTACAGCACTTAGGATGGTAAACTCAAAATAAGTACTTTTTAAATTAATAGTCGAATAGTATTTGTGAGCCAAATATGTGACTGAGCTCAGCTTATTCCAGTTGACAATGATATTCTGTGTTGTACCATGTATATCACGAGACATATCCTATATAATAAAAGCATAATATGCTAAGTGTCCAGTCATCCCGTCATCCATTCAACCAATCAAAGTATAATATGCTAATGATATGGCAAGGTTGCTCAATCGCTTGCTATGACATGCACTGACCACTGGGGGCAGACAGTCATCTGATTGACCAGTCACTATGACTTGCACTGACCACCAGAGGGCAGACGCTCTGATCAGTAGGTTAGCTTGCTGCTGGGGTCTGGCCAATCAGGACTGAGCTAGACAGGCCAGACAGGCCCTGGAGCCCTCCTGCAGTCCCTCCCTGGCTAGCCAACCTCCCGCATTCCGCCCTGGCCCCAATCGTGCACCAGTGGGGTCCCTCAGCCTGGCCTGCGCCCTCTCGCTATCTGGGACCCCTCGGGGTTGTCGGAGAGCTGGTTTTGGCCCAATCCCGTAGGCCAGGCCAAGGGACCCCACTGGTGCATGAATTGAATATATTCAATACAGATTTAAAGAACAGAAAGCACTGAATCAAATAATCCAGTCTGGCTTAATATAATGACATGCTCCCATAAGGAATCATTTATATGACTAAAAGTGATAAGACATAGATGCTTAATAAACTTTTTATTTTGGAATAAATTTAGATTTACAGAAAAGTTACAAAGGTAGTACAGAAAGTCTCTGTGTACCTCTCACCCAGTTTCGCCTGTTGTTCAAGTCTTATATTACCATGGTATGCTTGTAAAAACTATGAAGCTAATGTTGCCAAGTCACTGTTAACTAAACTCCAGACTTTATTCAGATTTTATAAATATTTTTTTCCACTAATTTATTTTTGGTGTTTCAGATCCAGTCTAGGACAACACATTGTCTTTAGAAGATACTTATTTTAAAAGTCTAATTTAAATTTACTACTAATTTAAATTTATTCTGGTTAATAAGTGTGTCTAACATTTATCCTTATTTAATTAAAAAACATTTAATTTTTTTATTTTTTTTCATGAAGGAAGATTGAATTCACTTTTAATTAACTGGACCATTTGTTAATTTAAAGAGTATTAGAGGGTCAGCAAAATAAAAATATCCCTCTCCCTGTTAAATTAAAAGTAGTCATTGGTCTTAACCTTTATTGGGAATTGTTAGTGTCTTTTATTCTGTAAGTTTAGTGTACTTCCCCTTTAAATCTGTTTCTTTTCATGTCCTATAAAATTGTATAATGTTCTCCATAATTATATTGCAGCTTTTGTCAGGTTGATATATAGTAATTTTGTGTTGTGGTGTAATTGGTGTCATTTTCCAAACTTTTATTTTAAGATAATTTTAGACTTAATGAAGATTTTCAAAAACAGGGAAAAAGAATTCCTATACATATTTTGCCTAGCTTCTGTTTATGTTAACATTTTAAATAAGCAGAGAACAATTATGGTGCAATAAAGAATTTAATCAGATTTCACCAGTTCATCACTAGTGTCCTTTTTTCTGTTCCAGGATTCATTCTAGGATCCCAAATACCACTTAGTTATCATGTTCCTTTAGTCTGTAATCGGTGACAGTTCTTCAGTATTTCCTTGTCTTTGATGACCTTGATATTTTTGAAGAGTACTGACTAGGTGTTTTGTAGAATGTCCCTCATTTGGGGGTTTGTTTGATTTTTTTCTTATGATTAGGTTGTGCCTATATATTATTGGGATGGATAGCACACACTTGACGAGCCCTTCTCTGCACCATGCCAGGGAGTCCATGTGTCCGTATGTATCACTGGTGTGTTAACCTTGTTCACTTGGTTAAGGTGCCGTCTGCTGGGATTTTCCATGATAAAGTTACTATTTGTCTCTTCATGACTAAATATTTTGGGAGCAATACATAGAGACTGCATGATATTTTGTTTCTGCTTAAACTTTTGCCCACTAATTTTAGCATCTATCCATGGGTTTTGTCTGCAGCAGTTACCCCTGTGATGTTCTAATGGTGATTTTCCATTTCCTTTATTTCTTCTCATTCCCTCATTGGTGTTCTTCTATACGGAAAAGTTGTCTCTTCTGTTTGTTTATTCATTTAGTTATTTATTTATACTAATATGCTGCATGGGTATTTATTCTTTGGGTTATGCTAATGCTATGTATTTGTTAGTGAAGTTGTTCCAACTTTTGGTCAGTGGGAATTCTTGCAGGTTGCCTCCTGTGTCTTTTGACATATTTTTAAAACATTTTTTCTTTTTTATTTCTTTACTAGAGGCCTGGTGCACGAAAGTTCGTGCACTTGGGGAGGGGGGTGTCCCTCAGCCCGACCTGTGCCCTCTCGCAGACCAAGAGCCCTCAGGGGATGTCTGACAGTCTGGCCTCCCTCTGCGGGAGGTGACCCGAAGGCTGATGGGGGACAACGCCCGCAGGTGAGCAGCCGGCCCTGCCCCCCATGGCCCTGCCGCCACCCCAATCGCCGTCCCCTCCCTCTGCCCACTTGCCGGCCCCGCCCCCCACCTACCAGGCCATTTGCATATTAGGCTTTTATTATATAGGATTTTCTCACCCCATGATATTATCCAAGGGCATCTTATATTTTCATTGCCCCAACCATGGTTCAACCAATTTCCCAAAGAGCTCTATTTTCTTTTATTGGAAAATAGTATTCAGAAACCAAAATCCGGGTGCTTTTTGTAATCATTGTTATTAGGGTGCCACTGCTTTAGTTCTTCTCAATGGATAGAGCTATGAAATATGTGTAAGATTCTTTTGGGTGTTAGTTTTATAGCCTTCTACAGTAGTTAGTGACTACTGGCCAATATATAACATATTTCTAATTCTAATATAAATTTCCCCCCATTCTGGGTCATTAGGGGAATTTGTCAAAAATTCTACTAACATTATAATATTCAATAAGCATTATATAACACTGGGCTATAAATTTTTTAAAGTCTAAAAAAAATCTATATTAGCACATGGACAATAAATAAATTTTTATTAACCAATTGAACTAGACTAGTTTAAAAAATTATAAATACCATGTAAGTGTAATTATTTCTTATAGCTAATTTTCTTTATTTTCTTTAGCTATAATTATTTCTTATAGCTAAAGTGGAACATATATCCCTAATCTGGATAGTAAAGTAATTTCTAGTATATGACCGAAAATTTAGTAGGTACTTAAAATATGTGAATTGAGTTTATTAGAATACATTTTTAATTATTTCATACTATTGTAAAAATAATAAAATCGTCTTGGCAAAGTTTTTTTTTTTTTTTAACCTCTTTGCCTTCTTACTGAACCTGCTAAAAAATATTTGGAAACAGAATTCAGGTGAAATCTGTTACCAATTCAGGATTCCCACATAATCTTTCTACATTAATGCAACTACTTGGTACCCTGTTAGGAGAAATACAGATTGTCTTTTGGTTCAAATGTATCTGGAAATGATTCTACATACTCTTTAGGCAATAGAGCATTATAATAGGGTTTGACAAAAAAGAAATAGATGTTTCTGCTTAGCCTAGCAGATAAGCTTTTATAGTAGTATATTTATGGCATGACAATTATTTAATAAAATAACATTCCTGAGACACAGAAAGTGAGCAATAACTGGGGGAACCTGACAGGTAATGAAAGTTTTGGAGGTGAGCCAGGGAATGAGCCCAGTTAGACTGTTGAAGCTCTCTGATTAACTGTACTTTAAAGTATTTGGGTGTGCATACAGAGTGCGTTCTATATTTTTATATGTACTTTTGTAAGGCTACCTATCAGATTGGACTAAGCATGATTTTGAAAAAAGTTGTAATGTTGACTAGACTCACTGTGGTGAATATTTCGTAATATTTACAGATATTGAATCATTTTGTTGTACATCTGAAACTAATAAAACGTTATATTAGTCAGTTATCTCTCAGTTTAAAAAAAGTTGCAATGTCTTTTGTACTGGCTGTGATCAGAAGAGCTGTGTCGTGTCAACATTGGTTCCCAAGCCTTGGAGATGGGTCACACATGGAGAGGGAGCCTGTGGGAATAAGGGGAAGAGCTCCGAGGCAGGCCCCACGTTCACCGCTGTAAAGACCTGGAGCTGGGTCTAGGGATATGGCTAACATCTTAGGGATGGATCTCTTAATGTCTTTGCTTCCATTTTGTATTTCCCTGTCCCTGTGTATTGTTATGATCCCATGGTCCCATGATGTAACATATCTAGTGACAATTTGTTTGTGCATCATTTTCCGGTGTGGAAGTGTCGCAAAATAATGTTGTTTTGGAGCAGAGTGCACCCCAGTTTATTCTCCTTTATGTCAGGAGGTCTGTGCATGAACTTTGGGGGAGGCCACACGCCATGTGGAGTAGTATGGGAATTTTTATGTGTGAGAACATGTTCTGCACTTGTATTTTTGGGTGGGTGGTCGGGAGGTTTCATCAGGGTTTTAGAAACGGTTCAGAATCACTGCAGTCTCTGCTCATGGAGACACAGCTATACGCGGGGCCACCTGTGAATGGCACTGTGATTCACAGCAACAGGTACAGCAACTTGTTTCGTAGAAAGTTCTTACCACAGCCCTTCTAAAGTCTCCCCTCTACTTTCCTTGGTGGGAATGGGAGGTGGGAGGACTCAAATCTTTTCCACTACTGTCCTCCTGCGACTTTTGTTTTCCCTCTAGTGCCCTCTATAGAGGGGAGCCCCTCTCTGTAGCCCCTGATGTATTGTGTGCCACTTAGGATGTAAGGATTCACTAGTATATAGTCCGTGAGTCAGACTGTGCCACGCTGCTATAACAGAGACCTAAGTATCCAAAGACTTACATAGCAAAGATGCTTTTCCTCATTTATGTAAGTCCTGATGGGCATGCTCCAGGTTGCAGGATTTGTGGTCATGCAGAGACCCAGGTTCCTTCCAAGTCTTTTTGCCCCATCCCCTGACATATTGTTGTCATTTGCATGATTGAAGTTCTTTGGCCACTAGGTCCAGGGTTAAGGGGACAAGGCAGAAAGGAGATGCCTATCTGATGTCTGAAGTTTAACATGTCTAAAATCTTACCACCCCACACATTCTATCGGCAGGAATTATTCATATGACCATGCTATTGCAAAGGAAGCTGGGAAATATTGTGCAGTATGGAAGAGGGGAGGAACAGATTTGCTGGAGAGCGAGGAATCTGCTGCATTCTGCAGGCTGTTCTCCAGCTAGTTTGTAAAATTGTTGAAGTCAGGGCCCCACTTGCTGTTCTTAATATGATGCCTTTTGTCTAGTAGATGTTAGAGCACTTGTGTTTGCTGAGTTGCCGTATACAGTGGAGTAAGTATGTACAATGAAGTCATTTCACAACTGGTTATGCAAAAGGGCAAGCACCATAAACAGCAGGGGTTCTAGCTAAAAGGCCGGCTCTGCAAACTACGTGGTGAGTATGGGGAGAGATTTGGTCCTATGTGTATTGTGCTTTGTTCCTGGCAGTGCGGTTAGAAGCAGTTTTGGTGACGGTGACAGCTATTTTAGTTACTGACTTTCAGGAACAAAGTTTCTTGAAAACCAATTCAGTTCAGCTTCGTTAAATAAAACAACAAATGAAGTTTACTAGTGAGGTTACATGTTATGCTAATTGTTACTGCCAAATTTTGCAGGTGTGCAGGATAAAAACAGGTCTCCACATAGCTGCCATTTTTGCATAAATATTTTGAGACAGTGGTCCTGAAACTTTAGTGGGCACCAGACTCAGCACAAGCAGGAAAGCTTGTTAGAAAAAACGAGCTGGACTCCTCCCCCAAAGTTTCGAATTCCTTTATTTTGTGGTGAGGCCTGAGAATTTGCATTTCTAACAAGTTCCCAGGTGGCGTTGATGCTGCTAGTCTTGAGGTCACAGTTTGATAACCGCTGGTGTAAGGTAAAAAGAGCACACTGACTTTTCAAAAAGGACAAGTAGATCTGACAGTACCAGTTCAGCCTGGTATGCTTGTGCCATATTCAAACTTCTAAGAAAAATCTATTACGGAATGAAAACTTGTATGTTAATGGCATTTCAGATCAGTTGCCAGGTACGGAAACATCTATTGTTCCAATGTCTCTGAAACTACACCACGGCAGCCTTTCTTGGAGGCAGATCAAGAATATTTTGCTAATATTTACTGAATGAGTACTTTTGAAAGCTTGCCTTGAAGTGCTAGGGTAAGGAAGGGTAGGGAAAGGTGTGTTTCTCACCATCAGTCAGATTTGTATGTTTTTTCCCTCCAGCAAGGTCAGCTAAGCCTCCTGAGCCAGGGAAGGCAGATAAGTTTCTCCTGCTTTCCAGCTCTAAGGTGGGTAGTGGAACTCTGGGGTGCCCTCAGCTCCATAGAGACCAGTGTGGTAATTGATTATTAATGTCTGCCGAGGCTACTGTTGCCATCCCCTGCCCTCAACTGAGCACTTAGGTACCTCTCTCCTAACTTTCCCCCCTCCTTCCCCTTCAGTAGATAGGGTATGTGTACGAGTGTGTATGTGTGTATGTGTGTGTAAGCACCTGTGTTAGCTACATGTCTCTAAGTGATGCATTTAGTGAGGTTTCATAGCTGAACCCCTTTTTGACTTTTACTTCTGGTAATAATTTGGGACAAAGAATTAATTGTGACATAGTGTATTGTAAAGCATCCAACATTGAACTCACTATATTATACTGTGACTTTCTTGGTAGATTTATTTTTTTCCTAGTTGAAAAAAAAATATGGCATTGTCACCCTATTTTTTTATATTACATTATACATTTGCATATATTCTTTCTAATACTGGGTATGATCTGTTTAATTACTTATTTTTTCTTGAGGTTTTTTAAATTATAAAAATAATGCATTTAATTTTTACAAATCAGTCATCCCAGAAATTAATAAACATCCCTCCATACAGGCATGTGTGCAAATAAAAACACACACAACCCCTCTAGTATCAATTTTTTGTAGTGACCATTGTTAACATTATTGACATCTTTCTCATATGGTCGATAAAGTACACACATTAAATTTTTAAAAAATAAATATGTACATACACACACACACACACACACACACACACACACACACTAGTGGCCCAGTGCACGAAATTTGTGCACATTAAAAGGGAATTAACTAGAGGAGATATTTTAATATTGCTATTTGCCCTTTCTCTACAATAGAAGTGTCAGAGATGAATGAAATTAGTAAAATGTATATGAAAATCTTCCCCCTGTAGGAGTCTGGGGCGCGCCACGGGACCCAGAGTCAAGTCCCCGCCCACCCACGCGCACCTTGAAATTGCGTGAGACCCAGACCTGGCTGGCTTCACCACTGTCAAGCCCCACTGGGTGTGTGTGGGGAGGGGAAGCTCAGGTTCCCCGACCCAGCGCTGGGCAGGGGGCACAGCCTCAGGTCCCCCGTCAAGTCCCGCTGGGTGGGGTGTACAGTCTCAGGGCCCCCATCAAGCCCCACTGGGTGGGGAGCACGCCTTGAGGTCCCCTGTTGAGCCCCGCCAGGTGGGGGGCGCAGCCTCAGGTCTCCCAGACCAGCTCTGGGGTGGGGGGGCACAGCCTGAGGTCCACCAGGCCGGGGCGGGGGGTGCACCTTGAGGCCCCTGTCAAGCCCCGCTGGGCGGGGGGGGGGGGCATGCCTTGAGGCCCCTGTCAAGCCCTGCTGGGCGGGTGGGGGGCACAGCCTCAGGTTCCCTGCCCTGGCCTGGCACCACGCAGCCACAGGTCTCTGCTGATCGCTCGTTATGGGAACCCAGCCTCCGCTGTGCGCGCCATCATCTTGTGATGGTGTGACAGTCAATTTGCATATTACCTCCTTATTATATAGGATATATATATAGGATATATATATATATATATATATATATATATGTATACACACACACACACACACACATATACATGTATATATATACACTAGTGGCCCGGTACATGGATTCATGCACATTGAAAGGAAATTAATTAGAAGAAATATTTTAATATTGCTATTCACCCTTTCTCTATAATAGAAGTGTCAGAGATGAAAGAAATTAGTAAAATGTATATGAAAATAGTATATAAATTGATTAATAATTAAACAATAACATGATATAACAACAAAGACATGATATAAAAACAATGAAAACATGATATAAAAACAACATTGATAAAACAATGATTGATAAATTGATTAAACTTATTCTATATCTCCCTGTATACCACATTAAGAGTAAAAACACTTTTGGAGTGCTTGACTAATTTCCTTTGTGATGAAGTATTTACAACTTTAACTTTAATGTCACATGCTCTTCGAACTCGAGAGAAAGCAACATATAACGGACCATGTCTGAAAACAGGTTCAGGTAGGAATATTCCTACTCTGTCTAGAGTTTGTCCTTGTGATTTATTAATAGTCATCACAAATGCTGGCATCAGGGGAAACTGTCTTCGAATTAATTTAAATGGGAGGCCAGCGTCAGATGGGGACAAATCAATTCTTGGGATCAGAACATCTTCTCCTTTCGCAGATCTTGTTAATACTTCAGCTTCAATTATGTTAGGTCGCAATCTTGTGATAATAAATCTAGTACCATTACAAAGACTCCATTTACTACTAAGATTTCTCAGGAGCAATGATTGCACCTACTTTCAATTTTAATTTATGTTACGGCATTCTCAAAGGAGTAATACTATTAAGAAAGTCGATGGGAACTTTATATGTATCACGCATGTGCAAGTCAAAGTTTATTTTTAAATTGCCAGTGCATATCGTATGTATTGGCTGGCCGGACATATGTATGGTTGGTCACTTAGCCTTTTATATACACTGAGTGGCCAGATTATTATGTGTTCAGAGATCATAATAATCTGGCCACTCAGTATATATACTAGAGGCCCAAATGCATGGAATTCGTGCAAGGGGCTTGGCCCTCGCAGCTGTGGCAGCTGCCTTGGCCCTCACGGCCCCGGCTCCCTCCAGAAGGTTGTTTGGTTGTCTGGTCTAATTAGCATATTATGCTTTTATTATTATAGATATACAGAGGTGTGTTTTTTTTTAAACCCTCACTCAAGGATATATTTTTAACCCTTTGCACTCGCTTGCTTTTTTCTTGATTCCTTTATTCTATTCGGGATTTAATTTTTTAAATACCCCAGATTTTACAAAGCGCGGCAGTAGAATAAAAAACTGGAGTTTCTTTTCATACAAACTTATTTATTTGGATTTTTTAATATTTCAAATTATTGATACATTCAAAGAGTATAAAAAGAGCTGCTACCGATGCTAATCGTGTCGAGTCACACTCGACATCCGAGTGCAAAAGGTTAAAAAAATATCTTATTGATTTTTTACAGAGAGGAAGGGAGAGGGATAGAGAGTTAGAAACATTGATGAGAGAGAAACATTGATCAGCTGCCTCCTGCACACCTCCTACTGGGGATGTGCCTGCAACCTTGGTACATGCCCTTGACCAGAATTGAACCTGGGACCTTTCAGTCCGCAGGTCTACGTTCTATCCACTGAGCCAAACCAGTTAGGGCCCAAGGATATTTTTTTCATTGACATTTTTAGAGAGAGTAGAGGGGAGGAAGGACGGGGGGAAGGGAGGGAGAGAAACATTGATATGAGAGAGAAACATCAATTGGTTGCCTCCGGACTGTGGCTGGGGATCAAGCCTACAGAGGTATGTGCCATTGACCAGGAATTGAACCTGAGACCCTTCGATCCATGGCTGACACACTAACCACTGAGAAAACTGGCCAGAGCTGTAGATACATTTTTACTAGGTAATACCATTCATATGATAATACAATTCATATGATTTTAAGTCTTGAATTTTTCAGTTAAACATATCTTGGACATATTTTGAAATAATAAAATGCAGAGATATAGAATTTATTATTTTCAATGGCTAAATAATATTCTATAGAGAAGATCAACAGTGATTTATTTAGCCTTTATGCAATTGATGGCAACCACATTTCCAGTTTATGTTCTAAACAGTATGGGAAAATATCCCTGCGTATCTTTAAATACTGGTGTTTTTAGTTCAGTTGGATAAATACTAACAGTAGGATTCTTTGATAGAAGGATGTATGACCTAAAGTATAAATAACATTTTACCATATGTCTTTCCAGAAGATTGTGTAGACTTGTATACCTCTCCCTGTGTACCCCCAAAAAGCAGCCTATGAAAATGCCTAATTCCTCACAGTGCTACCAACTTTGAATATTAACTATCACCAATTTTGGCAAAATTAATCTTTTATTTTTTCATTTCTCTGCCTTCAGGTGAGGTTGAGCACCTTTTCCTAGGTTTTTTATTGATTTGCATTTCTTTTATTCTTCGCTCATTTATTTTCTTGGGTTCTTTCGCTTATCAAATTGTTAAAGTTCTTTGGAGATATTAATTCTTTGGCAATGTGTTGCAAATATTTTCTTCTAGTTTATTATTGGAGAGTGGTGCCTTTTTCTTTTGCCATGCAGAAATATTCAATGTTCATGTAATACAATCTGTCAGTCCTTTCCTGGATGGTTTTATATAGGATTTTAGGGTATATAAAACATTTTCACATTTGATCCTGAGGTAAATAGGAAACAGTGTTCTCATCTTTAGTTAAGGACCTTGATCTTTGAAGAAGCCAACTGGCTTGCCAAAGTTTGTAAGTGGTGCACACCAGACTCAAATAAGTTTTTTTTTAAAGTTCTGTACTCTAGCCATTGCGCTGTCCTCTAATAGATATTCTTTTTACAATAAAAGTGACTTAAGTCACTTAGCAGAATATAAAAACAAATACCTGGTATTAGTGAAATGAAATAGTAAGCTGGTTTCAAAGATGAATGTGATAAAAGATATGAGTTACTTTGTTAGTGAAGAGTGTAGAAGTGATTGGCACTGTGGTATAATCACAGTCTTGCAGTGGTGAGCTGTTTTTACCATGGCATCACACAGTATTGTAATTATTTATGCTTAGAAACAACCCCAAACCTCCAGTGTAAATATTAATGAATGTCTTAGGAGAAAAATCAAGGTAGAAGAGAAACAACTCTCTAACAGGGTGTTTTTTAATTTTTATTAATTTGAGAGAGAAACAGAGAGGAAGGCAGGGGGTAGGGGGGAGACAGACATCAATTTGCTGTTCCAGTTATTTATGCATTTGTTGGTTGATTCTTATATGTGCCCTGATTGGGGATCAAACCCACAACCGTGGCATATCAGGAGGACACTCCAACCAACTGAGTTACGCTGCCATGACAGTAACAGGGTGTTTTAATGACTCAGACCAGGCACTACCGGAGTGGGATCACTACTTTCATCTGGAGATAGAGAAGAATTTCAAACAATACACTAAACACTTCTTCCCATTATATTTATCTTAAGCTCAAAACAGAGTGAGAAATTCCTTTCAGCACAAATGTTACTAAGTATGCTTCTCAGAGAGAACACACTCGGAAAACAGCTCGGAAGGCTTCCGTGGTTGTGCTACCAGGTGCTCCAGGGGTTCAGTCCGACTCTGAATGGAGGGAGTCGGAAGAGCCAAGCGCACCTGCTGTCCACTTAGGTCTTCATCAAATGTAAGCTGCTGTGGCCATTGTGCACACTTGTGTAACTGAACAATCCACGGGGCCACGCTGCTGGTCACTATCTGAGCCAATTAAACAGAGACAGAGTTGAATCACAGATGAGCGTTTATTCCAAGACTTCAGGCAGTATGGGAGAGCAGCAGGTCATCCACAGAAATCGGCTTTGCAACCGCCCGTAAGCCAGCTGCTTATATAGGGTAGGACAAAGATTACATGGGGAGGTAGGGATTATAGGCATGGGGTAGTAGGCTATGTAGGCTGGGGTGGGACTCCACTGCTTGGGCAACAAGGTGGTTAATCTTTCCATGATCATAGGCAGGCCTTGAGTGAGAATGGACTGCATTCCAAGGTTGACTCCCAGGTCCAAGGGGCATGCAACTTCCAGCCAAGTTAGAGCGTCCTTTATTTAACCAGAACAAGGCAATCATGGTTAACAGAGCATGATTAATATTTCCCATACCCATAGTTAGTCTCCAGTATTCTATTTTTGCCCCTAACACTTGGGAAAATGTGGAGCCTAGGACGGCAGATATTTTCTCTTGCAGGAAAAGACCAGAGCCCTAGTTCTTCTAATTTCCATTGGTTAATTTTGGCCTGTAATTCCTTGTCATGTATTCACCACCCCCTCTCAACACAAAATCAACTGACTTTTATTATTTTTAAAATATATTTTTTATTGATTTCAGAGAGGAAGGGAGAGAGAGATAGAAACATCAATGGTGAGAGAGAATCGTTGATCAGCTGCCTCCTGCACACCCCCAACGGGGGACCAAGCCCACAACCCAGGCATGTGCCCTGACAGGGAATGGAACCGTGACCTCTTGATTCATAGGTTGATGCTCAACCACTGAGCCAATCTGGCCAGGCTCAGCTGACTTTTAAAACAAAGCTATTTAAAATGAAGTCATACCATGTTCTTCTGGTTACTAGTTCCTTGAGACTATAGAGATGACAGCTGTATAAATTAATGATGCCATAAAATGGTTTGAGTACAGTAAAATTGAGATCCCTAGTCCTACCTATTCTTTTTAGCTGGGCCTATTGGGTCTTTAAACTTATTTCATGTTTATTTTAGTGAATATGCCAATATGGTTTGCCCTCTGGGTTTAAAACATTTTAAAAATGTATTACTTTTTGTTTTGTTTATTTCTTTTTAACTCAAGAGGCTAGTCTCTATAAACTTGAATTGTATGGAGTCTGACTTTGTAAAGCAGTAGTTTGTGCTTATCTGTCTAATCCTTTCTTCTAACCTGAATCTTTAACCATCTTTTGTCTTTGTCATTCTTTACCTCCAAGATTTACTTTCAGTTCCTCACTAAAGCTATGACTGGGGTTTTGTTGACTAGAATTTCTTCCCTTTAGGTCTCTAGATCTTGGGCGGATAGTGTGGGCTCTGGGGTAGTGTCCTCCCCCCATCTCTTTTTCCCATCTGTAAACACTTTCATTCTGCCTTTAGTGGCTGCCTCCTGAGGATACATGATGCAGAGTGTTTGTGAAAGGAAACTGATAAGACTGAAAACATTGTCCTTTATAAAAGAGGAAGGGTGGAATGTGGGGGAAAGGTAAGGGAATAGATGCCTTGTCATCATTACTTGAACATTTCAAGCATTGTGTGGGTTTTTCATTTACCTGTGATTTTGTGAGACCAATAGGAGTGGTATTTTATGACAGGGGAGTTGCAAATATTTTACATTTAGGGCCATTTCAGAAGACATGGTACTGCAATTCTGATCAATAGTAGGCCCTGAACTGTTTTACTGTGATACATCGAAATAGAACCTCTCTCTCTGTATCAAGCAGCAGGGAATGTAAATTTGGATATCTTAATGTTACCAATTAATATTCAGTATGCTTGCTTCTCCCTCTATGTAGGCTTCTTTCGTTTATTCTTCATTTATGTGTTCTATTGTAATGCTTAGCCTAGCTGTTAGGCACACTTCATTTGGATTGATGATATATTCATTTCATAAAATGTACTTTTCCTTTTGATTTGATTTTATTACTAGAGGCCCGATGCATGAATTCGTGCACTGGTGGAGTCTCTCGGCATGGCCTGCACCCTCTCGCAATCCGGGGCCCATCGGGGAATGTCAGAGGCCCAGTGCACGGATTTGGCCTGATCCCCGCAGACCAGGCCGAGGGACCCCATGCACTGGGCCTCTAGTATGCATATAAGATCTTTGGTTAATCTCTTCCTGCCCTCCCCTCTCCCCACTTCCTTCTGAGATTCATCAGTTTGTTTCATGTTTCCATGCCTGCACATTGAGCATCTACCCCCTGGTGGTCAGTGCATGTCAGGGCTACCGTTCAAACGGTCACTTAGGCTTTTATATATATAGACTAGAGGCCTGGTGCACGAAATTTGTGCACTGGGGGGCACGAGTCCCTCAGCCTGTCCTGTGCCCTCTTGCAGTCCGGGATCCCTTTCGCAGGGGACCCCTGGCTCCTTACCACCCGCCTGCTTGCTGCTCCTTACCACTCAGCTTGCTGCTCCTTAGTGCTACCGCAGAGGCAGGAGAGACTCCTGCCACCGCCACTGCACTCACCAGCCATGAATGAACCCAGCTTCTGGCAGAGCAGCGCTGCCCCTGTGGGAGCGCACTGACCACCAGGGGGCAGCTCCTGCATTGAGCATCTGCCCCCTGGTGGTCATTGTGCATCATAGTGACCGGTTGTTCTGCCATTCGGTCGATTTGCACATTAGGATTTTATTATATAGGATGATGATAGCATTTAATGTGTTGAGCCTGTTGACTCATCTATTGTCTTGGCTTGTGTCCAATTTCCCGCCCAACCCCCCCCCCCCCTTCATTTTGGGAGTATACTGTGTGGTATTATGTGATTGGGTTAATTTTCTTTTAATATTGCTGCTCTGAACTTTGAAAGAGACAATGAACTTGCTATAGTTAGTAAGCACAATCTTACATGCATGGGCAGGAGGAAATTGGGTAATCTTGAGAAATCATCTGCTAGCTTTGAACATGAGATTAATTTTGGTTTTGATTACTGTGTTATACAGAAGTTTGAGAGGGAAGTAGGAAACTCATGAGAGTCTGGTACTTAAGGCAAGCTTTAGAAAGGTTATATGAAGTTTAATCTTACTGTATACATCTTTTTAAAGTGATACCAGTGTTATTTTTTAAAAATATGATAGAACTTTTGAGCATAGGCCATGGTCACTTAGAGTAGGCAATTTTGGTTTATGAAACATTCCCTCAGCTTTTCATCAGTTGCTCATGCTCTTTTGGTACCTTGTAAAGTAGATTGCCAAAGATGTTCAATTAACAGATTTCTGTGAACTTGTAGATTGCATATAAGCATTATAACTTAGAGTTAGATATGGATGGAAAACTTGACCTGGATTCAGCTTGCCTCCCCCCCCCCCCTTTTTAAAGATCAATTAGCTGCTAAAGTGATGTTTTCAGGAACAGGGTTCTTTGCCAAAAGTAGATGTTGTCTTTAAAATGTACAACTCACATTAGCATTAAGCTAGGGCCTACCTATTGAAGATTTTAGGGGTTCCTTGCACGCTTGCTACTACCAACTGAATAGTAAGTGTTGATTTGGAACAAAGAGAATTAAGTTCATGTGTTTGAGAAGGACTCATTTTTAAGTGATATTCCTCCCCTCTCTTAAATAGCAAGTGATTAACTACTACTTTAATTTTCAATTAATCAAATTAGGTTTCTTCTGGTAGATTTTGATTACATGCAGTTCTAACAGCTTCCAGATACAATTCTCTTTCCCATATGCTTACCATATGCTGAGTAAAACCAATGTAGAATAAATTAGTTTGAAAGTAAGAACACTTAGTTCTTTTGTAGAGTTCATCTTGAATGACAGAAGACAGCTCAGGATCATTTTAGCTCTGAGGAACCTTTTGAAAAGTGATATGGAAAAATAACCCATTTATGTGTGCCAAGGTCTGTTTTCATAAATGTAAATTTGAAAGTTCATTAAAATTTTGGCATGTGATTTGGAATGCATAATAACTGGAAGCGATTCAAAGCCAGAAATCTGTATCCTTAAACCAACAACATGTTTCACTGAAGACTGGCTTTGTATGGTTGTTTAATATTTAAAAGGTAAAAAAAAACCCCAGTATTTACTCAATGGCTCTGGCTCTGGAAAGTACGTCCAGGATGGAGAGGCTGCAGAGGCGAGGGAGAGCCGGCAGTCCAGCCGGTGGCCCCAGGATGCTCATCAGCCTCTTTTCCTGGACGAGCAGGGCAGGTGACTTTGGGACACAACCACTGCCCCTTATTTTTCAGAGATGACAAGAGAGAAATGCTTGTTTTTCTTGTTGTGTTTAGGAATGTGAAGAGGGACAAGAAGGACATTCAGGCCACATAAAAAGAGCTGAAAAGTGGTCAAGGTGGGGTTAGACATAGGCGGTATCTAATGCTAAGAGCTAATATGAACAATTAATGCTTGGAGATACTCTAAAGTTACATGCCAGGCCTACTGCTGACCCGAAATGTAAGCCTCCCAAGGTGAGAATATAGAGGCAAAGGGGAAGGGCAAAAAACAAACAAACAAACAAACAAACACACCCCACCTATAGTTGGTACAAACAAGCTCTTTTCTTGTTCGTAATAATAGAAATGCATGCTTCCATGCCCGTTCACACATCTGCAGGTGAGGCACAGAAGCAGTTCTGAGAAGAGCAGGTAAAGAGAGGTAAGAACCAGAAATTACCATGACAGGAAAGCTTTTATTTCATAGCTTACAGGCTAACCTCCTCAAATCCGTACCCTCTGCCAGTTGTTATTTTTGCTGTTATATGTGTGTACTTTGTACAGATTCTCTTATTCCTCTTTATGACTTTGTTTATAAAGTTTCTTGTTCCCCGGCATCTCAGGTCCCCTGGTTTCTACCTCCCAGTTCTGTCAAGGGAGAGACAAAAGGTTTATAAGGCGAATAAGATGATCACCAGGATGAAAAGTGACACCCCTTGAGTTTGTGATTATGTACTTAGCTCATATTCTGTCACCTAGTATGCCACTTATGGATGTTGTCCAATAATTAACCAAGCTTCCTGCAGAAAGTAAGTTTAAAATCATTGTCATCTTGGTTTACTTCCTCACTTAGCCTTTGATCTAGTTGACTTTGACACATGCTTCTCACCAGCTTCTGTGGATTCTCATTCTGACAGAATGCTTTGATTTTCCCCTTCTCCTCCCTCCCCGCTCTGCCCTCCACCCTGGTTCAAGGTATCAGTCACCAAATACGATGCTCTGTGTCCGTCTTGTTCACTCAATTCCTGGGACCTCCTTTTCTTTCACCTGAACTTAGTTTTTCCTGCTTCCAGACTCCCTTCCCTCAAATCATTTTCCACATTGTAGCCAATTACCATTCTGAAAACCTGGGTCTCCTCAAGATTTTCTCCCATTTAAAACCGATGGCTGTCTATTGCCTATAGAATTCAATGCCTTACAGTCCAGTGTAAGGCGCAGCTCAGACTGGCGCTTGCTTACCTTTATAGCCTCGTGGTTGATCACAAACAGCCAAGTACCTGGGACCATACTTCAAGTTCATTTGTAGTTCCTTATTAAGCCATGCGTTCTCTCTACACTGGAACTTTTGTGTGTGAGTGAGTGTGTGTGTGTGTGTGTGTGGGTGTGGGTGTGTGTTTTGCTTACACTTTCTCTTTGCTTATGCGTGCCCTTCATTTTCTTCTTAGAAAATACTTACCTACTTTTCCTGAAAAGTAATCTTTTTTTGTGTGTGTGTATGGTTTTAGCTGAGTCTTCAAAGCCTTAAAGATGGCTTTCCTGTGGTGAAGTGTGTTGTGGTTGGTGGTCCATTCGTCTTTATGGTTAGATGCTTAGCTGTGCGCGGGGGAAGGAGGCTGTGCCTTACTCATCTTTGTGACCCAGCATACAGCAGAAGGCCTGGCCCGCAGTCAGTGTACCATAAATATTTATTGTAGGGAATTTAGTTTATTTTCCATTACATTTTATAGAGAATGAGGGAATCTTAAAGTAAATGAGGTGCCTAAAAATGGTGTATTTGAATGATGATTTGGGATTTGTCATGATTTATGGAAGTAGAAAGGGAAATATTGTAATTCCTTGGCACTCAAACTAGTCAGTAGATACCAGGAACCATTATTGAGAAATTATCCAAAAGACATTCATATTTGGATGTGTGTGTGTGTGTGTGTGTGTGTGTGAGGGGGGGGGATGCGCACGCACACGCACACGTGCACGATACAATGAGAAATTAACTTCAAACCAATGAAGGAGTGATTCGAATTTGTGAATTGGAAACAGTCAGTAGTTATAGGCAGGGCTAGAGTGGAACCCAGGCTTTTGGACCTTGGTCCCAGGGGAGGAGGTTGGAGTGGTAGGAGCTATCAATGTTGCACCGGAGAGTGCAGTGGTTGCCCTCAATTTCTTTTGTCTGACCCAGGGCAGTTTTTCTGCATCTACTTTTTATAATACAGGACACATTTTCAAGATAGAAAATGGTGTTGGCAGAAACACGAATGGGGAAAAAATTGAGTCCTAGCAATTTGAATATATCGCTTGTTCGTAGCTTTTCATTTGAATGGGACAGTCCACTATTCTTACAGCCCCAGGACAATGTAGGATATGTTCTGGGGCAAATTGTATTTTTCTAAGATATCCGTGACATTATCTCACATTCCACATTTTTTTTTTACAATTTTATTTTGAACCTCCTATCAAGAGGTGGGGTTGATGTTCCCTCCCCTTGAAGCTGGTGGGCTTTTGTGACTTTCAGCCGATGGAGTCCTGTGTAGATGGTGCTCTGTGATTTCTGAAGCTGCATCATAAAAGGCGATGCAGCTTCCTCTTTGCTTCTTGGGATGCAGTGCTGGTTTGTGAAGCCTGCAGCCCCCATGTGAGCAGCCCAGCTGCCTGAGGCCATCGTGTTGTGAGGCGAGACCACATGGAACAGCTCTGAGAGGACTGAGAGAGATGCCCAGCCAACCCTCTGCCGTCCAGGACGCCTGCTGCTCCCACCCCAGCTACCATCTGACTGCAGCCAAATGAGAAACCCTGGGCCAGGACTGCCCAGCCAGGCCTTCCTGAATTCCCGACGCAGAAACCGTGATAGTAAAATGGCTGTTGTTTTAAACCAAGTTTAGTGTGGTTTATTATGTAGCAGTTGATAATTAGCACATGTTTCTTTGGAGAAGCATTTTCTATTTGCTTCTAGGTGGTATTGAAGGAAGGTAGGGCTGGAATTAGAAGCACCTCCTGGTGCAGATTTAGAGTTGTCACTGTGCTAACCTTGTTCCTTTAAACTTTTATATACCCTAATGGGGGGAGGGGTCGGTTTTAAAAGAGACGATCACGTGATAATTTTGTTTCCTCTTCATATACCTTTAACCAATAGTTGGTAAAGAGAGACTAGCCAAGGGTAGATCTTAAACTAAGTTTATTATATTGCGAGGAACCCTTCTGTTTTTGGGAAGTAAGACCATGTATAAGAAATTCTGCAAATGAGCTTGTGGATGTCTCTGTGGCAGGGGTGGGGAACCTTTTTTTTTTTCCCAGCCAAGGGCCAGTTGGATATTTGTAACATCATTTGCCATACACAATTATCAACCTTAAACCCAGCCTGCTATAGTTGGTCAAACATTTAATTAACTCACCCCTAATGCCTTGGCAGGGCCAGACCGAATGATTTCACTGGCCTTATAGAGGGCTCGTGGGCTGGACGTTCCCCACCCCTGCTCTCTGGGAACAGCAAGGGAGGCAAAACCAGACTGTCGGTCAGAGAGGCCAGAACTTACGTTGACTGATTTATTATTCAGTATGTTCTTTTTAATATTAAAATCTGAGTGCCTGCTGTAGATCAGTAGTGTCCACCCAAAAGATATAATCTTCTAACCCCAGGTACCTGTGCATGTGACCTTATTTGGAAATACAGTCTTCCCCCAAATGTAATCAAAAATTGAGATCATAGTGAAATAATGAGGGCCCGAGTCCAGTGACTGGTGTTTTTATAAGGAGGCAAATGTGAAGATCCAGAGACCCAGAGACACATAGGGAAGAAGGCTATGAGAAGACGGAGGCAGAGATTGGAATTATGCTGTCATAGCTGAGGAATGCCAAAGCTTACTGGCAACCACCAGAACCTAGAAGAGTCAAGGAAAGATTCTTCCAAGAACTTTAGACAGAGCATAGCCATGCCAATACCTTGATTACTGTTGAATATGCCATGTCTTCAATGGCAAGAGACATTTACATCTAGAGTTAACACGTAAACCAAGCCTTTAGAATCAGTTGGGATTTAATCATTAATGATGTGGAGTAAAAGATTTAAACTGTAGACATTTATGGTAGGAGCTTGGGCAGTGAAGGCCTGGAGGCAAGTTGGAGGATCAGTGGGGTCCCTAACTAGACAGTTTGAGAAGCCAAACATGAGACAATGCTCATGGAGGAAGATCTATGGAAGGCTGTGCCTCTGTGTAGTTACAGTCTCTGTGGGTCTCTGGTGGGCCTACAGTTGCTGTTGACCTATCAGGCACCTTGAGAAATAGGACAGGGATCTTACAAGAACAAAGACAAGCTTGAAACCACCCATATAGCCATGTCTAGTCACTGTACTAATTATGACAGCCTTCCAGAGAGTAATGGCTTCCATATCCATGCAGATACTTTCCAACCTGTGCACAATTCAACTTTAAGCCCTAACTATACAGGAAGAAGATGACAGGCAATGTCGTTCCTGCTTAACCAAGTTGCCACAGCCCAAACCACCACAACTTGCTAATTAATGAGGGTGGTCGTTGTAGTACTAATTATGAACCTAAGCTCCTCTGGTTCCCACGAGATGGGTTGATTATGCTAAACAAATACAGGATATCTTTGGGAGTGATCTAATTGGGACAGAATGGAGTGAGAGTCAGTCCAGGCACGAAGAATAAAGGTAGATCTTTTGAATCAGGGCTGATTACAGTATAAACAAGGGGGAGACTCTGCATCCCTCTTATAAGGAAGGTGTTTATAGCAACATAAACACCTTTTCAACTCTGTAACATAAACAGTTTCTCAAGGAAACATTCTCTGGCATTCAGGAAATGTTTCTTTCTTTACAAACACAAAAGTGTGTTTTTCTAAAGATTTAATTTACTTAAGGGCTCTGTTTAGAACAAGGCTCTGATTGTAGAGGGATAGTTATTCCCAGAGCGCTTTTGTGGTAGGCTATAGTAGAAGTCCTTATAGAAGCATCTTGTTTAAAAATCTGTAGACTAATAGGACAGGTCAGTGCAGGTGTACTGTGTTACATATTGGACACACCTCTGGAAAGTTGAATAAATTAAACTTTTGTGAGTCAAATCGTATTACGAATTCCCAGTAGCCAGCGATTTGATATTTTCTTACAAAAATTCTCGTGAGTGTAAGGACCCTTTGTTATACCTATAACATAGTGACTGGTTGCTGTGAGACCAGGGACTGTAACAGGGGCTGTATATTTGTCTCAAACACGCATGCTTAGTTCTTTGTAAGGTGAATTAAATCAGCCAGTTAGGATTCTTTTTTTTTTTTTTTAATCTGTAACACATTGTTTAATGACAGAGCCAGTTAGGATTCTTATATTTAGATTCTTTATTTCATTTTTAACGGGGAACAATTAAAAATAGATTTCATCCACAAGACCCACCTTAGGTTTGAAAAAGAGAGTAAAATTCTTCAGCAAGAATGCTTTCTTAATAGAGAATGGAGACAGATGTACCTATTTTCAGCATGTTATTAAAAATATCCAGTTCTGCCGAAACCGGTTTGGCTCAGTGGATAGAGCGTCGGCCTGCGGACTGAAAGGTCCCAGGTTCAATTCCGGTCAAGGGCTTGTGCCTTGGTTGCGGGCACATCCCCAGTGGGGGTTGTGCAAGAGGCAGCTGATCGATGTTTCTCTATCACCGATGTTTCTAACTCTCTATCCCTCTCTCTTCTTCTCTGTAAAAAATCAATAAAATATATATTTTTAAAAAATATCCAGTTCTGGTAGTGTGCTGAAAATCCTGTCAATAGGCACAAAGCATCAGCTACACATTTTTTATCTTTGTGGAAAAATTTGTTTTAATTAAATTACCAATAATTTATTCATTGCAGACTGCAGATTTTCTGCAGCTTTCCACAACCTAGAATGAGCAACTTTCTACCTTAACCTCCGGACTGAGTGCTTTTCAAACGTCAACCTGCAAACGACCTGGGCATCTTGGTAAATGCAGATTGTGAGTCAATAGTCTGGGTGGAGGTCTGAGATTTTTAGTTCTAACAAGTTCCCAGGTGATGCTGACTGATTTGGGGACCACATTCTGATAAGCCAGGGAGTATAGGCTTTTCTGAATGTAATTTTTTTGATGTGGTTGTCCATAGTATTCAACATTTTACAGCAAATGTAGTGGAAACAGAATAAAAGATTGTTTTCACATATGCCCAGTTTTTGACTCGGGGACAAAAAGATAGTGGTAGGTGCCCATTAAGTAGCTTGCTAATAGTTTGGCAGGAATGAGGTACAGGCATTTTCCCATCAAGCTAGCTGCAAACACATTACTGTACATTTTTAGAAATCAATGGGAGTGGACCAGTTTAAAAGCCAACTTCTCATGGATATGCTAATTATCCTAGAAAGAGAAAAATTATATATGAGGGGACTATGGGCTTACTTCTTCTCCCTGGAAAGTTCCCTTTGGTATTTATACACATAAAATAATTGTTTCTTTGAATTTTAATATATAGAAAATTAAGTGAGTCTTCTGTGGGTATTAAACTCAGGAGCAACATGGTTGGCCCTTTTCAAAGAACAGTTCAATATTCAAGAAATGTTCATGGTGGGAAAACTTGTCTGTTTTAAGGCTAAAATTGGGACTAATTTGAAAAACATTTGTTATTTAGTGTGTGTGTGTTTACTTTTTAAGATGGGCAGCCAGAAAATGTTGGTAAAATTGCACCAAGTATTATTAAAATCTATTGGTTTTGTACATTTTCAAAGAAAACTTCAGGCAATTGGTTTTATCTGGAAAATATTATTGAAATATGAGGTTAGAACCAAGTGTTCAGAAGGAGATAAAAAATACTTCAAGGAGTTATTTGCCTATTTCTTAAAGAAAAACCCAGTTTTTAAAGATTTTTAAGTTGAACCTTCATAGTATAATTGATATCTATATATATATAAAAGCCTAAGCGACCAGCTGACTGAACGATTGATAGACTGGTCGCTATGACTCTCACTGACCACCAGGGGGCAGACGCTTAGTGCAGTAGCTGCCTCCTGGTGGTCAGTGCGCTTCCACAGCCAAACTCTCACAGCTGGCCAACCTCCCATGGTCCCTCCCCACTGGCCTCGATCGCCAGCCAGGCTGAGGGACCCCACCCATGCACGAATTTGTGCACCGGGCCTCTAGTTTAAACGTAATGAACATCTCTGAAACTTTTTGGATTACATAGACTATGTGGGATTTCTGACACCTGAAGAATGGGAAAAGTTGTAACAAAATGGTAATGTCTCCGTGGAGTGATATGATGGACTACAGAAATCATTTAGCAATAATGAATGTTTCTTAGGATCCTGATCCAGGTGGGAAAATGAATTCTCAGGGATCCTGGAGGCCAAATTATGTTTGTCTACTGTAATGATGATTGCTAGCCCCGTTATTTTTAACTATGATACTTTAATAATCTTTAGCTTGACTTTGCCATCCACATAATAAATGCACACTTTCCCAGAACATTTTCTAAAAGATTGAGGCTGTTTCTTTCTGAAATACTTTTGTATGTGTTCTGGAGGTTTGAGAGTGTTGGAAGTATGCATACCAGAAAAATAAGGAAGGAGGTATTTGCTTTCTAGGGCAGAATGTTAAAATGATAGCAGCATCTTTTAAAGTCTGAGGAGTAGGAAAATGTGGTGTTAGAGATAAAAAATAGATATACGTGTACCAGTTAGGAAAAGACAATAAAATTAAAAACAACAATAGTGTACTTTCTATTTTTAAAAATATTGTAATTGTCCTTTTCACACTTTTTGTAACATAAGCTGTTTCCCATGTAATTACATATTTTTTTTCAGTGAACATTATTATTAGTAGCTGCATAATATTCCATTTACAAAAGTAATGGTAACCATTTAGGTAAATGGTAACCATTGCTTCTTATCAGGCATTTAAGTGTATTTGTATATTTTTCTAAGGTAAATAACACTATATTGAGCATCTGTGTATAATGCTTTTCTTTGATCAGAATTTTCCCCTTAAGTCCGGTTGCCAGAACTAAAATTCATATTCTTATAGGAAACCTTTTTTTAAGGGACTGTTTACAAAGAAATACCAACCCTTCCTGGATGTTAAAAAATAAGAATGTTATGACAAGGTGTTAAAAGCTGAACTAGACTTGGACAGGCCAAATTAAGGTGGCTTTTTTTTTTCTCTCCCTTATGATTTTCTTTCTTCCTTTTTAAAAAATCTTTGACACCTATTTTTACCACCTGTTGAAAAGGAGGAAAAATAAGGCTAGAACTTGACCTTTGAAAAGTTTTGATAGGTAGAATGCTTTCTAAAGAAATGAGTTGTTTGTATGGTAAATGCCTTTTAAATATGTTTTTCTAGTAAACAAGAGCAGGACACTTGAAGGTAAAGTTTCTAATAAGAATAAGTTTATAATGTTTAACTTCTAACCCTCTGGACTTATTTAAGGCAACAGTATTGAAGTAGTTGTGATTCATTAAGCAAATAGAAAAAGAAATTAGAAATGAGAATAATACTTCTAATAGAAAAAATAGAAAGCAGCTCACAATTTAGACTATACACTGATTTGTAATATTCATCCTTAGCTGCATAATATTCCATTATTAGAAGTAAGACAACCAATTGCATAGGTAGGTCATAATTTCATTTAGTTGCTCCATAAAGTTACCCCCCCCCCAACTTCTAATTAGCCTACAACATTTTAGTTGCACTAGAGTCTTCTAGCAATAGATTTGTAGCCAGAACAAAAGGTCTTCAAGACCAGATCTCTAAGCTGTGTATTCCATGTAAATTATACTAATGTTCTTAGTTTAGTTTAGCAATTTTAGTTTTCAAGTGGGCTCTAGTTTTTCTGGATTGTAACTATTTTGTGCTTTTCTGTATAGTTAAAATATCTACAAAGAATGTTTTTCCTATTAAATCAAAATCATTAACATATATATCCATATAGTGCTATTTTCATCATTTTATTTTTATACGTGCATCTATATTTTGGAGAAATTATATCACCTGTTCAGTTCATTTTTTAACTGTGTAACAATTGGTACATATAGGCAAATATATGTAATGTGTATGTTACAAAGCAAAATAAAAATGAACATCCATGAAGCTACCATCCAATTTAAGAACTAGATAGAACATGACCAAACTATCTTTGAGCTCCTTTACTAGTCTGCTCAGTTTTGCAGAGCTTATAGGTTAAATAAGATCTGGTGTGTCTGTTTCTCTAAATTAGAATGCTTTTCCATTGGAAAAGATCTAAACAGCTATTCCATTAGGAACACCTGCTAATTAATGATTGACATCAATGCATATACATAATTCATAATGACATAGACTTAGGAAGTTTTATAAATAGAACATTAGTATTGAAAATGTTGACTACAGCTAGATTTAACTTTTTTAAAAAATTTCTTAGACTAGATATTTATTTTTCTAAATAGGCTATTTTAAAAATATTTTATTACTGAACCTAAAACTGTGTGAGTACATTATTCATACATGAAACATCAATTAGGTGTGTGTGATTTTTAGTGTAGACTAAGCACCAAATAGATTTTTATGTAACAGATTAAATTCACATTACTTGTTGAAAATTCAAGGTTGTTTTATTTGAGAGGAAATTACATAGCCCTTCAATTAAACATCTTCTGTACTCTAAGATCTTTGCCCCACACTCTGGGAATCAAGACTTCAAGGTTAAAATTCACAAAGAAAATATCAACCATAGAGGAAAGTGCTATCCTACCTAATAATAGACAAATATGCAAATTGACCACACCTTCGCTATGCCAAGCCACGCCCACCAACCAATCAGGACGAGTATGCAAATTATCCCAACAAAGATGGCGGCTAATTTGCATATCAACACAGCTTAGAAAGAAGCCAAGAGATGCTGAAGGGAGCAAAGCTGCAGAGAAGCAAGCAAGCCGGGGGGGAGGAGAAGGGAGGAGCGGAGGCGGGGCCGGGGGAGAAGGAAGGAGAGCGGGGCGGGCTGGCGGAGAAGGTGGGCCGGGGGACAAGGGAGGAGAGCAGGCGGGGCGGGGTAGAGTGCAGCAGGAAACCCTATTGCAGGATTTTTCCTGCAACAGGAACGCTAGTCTACACTAATAAAAGAGAAACATGCAAATTGACCATCACCCTGCCAATCAGAGCGAGTATGCAAATTAACCCAACTAAGATGGCGGCCGCCACGGAGCTGGAGCAAGCAGGAGGCTTGCGTTGCCCCTGGCGATGGAGGAAGCCACACTTCCCGCCTGCCCTGGCCAGCTCTGGCTTCCACTCAAGGCTACAAAGTTTCAATTATAGAAGATAAATAAATCCCAGGTACTTGCTTCCAGCCGGCCCTAGCCTATGCTTGGGTCGCTGGGGGGGCATGGCCAGCCTGAAAACCACCACAGGCCCCTCCCCAGGCCGCCCCACGCCCCAAGAGAACCCCCACCCTGATCCGGGACACCCTTCAGGACAAACCAGCTAGCCCCCACCTGTGCACCAGGCCTCTATCCTATCTAATAAAAGAGTAATATGCAAATTGACCATCACTCCAATACACAAGATGGCTTCCCCAATGTGGTCAAAGATGGCTGCCCCCATGTGGACACAAGATGGCCGCCACAAGATGGCCAGCAGGGGAGGACAGTTGGGAGGGACCAGGCCTGCAAGGGAGGGCAGTTGTGGGTGATCAGGCCAGCAGGGGAGGGCAGTTAGGAGGGACCAGGCCTGCAAGGGAGGGCAGTTGGGGGCAATCAAGCCTGCAGGGGAGGGTAGTTAGGGGTGACCAGGCTGGCAGAGGAGGGAAGTTGTGGGCGACTGGGCCTGCAAGGAAGGGCAGTTGTGGGGGGGACCCAGGACTGCAGGGGAGAGCAGTTGGGGGGGGGCAGACCTGCAGGGGAGGGCAGTTGGGGGGACCAGGCCTGCAGGGGCAGGCAGTTTGGGGGGACCCAGGCCAGCAGGGGAGGGCAGTTAGGGGCAATCGGGCTGGCAGGGGAGTAGTAAGGCATCAATCAGGCTGGCAGGGGAGTGGTTAGGGGGTGATCAGGCTGGCAGGCAGAAGCAGTTAGGGGCAATCAGGAAGGCAGGCAGGTGAGCAGTTGGGAGCCAGCAGTCCTGGATTGTGAGAGGGATCCCAGATTGGAGAGGGTGCAGGCTGGGCTGAGGGACCCCCCCCACCCCCGTGCACAAATTTCGTGCACAGGGCCTCTAGTTGATTAATAAAACTCCAGGTGTGTGTGTGTGTGTATGTGTGTGTGTGTGTATATATATGATATTTCAAGTCTTTTTCTACTATTCTTAAATAACAATTTTTCCATTTGCACTTTTTGTTATTACTGTTTCAGAATGTAATAGTTTTTTATTTTAGAATTGATTTTTGACTGAATTTCAAAGAATAGAAACCCAAATTCTTTTTAAATATTTCGTATTCTGGAGCAGTAGCCATTTGAAAATTAGGAAACAAATTTTATTCATCTCAGATAGCCATTGCAGGTCATTTGACTGTGTCTTTCTTCCTCATAAAATGTACAATAGATTTCACTTTTGGCTTGTACACTACCCCTGATTTCTTTTCATATTATCACTGCTTTTATCTGGAATTTTCTGCTTCCTTTAGCAGGAGTGTGAGTGTCTGAATAGTGTGGTACAAGTGATGTGCCTCATTTGTCTCTTTTTTAAGAATCCTCACCTGAGGATATATATATATTTTTGATTTTAGAAAGAGAGGAAGGGAGATGGACAGAGAAATAGAGAGAGAAATTGATGTGAGAGAGAAACATCTATCAGTTGTCTCCTGTGTGCACTTCAACTGGGCCTCAAACCCAAAACCTGGGTATGTGCCCTGACTGGGAATTGAACCTGAGACCTTTCAGTGTGTATGATGATGATATAACCAACTGAGCCACACCAGGGCCATTTCTCTCTTTCTTTAAAAAGTGTCTGATATGTCTCTTCTAATCACTTTAACCATTTTCTTCTTATAATATCAAATTTAAAATGGATTTGTGGAGTAATAATAAAACTGAAGTTATATTAAAACCTAATTTTTTATTAATTATATATTTACCTTGATTTTTAAATGTGTAGGAAGAGTGTGTAGTTACATCCGTTGGCATTTATTTTTAGCAGTGTAGTTTTTCCTGTGAGATTAACTCTATATATTTTAGCACAGGGGTCCTCAAACTTTTTAAACAGGGGGCCAGTTCACTGTCCCTCAGACCGTTGGAGAGCCGGACTGTAGTTTAAAAAAAACTATGAACAAATTCCTATGCACACTGCACATATCTTATTTTGAAGTAAAAAAAGAAAACGGCAAAAACACCCACATGTGGCCCGCGGGCCGTAGTTTGAGGATAGAACATGACCAAACTATCTTGTCCTTATGCCTGTTCTAGCATAAGGACAATAAGAAAAAAGTACTCCTTTGATTTAGAGAACCTTTCATTTAAAATTATTTTATTGAAAGTTTCTTTAAAAATAAATCACTTCCTTGTTGAGTGAAATTTAGTCATCTTCAAACTGAATTTTTAAGCTTATGTTATCAATGTTATGGGCCAATTCGTTTTCTTGAATATAAGTCATTACTAATTCCTAAGCATATATTTTCAAGCAAATTATTTAATTTCTCTATTTCTTTGTTTTCTCATCTGTAAAATGGAAGGTGATAACTTTTCCATGTTGTTGTCAGAATTAAATGAGTTGCTATATTCAGGTACATGTAAGTGCTTGCATTAATTTTCTGTTGCTGCCATAACAAATTAACACAAATTTAGCGGCTTAAAACAATACCAATTCATTACCTCATGGTTCTGTAGGACAGAAGCTGGGATTGGCTTCTAAATAGTGGTATGGCTCACCTGGTTTCTCTGCACTGGGTTTCATGAGCCTGAAATCTAGTGTTGGTCAGCAGGGCTGTTACTGGGAGGCTCAAGGGAGAATCTGCTCCCAGGCTCATTCAGGTGGTTGGCAGAATCCCATTACTTTCGTCGTTGTTGTAGGATTGAGGTCTCTGTTTGTGAATTGTCAGCTGGACCAGCCCTTAGCTGGCTTTTCTCCATTTCAGATCCAGTGAGAGATCCACAAATCCTTCTCAGGCTGGGAAAACTCTCTGCCTCTCTTCTGCTGCCTCTATTCTCTTCCTCTTGTTCCACATCTCTCTAATTACAGCGGGAAAAGTTCTCTGCTTTACGGTTTCATGTGGTTAGCTTGGGACCATCTGGATAACATAAGATAAATCTCTGTAGTATGTGGTCAGTTGATTAGTAACCTTAATTACATCTGCAGAATCTTTTCACAGCCATACCTAGATTCGTGTTTGATTGACTACCCCAGAGGACAGGACTCTTGGGGGGTATAGCTTTAGAATTCTGCCTGTCATGGTGCTCAAAAATAGTGGTGTGGAGTAGTCTTCGAGGTGACTTTCAGTGGTGAAAGAAATTACATCTTTACCTGAGGAGCACAGAGTAAATCGTATGTTTCTTCTAGGTAGGCACTTGTTTCTTACTTTTTTGGGGTATCCTTAGGACCTTACAGTTTGCTATATTTTTATTTAACATCCTGCATTGATTGGTAGCTTGAGTAAAATTTCTCTCTTGATTTTATTCATTTTCTTTGAATCAGTAAAAGTAGTGTAGTTTTATTTCATATCTCTGGTACCTCCTTGGAAAGATTGATGACAACATTTAGTTTCCTCTTATCCTTTTCCCCACTTTTCAAAGACCTTGGCATCTTAAAGGTAAAAATTTATACTCTTCTTTCTTGGCAGGTCACAATACATCTAACAAAATCAATAAAGGGAGACTTAGATTTTTTTGATTAGGAAAATATCCCAAAATCATGAGAGGAACACTGGGTGACTATCACCTTGCCACCAGTGTCTGTGGACATAGGTTCAGCAGTTAAGGATGCCACTCTGAAAGGACAATGAGTGTTCCAAACTTTACACCCAACTATCAACAATATGCTGCCACTATCTTCAAATACAAGTTCCAAAACACTTGGCAAAGAATACATAAAAGACCAACAAATCCTTAAAAAAAAAAAGCACAGAGCAAAGTAATACAAAATTTGTGCTCCAATGACAAAAGGTCTGTGGTAGCAGCTTCCTATACAAGAACAAGCTATTTTTTTTAATTTCCTTTTTTTTTAATTTTTTTCTTTATTGATTAAGGTATTGTATATGTGTCCTTATCACCCCCTTACCCCCAACCCCCCCCCCACTCATGCCCTCACCACCCTGTTGTCTGTGTCCATTGGTTATGCTTATATGCATGCCTACAAGTCCTTTGGTTGATTTCTCCCCCTTACCCTCCCCTGCCCTACCTTCCCATCTGAGGTTTGACAGTCTGATCGATGCTTCTCTGTCTCTGGATCCGTTTTTGTTCATCAGTTCATGTTTTTCATTATATTCCATAAATGAGTGAGATCATGTGATATTTATCTTTCTCTGACTGGCTTATTTCGCTTAGCATATGACAAGCTATTTTATACTTGTGAATGTTTAGTCCATGGCTACTAGAATTCAGTGGGGATAATTCCTTGTTTTCTTAGACAGCTAGTGTCTTGATTTTTGGCATAGATGTATCTCACATACCACAAGGTTGTTTTGAAATTAGTTTGATAAAAGTGAGATGTTCATAAATTATACCATTTGGGTTGTAGCTTCTTTGCCTGAAAACTGATTTATTGGTACAGACTGACTTTTCCTAGAATGGGGGTAAATGGTCCTCTTTCTCTTTGTAGTGCGGTGGCAGGTTTCCAGAGTAGTACTTACTAGGGAATATAAAACAACTTTCTGGTTTTTGGCATGGGAAAGCATGCTTGAGTTGAAAACAGGTTAGCATGTCTTCTCAGGAGTGGCTGTAAGCGCCTTCATTTATTTTGTAAATAATTGAGTGATGTGTTGGACATAAATAGAATTTCATTCCAGTTGTTAAGGTCCTATGATTTTGCTAAATGGCTGTAAGGTTCTAGCCTTGGATAGTCATAATCCTATCTAATAATAGCGTACCATGTAAATTACCATCACTCCGCTACGCCCATGATTGGGCGGCGGAGGCTGGGGGGCGGGACTCAGGGTGGCCTATCCGGCCATTGAGAGGCAGGGATCCACTGCCACTGAGCGGGGCTACGCTGCTGTTGAGAGGTGCAGGGGGCGGGACTCCCGACCCCTGTGCCTCTCAACGGCCAGATCCAGGCCGCTGAGGGGGTCCCACCCCCTGCGCCTCTCAACAGCAGGGGAGACCCCCTCAGCGGCCGCGGATCATCAAAAGTGGGGGAGCGAGCTCTGGCCTCAGTCAGCTAGCCACGGAAACCCGGCAGAGGATGGAGAGCAGCGACGAGGAAGACATGGAGAAGCACCGCATCCACCTACGCCCCGTCACTCTGCGCACAGGCTGCACCTCCTGCCCTGTGAAGTCCGGGTTAACCGGCCCGCCCCTGTGGGGCGCTTTTTCACCCCGGCCATCCTTCAGGGTCCCGATGGACTCGAAGTGTCGCTTCGGGGCCGCAGTCTGAGGGGCGAGGAGGTGGAGGTGCCGCCTGGCCTGCTGGGATACCTGATGGTGATGGAAGAGCAGTCGGTGGGGAAGCAGGACTTTTCAGCGGGATCCGACAAGGAGGAGCAGGAGCTGGTGGAACCCCCGGAGGCGCTGGAGTGGGACTTCGACCGCTTTATTCGTGCCTCCGCCAGTTTCAGCCGCTTCACCCTGTGGGGCCTGGAGAGCATCCCCGGCCCGGATGCCCAAGTGCGTGAGGCCCTGACCTGGCCCAGCCTCGCCGAAGCGATCCATAAACAGGTGCCGCAGGACTGAGAACCAGCGCCTGAAACTGGAAGCCACCGATCCCTTCACCTGCTCTCCACTTTGGATCCACTGAGTCCACCACCCCAATAAATGAGCTCTTTCACAGCAAAAACAAAAACAAACAAACAAAAAAAACAAAAGTGGGGGACCTGGGTGCCTGGTGCACGAGTGGACAGGCACCCAGCTCCACCGTGGAAAGCAAAAGCGTGTAGGGGACCCTACACGTGCATGATTCAATCATGCACTGGGCCTCTAGTGAAAGATAAATAGAGACAATGGTTTCATGGGAAGCACTTTTTACCCTCCTCTCCTTCTTATACCTAGTAGACCAGAAGAACAAATGGAAGATGAAGTGATGACTTGAGGAACATTTTAGTGTTAACTGGTTCTGCCTTGTAACTTTTATGTACTCAATTTAGAACCTTTTTAGCTAATGCCCTTTCTGCCATCATTTTAGGTGATAAACATAGACAAGCGTACATATAATTTGTATTTTCATGGTTTGATTATGTAATTTTATTTTGGAATCTTGACACACAACAATTGGAGGTAGTTTTGTTCATGCTGCTAAATGTCATGGATAATTAAGTGGGTTCTCATTTCCCCCCAGATTTCTCTCTATTACAGTTTTCTATTAATCAACAAATACCGATACAAAGATAGATAAACTTGTGTCCTTGCCTTTGTGGAATAAACCAACTAATGGAGGCTCTTAGCCATCCAGTGAAGGAGTGAGGGTGCAGGGCTGTGGCAGTGCTGGGGGAGTGGCTCTGCCCTACACTTCAGTTTTATAAAGGTGAACCATGAGCTGGCCCTTGAAGAATAAGTAGGATTTATTTCCATGTGTCTGATACCAATTTGCATTGTATGAGTGTGACCTTATCTTTTTATTTTATTTTTTAAAATTAATCCTCACCCAAGGATATGTTTTCGTTGATTTTTTAAAGAGAGAGAGAGAGAGAGAGAGAGAGAGAGAAAAACATCGACGTGCAAGAGAAACATAGATCGGTTACCTCCCATATATACCTCGACCTGGGATTGAATCCACAACCTAGGTATGTGCCCTGATGGGGAATTGAACTCGCAAACCTTTGGTACACTGGATGACGCTCCAACCAACTGAGCCATCTGGCCAGGGCGAATGTGGCCTTATCTTATTTTAAGTTCTTTGCCAATCTTTTAGAAAACTTGTCTTTTGCATTTTTTGATACCAGAGGGGTGGAATATCCTTTCATATATTTTACTAGCTGCTCTTTTCTTTGGAGGGTTGCCAGTGAATATGCTTTTCCCATTTCTCTCAGTAATTGTCAAGACCACTTTATGGTCATATTGGCTTATAGGGGACTGGATGTTTATTGGAATTCTGTTAAAGGTATGGATTGATTTATGGGAAATTAACCTTTTTGTGATATTTCATCTTTCCAATCTAAGAGCATACTATATCTTTTCATTTCTTCGGGTCTTATTTTATATCTCTCTCAGTAAAGTTATATGGCTTTATTTATAGGTAATCTGTGCTTCTTGAGTTCATTAAGTTTTTCTTGCTTTTATAAATGGAGCCCTTTGTTCCATTATATTTCGGAAGTAATTATTCTAGGAAGTAGTTATTGTTGCCATGGAAGAAAGCTATATAATTTTGTATATTACCTTATTTCTGGAAATCCTTTTGGTTTTAATACTTTTTCAATGGACTTTCTTTGTTTTTCTGGTAGATATTAATCTTCTACAAGTAAATATGTATGGCTTTAAAAAGACTTTATTATATTCACTAAGATTTTCAAAACAAGTTTGAATGATGGTGGTATTACTGGTTATTCTTGTTGACGACATATAAATGTTCAATGATAACATTTTGGCAAACACAAAAGAAGCAGAGCTCAGCACTTGAATATAACTGACGACAGACAGAAATGCATTTCAGGAAATGGATGACTTGACCATGACTTGCATGTGACGGAAGTGTTACATTATTGCTGAAAATAATATGATATGTGCATCTGGGTGCAAATATTCATTTTATCATTATTCCGACAGTTGGTCAAGAAGTGCCATACATATATAGTGCAAATTTTAGATCAAGTGAAATCTATTTGCTCAGCCCTATTACAATTAATGGCACTGATATATTTACCATTTTTAAAACTGTAAAAAGCTCTTTTTATTCCCCAATCGAACTCCAAGGGGAAAATCGCTGTTAAATTTGTTTTGTAACCTTCCAGTCTTTTCTGCATCTAATCACTCTGCACACATATACACGTGTGTGTGTGTGTGTGTGTGTGTGTGTGTGTGTAACAAATATGGGATAATTTAAAGCAGAAAGTATAGTGACTTTTCTACACTTAGCAATAAAATATATTATACATCTCTGAGTGATTAATGTGATTGTAAATGTCTTGGCTTAGTGTTCTGCACTATATTATGGTGCTGATATTTTATAGCTTTTTTATGTTTAGAGCATATGAGAAATAAACAAGTGGACATATATCACAGTAAATGACTTACTTGAAAATAAGATAAATTGTTGAAGTTTCCATATGTATATTATTCTGTGAGCCATTTAGCTAAAAACTGCCTTAAAATTGTGTATGATTTATATTTCCCTAAGAGAATTTCACCAATCAAAATAAATTTAAATACAACAGATATTTTATATGTAAAATTGAACCATTAACTGAGTCTTAAATATGCTCTTGCTTTAAAAATATGATTAAGAAAAATAACTATAGATTTTTTCAGCAGGGGACTTATTTTCAAAGACCATTGCCATACTCCTTATCTTTTGAAAATATTTAACTGCATTCAAAATGTGGGTGTGATTATATAATTCTTATTTTCTGTGTCATAGTGTTGTGTTCCCAATTTGTTTTCAGTATTTCATCAAATGTTTTGAATATTTTGGGTTAAGCACCCTAGAAGGCACTGGTAATGCCAAGCAAATTAAAAGAAAAAAAAAGAGTTGTGTTTTTTGGTTGTTTTTTTGTTTGTTTGTTTTTACAGATTTTACAGGTTACAGACTAGTAGGGGGCATGGAGAAGCAAATTTTAAGTGCAATAAGATATTGCTTATATATAGAATATTGAGGATTCCAGAGAAATTATAACTGGGGAAAACTGGGAGGGCTTAAGGGGATGATGCCAAGAAAGTCTTAATGGTGAGGGAAAGGAAGAGGAGTGATTTTTAGGTTGACTTTGAAAGATGAAAAGGTTTCTTCCAAGCAGGTGGGTAGTAGGGAGAATATCATAATGCTGAGGACATAAAGGTCAAAAGGATAGTCATTTTTATGGTCCTAGAAACTGAAGGCATTTGAGTTTGTTGATTGAAGAATTCTTAAACAATGGGGAAATTCCCTGAGCACAGCAGTAGAATGGCTAGCTGTGTTAGAAAAGAAGAGCAAAGGGTTAAAAGAATAACCTGGAGAGCATGGTGGAGTATTTATTTGAATTCTCCCATAATACATCTTTCATCAAAATTTTGAATAAATTGAAAATATAATGTCACCACTAAGAAAATAAAATGTATTTGATAAGATTTCACTCCCTGATCAGCTTTGCCCCTTTGTGCATACCATCTTTAGCCAAATCTCTTATTATATGTTTACGTGCCAACAAATAATTAACCAACCGTAATTATATCATTACTGTATTTCATAGATTTTAACATCTCAATTTTAACATCTCTGAAAGTGGGGTTTGCCTACTGACCCATATTAAGTTAGAGTTTCCGTGGTTGAATTTTCTTCTGAGTATAGCATAATGTTGAATCTCTTTACAGTTAGTGGCATCTTACACTGGAAATATGGTGTTAACATTCTGTTGATCTGTCATTAAAAAAATCACATGCATATACTTTAAAAATTGTAATTATTTTTAGTGATGTGATGAGTATCCTGATGGTGTGTCTTTGAGCAATTCTAATCAATTGCCTTAATATGGATTAATGGATATGGGATTGCCATTTTACATTTAAGGGTCTGAAATTTCTCACAAGTGTTGCCCTCTAGTTGTCTTTTTCTTTTTCATACCCGAAGAGGCCGGGTTTACTTTTTGTCAATTCCAAGTCTTAGCATCTGAATATTCAAGTATAATTTTAAGTTCAGTAAAGACAATTGGAGATGGGGTGAGTGCAGAGGGTGGAAGACCTACTTTTAGGATATAAACAAGTCACCCAATAGGTTCTGGAATAATGTGTTAAATTAATGATTTGTATAAGAAAAAAAACAAGGGTAAGTAATGGAAAGGACAGATGTGTGGGTGTCCCCTATCATGAGAGGTGTTTATTACCTGAGAAATAAATATATACTCATTCAAACTCTTCTTTGGATTAAAACAATAAAATGAAACCAGTCCTTTAATGCCTCTGATACTAATTACCTTAGTCAATATGCATTCTCTTCTTTAGAATTTATTAGAATTCTGTGTTTTTATGATAAACTATTGTTCAACCTCCTGATCAGTAATAGGTGGATTACATATATATATATATGTTTTATATACGCTATAATCACCATTTAAATTCAGGAGTTCCTCTAGACAGAAATAGAAGATGTGACGACGAAGAGTGTAGTTGTTGGCAAACTTTCTTGGATTGGGAGGTAATGTCTAGATGTCTAAAGGAACCCATAATAATGGTTAGATTAGGATAAGAGAAGTCTGAGTTTGGAGCACATTTCTTCAACATGTGTAGATTGGAGATTTCAGATGTAAGATGAAGTATGTGCTGAGACTGTGTAGACCAGGGGTCCTCAAACTTTTTAAACAGGGGGTCAGTTCACTGTCCCTCAGACTGTTGGAGGGCCGGACTATAGTTTAAAAAAAACTATGAACAAATTCCTGTGCACACCGCACATATCTTATTTTGAAGTAAGAAAAACAAAACGGCAAGAACACCCGCATGTGGCCCGCGGGCCGTAGTTTGAGGACGCCTGGTGTAGACATTTAGCAAGAAGCTACACACAAAGCTGTCTGGGTGTTAGAGGCTTTAGCTCTAGAAAAAATGGGGAGTCATCTATTCTAGACGGTAGAGTTGGAAGACGCTCATGGATGTGGCATGCCAAAAATTAGAAGATGAAATTTCACATTCACAGTTTACAGATATCTTCCTCATTGAACAATGTCTTCTTTGAATGAATTAAGAAAGTTGGCTACTCATTTGCATAATAAAGTGGAGAACTAATAGTTGGGATTTGTCTAATTACAAATTAGTATTTACATTTCTTAGAAAAATATATCTAAAATAATAGCAAGTTGTATATTGCCAAAAATTATAGGGAAAATTGAAATACGGTTCCTAGGTCTGGAGATGAAGAGAGCGTGCAATACATTACGTATTTAAAAATTTTAGAATATATCGCTTGAAATGATGAAATAAAAAATGAGAAGCTACAGCAGGAGCGACTGAGGTGACAGTAACTATTTCTTCAAATACTGAACGTTGTAAATGAATACCAGTTGAGTTAGGCATTTAAAAATGCCTTCTCTACATAATTTTAAGAAGCCATTAAGTTTTTTATTTATTTGGGATGGCTTTAAGGTGTGGTCATCTTGAATTAGAGAGAGGTGTTTTAAATGATCTCCTTGTTCCGTCTGGCCCAAGAATTTAATACTCTTTCGAAAGACAGTTTGCCAGTTTGAGTCTAGTGGTGAAATCCTAGGAAAGTTAAACAGATGAGGCTGTGGTTGAAATAACATGTAGTGAGGATTTGGCCCGCCACAGTTATTTTAACAGACGGCCAGCTCTTTCCCCATTTCATTTGCTCTGTAGTATCCATAATCACTTAAAAAAAATCATGTCCTCATGTGGGTAATGGACCCTTGTAATCATTTACTTTTGTATTTATGTGCTCTGACTGAGTAGAAAATTATCCGCCCCCCTTGTAGTGACAGGAAGAAGTTAAGACTTGGTTCTCTGAAATTGTCACTACTTGGGTGACCACGAGTGTGATCTTGGCCAAAATCAGTGATCAGGCTTTTGTTTTAGTGCTAAGGAAGACATTTTTCTTTTTTTTTTCTTTTTTGATTAAAAAAATGTTGTTTTAGCTTTTCATATACAGTCTTGACTTTGATAAGTAGCTTGTAACCTCTTCCAAGTATATGCGAATAACTGAATTTTTTCCAGAGCTCCATGCCTAAGAAGTGGAAGAGATTTTTAACTGGTCATATATTATTGAGTAAGGATCTACATTGGGGGTGGAGAGAGTCTTGGGGTGTGTGTAAAGAACAATTTGTTTTCTAACTCCCAGTAGGTACCTAACAGTGAAATCAGGGGTGTCAAAAATCACATAATTATGGAACTTGAGGCTATCCCTTAGGTGTCTCTTAAGTTAAATAGTTCTAGGTATGAAGGCCTTCAAATTCCTGAGGAAAATATCTAAATGTTGGCTCATATGACACCAAGTAGGGGATTAAATCAATAACTGGCCAAGAATCTTAATGGAAGATTTAATAACTCTTTGTTAATTGATTGAAATAGGTAGGTTCATCATTAGATAAAGTATATTAATATTCCAGTTCCCAAAAACGACTCCTAGAGAATTCATCAAGGAAAGCTTGGCTTGGGTAGGATGACTGGCAATAGTTTGCTCATTCTCATTCTCTCTCTTTACTTCCTATTCTTGAATCATGAGTAATTTGTGTGTGTGTGGTGTTGTTGGTGTCATGTTTTTTTGTTTTGTTTTGTTTTTACCAATAATACTTATTTTTCAAGGACTAGCTTTAAGAATATCTCTCAAATACTTTCTTTGAAACCCACCCTGACCCTTTCATTTTTTTGTTCTACCACTATACCTTGACATTACTTCCAACAGTGCAGTTCTTATCTCTATATATAAAAGGCAAAGTGTCCATCTGCCTGACCGGTAAGTATGACGCGCACTGACCACCAGGGGGCAGATGCTCAACATAGGAGCTGCCATGACATGCACTGGCCATTTAAAAATAAATAACACCATGGACCTGGCGCTGACAAACCAACACTCAGCTTCCCCCAAGAGGGACACAGGCCCCGCTACCACCCTGAAGAGACAGCCCACCAAATTGCAGCAATGCTGCCAAGACCCCATGGCACAAAATGTGGCCCACAGCCCAGCCCAGCCCGGAAACAGTTGCTGTGGGTTCCGGGTAATGATATCACATAGCAACGGCTGGCTTCCTCTCCCTAGTGACTAGTATCCTTGGAGTTTGTTCAGTCCAGGAACCCAACTTGCTTTATAGCCAGATGCAAACATTGTACAGTTTAACCAAATGTTTGTGAAGCATTTTCCCATGCCTCATCTCATTTGATCCTCACAGAAGTTCTGGAGTAGGTAGATAGGAGACTCGCTAGAATCCTATTTTCTTTTCATTAGCAAGATGCGACTAGTGATATTAAAATATTTCTTCTAATTAATTGCCTTTCAATATACATGAATCTGTGCACCGGAACACTAGGGTTATAATAATTACTAGAGGCCTGGTGCACGAAATTCATGCACTTGGGGGCAGGGCGTTCCTCCGCTCAGCCTGCGCCCTCTCGCAGTCCGGGAGCCCTCGGGGGATGTCCGACTGACAGCTTAGGCCCGCTCCACCTGGAGAGCAGGCCTAAGCCAGCAGTTGGCCATCCTTAATGCTGCAGCACAGGCAAGAGAGGCTCCCGCCACCGCCGCTGTGCTCGCCAGCCATAAGCCTGGCTTCTGGTGCACTGACCACCAGGGGGCAGCAACCAGTCATTCCACCATTCGGTCAATTTGCATATTAGCTTTTTATCATATAGGATAGTTTTGCCTTTTGTTTTCCTTGGAGCAGGGTCTCTTACCTCTAGCTGTTTTTGTATTTGCAGCACCTAGCACTTAACAGGTGGTCACTAAGCAACTAATCTAGCATCTGCTATGTACCTGTTATTACATGAGGCACTCTGAGATCTTAAAATAAGTGAGTTTTTAGTGGATAGCCCTTTTTCATTTCCAAAAGAGTAGAAGCCTTCTTCAGTGAGTCAGTACACGAGTTAATGAATTAATTGGTTATCATTGGGCTGTACAGAAACATACCTGTATCTTAAGAGCAAAATTGTTTTGAAATGCCCAGCCAAGAAGAGTGAGGCTATTTCTTCAACATGTGGTTGAAAAGGAGTTCTTACCCTCTTTTGCACAGATAGCTTTAAAATGGGCCAGCAGCAGGCTGGCTCCTGCTGAAATTGTCAATTCATCATCGTTGAGTTTCCATGTGGAAAATTTGTCTTTACTCAACACAGCCTAGGAATTACTCAAGGGGATCTGTTTGCATGAAAGGAAACTTCCAGGACTAGAAGCATTCTTATGAAGGGCAAGGAACCAGGAGTGAAAGCACTGGAGGCCTCGTCCTGGAGGCCAGTGGAGGAGCTATCCGCATGCTTGTTTCTAGGCCCCTTCCTTGGGAGAAGGAGGAAGAATTGACATGGAAAGGCCACGGGTATGTCCAACGAATCTGTGGCCTATACTTTGGCTCTCAAAGGAGACAGCAGTGGGAATGAACTAATCTTTGATTTCATTTTAGTTCTCATAGTATACATCTGCATTTTGCTTATTTCATTACCTTAAACATGCTTTTTAAACACTAAGTCAGTGGACGAAAGGATGTGGGGTCTGGCAAAGGAAGAGAATAGATAAAATAACTCTTGTCCTGTATAATAAAAGCATAGTATGCAAATTGTCCCCTCGACTGAAGAGTTCATCCCGGAGTTCGACCAGGGGGCGGGGCCGGCCGCGGAAAGGGAGGGAGTAGCTAGCTGGCAGCTGCTAGGGACCCTACCAGTGCACAAATTTTGTGCACTGGGCCTCTAGTATTTGTAGAAAGTACTGTACCTTGTTATGGGCTATGATATTTTCGCATTTTACACCAGGAGCTTATTAACTTGGCAGCTTGGAAGCACTGTGTTGCAATGGGTCAGCATGGGCTTTAGGTAATTTCTAATCATACTTGTGTATAACTTAGCCCGTTATATCATACTAGAGGCCCAGTGCATCAAATTTGTGCATGGGTATGGTCCCTAGGCCTAGCCAGCAATCAGGGCTGATTGGGGCCTTCCTTCTGGCTGCCAGCCAGGGCCTCCCTCCTTCATACTGCGCTGCCCCTTGGTGGTCATTGCATGTCATAGTGAGAGATCGAACTCCCAGTCTCCAGGTCAAACTCGCGAGGGGACAATTTGCATATTAGACTTTTATATATATAGATGTACTGACAGCAGCGCTGTTATAAGTTATGAAAATTGAACCCTATGATGCATTATTTCCCTGAAAAATTTTCATGGTTTTTATTCAAATATGATTATATCCACAAATGGATATTGTGATCTGTGTGACATTTCAAAAGCTGATTTGTATACCTTTTATTTCTAGAGCACTTTTACTTTTTTTAAAGAATGTTATTCATAGCATCCCAAGAAAGAAAGCTAGGACAGATACTACCACCCATGTCTAATTAAGGAAACTGAGTCACAGAGAAATTGTGACTAACCTGAAATTCAATGGTTACTCAGTTAGTGATGACCCAGAACTCGATGCCATAATCTCTGACTTCTCCAGGCTTCATTCTTTTCTCCTCTCTGAACTGTTTGCTCTGAGTCAAATAGGTTAGCTCTTACCATGGGAAGGTCTCAGCTTAGAACTGGTGACTAATTTGAAAAAGTTTTGGATTTGTTTGGGGTGGGGACAGAGAATCACCTATTTCCCATCTTGTAAAAAGAAATAAGCTATAGGAAAAAAATACAGCTAGTCTGCTCTGGTTGTAAAGAGAGGCCAACAGCAGTAACAACATAAAAAGCAAACAAATTAGAGATATACTTCTAGTGCTTAAAAGGCACCTTTCACAATAATTGCCTTGGGGCACAAGTACGAAGTTAAAAACTTTCATTAGAAACCTAAAAGGGTCAGCAACATTTCCCTCCTCCCCACCCCCCCAAAAAAATAATACAGCCAGCAGCATTATGTCATATTAGAACATTAAACTTATAAAGGAAACTGTTTTAAGAAGTTCCTTAGAATTATCCATCCCCCTCAGTAATGAAAGGGCTCATGTTAGGAATAACAGGAGGGAATGAATTCAGGCCCTGCCAGATGAGGGCAGACCAGGATCTCTTTAATTGAGAGCTTGCCAATCCCAGCTGTCACCGGGTCCTGTCAATCTCTCTCTTCATAGTCTCTCAAGTTCATCCCCACAGCTGCTGTTCTACTCCAAGCCCTCTAAGGAGCACTCTGTTCTGAGTTCCTGGAGAGGGAACTTGGCCTCTGCTGAAGCCAGCCCCTCCTCCCTCTCTCCCCCCTTCCTCTCCTCTCCTCCTTCCCTCCAGGTGCCTTCACAGTCATGGCCTCATTTCTAAATACAACTAGACTGTGAAGTAAGGAGTATTCCCTTGTTACACATGAGGAGAGCTGAGAGGTTAAAATGACTCGCCCCAGGTCATAGCTATTAAGTGGTGGATTTAATTTGAAACCAGGTCATCGTATTCCCAGTCCTGTGCTCTTTTCACCTTGCCGTAGCTGTGTCTGCCGTCTTCACTGCAGTGATCATTTGCAGAGGAAGAGAAGATGTTTGAGGTCATCTTTGAACCTAGGTTTTAGGGTTTTAATAAGACCACGATCAGTAGTTTGAGCTCTCCCTTGGCAGGGTACACTGGCCACTCTGCCGTTCACCAGCCATAACTCTGGGTTACATTTCTGGCTTACTTACAAGAGGCACAGCAGTCAGTCAGTATATGGCTATTGTGCACCTGTCCTGTGCTAGGTATTGTGCTTGGCACCGGGGTACAGTGCTGAACAAAACAGAACAACTCTTTTCACATAACCCTCTTCTCTGTGCTCCTGTTCAGTGAGAGCCAGGGCTGTTTATAGAACTCTATCGACATTGCAACGCTCATCATGTTAACTTCAGTGCATGTATCAGAGAGGAGACTGCGGAGACGGAGGAACAAAATGCTGCTCCCTAGCACAACGATCACCAGTACTACAAGAATCTGAGATCATTGATGGGCCCGCTGCAAAGGACCTCATCCCTCATCGTGCTGGAACCAGTCTACACTCAGCTCTGGGGCAGGGCCTAGGGGATCTCCCAATTGAAGGAGGCTGTGTTTTTCCTGCTCTGGCCCAGAGAGTGATTGTACTTCTTAGTTTGGCGGTTATAAATAGGGGATAAAGTTGGCAAAGGCTGGGACAGCACTTCTCTGCATCCCCCATCCCCAAAAGAAATCCTAAGTACTTAAATGTTTTACTGGTTAGTAATCTGTGAAATACACAGTTACAGAAAATACCCCTTTCTCTTTAGGATTTTCTTTGTTGCTTTTATATCCCATGATCATCTCATTTTAGGGAAATTTAGTGAAAGTGAGTGTGCAAACACAACTCATACCATTAGGATAGTTAAGCTCAGTGTCTGTGCAATTTGAATGGACACCGGCTCCACCCATTTTATAGTAGAAACGGAGTCCCAGGGAGAAGTTAGGTGACACTACCTGGGCCTAGATCCAGGCCTCATGAATCCCAGAGCAGGTTGGGGAGGAGAGAATTACTGAGATTTTTTTTTTCTGTCCAGTATTATCATCCTTCTGGTCAACAGAAAAATGTGCTCACATAAAGGTGATAGGTTCATGGTTAGCTGTAGGTGTTTTTTTTTTTTTTTTTAAATATGTTTTTATTGACTTTAGAGAGAGAGGAAGAGAGAGGAATAGATAGAAACATTGATGCAAGACAAACATCGATTGGCTGCCTCCTGCACACCCCCTACTGAGGATTGAGCCTGAAACATGGGCATGTGCCCTGACCAGGAATCGATCCAAGTGACCTATAGGTTCATGGGTTGATGCTTGATCACTGAGCCACACTGGCCGGGCAGCTTTAGTTTTGAGTGGCAAAGTTTGTTTCACTTTTGGGGATCTGCTTTAAAAGATTTTTCATGGGGAATATGAGTGAGGATTTACTAGCCAAATGCCGTTATAAACCAGAGACTCACTGTTTCCCTCTTCTCTGGAAAATACTAAAAATGAACGAATGAATAAATAAATAAATACACATATACATACATAAAATACTAAAAAAAGAAAGAAGAGCATAAGCAACTTGTCGAGTTTATTACTTTAAAAAGAAAAAAAAAATCCCTTGTAATTTCCTATCATGACTGTTGAAACAAATCTTGAAGTCAACACATTAGACTTTTTCATTTTTGTTCCAGTTTTCTCCTGGCAAATAGAAGAATTTAATAAGAAAGGAACCCACGGTTCCAAAATAAATAGGGTCTAAGTCCAAGACATCTAAAGCTTGTGTGGAATCCCTCCGGCATTTATCCCACTGGGGCCTAGGGAAGGGAGAAGACAAAAGTCCATATCCCTGTTCTAGTCGGAGTTGGTTCAATTAAAGGTGAAACTGTCTGTCAGACTATTTATAGCATGTTTATAGCATAACGGAAAAACAAAAGACTATAGGTTTTGAAGCCTGGCCTTCATTCACACATAGTAAAGAGTTCTGTTTTATTTTGAAGGATAGATTCCTTAACATACTCTGCAGTAATTGAGAGTTTAATTCATGATATTTTAGCCAATTGATGGCTTTTACTATATTATTGAAAATTTATGTTTAATGTTGAGAAATCAGTGAAATGTCAGTCTTTAGGATGGAGATGCCATTTATACTTAGATGGATATAGAGGGGCCTCCAGATAAGATATTGCCTTAGAATGTAAAACATTTTTATTTTAAATGCCTAGAAGATTGGGTTTCATGGGCTTTTCCAAGGAATTTCAACCAGGTATGATATGATTAATAAAGTTTCCAGTATAGTTTTGTAAACTTTTATTTAATTTTTGGTGTATAATTATATACTACCATTTACTATGACATCTCTTCCTCTACGAGTTTTGAATTAAGGTACCATTACTTCTTTGTTTTAAGGATATAAATTCTGTGCTATTTCACAAGTGACTGCTGTAACTAATATTTGCATGATATAATAAATGAGGAACGTGTGGGTGAGGCATGCTGAAGTCTATGCAGAACCTTGCTAGATGACATATTTGACTCTGGGAAATATTTAGAAAAAAAAAGAAGTTGCTGTCTCAGGGACTGTGTTTGACAGTATTTCTCTGATTTGAGTCTCTAGTTTGTTTAGAAAACAAACTCACTGACTTGCCTCTTTAGTAGATGCACTTGTAGAGATGATGGCACCAAATCAAACACTCTGTTTTATAAGCTTTATTTTTCATAAGGCATTTTATCCAGATAAGCCTTCCCAAATGAAAGCATTAATATTGGGACAGTCATTTTCTGTTTTTAGATCAAGTAGACTTGGAATAATTGGGAAAATTTTTAGGTAGCATTCTTATATTTCATATTTAGAAAAATATGCATTGATAAAATTTGTAATTTGTTTTAGTAGGACAGTTTTGTTGCTAACTGAAATAACACCCTGACTGACAGCTTTACTACATGCCATCCTCAACCCATTAAAATAAAATATCTGTATTTTGGAGGATGACTCAACTTTGGTAGGGCAGTTGTCCCCATGTTTAGAGTATGGCAAATTCCTGGAAAAGGTTGGTAATGTATATCAAAATAATGCAATTCAAATGTGATTTTTCCATAAAACCAATGTAAAAATCAGGGGCTTCATTCCTGACCCAAGGACCTGGGCCAGTTTTTTGTTTGTTTGTTTGTTTTTAGACCAATGAGCTAAGCACCATTCTTAATCAGTTATAAATGATAGACTTCTGATCCCGTCTTTAATATAAGCATGACTCTTTTCAATACAGTAGCCTAATAATAGCAAGTTGTATGAAACTGCTTAATATGTTAACATTGTATGAAACTGCTTAATATGTTAACATAGTCTTATTTTCTTTAACTGCAGGTGATTTGGGCCTTATTTTTAATGCAACAGATCAGACTTTGAAATTATGCCATAAAGTTAATAAAATTCAGGATGGCTTCAAGGAAGGGAGATTTGATGGGTATCTGTGAAAACTTGTTAAGACTTAGGGGTATGCGATGATGTGCCTTCTTTAGGTAAATTGTTGAATGATATCTGCTTAGCTGCTCTCTTTTACATTATAAAAATCTACTGTAGAAAGCATAGCAATTAACAATCAAGTGGTTGGCATTTCTGCTGTGTTTAGAAAATTTCTGTGTTCCCATCAGTGCCAAAAAAACTTCACCTTGAGCCTTAAGGTTGTATAAATTATGCAGACCATTAAAATGCATGAATCAACTCTTAAGACAATGGATTTTCCATTATTTCTTCTTCTTTTCTCTTGCCATTGCTTTATAATGTCAAGTAGCCGCAGAGCTTTGGCTTGATGAGTGGCCATTATAATAGCCTCATAGTCTTTTGGTGAATCATTAAAATTAATTTAGTCTAGTTCAGCCATGAGTGTTGGATATTGACTTATGACAATAAAGCTCTTCGTTGAGTAGAACACTTTTTTTTTTCACCAATCAACCATTTAAAAATATGCAAAAAGTCCTGAAGAGATTTTGAATAGAAATATTTAGAGCACATTCTTGCAACTAAATATGTTTATTTCCTGGATATTGCCTTCAGAAATTGGTTACAAGCTATGGGAGAAAATAGCTGTTATTAAATTATAGTCATAGGACATTTCTTGCCTTTTTCCCCTCATCTTTGGTCTAACCGCATGTAGGGCACTATATCTTTGAGCTAACAGCTAGATCAGAGAGGGGGGCTATATGTTGAATGTAATAAAATTAGGGTGGGATTGAAACTAAGATGTGTTTAAGTTCTCAACTGAATGAAGGCATTTGGGGGTAGACAGGCTTGTAGTATATGGGTGAGGGGATTCACTGACAAGATAGGATAGGTCCATTTATAAACAATACCCTGAAATTAATTACCTTAGTATAATGAATATTGATTATGGGTCAGCTAGTCATTGAAAAGGAAAGTACTCAGCTGCATTTGGGCATTTATTTCTACCTCAACTTAATTTTCAGGGTGTACTAGTCTTCTAAATTTAGCTAGCATTTAGATGATAACAAATGCAAACTCCTTACAACTACTCTAAACCCCATCCTCTAATATACTCAACTCATTTATTTCAGTAGGTTACTATAAAAGTTTCTGTATGGTTTTAAACTGGTGACTGAAGAATCTTTCGTTACAAATCAGCCCAATAATTAAAGAGTTATAGAAATGATATATCGCAATTTTAGGAGCCTAGAGACAGAAAAAGATACTCCCAGCCGACACTTGCAAATGAGAAGCAGCTGTAGCAAGGTCAGAGTCCCCGTGTGTCAAGGGGCTGGCTATTTTATCATCAGTAAAGGGAGTCAGCTTTATTCCATGTCTCTAGGCATTTGACACTTCTGTTGGGCATCATCTCTAGCCTTCTAGGAACAGACACCCACTAAGAGAGTGGTATAATAAATTCTATTTGTGCAATGACTAGAAAGTACAGTAGTAATCTGCAAGTTGCACAATAATTATTTATGTACTGTGCTTCATTGTTGTACGTGGGCCAGGCTTTGAGTCTGTTACTGTTAAATAGCCTGCAGCTACTTTGCTTTTTGAGTTTATTAGCACAATTAGGGTTTTTGATATCTTTTGCCTTTTTCTTTTAGGATTATTGTTTTTGTAGCAGTGACATTATGAGATTACTCTGTTCTTGACATTACTTATGGGAAACGTTTGTGTATTATCTGGTGGATTAAGCTTGAATTTTGGACCCAGTCCTACTCCTTACTAACCGATGAAAAGCATCGGTTAATAAGGAATAGGTTGTTGTTTAGCCTCTGATGTTTAGAAAGTTTCTTCTGTGACCATGAGCAGTAAAATAGACATACCTCTTGTGTTATTTTCACGTTAAGATTCAAAAGTTGACATACTCTGGAGCGTTTTGTTATTCTCTCTGTTTCTTTAAAAAAAAATTACAGTTGGTGAAAATGAATGTTGTAACAATTTTTGGATTATTAAAATAGTGTTAGACAGAGAAGGAAATTTTAGGGGATGACTGTACACAGTCATTTCAAAAATAGTGATGTTTTAGAAAGTAGTATGATTTATGGGGTAAAGGAAGTAACTTTACTCAGTGGTGGAGGAAAAAACAGCTGTGTAACTGAGTAAGTGAGAAAAAGTGATTCACAGAGAGAGCGCGCCTCTCTGCTTTGCCAGAGCAGTGGCTCTCCTCCTTGAGCAGGCATTAGAATCTTCTGGAAGTCTTGGGACGACCGATCCCCGGGGCCTACTCCACAGTTTCTGATTCAGGAGGTCTGGGTGGGGACTCAGAATTGTCATTTCTCAGAAGTTTCTCAGGTGATGCTGATCTTGTGATCTAGAGACCACTAAGTGTAATGAAACCAATGGGATCTTAGCTAAGATTTTTTTTCTAAGTATAGTATTAGCAACTGCAGAAAAGGGGAAGAATTTAAATTTGTTAGTGAGGGTGACTGACTCTTGATTGACTAGGAGAGGATTGAATTGTAATTAAATTGCTGAACTAATACGATAGAGGAAACGATAGGGTTTGGAACAGTATATTGCTAAATTTGGTTTACTTAGTATTTGTATTATAGTTTATAGCTTATAAAAGCCCCTCCCCCCCCTTTTTAAAACAAGAACGGCTGTATTAAAAACCTTCATGTGCTTATGTGTATGGTTGGTTTAAACCATCCTGAAGTTTGTTCTATCCAGAATGTTTAATTATTGCTACTAGAGACTTGGCACTTCATTTAATGCTGCAGTCTAAGGATGAGGAATGGCGGTTTACCTGAAATTCTTGATTGGGATCTAAAGTGCTTGGGTAGAAAATACCTATGATTTTTTTTTTTAAGACAAGTCCCTATTTTATTCATGCTTGCATTCTTAGTCCTGGTGTGTAATAAGTGTGCAGTGCTTGTGAAAGGAGTAAATAAATGACCAGCAACACACTTGTTGGAAATAACTAGGTAGTAAGTGGTGATGGTGGGTGATGGTGGGCACCATCCCAGAAAATTAACCTGCCCCAAGAAATCCACGGGTGACTTGAAAAATGTGCATAATTAGCTTATTAATATACTTGTTATCTCAATAAATTTAAGGCAAATAAAAACCTTAATAGAATTAAATAATATTGGGGTTTTTAATAGCAAAACAAATTTCTAGAAACACTTATATTGATAGCCACAACACATTATCTAAATGAAGCCAGGACTAAAGCAATGGAGAGGGAACAGAAGCATCAGCCTGATAAAATGTGACGTTGAAGTAAACCATACTTGTAAAAGAATTAAATGCCCAAATTTATTAATTTTATCTTAATAGCTTAGCAGAATCATGTTATCCTAATCTTATTTTTTTAAGGTCTTTACTTTCCTTTGCTACATTGGTGGTGGGGGCATAATATCCACATCCTATTAAGAGTCCCAGACCCATAAAATGGTGGGAACTGTGTTTAATTTCTTTTCTTTTCTTTTCTTTTCTTTTCTTTTCTTTTCTTTTCTTTTCTTTTCTTTTCTTTTCTTTTCTTTTCTTTCTTTCTTTTTTGAGTTCTGGCTAGGAAAGAATTCAGAGCCAAGACCCAAACTGTAAGAGAACATTTATTTATTTATAAAATCACAGAGGTTTTTATAGAGGTAAAGATGGGTCCTTGGAGCTTGGGAGTGAAGAAGCTAATTGGGGGGGGGGGGGGCGGGGCGGTGGGCATGGAGGGGGTAGGAAAAGGGAAAGGCAAAGGCGGGGGCATACTTCCAGGGGGAAGAGCGCTGGGAACTGTTCTTAAGGACAGAGACTATGTTTGAATATCTCTTAACACCCAACTCTTGGATAGTCAAAAGTTTTGGCTAGATGGCACCTTCTCTTTGGCCCCATTTAGTGGAGTATGCATAACAGTTGGCAAAATGGTCAAGTGAGAAGATTAATGTTTGGTCGGAATTTAGCAGTTACAAAATAATTTTCTCATAACATACCTAATATATTACGTTGGATCTGCACAGCGATGCTTTTAGTTATTTTATGGATAGAAGAATCTGAGGTAGAAAGGAATTATGTAACTTGTCAGAGCTGGGCAGTGAACACAGATTTGCTGGTTCTAAATCTGGCTCACATACACACAATACATTAGTAGTTGAATTTTACAGAGAGCCAGATTTAGAACCAGCAAATCTGTGTTCACTGCCCAGCTCTGACAAGTTACATATATATATATATATATATATATATATATATATATATGTAGGAAAAGGTATAGAGTGGAAGGCACACATGGGTGTGAGACCTTTATCTATCTCATTTCTCCTTGACTTTCCAACTATTTTAAATTTTAGAAACCTTACTCTGTTCTTGAATTCATTCAGCATCACATTATTGTTTTAAGCATTTTTCTTTTAGTATACAAGTAATAATTTTTGTTTTGTAAAATAATAAGAAGATACCAATAAGCAAAAAGGAGAAAATACTTTTTATTCAAGTATCCAACACAGAGAGCTGGGCATAGAAGCCATTAATAAACATCTATTGATTGAATGCCAGGAATTAGCTCCCTGACCTCTCAGTAAATTGCTTAAGTTGTCATATCCCATCTGTAAAAAGGGGTGGCTGGCAAGGCTCTCTTAGGCTACTTATTTCCTTATATTATGGATTTATGTGACATCAGCAGTCTTTCAGGCACTTGGTGAAAGGTATTAAATAAATCATACCTATTATCTATAAGGAAGAAATTATTTGAAATTTGCCGTCTTTAAACATTTTACTGCTCTTTGTCATAAAGTGGAAAAAAATGATTTATTTGCAATGTATGATATGTGTTTATTTGGGGGTGGGAGTGTATTTGAGAGTAAATGCATTTGTTTATAAATAAATCATCATTATAAAATATTAAAAACTTCTTCCTGTGGTATTTTAAGTTCTGTTGTATAGTTTCTACCCTCTGTGACCCAAAATTACAGTCAGATGAATTTAGAATTTATCTACCAGCATTTCTTCATGAAAATAGAATAACAACTAAAAGGAATTAATAAGTAGGAAAAGCTTATTTGATTTCTTGGTAGCCTACCTGGGTAATTGGTGTAGGCATGAGTGTATTAATTCATGTGCTTTAGTTCATTAGGTGATATCAGTGTTATTGTCCAAAAATGTGACTATTTGGAAGAGAAACTAAATTAGATAGTGGGTTTCAACATAGGATATGATAGCACAGGAGGAGAATCTATATATATATAAAAGCCTAAGTGACCGAACGACTGCTTCCCACAGCCAACCTCCTGTGGCTGGCCACCTCTGGCAGTCCCTCCTCCCCGCCCCCTGGCTGGCTGGTCCCTCCCCCCCCCCCCCCCCCCCCCCCTCGCTCCTGGCCAGCCAACCTCCCGAAGTCTCCTTGCCCATGCTGGCCCTCCCCAATGACCCCGATCAGGGCGGGAGATGACCCTTATTGGCTCGAATCCCCGGCCAGGCTGAGGGACCCCACCTGTGCACGAATTTGTGCACTGGGCCTCTAGTATTTTTATAAAACACAAATGTATCTGTTGTCCTCCAATAATTTTTAAAAATCCTCACCGGAGGATATGTTTAAGAGAAAGGAAGGGAGAAAGAGGGAGAAAAACATTGATCTGAGAGAGAATCATCAATTGGTTGCCTCCAATATGGGGTTCCCTGACCAGGGATTGAACCCACCACCTGGGTATGTGCCCTGACCGGGGAATCAAACCCACAACCTTTTGGGGAATGGGATGATGCTCCCACCAACTGAGCCACCTGGCCAGGGCATTCTACAATAAATTTAAATAAATCAGGCTTTCTCCAGATGGGATTACAATGCCTCCAAAATATTTACTATCATGATAAACAACTTTTCTTTTTCCTATTACTTTAGCACTGTTTTATACTTCTCAGATTTTCTTATTGCTGAGTTTGTATTTCCATTCTGTAGGCGGTATTTGTACATGGAGAGAAATATGTTCATCCATTTAGTTAAATCCCCCATTAGAATGGTTTGGGACTGATGACTGGAAATTCAAGTTAACAGACAAAAAGGTGCTCTGGAAGCATAAATTACTGGTTATTCCTTGCAGGTTTTTTCTTTTTATAGAAATGAATTGGTTATAGTAGAATTCTATAAAATATTAACTGAAAGGCTCAGCAAAATTTATATTTATATTAATATTTGATATTTAATAAATCTAGGATTCATTTTTAAATATGGTATAAGAATAGGATTTTAATGTGTAATTTTACACTTAAGGCCCAGTAGTTTCGTAATAGGAGTGGTTCCCTGTAAACGTGATTTTGAGAATTAACTCACCTTCATTCAATTTTATAATTTATCTTTGGGGATTTAGTGAAAGTTACTCTGGTCATACTTTAAGAGGAGAAATTTTTCTTCTGATTTACACTGAATGAGCGAGCATTAGCTAGCTCCTCAAGTTGGGGTCTTAATTATTCTCTTGTTTGACCTTTGCCTGTAACATTTGGTTTGAGTTGTGTTCTCTTTGACTTTAAGATTCAGCCACTGGCAGGAGCCTTATTTAATCTTCCTATTGAGCTGTTTCATCTTCTTGAATAGGGCATAAACCTATTCATCAGCCTACCTTTCACATGGGCATGCGATTCTGGAATACTATTAAGATTGAGTGCATTGTGGCAGGGTGCATTCTATTTAAAAAGCAATGTAATATGTTTCAATGTGATTAAGAACAAGAGTGTTACAAGTGCAATGTATAGTAAAATCATAACACTCAGGGCTTTTTACATAATGTGCTCTGCCTAATGTGCAAACAGTTGACTTAATATTTTACATTAGCTTTTAAAAAGCCTGGTGTTTCTCATAAGTGCCGGCAGTATGTTCTGATGTTTCATTCCTTAATACTGAGTTGATATGCTACTATACCTAAATTATATCAAGTTCCTGAGGAATCAAATTTCTAGTTTGATTTATACATATAATAGAGGGTCTTATTCAAGTAGATTTAATCATTATGAAAATAAGAAAATAAAAATCTAATTTATAGAAATCTTTTTGTATGGGGCAGCCTCTATTAATGAACTTTAGTATTCATTTATTTACTGGTCTAATAAAAACGAAATTCTCTAAGAAAAAGCCTTTATCAGGAAACATTTAAAAAATTCAGCTGTGATTCAGAATCTTTGTTTCTGTTTTGCTTTTGTTTGTTTTGTCCCGGTTTCCTGATTGTGTGTAGCAGATATGGTATTTAACTGATAGATGTTTTATGCCTAAATGAAGATATAAAATGCAAAATGCATTTGTCTTCAAGTTAGCAGTAGCACATAAGATTCGTCTTTGGAATGACAGAATGTTAGACTTGAAGCAGCCTCTGAAATAGAGGCTGGCTCCTCATATGACAGAGGAGGTCTGGGGTGAGTGGTTAGAGGGACTCGCCGAAGGTCAGATGGTGCTTTTGTGGTAGAAATGGAGCCAGAGCCACGTCTCTTGATTCCTTGCTAATTTTTCAGTTGCTGCACCACAGGACTCAGATTCAGATTACATTTCTATTTTCTACTTGTTTGTTTTATTGCAGCATTTCAGTGTTATTGCTTTGTAATACATAACCTTTATTTGCTTGCTTTGCATAATATATGCTAATTTGGGCTTTATGAGTCCGAAGGTAGGCTAAGAGTGTGGACCAACTGCTAGTACTGTTAGTGATGGATTGAGGCAAAAGAATTCCTCAAAGTGAAGAGTATTTTCTTTTTTTATACATCCCTGTCAGGAATCTATAAGGCCAAGTCCTGTTCGGTAGCTCAGTCAGAGCGGCCTCCCCATATGCCAGGGTTTGGGGTTTGATCCCTGGTCAGGGCACATACAAGAAGCAACCGATGAGTGAATGGATAAATGGAACAACAAATCAGTCTCTCTCTAAAATTCAATAAATAAATTAAAAAGAAAAAAAATATGTAAGGCCCAAAATAAAATCTAAGAATGTTTAATTGAACTGATTGTAAATATCTGGATTTAAAATGTTCTTTTTAAAAGATATTTGGGACAGTACAAAGTAAATTCTGTGATGTTTATTTGTATTTGACTACTGTTAGATAACTGGATGATTTCTACTTTCTAGAAAGCTTTTTAAAGCTTTCTAGGGATTGTCTCATTTATGCCTTTAGCATGGATGATCTCTTAAAGCTTCACGGAGCTGTATGCTGTACATAATAGCATTATCTCCATTTTAGAATAAAGAGCAGAGCACATATGCGAGTGTCCAAGGGGGATCTGAACTGTGCAGGGGATTCTTCTCCAGAGCTCTGGCTCTCGGCCACTAGCTCTTCTGCCCCGCATCACACAGCTTCCTCTGTCACAAAATGCTGCTTGTTACTAAATTAAAGTTTTCAGCAGTCCCTTGATTTAAATGAGCAAAACCTGTTACAATTCTTACACTACACTTCAGCAGTATACTGGGGAATCCTCAATGCTTATATTTTGGGCACAGTAATAATTCATGGTAACATCTTAACCTTTAACCTCCTTTTTCCTTCTCTTTCTTCATATCCTGTCTCAACATTTCTGCACTTTCCATTCTCCTTGGTTTATTTGGAGCAGCAATGTGCCTAGGCATTGTTTGGCTACCTTTGTTTTTATTCTCACAAGAGCAATTCTCTATTATTCCCAAATAAGTATAAAACCACCAGTCTTGGCACTTAAATTCTTTACTAATGTCCTATTTTTTTTTTAATCTTCCTCTTATAAAATTTGTTTCCTTAGTATCTCATAAAGAAATACCCAATTCAATTACCCATCAGTGGAATGTTTCTCGTCTATTCCAGCCTGTACTATAATCTTCTCCTAAGCTCTTTCTGGAATCGTTACTACTCGTTATATATATTTTTTTCTTTCTCCTTTGGGCAACGTCATACCTGCTTTCTGTAAACAAACTAAAATTAAACCTAATGACGGTCCTTCTTTGCTTCTACCAGGTTTTGTTCCCTAAGCTTTCCAGTTTGTGAGTTCCCACCTGTAGTGTTGACTATTACAGTTTTTGCATTTGTTTTGATTTTGCTTTCATTTATATTTGTACTGCTTTCCCCTACTAAGTAATTCCTGGAGTTCAGAGTTCCTGAGAAGTACCATGAAATTAGCACTGCATTTGGTAATCAGAAGGTATTTTGTAAAAATTGACCTCTGTCTCTATTTAGCCAGAAGCTGCATGCCAGAGCTGCAAATCTGAGAAATAGATGTAACTCACTTTTATGGGCAGGACAAGGAGGAAACAGATCATTACTATATTTAGCAGGAGCAAGCAAAAAATTATACTCTGTAAAAGTAGATTTACTTTAATGATATAGGTAAAATTTTATAACATCCTTGTGAACAGTGGTTTCGGATTTTATTTGAGCAGTGGCTTACTTTATTTCCCCACATAATTCTAAGGGACCTTAATTCATTGTTTGGGGGCAAACACACTATTGCTTTGATAAAAGCAATACAAACTGCCTACATGGCTAACACACACTGCAAGGGGATAGGTTTTCCTGAAACCCAGTTTGAAAACCCATGCTTTAGAAGGGTGGGGATACAGGATTTTCTCTGGTTTATTTGAGAAGATTGAGAGATTGTCAGGCTAAACAGGAACCACATTCCTGTATGACTGTGTGTAAACAGTTGCCCTCATATTAGTGTCACCCTCATTCTGCCTTCATTTGTAACATCTAATGGAGCTTAAATCAATTAGGAGACTTAGGATATAGCCTATCTCTGTGCCAAGTGCTAAACAGAAAAATAAAGCAGAGTTCAAACGATGCTGAAAAGAAAGCTTGTTCTAATCCTTCCTCTAAAGTTAGAACAGTTTGATTACTTCCCTGGAAGCATTTGCTTTTCCTACTGAAAATGGAATAAAGCAAAAATTGAGAAGAGAAAAAATGGACCCTTGACTTACTTTGGATCATTATCTTTTGGTGTTTTCTGTGAAGTTAGGTTGTGGCGATCTCAGGCTGTTGTATCTTTCAAAAAAATGGAAAATGGGTCTGATCTTTGACTTACTATATTTGATTATTTTACAACGCATTGCCACTTGTATCATCCTAATGCAGTCGAAATCTCTCTTGTGTATAAAACCATTTCATTGTCCTCTGCTTAAAGGGCAAGTATTAAAAATGCAATTGTGAGCTATGGAAAAAAGGTGGGTGTAACACATTTAAAAGTGGCTCTTATATACTGTGGTCTTATTAAAAGAAAAAAAAATTATGCCGGTTAAGAAATAGCCCTTTAATATGAGTATGTGTTTGAGAAAATTGTAGTTTCTGTATTCTGATATTTTGAAGGTCATCACTCTTGTTCTCTTCCTTTCCCCACTGAGCCATGTGATTTTTTTCCTTGCAGCTCTCTTTCCCTCCCCTTGAGCATATAGCTTTGCACTTTGTGATCTTTCTTTTTCTCAAATCTCCCTTAAAGCCACTGCTTTTTTTGTGTGGTTGGTGCTTCTTAGTCCAGACTCCTCCTTCTGTATGTATTGTGTACAGGAGCTCTAAAATTTCAATGGGCATAATTTTTTAAAAAAGTATATCATTTAAAATTAGGTTGTACAGCCCAGCCAGCATGGCTCAGTGGTTGAGCATTGACCTATGAACCAGGAGATCACGGTTGGATTCCCACTCAGGGAATATGCCCGGGTTGTGGGTTCGATCCCCAGTGTGGGGCATGCAGGAGGCAGCCAATCAATGATTCTCTCTCATCATTGATGTTTCTATCTCTCTCTCCCTCTCCCTTCCTCTCTGAAAAATCAATAAAAATATATTCAAATAAAATTAGGTTGTACAATTCCCAAGAATTGTATTTAAAAAAAACCTCTGCATAATGAAGAATTGTAATGAAGATTTTATAAGTAGATGTATTGCTTTCTTAGGAGTTTGTAGCATTGGGGAGAATTTATGATTTGAGAAGTAAGATTGTGAAATCATAATAGCCAAACCTATGTGGGTGTTAAAAGGTGAATTTACGATGGAAGAGAAGGATAAGGAGGAAATGTTCAGGAGGGAGGAAGTGGCATTCACCTCAATTAGAGAGGAAAACCAGGTAAGGGGCTGAGCAGCCCTGGAGGCAAATGTAAGGACAGGTTTTCTTTAGGTTGTTCACACACCTTCCTCTGTAAGCAAAATAAATAGTGCTTTTCCCCTGCCTGGCCTTTTCTCTCTCAGATCTCAGCTTAAATGTCACCTCCTCACAAAGGGAACACTAACCTAAAATAAGGAGTTTCCCAGTCTCCTCACGTCAGCCTGCTTTATTTTCACCGGGGCATTTCTTGTTCAATACTGCTTTATTTACATTGCAGCACTAATTTCTCAATACTTCCTTTCTCAATATTTTCTGGCATGTGTGTTCTCTTTCTTCTCTCCTCCTCCCCTTCCCTTTCTCCCAACAGTGGACATAAGTTTAATAAGTGCAGGTACCAGGTCAGCCGTGTTTATTGCTCTGTCTCTAGTCCCTAGAAGAGAATCTGCACTTACATGACAATATCTCTGGCTAGACTGTCATCTGCTTGAGATCTGGACTCCATCTTACCTTTGGAGCCCTATGATTATACAGTGCCTGTTGGGTTGAGTGAATTAGGCTACTACCTGAGGAAAAAAATGAATTAATATAAATGAGAAGATAGGTTAATTTTATAAATGAAGATGACATTTCCCTCCTTTGAAATAAAAAGCAGCATGGGTCTAGTGTAAAACTTGGGGTAAAACTTCGATGCCTGAGGGCTGTCCCAAGGATCGTTTACTTCTCCTACCTCCAGACATCATGAGGTGATTGTTTTAGGAAGTTGGGTTTTTGAATGACTTTTTATATCTGATAAATAATAAAAGCCTTAAAGAGGAACCCTTTTTTCCCCCATGCTCAGCTTTTATTTTTCCTTTTTTTAATTTATTTAAAAAAATTGAATTTATTGGGGTGACATTGGTCAATAAAATTATAAAGGTTTCAGGCTTACAATTTTATAATACATCATCTGTATATTGTGTTTTGTGTTCGCCACTCCAGGTCTGTAGTAACAGACACCGGCGTAAAGATGCTCCTCCCAAATACAAGATCCTTTTCCATGTAGCTAATACTGCTTTTCCAGATGGACTTTCTGAAATACGTATTCTAAAAAAATATTTTGCCCAAGGTTTAACTTTTAAAAAGAAATGATGGTCTTCCTTGAGATAGAAATCTCAAGATTTCTCCATTTGAATAATTCTCAAGAAAAGAACCAAATCTGTCTCTAGATGGAACTTTCTGTGAAAATATATATATATTTTTTCTTTCCCATAACATTAGCCTGGAAGTATATTTCCACTAGGCCGATCACTTGAAGAAATGCCATATATTGAGTTATATCGAGGGAATTTAGGGCAAGTTGGTGTAAGTGTTATCAATTTTAGTGAAAGATGTAAGCTTGAGGATTTATACTTAATATTCCTAACAACTCATAATGTTATGTAGTTTTGGGCAATTTATGCATTTTGTTGGCTCATTTGTTATATGCTCCTTGAAGAAATGATTGTGATAATGGTCTTAATTTAATATCTCAGTTATATTCCCTCAAGATGAAATGTGTTGATTTAACCTCAGCTAGATGGGCTTTGCTTAACTCTAATGATGTAACTCCTCAGAAAAGTGAAAATGTTCACATATTTTAAAAATATGTTCCCATTTTTTCCCCTCTGGAGAGAGAGGCTAGGGATATTCTGAGTCTATTAGTTAAAAATTCCAAGTTACTGACAAATGAAGTCATTTTTATGTGTCATCATTAAGATTTTTCAGTATGACCAATGTGGAATCTTGAGCTCTTATTCCTATTCTAGTTTTCTGTACCATTTCAAAGTCAACAATCCCTCTTTTATACGTGTAATCCATTTTTACCCACCTGGACTCCCTGAGTAGCTGTAGTATGAGGGTCTCTGTATAAGTATAAAGTTCATCCATATTACCTGTTTTTTTCTTCTTCATTATTTTCTGTTGTCTCTGCTGATACTGACTAATCCCTTATGCTGCTTTACTTTCCAGTGCCTTCAGACTTTTTCCTTGACATCCAGACCTTTCTTCTCAACTGCCAGGCTTGCTCTGTCTCTTCCTTTGAAGCTCATACTAAAGTTATGTTTCATTAATTCAAGTTCATAAATGGGGACTGGGTTCAGTGGTGAGAAGAGGCTTGAGCCATAGCCTCTGCCCTTGGAAAGCAGAGAATTAAATTGAGGATGGGCTTAATAACATATGTAAAGGGTGGGACTAAAGTTGGTTTACAGCTGTGAGTATGTGAAACACAGGGTTTATTCTTGTATTATTATTTATTAATTATTGTGCTATTTTCCATACCAACAAGGTAAAAACAATAATAGGACTCAAAAGTTGCCTGATGTTATCTTTAATCCTTTTCCAGGGAAATGAGGAAGTGACACAAAGGGGAAAAACCTTTTTGTTTTTGTTTTGTTTAGAAACGGGCTAAATAGAAGCAACAATAGAATGTAGGTGTGGGTGTGGGTGTGTGTGCGCGCGCACACGCTCATAAAAACAAAAACAAAACCCAAGTGTTGATTTTTGTTCTTTTCGTGTCACAAGTGTAAAGGCTTGGCCATCCATGTTCAGTGACAAGGCAGTCCTCATATAGCTGGATACTTGCCCTGGACTTCCAAATGCTCACATGGAACAGTTGGGGGCAGAGACATGGACCATGCAGCACCCTCTTTCACTATTCATGGGGACTGATGTGGTGGCACTAGAGCAGGAAAGGAGTCCAAAATGTTCAAGCTGGAAGGGACATTTGTCATAAGGCAGTGGTAATAACCAGTCTATGTATAAAGAGAGTTTGGTGTTTCCTTCCTGAAGGGTCCTGCACAGTAAATAAAGTAAAACCAATAATTATCAATGGGCAACTGGGCCAAGGCCTTAACAAAAGTATTCAGATGGACATAAGTCATAGTGTCTAAGCAAACACACTGGAGAGAGGTTCTGGAGAGGAGTCCACCAGCTCTTTTCCTAAGGATTAGGAAAAAACACACACCTATTGCCTAATGATATTTTTTAAAGCTTAAATGAGGGTCTTATGGGTCTAGAAGAGTTTCATATTTTCTTCTTTTTTATCTAGTGCTAAAAGAATGGGATATCTTTTTTCTTTTTTTCTTTATTGATTAAGGTATTACATATATGTCCTTATCCCCCCATATTCACCCCCCCCCCCCGCAACCCGGTGTCTGTGTCCATTGGTTAGGCTTACATGCATGCATACAAGTCCTTTAGTTGATCTCTCCACCTTCCCCCCACCCTCCCCTGCCTTCCCTTTGAGGTTTGATGGTCTGATCAATGCTTCTCTGTCTCTGGGTCTGTTTTTGTTCATCAGTTTATGTTGTTCCTTATATTCCACAAATGAGTGAGAATGTGGTATTTATCTTTCTCTGATTGACTTATTTCGCTTAGCATAATGCTCTCCAGTTCCACCCATGCTGTTGCAAATGGTAGGAGTTCCTTCCTTTTTACAGCAGCAGCAGCAGCGTAGTATTCCACTGTGTAGATGTGCCACAGTTTTCTAACCCACTCATCTGCTGATGGGCACTTAGGCTGTTTCCAAATCTTAGCTATTATAAATTGTGCTGCTATGTGGGATCTCTTAATGAATTAAATTAATTTATTTTATATGTGATTATTATATAAGCATACATCATTTATTTATTCATCTGAGACACTTATTTCTCTGTACTAAGCACAGCTCTTTTTTGAAACTCTTTTTCTCCTAAAGGAAGAATATTGAAAATCTCAGGTAGTACGTAAGGATTTGACTTATTCCAGATTAATTTAATCATGACCCCTTCCCTGTTTTATGTGTTTTAATTTTGTGTACTTTTCCTGCTCAACTTAAAACAATTAAATATATTAATGGTCAATGCACATATTTAGCATCATACTGCATATTATCCATATGGGTCTCCATTGTGCCTATTATTTTTGAAAGGCTATTTTAAGGAAAATTACTCATTATGTACAAAAACTTTGGTCTGTTCCTTTCAGGCATGAATTTGGGGTGTTGTGTGTTGTTAGAGCTACATGGTACCTGTGGTTTTTTAGACAGAGAGTTTTGAAAATGTCTCCTAGTTAGAGCCTTGGGGTACACGGGTAGTGATGTGTGGAAGGAGAGAAGAGACATGCTATTTATGGCTATATAATGTTAGTTTCAAAATGACATTGGAGATCTTCTGGCCCAATCTGTTAATTCAGTTTCCTAAAATTTGGTATTATCAGAATTAGAACCAGTTAGTGTTGGGTATTCAGCTTTCAAGACAAGACTCATCTGTGGCAACACTTTCTATCGCCTGCACCAATGTTTTAAGGTTTATGGTGATTGTAGAGAGTTTGCAGAAGAATTTCATGGGCTCATATCAACTCTTGGCAGCTTCCGGCAAGCAACTTATTTAGCCATGGTAAATTAGTGAAGGGTGGCATGAATCTTGAAAAAATTCAATTCATCAAACATTTGTTGAGTACCTATTACTTGATTCAATGTTAGTGCCTGGAGTTACAGATACGAATAATGATGGGGTGGCTAACCTCAAGGGGCTCTGCCTAGTGAAGGAGTCTTAAAGGTGAATGAATGTTACCCACCAGCCTGATAAGGGCAACAAGAGAAGCTTGGAAGAGTTAACCTGTGGGCCAGATTTTGACAGGAAGAAGAGTTTTCAATGATTTCTACTGAATCAGTTTTCACAGTTTAAAGATTGAATATTAATCTTCCCATTTTATTGTCACCTAAAAAAATTTGATGGCTTCCAAAGATGAATATCCCTTCAACAACTTCTGAAACCTGGCCTTTTATTACATAGCTCTTAGGGATTATCTAATTCTTGAACAGCTGAGAGGAAGAATGAGTTGAAGGGTTTTAGGTGCTTAGATCTTATAAAGGTAACAGAGTGGGCAGTGACCAAGAAAAGGGATTCTCAATGAGCAATAATCATGTCTCAGATAAACCTAATTGTCTATGATACCACCATTGTGCAAAGGGATTCTTAATGAAGAAGTTGTTGAGTGACAGCAGGAGATCCCAAATGTGGTTCTACTAGTTTAAAAATAATGCTTTATGTCTAATGTACTATCCCTACTGGCTAAAATATGTAATTTTAACTCCTGTTTCTTCTTAAGAACTGAGTTAAAAACTCATATTAATTATTCTGGTTATAAGATACACGAACAAATAAACAAGCAAACTATTTCCCCTAATTTGACTTTCTCCAGTCAGAACTGTAAGTTTGTTTTTGTATTGCTACTGATTTTCTGGCATGTTTATTGTGTATAAAATATTGTTTGCTTCTAATGAAGAACTCAGACATTGTTCATTGTTATTTATGAAAGTATTTCGTTTAAAAATAATTGAGGTATGTGTTGGTAAACAGTTTCTTATAATACCAGACTTCTCTGGAATATTAATACATAACATCATTTCCTTTAGAGGGTAGAAAAATCAAAGACTTTCAACTATGAGATATGCTCACTAACAGCTGTTTCCTATAATAGGAGCAATTTGCATGCAGAATAGAAAAAATGAATTATACAAAAGGGTGTATAGAGGAACAGCTATAACTTCTGGCACGTACAGCAACCCGCAGAATAAACTTCCTTCAAACGACATTGGCATGATTAATCCCAACAACCTGGACACTGAAATTGCTGTTCTAAAAAGGGGCTCTGCAGCTCGGAAAGGTTGTGGGTATAATGCTAGCCTTCTAGCTGGGGTGCGGTTGCGGGTGCTCAGTGCATTTAGTAGCATCACTCCCACCCTCAGTGTTCAGGGTATTTGAATATTCATGACAGGTTGGCAGGTGGTCAGTGGGTGAAGGACCAAGTCACTCTTGTGCTTTTTCATATTTTATTAGAGAAACGTGTAAGGTCAGGTGAGATCCCTCATTCCTGATTAACTTCTGATGTCAGTTTGGAGAATTGGTTCTAAGGTGGACAAAAGGAGAAAGTCAAATGTTAAAATCCTATCTTCAGCATACCTCTTGGTAACCACATTTGTACTTGTGGAATGTCTAACCTGTGTTCATGTACGTCATCATGGTCGTCTGTAATAAAAATGCCTCACACTTATATTTTCCCACATATGTGGTTTTCTTGCATTTTGACGGCCATGCTTAGAGATGTGTAGATGTTGTGTTCTCTTTTAAAGTGAAAGGAAATGGAAGTTGTCTGGAAAATTCTTAGTCCAGGGCTGTGGACTAGAGTCTTCTAACCCAAATCCAGGGCTTTCTACTTGCTGCCTCCTTTCTCTTTTTAGCCAAAAAGGTTACATGTTAGATTTCACAGGTTAGATTTCCTGCCTCACTTCAGTCACTACTGAAAACTTTATGTTCCAGGATCTGTGCTGTGTCTTTTTCATATATCATCCTATTTAATCTTTTCGCTGTCCAGAAGAGAAACGTGGGGTTCAGAGAATTTGAGTAATTTTATAGAGCTTGGCCTGGCTAGTCCGAGGTGGATCCTGGATGGCCACCCAGGCCTGAGCCCTTAACACTCTTTATGTTCCTGAGGCAAATATTTCGGTCTCTGAGGAATGAAAGGAAATTACAGATGAAATTCCTGAATATATAGTAATAAGGAACTCCATTGGGTATCGAACCAGTGGTTCAGACAGTTAATGCGTTGGGAGGGTAAAAGGAGAAGAGATGATAGTACTTTGTGGTCTGGAAAGGCCTTGTGAAGAAATTGGGATTTGAACTAGCAGAGGATGCTAAGAATAGCATCAAGGTGTGATGGAAGGAATAACAGGAGGACAGGGCACAGTTGGGAAATGCTGGGCATATTTGAGGGGAACTGATGCATTTGGATGAAGCACAGGAGGGGTTTGGTGGGTGAGTAAAGGAGGAAGGCTGAAAGGTAGACCAGAGCCCCGTTGCAGAGGGCTTGGGCTACCAGGGTGTGTTCTGCATTACGTTTTTACTTTTTGTGTGATATTGCCAAACGCAGCCTTAACTAGAATGATTCCAGTTGGCTTGTCACCGACTTTGACTTGGTGGAAATTTTAGTGGGATGAAATTATATTTAGCTTCTTAGGGTGTCTCTCATTTCCCAAGAGCTTACCTAAATAGTCTTGACTAACAGCCTTCCTTCATAAGAAACACAAAAGCCGTATTGTTTCTCATATATTTGTATGATGTGAATAGATTTTAAGTGTTTGTGTGTATACCAATATTTCAATAAGCATTCATATTTGGGGGAAGTCAGAAATAGTGACTTAGTGGGCACCCATAACCTTGGGAGACTGCGGATTTGGGATTTTCAACGGAAGGAGGGGGTCCTGCCACTTTTAGGCATAGAAATCAGGATGTCTCAGAGAAGTGAGAAGTTTAAGGGTGGAGTGATTCACATCAAAGACTAGACATAAGTAGTACTTGCGTTAGCAAACTTTCACGCTTTGGGCCAGGAGGAGTTTTCCTCAGTTTCCCTAAAGCAGGGTAGGGTGATAACAACTAAAATAAAGTCATTAATGACCATGGTTGACTGTGATAACCTTCTTCCCATCAAGATTTGAATAAATAATTTGCACATTTTCTTTACATGGAAAAATTATTATAGATTCTGGAGAAGAAATAAAGGATAGATCAGAGATGCAGATGGGGGCCTGGCAAAGGGCTGTGAAAATTGAGTATGATCTAGATGGTAGAATGGGTTTTTTTCTTGAAGGAAACTGTCTCTTGGTCTATTATTCTCATCTCACCTGTTTTTTCTTTTTAATGTTTCAGTGTGCAAAGATCCACCTTACAAAGTAGAAGAATCTGGGTATGCTGGTTTCATTTTGCCAATTGAGGTTTATTTTAAAAACAAGGTATGTAAATCCTTACCCATTAATTTTTCAGTAGAAGATCCTTCATTAACCAAATGATATTTAAAATAATTTTGATTCATAAGCCCTTCTATCTCTAGATGATTTTAAAATAAGTTAAATTTGTCTTCTAGGAATTTTAACTATTATTCCCCTTAATTACAGAGGAAGTGGCTAGAAAAAGATAATTTCAATTATATGAAGTCAGATTATATGAAATTATTAAATGTCCTTTTTAAGAAAAGAGTGATTTCTATTGAAAAAGAAGATTAATATGTTTTTAAAATAGAAAAGAGTAATTATGGTTTTTCAGTGAAATACACCTTTCCTCATTTTCATATTTCTAGAATTTTTAGAATTACAAAGAATAATATGTCATCTTTAGCTGCTATACACATACATGATATGCATATACAATTATATCAACTTGAGATATTATGGATTCTGCTGGATTTAAAAGCTTCCAACAGTTAACAAATGTGGCAAAACATACAGACTATAAAATATTGGACAAATTTCTCAACCTCTGTGGGGATCACTTTTCATATTTATAAAATGGAGATAGAATAAGAGTATCTACCCCATAAGGTGGCTAGATCCTATAAATACTGTAGGTCCTTTAGATACCGTAAAGCTGAGTGTTTAGAATAACACTTCAAATATATGTAAGCACTTAGTAAATGCTATGTTACATTTAAGGACACTGTTCCCTCCATTTATTCCAAAGTGATTAATCATAGTTTCTAAAACTTGCCTAAAAGTGAGATAATTCACCCCCACCTCTCCACCCTTTTTTTTAAAGGGACCGAGCTAATAGGATGTCATGTTAACCAAGCCAGTGCTCCATAAAGTGTGGTCCTTGTACCAGCAACATCAGCATCACCCACGAAGAGCAGGCTAGGAGTGAAATTCTCAGGCTGTATCCCAAATCTCCTGAGGCCAAATCTCCTGTTCCTAGGAGTCTGCATATCTGCTAAACTAGGCGATTCTCATGCACAGTGAAGTAGGAGAACCACTGATGAGCCCCTCTCTCATGCTCAGTACCTCCCACTGAAACAGTGTCTCACTGGCTTTTTCCAATGGGTCAAAGGCCCAGCAAAAATCTATTATATGATTAAGGGATAATTCAGTTTTAATTAAGCTATAAGAAAACTATCCTGACAAACAGGAATGTATGGATGATGGGATACAATTTGTTTTTCATATTTTTTGTTTCTTTTTGAGCCCATCTCCTCATGGACTACATCCCTGGTACACCACCTCCCTACAGACCTGCTACCCATACCCCCATTTATTGTTATTTTGTTTGTTGTTTTTTAAAATTTATATTTTGGGAGCATGTTTGACAGTAACCTATTTCTGCATAGTTAAATATTTGAATGCTTACTTTGTCCTTGGCAGTCTCTGAGCCATTTACATATATTGCATCATTTAGTAGGTTTACAAGAACTACTGAGACATAAGTAATATTCCTAGTTTTAAGGAAAGGAAACTGAGTCATTGAAATATTGCATGGCTTGGATATTTATCATTTTATTCATCCTTAGAGTTTACTCAGCAAGTATATATATATTCAGCAATGTTCATTGTAGCATTGTTTATAATACTAAAAAATAGAAATGATCTGCAGGTGAGTATATCATTACAAAGAAATACAACTCAGATATTTTAAAATACTGACTTGAAAATGCATATTGCTAAGTGAATTAAAGGCAAGTCATAGAAAAATATCAAAGTATGATATATTATGTGCCTGCTAATCTCTATCTACACTGACATAAATTTTATCTATGGAGAGGCTATATCAAATAGTTAAGAATGATTAAATGAAGTCAAGGGAATAAAACTTCTAAAGAGAATTACTGGGTCAGGGTATCATATGCATGTAGTATGTTGATTGATATTGCCCAAATGTCTTTCCAAAAGGCTTTATACTCCAAATTACAAGGCAGGAAAAAGCCCCCCACCCCTTTAAAATAAATTCTAAGGATATATGGACTGTTTTACAGTTTAGAGGAAAACAGGTAAATGAACAATGATCGTAATTCAATGTGATAATTACATTAATAAAGCAATGCTATAGGAGAGATGTCTTATTTGGAGAGTTAATCAGACTTTTCAGAGTATTCCATGCTTTAGTTGGGTCTTGAATAATGAGTTTGCATTAGGTGGGCAAGGGAGGGAGGTATCCTGGGAGGGAAGGCATTTTAGGCATGGGGAACACTATATGTGAAAGGCTGAGTGAATGAGGCGATGCACGTTAATGAGGAACTGCAAAGTTACAGCAGGATAGGGTGCAGTAAGAGAACAAAGGAAATAAATGTAGGGATGGTATTATATGACTATGGTGGTTATTCTAAGGAAGTGGCATTTTATCCTGTAGAAAATGATACTTCATTAAAGGCTTTTATATCAATGAAAAGATGTAATCCAATTTTTGTATTAGAAAGACCACTCTCTTGTCACTGGGGGAGGTAGAATAGGGTAAATTCAAAAACAGGGAAGCGATCAGGTGAGGAATGGTGAAGGTCTAAACTAAGGCACTGGTTATAACTGGAGAAAAGGGGATAGATCTGAGCGTTCCTGAGAAGAAATACTGAACAGAAGTTGGAGAGAATTTGACTGTGATAAGTGAGCGAGAAGGAAGAACAGGGCAGGGGATGATTTTTGTGTATTTTAACCTTGGTAAGTAATTAGGATTTTTGTTCGCCTAGGAATAGAGTATAGGAGAAAGGGCAGATGAATGTAGCTTCAGTTTAAAAGAATGCATGGATTTGATGTTGCTGCGGGTCAACCTAGCGGAGATGTGAGTAGACTGTGGAACATAATGCACGTGGCCAAGTAAGAGCTGGACGAGGGATACAGATGGGGGTGGGGTCACTGTCATGTTGTTGGAACCGACTCCCTATGAATGGGTGTCATCTCCCTGGGGAACTTTGCCAAAAGTTGAAGGCTATGTATGGGTCAATGAGGAAAGAAGGGAAATGCGAGGAAGGCTGAGAAGGAATGATACTAAGTGTGAGCTCGTAGTCAGGAAAGAATGGCATCCTGATGAAAGAGGTGAGCAGGTTTCATGCAGATTGGTAGTAGAAGTGAAGTGGTCGTGAGCTAATGAGTGGAGACTATGTATGGTCTGGGGAAGTTTGGGTGAGGAGGTGGAAACATTGAATTTGTAGGTATATTCTGACCGTTTCAAGTGCTCAGACTTTTGAGTCAAAATAACTGGGTTCGAATCACTTTGTCTCATCACATGTTAGTAATATAAAAAACTCTGGTAAAGAGAAACATTGCTTTGTTTGACTGTGTAACATTTTAATGTATGAAAAAACCACCAACACCTGACACATTGCTGGTGAGATTTTAAAATGGTGCAGCCACTCTAGAAAACAGTAAGGCAGTTCCTGGAGATATTAAACATAGAGTTACCAAGTAATAGCGTGACCCAGAAATTCCACTTCTGGGTGCATACTCAAAAGAAATGGAAACACAGGTTCACATAAAGACTTGTACACAAATGCTCATTACAGCATTATTCATGGCAGTCAAAAAGTGGAAACAACCCACTTTTTGCCATTTATCCACCAATAAGTGGATAAAAAAACTGGTGTACCATTCAACTAAATATCATTTAGCCTTAAGAGGAACTAAGTACACGTTACACGTCACAACATAGATGAGCTCTGAAAACATCATGCTAAGTGCAAGAAGCCAGTCACAAAAAATTATATATTGTGTGTATATTTTATATATGTTCATGTATTTATATGAAATGTCCAAAATAGACAACTCCATAAAAACGGAAGTATTTAGTGGTGCCTGGGGGAATGGAGAATGACTACTAATGTGTTTTAAGTTTATTTCTGGAGGAAAATGTTCTGAAATTAGATGGTAGTGATAGTTTCATAACTCTATGTATGTATTAAACCCCACTAAATTGTACACTTTAGAAGGGTGAATTTTATAGTTTGTGAATTATTCTCAGTAAAGCTATTATTAAAAAACAGTTGCTATAAAAAACACACAAAATGGCAAAGCTGATGGCAAATGAAAAAAAATTGTAACATTTCATGGGATGGTTAATATCTGTAATGCACAAGGAATTTTTATGTAAAGTAATATATAACAAATTCTAAGTGCTTTAATTTCTTAATCTGTAAAGCAACTCACCACTGGTCCAAATGAAATAAATGTTAAAGTTCATATTAGTTACTGTTATTATTATCCGCAGTCTTTATTTCCCCACGGATGCTAAAGAATCAGTGTGTAGAGAGGTTTAAATGTTTAGCCGACTAAAGTAATGGCTCAAGAGTCGAACTTCAGTATCATGAAATTCTCATTATTGTGTCCTCTTGGATATGATGCTGTTTTGTTCTTCTAGTTCAGGAAAATGGACCCAAGAGCCAGATTATGAAAGCCCTTATATGACATTCATGTGAGGTTAAATTTTTAGGCTAGTGGCAATTGGAAGCTGTTGAAATTTTAATCAAGTAGTAAAAATGAAAAAGTTTTTGTTTAATGTATAGGGTGTGGCAAAAGTAGGTTTATAGTTGATCATAGAAATTTATGAACATCTTTAAACCTACTTTAGCCCCACCCTGTAGATACTTTTGAGGCCTGAATGAAGGAGAAATTGAAAATAATCCTAAAGTACGAAGACCCACTAGAGAAAGGCTTGTAGTAGTAGTTAGGGCAGTGTGTACTAGAGGTTGACAGTGTCAACTGATGGTCATTGGCACCAATTCAATACCAACAGGAATCCCCAATTTGTGGTGCAGTGAAGAAGGAAACCGTATTTAGTGCAAAACAGCTCAATAGTGATACAGCACAGCTGTGGAAACAGCATGACTGTGAGGCAGCCTTGGGGGGCCAGGACCATCTCCCCCTGGACAGCTATGCTCCGCTCCCTGCTGGTCTGCTTTGCACTGCTCTGGCCTGTTCCTTTCTGTAGCAGTCTGCCCTGGCCTGTGCTGGTCTGCTCCACTTTGCTCCCATGAGACATCTTTAGTGTTTAGCTCAGCCAGGGAAACACAGGCTTCAATCTTTGGTGGAAAGGGAAAGTACACTCCCATAGTCATAGGGACCTGACTTATATAGACTGAAGTCCCGGTTCCTGGTCCCTGATTGATCTGACTTCATGCAAGTGAGGACTCCGAGTCCTTGCAGTTCAGTTGACCCAAAAGGCACTTTCCTGATGGGTCAGAATAGAGCTGCTCTGATTGGTTGGGGAAGATGTTGATGGGGCTATAGCTGTGCAGCTCCAATGGGATGGGGAAAGCCTCAGTCCTATTGGTTGAAATAGGATTCCAGGGACTCCTTTATAAGGATTGGCTCAGATGGCAGAAACACAGTGCAGGCAGGCAGTTCAGTGCAGGCTTCTCCTTGAAGTGCAATTTGTGTGAGAGGCCCCTGTGTAGAAATGGCTACTAGGTTGTTTTTTTAAAATTTGAGCCCAGTTAGCCACCAGGAGCCCTTCTTAGTAAGTATCTTCTTTCTCAGGGTCCACACGATATGGTTTAGAGGGCTTATTCAAGAAATATTTGGGAGAGACAATGGTGGGGGTGATGGTGGGAGTGGAGAGGTAGAGAGGGAATGGGAAGTTGTGGCTTCAGGGGTGTCTTAGTTTTTCAAGGTGGGTGGCTGTGTTGGTGGTATCATACCACTTGAAAGCTTATAGGAAAGATGATGAGTTTATTCTTTTTGTTTTTCCCCTAACATAGGAACTTATTTATTAGATATTTCTCTTTTGCTTTGTTGATAATTTCATGGTAATTTTTCCTCCCGTATTTCTTTGACATTATAGCTGTTAGACATCTTTTCTGTTTCTTACAAGGAGTTAATCTGTGCTTTCTAAATTGCTATTTATGTCTAACTTTTTCTTTTCTTTCTTAATTTTTTTTAAACCTCTAGGAAGAACCTAAGAAAGTCCGCTTTGATTATGACCTATTCCTGCATCTTGAAGGCCATCCACCAGTGAATCACCTCCGCTGTGAAAAGTTAACTTTCAACAACCCCACAGAGGACTTTAGAAGAAAGTTGCTGAAGGCAGGAGGGGTGAGTGGCATTGTCTTGTGAAAAGCTTTCCAATGAAAAACTAGTAGCTAGTGTGTTAAGTATAATCATGTTTTGAGAGAGGTAAAAGAGATAAAGTGACATATGGCTTAGCTGTTGACTCATGGTTTGAGATAAAAAGCTAAGCAAACAATACCATTTTAAGTAGGTATGAATATGAATTTACATTGTTGATTAGAATAGCCTTATAGTGTGTGCAATTCAAATTTATTGAAACAAAAAGTCCAAACCAATAAACTATCCTCAATTAAGAAAAGAACAGTATCTGGCTTTTGTTATATTACTTTATAGAAACTTTTGGGTAAAGTTGATATTCACATTAAAAGTTATATAAAAAGGAGTTATTGTTCAAAAATTCATGATAAAAATTAATCAAAAAGGTATACTCATTTGTATTACATGTTTGGCTTATTTAAATACACATTATTATTTGCTTGATTTATATATAGGTAAAAGATGGATTTTCCTTTTAAAGATGATAGTAACTAAAGTGTGGTAAATTTTTGTCCACGTGATTTGTCTAGGACAAGAAAAAATTTTAATTAACTTCTTACAAATATAAACATTATGACATATTTGTTTGCGGGTAAGTCAGCTGACAGACAAACACTATTGACTGGTCAAAATCTACTTTACAATGGGTACCATTGGGCTAATCAGCCTCTAGTTCAGATGAACTTCCTGTGTCATCTTATGTTGGAAGTTCAGATCCCGTAAAATGTTGAACTGTGTTCTTTACTCTAGGATTTCATCCACTTTGTTTTTCTGGAAAGTTTTTGATGGTTTTGCACCATGAAATTATCGTTGTATGTGAGCATGTGTAGACCATAACTCCACAAGATGCCTCATTTCACTGGTAAAATCTACTGGAGGGCTTTGTTTGAAAGAGCTGGGTTTTATACAGCACAGAAGTTCCTTCCCTTTATGAGGTTATGGACAACCACTTTGAGAGCTTCAGGCAAGCTGTAGACCCTCTCTTAAGAAAATCACCCATAAATATATTTGTGTGAACATTTTGGATTACCGTACTTTCCGGCATATAAGACGACTGGGCGTATAAGATTTTCCTGGGTTAAAAAGTTGTTTTATACGCCGGAAAATACGGTATATTGGACTATATTGATGGGATTAGATATATTGGACTACCGTATTTTCCGGCATATAAGACGACTTTTTAACCCAGGAAAATCTTATACGCCCAGTCGTCTTATACGCCGGAAAATACAGTATATGGAATCCCTGACATCCATATTTTGGAGTTCTGTTTTGCCAAGCTCCTATACTTTCACTTGAACTACTAATTAAATAAGCATTTGAGGCATTGCAAGTACTTTTACTACAATTCAGTCAGTACTATACTATGTTAGTAGCTTTGGAAATGAATCACCGCTTACAGTATTTTATGTGGAAATGCATCTCCACGGCTTTGGTAATACAATTCATTTAATTTTTATTTTTTTTAATTAAATTTATTGGGGTGACATTGGTTGATAAGATTGTATAGGTTTCTAGTGTATAATTCTATGATATATCATCTGTATATTGCATTGTGTACCCATCACCCAGAGTCACATCTTCCGTCACTATATTTTTGACCCCCCATGTACATGCCCAGTCTCATCTGATTTCAGAAGCTAAGCACGGTTGGCCCAGGTTATTACTTGGATAGGAAATTACTCATTTTAAAGTTAAGGACTTATTATATATTTATTAATGAAATGGTGCTTTTAAAAAAAAATAAAAATAGAAACTCTATTATATTCTTTTTATAGTTACCAAGAGCACAGTGTTGATGCTATTTATCTATGTCTATGCCCTTAAAAATGAACTGGTTCATTTTAAATCCTAGTTCTCATTTTTCCTTTTATGGGGGTGGCATTTTATGCTTCTGATTATTCCTCTTGGGTATGCAGTTAGGTAGGTAATTGGAGCATGTGAATTATGGAGTTTGAGTACATCAGGCTTCTGATAAGGGTCGTAGGAAAAAGTAAATATGACACAAGAACTTTTTAAAACAACCACTTAGACCCAGAGTACTCAAGGGTTGCTTGTGAGCTGGAGAAGAGGTTACAGGTCATTGATAATGCAGTGGAGTGTAGCACTGCCTCCTGATAAGGTCTCTAGTAGATTTCTGTCTTTTACTCGACTCAGCCTTTATCTCAGAATTATCTTCCTTGACTTCCAACTTTCCTTCTTTGTGTTTCTTTAAGTGCTGTTTGAAGCCTGCAGAGTTTTTTTCCCATTAGACTTAGATTATGTCTTGACAACTATAACATAATAAGCTGAAATGTGAAATATTCAAGCACACCAGTTATTTGACAAATTTTTTAAGGGACTGATCCCAGTGAATTTTATGGTAAAATTTAAATTTAAAAAATCATTCGAAATGAAAGTAATTTCATAGATTCTTATTATTTTATTTAGTCTTTTAGGGAAATGTGAGACAAACATTTTTTTGTCTTACCTAGATTTTTGGCTAACTTGTATTATTTTTATCGGATATTTAAATAGTTGTCATTGTCTTAGTATTAATGAAGCCTATTATTGTGTCACTGACTTATGAACCATTTTGATTCTATTAGAAATATTTTTCAGATTTATTAAGGTACTAGAGGCCCGATGCATGAAATTCGTGCAAGAGTAGGCCCTCGCAGCCCCAGCTGCCTCGTGGCCCCACGGCCCCGCCCCCCACCCACTGGTCATTCTGGAAGGTCATTCCACCATCCAGCCTAATTAGCATATTAGCTCTTTATTATATAGGATAATTGATGCATAACATTGTATAAGTTTAAGGTATACAGTGTGTTGATTTGATACACTTATATATTAAAAATAATTACCACCATAGCATTAGCTAACACCTCCATCATGTCACATAATTTCCATTTCTTTTTTGTGGTGAGAATATTTAAGATATACTCTCTTAGCAAAGTTCAAGTATGTAATTCAGTAGTATAAATTATAAACTCCATGCAGTACATTAGATTCCTAGAACTTAATTATCTAAAACTGAACATCTCCCCCCCCCCCCCCTTTTCCTCCATCCCCTGGTAACTACCATTCTAGTCTCTGTTTCTATGAGTTCAGCTTTTTAAAAAAATTCCAAATATAAGTGATATCTATGCTGTCCCAAATAGCTGGATGTCCTTTTTCTCATGGCTGAATAATATTTAATTATTTACATTCACTCACCACCCCCACACACATCTTTATCTGTTCATCTGTTGATGGACATTTAGGTTATTTCCATATCTTGGGTAAACAATACTGCAATGAACACAAGAGGCACATATCTCTTTGATGTCCTGCTTTTATTTCCTTTGGCTATATACCCAGAAGTGGGATTGCTGGGTCATAGTGTAGCTCTATTTTTTTTGAGGAAAATTATTTCCATATTGTTTTCCATGGTGTCTTGTACCAATATGCAACCCCACCAACAACATCCAAGGGTTCCCTTTTCTCCACATCCTCAGGACCACTTACTGTCTTTTTGATAATAGCCATTCTAACAGGTGTGAGGTGATATCTTCTTGTGGTTTTGATTTGCCTTTCTCTGATACTTAGCAACGTTGATGTACCTGTAGGCCATCTGTATGTTTTCTTTCAAAAAATGTCTATTCAGTTCCTCTGTCCATTTTAAAATCAGATTGGGCTGTGGGCTTTTTTGCTGTTGAGTTACATGAATTCTTTATATATTTTGGATATTAATCTCTTATCAGATATTTGACTTGCAAATATTTTCTCTCATTTCATAGTTTGCCTTTCCATTTTGTTGATGATTTCCTTTGCTGTACAGAGCTTTTTAGTTTGATGTAGTTCTAAGGTTTTGTTTTTGCTTTTTCTGCCTTTGATTTTGGTGTCTATTAGAAATCTTGCTTCATGGCTGTGTCTCTTCAGATAAGTCTTTTTCCCCACTGGGTTTTGGGGTGAGAAAGTGGAGGGTGGGCTGTGTTTCTTATACCTAACCATTGAATCTATGACATAGATCTGTATATATTCTACCTTTAATGGAAAATATTAATCCTTATGTATTTTGTGAAATTATTATGTACAGCTTGAGGCATAAATACAGTAAACTTACTCTTTTGTTTATGGCTTTTTCTCTTGCACCTTTTTCTTATAAACCAAAAATACATAGCACTATTAGATGTTGGCTTTTCAAGAGATCAGAAAGGTTGTTTATAGAGCTGGCATCATCTTAGAAAAATTTTCAGGTCTTAGAAAAAAAAAAATGATTCCAAAGAACTTTTTGTCAGAAGAATCTTGAAAAATTGCAGATTTTTTTCTAGTTCATAATCTATAAACCTGTAGGTAAATGATAACCTTTGGCGGGGGGGGGGGGGGGTGTTGGTCAGTAACATTCGCTTCTTTTCACTAAATTTTTAAAAAATGTTGCCACTTTTTCTAAAGAGTCTCAGAGGAATCTTGGTTTACTTCTTCCATGGAAAAAATGTATCCTGTTTTCTTCTGTGAAACAACTCCCTAATATTAAGGATATCATTGCTTTAAAAGAAAAATGTCTGTGGGAAGGGCGCATTTGGATTTAAGCACTATTTTCTGAGACTATTGAAATGCAGAATGATTTCATTTACAAAACCCTGAAGGTAGTTTCTCTAAATGAGAGACCTTATTGGAGCGTGCCAGGGAAGGTGTAGATTTGGTTTAGGACCGAGCTCCCCTAAGCCTTAAGCAAGAAAAAGACAGAAAGTAGGGGTCGGGAAATGGAAAAGAACAGCCCGGGAGCTTCCGGGGGAGGCTGCCTTTATTTTGAGGTCTTGTTTTTTGGTTGGTAGGAGGGGTCGAGGACAGTGAGCCATACACTTTTGAGGGCAAGACTGGATATAATCTGTTCCAGAATGTTAACCGAAGGGATCAAGTGGAGCACCTCTCAATTCCACTGAGAGATTTCTGCTTGTTTTTTTAAAAGATGAACGGAGAATGCTTTTTGAGTGATTTTCAAATATATTCCTCCGGATATCAGGCTTTTTCAGAAAGGTTTTATGGTCACCATAGATCCTCCCCACCACCTTATCTTGTTGGAGCTGAAACTCAGTCCTACTGAAACACTGCAGAAGGGTTTGACAACTGTTACATTCCATTGAAAGAGGATGAGTTTCTTTCGGGGGGAGGGGCAGGTGTTGGCAGAGTGAAGATAAGTGTATGTCATCTAACTAAACCTTGTCATTATACTGACTTCACCTCTCTGGGTTTCCTGTTGGCAGGGAGTGCGATAAAATTGGAAACGTTTTGAAATCAGCAGATGAGTAAAAAGTTATTTTTTTATCGATTTCTAGGTGAAGGAAATTAGTACATCTTTTTAAATCTCAGTTTATCATCTGTGAAATGGACGAGACAGGCTTTTCCTTGCTGGGAATGTATAACCATGGGGTGTGGCACGTGGTAGATACCCTCCCTGGTCCTTGGTTCCTTTCCCTTTGATTACTGGTTTAGACAATCACCCCATCTTCAACCACTTTCCTATCACAAAGTAAAGGTACAGTGAAAAAGGTTCATTCTTTAGTGTAAGCTACTGTAGAAATATTCACAGGAAAACATGGTTACCACCAGTTAGTATGACCAGCACATCGAATGTATTTTAGGTTTAAAGACTAGGCCATGGCGCTCAGTTGCTTAGACTGTTCAATCCAAGGTCAGGGCACATACAAGAATCAACTAATGCATGCATGAATAGGTGGAGCACCAAATCGATGTTTCTATCTCTCTCTCTCTAAAAAAAAAAAAAAAAAAATTACATACACACACACACACCCACACCCACACACACACACACACACTAGCCTATGGTGTCTTTCTTAATTCTAAATTTCTAACAAATTAAAAGCTTCTTTTTAAAGCCATTAGAAGAAGTAGTATGTTCAGCAAGGTTGTGTTTCTATGAAAAAAGTACAAATGGGGGCCCTAGCGGGTTTGGCTCAGTGGATAGAGTGTCAGACTGGGGACTGAAGGGTCCCAGGTTCTATTCCGGTCAAGGGCGATTGCGGGCTTGATCCCCAGTAGGGGGTATGCAGCCAATTAATGATTCTCATCATTGATGTTTCTATCTCTCTCTCTCCCTCTCCCTTCCTCTCTGAAATCAATAAAAAAAAGAAAAAATATGGCACAAAGGGGACAAGCATCTTGGGAGAACTGAGTTTATTTTACAGCTGCTCCATTTTTTTTGGCCTGAAAATCAAGTGGTCTGCTTTGGTTCTGTTTTTCTTTATGGAATAGTGATAGGGTGTTGGTGCCTCCCCCCTACTTTTTTTTCTTTCTTTTTCCCCCTCAATTAAACAAGGCAAAGTCTAAACATGTTGTTCAGTCTATTTCTGAATCACTGGCAAGCAGTTAATTTTGAGGACTGAAAATTAAAACTAACCACAGCAGTTGTTAAAACTAGGGTTTTTATAGGCAGAAATCCAATTCCGTTCAGACACCACCTGTTTCAATAGGACATCTCAGACGCCCATTTGGCACGATTTGCTGGAGATGACATGGGAGTGTGCTTACAGTGTGTGTTAAGTCTGTAGCATAATGCAGTCCTGTTTTTCAGAGTGACAGTTGCATTTATATGTAGTATGTTTTTGCAAGGAATAAATTGGAAATTTTCTGAAACTCTGCTTATTGTAAAGAGGAATTCAGGTCCACCGTGGTCCCCCAACAAGGTGCTTTGGTTATTAAAGGGCCAAAGGCATCTTATGATAAGGAGCTTTCTCTAATACCACTGTGTCAAGCCATCGGAACATAGCATTTTATCACAGGGTTCTGCAATGCATTTTGTATAGGGTTGTTTACTATTTCCTTTTACAAGGAAGTTTTGAACCCTGCTAATTTATAAACGGTACAGATCACAGTTTCTCCCCCTAAAACTTGAATGTTTTTGAATAGATAAATACACACACAATACAAAATAACATACACTGAGTTGATTCTTCCTTCAGGCCACCAAAGAAGCTATATTGTATAACCTTTTACATAGTTCTTGGTGTACATGGATGAGTGTATCCATAGGATAAATTTCTAGGAGTAAAATTGTGCCTCTAAGGCAAAGTGGAATTTAAATTTTGATAGACATTTACAAATTGTCTGCCAAAGAAGTTATACTACTCTGCGCTTGCAACAACAATGTGAGAGAATACCTACTTCTCCACATGGTGATCCTATGAAAAAATTTCTCCCAATCTGATGAGTGAAAATGATACCTCATTTTTAATTCACTTTTCATTTATGAGTTATAATGAGCATCTTTTCATATGTTTAAAAGCCATTTTCATTTCCTGTCAAAGACCATGTTTTAATGTATTTGAAATTGGAAATATTCTAAGTGGTTCAGTTTCAACTTAAATTTATGGGTAGTCTTCCCACATACTTCCATTTGGAGAGGTTACAAAAAAGATACGGAAGCCTCTTTAACCAAGATCGGTGTTTTCCGGATTTCTTCAACGTGTAACAAATTATTTTCTTAGGAACTGATTTGTCAAGACTTTGGCTTCTAAAAATGTAAGTGGCTTTTGTGGCAACCTCATCTCAACAGGCTGCTTATTTTTAAAATGACTCAAAAAATAATAAAATATTTAGTGGCTGTTACTGGACAGCTTCATCGAATTTTTGGATATTTGTTTTGGAACATGTATGCTTTTTCATTATTTTCTGAAAGCTGTCATCTTGTGATCTTCTGCCTCAAAAAATAAAAGGATGCTGCTGTTTCTCACCGGCACTTATAATAAAAGGTGATTTATTTGAATAATCTTAAGATCAAGCAGGCCGCCTCATTTACTTGGTGGTTTCTCGGGGTTTAGGTTCATTTTCTGTCATACTTGTTTTTTTTCTCCTTCCTGTATCTTTGGTTCTCTCCCAAAATTAAATCATGACAGTAAAATGCACATATACATGATAAATAGGTTGTCAGCGTTGTGAGCCTTAACTCCAAATGTGACATTGACCTCGTGCATTTTTAGGGAAAGCCTGGTCATGGGAGTAGAAGGTTATTTATGTCACTCGGCATGTTATGGTTGAATGTCTTCTGAAAGTCAGTCACATAAGGGGATCGCGGGATAGTTACAGACTTTTGAAAACCTGCACCAAAAAGAGTGTGTGTGATAGAACAGCTTTCCTGCCTTCTCAGCTACCTAGTTACCTTTTCGGTAAGAGGGAGAATAACCGGAGCCCCCTCTTCACCCCGTGCAAAGCTCAAATACCCTTATTGCGTCGATTGAGCGAAGGCTGAATGAAAAAAACGAGGCAGGTCAGTGTCCCTAGCATGGAAAACTGGGGGTTCAGATTCCTTCTCCCTTCTGGGCTCAGGTAGTTCATTCTACACTTGTTTAAAAGCTGCATCTGAAGTCTGTCTAATCTGAGTCTGTTCCCTTACCCTAGGATGTAAAGAAGAACAGCCATCTATTTTGACTATCCCCATTGGATATTTTTTTTTTTTGGAGGGGGGGTGTTCATAATCTATAACATTAAGTAAAAACAGTTTGGGGGTAGTGGGTAGAGAAGGAAGAGGGAAGCTATGAATACCATTTTATTTTCTGAATTTTTCTTCCACAAATTGTAAGAAAACCTGACAGTGATAAGGATCTGAAGGTTGCAGTTTAAAAATAAATGTCTGAGACTCTTGAAATAGATATTTGTGTTTAATTTTTGAGGAATGAGGATAAATGGTAGGTGGTTTAATCTAATGATCCCCACAAGGGACGTAGCCATCGTGTGATAGAAAGAAGGTTTGATTGGAAAGCTGAAGGCACCGATTCAGTCCTTGGATCTGCTACTAATTCACCCCGGGCTTTAGGTTAGTGTAAATCTAAAAGAAGCATAATATCCCTTTTCCCCAACTTGAGAATTAAATAAAATGTTGGTACATAGTTAAGCAGTAAGCAAATAATATATAATCACTATATTTTACATTGTATTGTTTATACAGATAAGATCCCATGAAATATTTATATTATTACTTAATACAGTATATTAAACATAAATTAATGGGTTTTAAACTCTGTGGGTTCCTTTATTTTTGTTCTTCAAAAACTCACACTTCAGAGTATTGATGTGAAAATTTTGGTAGTTAGGAAGTTACAAGTAAAATATTTTATTTTATTTTATTTTATTTTATTTTATTTTATTTTTGTTGTTGTGGGTGATGATATTCTTTTCACCTTATGGCTCCCAGCTTTTCAAAATTAAACTTACTGGCTTAAGACCTAAAGACTGTAAATGGAAAATTTGAGATTATTTCAATGGTTATGAATATAGAAGTATGATGGCCTAGTTTTTATCTGTGTTTGTGTGACTATATGGGCCATATTAGATCTGTTATTTGGAAAAATTTATATTTTAATATAGATCATTGTAAGGGTAGATTTTGTAACTTATATTCTTTTTTTGCAACTTGTTTTTATAGATCTTGTAAATTTTGTAAATGTCATTCTCACCTTCCCTCCCCTTATAGGGTAGATTGGAGGCCTATGGGTAGTGTGAAATGGTTAAATATAAAAAGGCTTCATTAATGGAAATATTGAGTAAAATAAGAATGCCCTATCCATAAAACAAACTAGTCCACTCAACCACAGTTAGAGAAAAAGTGGAGGTATAATAAAAATCTAGTTAGCTTCATGAGTTTCATTCGTAATGTAAGCTCTTAGTGACTCAGGGATAGATTTTGGTTGGATTCTATTGGCAGAACTCTACACATATAGTGTCTATTTTGTCTTTGGAAAAATGAGAAATCAGTGCCTTCATTTTTCCTTGCCTCATGAAGCTCAGCCCAGGGAACACAGCAGGGCTATAGTGGCACTGCTGGATTCCAGCTTGTTCTCATCCCATTGACCAAGCATCCTTGTGCAGCATACATTCTGGGCAACCATGTACTATAGTGGCTCTGTTTATAGGTTTAGACAAAAAGGAGATTTTGATGTAGAAAGTAACTATCTTGTCTGAGATAGTCTAGGCAGGAGTAACCTGTGGAAATGATTAGTAAAAATTTCCTGAAAATTTGTTCACAGATTGTGCCAGTTTGAAATAGCCATGTCCTTTCCAAGGGCTGGACTGGCCTCTTGTTCTGCCACTCTGCTTTGTGTTTTTGGCTTATGACACTACTAGTAGCCCTGCGCACGAATCCGTGCACCAGTAGCTCGCCAGTAGCTCACTGCTGCCCTCCTGTAGCTCCCCCCCGCCCTCTCCCCATGCCCCCCCCCATAGCTTGCTGCCCTGCCCCCTCCTGTAGCTCTCCGTCTCCCACTTGTAGCCAGTACCTCACTGCCACCCTCCTGTAGCTCTCCGCCCTCTGCCCTGTCCTCCTGTAGCTCCCTCTGCCCCCCCGGACCCCCCTCATAGCTTGCTGCCCTGCCCCCTCCTGTAGCTCTCTGCCACCCGCTTGTAGCTCGCTGCCCCACCCTCCTGCTGATCCATGATCTGGTTGTTATGTGGTCGGTCATTATGCTTCACGGCGTAACGACCATTTGCATATTACATCTTTATTATATAGGACTAGAGGCCCAGTGCACGAATTCGTGCACGGGTGGGGTCCAGCCAGCCTGGCCCCAATTGGGGAGGATAGGGGCCAGGCCTGTCAGGAGGAGATGACGGGAGGTTGGCCAGCGGGCCCTGCCCCGATTGGGGTTGGGGGGGGGCCGATTGGGGGCAGGGCCAGCTGTGGGGAGAGGCTGTGGGCCTGCCGGCCCTGCCCCCAAATGGAGTGTGGGGGGTGATCAGGGGTCAGCAGCCGGGGGAGGGACCGTGGGAGGTTGGCTGGCCAGCCCCACCCCCGATTGGTGTGTGTGGGGCCGATTGGGGGCAGAGCTGCCTGGGGGAAGGGGCCATGAGCTGATCGGGGTGGTGGGGGCTTATCGGGGGTGGGGCCGGCTGTGGGGAGGGGCTATGGGCGTTGGGCTGGCCGGCCCCACCCCTGATTGGAGTGGGGGGGCCGGTCTGGGGTGGGGCCAGGTGCGGGGGAGGGCTGCAGGAGATTGGCCAGCTGGCCCCGCCCCCTATTGGGGTAGGGAGGGCAATCAGGGGCAGGGCCAGCTGGGGGGAGGAGCTGTAGGCCAATTGGGGTGGTGGGGGCCCATCGGGGGTGGGGCCGGCTGGGGGGAGGGGCTGCAGGAGGTTGGCTGGCTGGCCCCACTCCCTGTTGGGGTGGGAGGTGCAATTAAGGGTGGGGCCAGCAGGGGGAGGGGCTGCGGGGGGGTTGGCCGGCTGCCCTGCTCTTGATTGGGGTGGGAGAGTCTGATCAGGGCTGGACTGGCTGGGGGGAGGGGCCACAGGCAATTGCCCGGCGGGCCCCCCCCCAATTGGGCCAGTTCACTGGCTGCAGTGGGTGTCATTGTGACCGGTCGTTCTGGTTGTTACGGCGTTACGGTCACTGGCTTTTTATATATATAGATTATCCAACATACATAGATATCTATAAAGGTCTGGTTTAAGCACAGGGAGCAAGAGGACTTTTGATAAGACTGTTGTGCTTCAAATGTCAGTGACTATGAGACCAGACTAACCCTTTGGAAGGACATGGTCACAGAAACTGGAAGACCAGTTGAATAATATAGCCCTTGCTATTGGGAATAATAAATCACTACACGACGAGTGGTGACTTATTATTTTTTTAAGTAAACTAAAGTGGAATTTTCCTTTCTGGTAATTTTGAGCTCTGCCTGCTCTGGTAAAGAGTCATCAATTAACTCCAGATCAGGTATATTCTAGATCTTAACAGTCACCATGAATAAGAATGCCTTTAAGTATTTCCAGTCTTAAGATCTGCTGGGGTTCTTTTTCCAGCATTAAGAAGGGTTCAGCAATCTGGAGAAAGGCTGTGTGTAACTTAAGTAAGAGTCCAGAGACGAAACATAATTTTGAAAGGCATATTGGGGGAGGCAGAGGAGCCTGGCTGAAGAAACCAAGTTCTCCTTGTCTCAGGACCCCTTGCTTTTTATTAACACAAATTGTCCTAAGGCAAGGTGGAGATACACACTTCAAAGGGTAGGGTTTCGTACAGAAGCATTGTCAGATTGGGGAATTGCCTTCTGCTGTTCAGGTGTTTGGCCAGTAGGAGGCAATAACATGTAGATTAAGATGCCCTGAGCTGTCTGGCAGCAAACAATCACCCTTTTCAGGTTTGGGGAAATGCCTTCAGCCATTCCCAACAGGTGACAACATATGTGACTCACCCTTGTTGAGTCCCCAAGTTCCATCAACCTTTTGATGAAACTCTTGCAATTATGACATGCTGGAATTGGCTTCCAGCAAAGATGCACTTTTATCTGCTTTGACTCTTCACAGAGGTCCCAGAATTAGGTTTGGAATTTGATTTTGTTGAGTCTTATTTCTTTAATGTCCCATCTATAGTTTTTCTTCCTAGATTTGTTTCTACTCTTTTTCTCTTCCTTTTTATTTTATTATTTTTACTTATTTATTTATACTTTTTTTTTTCAATTACAACTTACATTCAGTATTATTTTATATTAGTTTCAGGTGCACAGCATAGTGGTTAGACAATCATTTGTTTCTTCTGATCATCACGCTCCTCTCCCAGGGTCAGATTTCTTGACCTTCTCTCCTTCATCCACATGATGCCTTGTGATCATCGTATCTGACCCCATTCTTGCTGCTTTTTTATTCTTCGCCCGAAGGGGTTTTTGTGGTTTGTGCACATACTCCCAATTTTGCCTTCAGTTCTTTTTCTTTTTGATTAAAAATGTTATACTTAAATCTTTATTCTGATGTACTTTTTTTTTTAAGGGAAATGCATTGAGGTTAGGGATGTATGTGCCTCTGCACTGCAGAGCAATACGTGGTGACTGCCTCACAGGCACAAAAATAAAGCTGCACTTGACTAATTAGCCTCGAAGGTAGTAATCAAACCTCTGTGAATTGTTGAGATATGTAGAAGCTTTCTCTCTGCTTGATTTTCTGAATACCTATCCTGTCTCCTTTTCGTGAAGAGAACAAATGTAGCACAGCAGTTAAAAGGACAGACTCTGTTATGAAACAGACTCTTTTTTATTTTTTCCCAGTGCTGACATTGTCACTTGGTAGCTGTGTAACTTTGGACAAATGATTCATCTCTATTGGTTGTTTCCTCATTTATAAAATAAATAAAACACACATATACATACAGTTTTATAGCTGAAGGGAATTCTTTGATGTAATAGTCCAAGCACCCCATTCTACAGATGAGTAAACTAAGGCATCAAATACTGAAATGAGTCAAGCAAGGGATCCTAAGTCAGGGTTTTCAGTGTTCTTGCATATTCTTTTTGCAATAACATAGTAGCATAGAGTAACATTAGTGTTCTTTTGAAAATGCAATTAAAAGGGGCAGGGAATTAGAAATAAAACAACTCCTCATCGTCATTTCTCTTAGTTGCCTTAGGACTGACCATTACAGTAATCTTGCATGAGTCCCCTTCCTGAAGACAGCTGGACAAATGGTGGAGCAGCTTGCTTGTTGCTGGCAGCAGCCTTTATCCTTTTGTTTTTTTCTTCATAGACTGAAGGTCTCTGTATTTCTCTTGCTTCTGAGAATCCAACTTGTGTGGAGAAAATGATAATTAAGAACCCACTCCCTTACCACCCAAACTTTCTTAAGCCAGTATCAACCTATCTGTGGGGATTGATTACGTTTTCATTTTCTGTAAATTAGAGGCAAGCATACTTTTGGTAGTCATTTTCTCCCCTCATCAGAATAGCAAGGGTATACATGACCTTAGAAGTGGTTTTTCTTGGCATTAACAGCATATGCAAAAGACTATAATAAAGCCAACAAATAACTTTGTAATCTACCAGGTTTTGAAAGTAGAAATGCAAATAAATCATGGGGTAGCAGTGATTCTTTTAGTGCTTAGATATTAAAAGATTTTCTCCTCAGGGTTGGAAAGTTGGATGGTAATACACTTTATTAGAATCAGCTTACTGAAGCTGGCTTGCCACCTCTTCTTTGAAGAAGCTGCTTTGATTAATCCATTCTCTCTCTCTCTCTCTCTCTCTCTCTCTCTCTCTCTCTCTCTCTCTCTCTCTCCCCTCCCTCTTTCTCTCCCCCCCTCTCTCTTTCTTTCCCTCCATCCCTCCCTCCCTCCTTCCCACCTCTGCCTGTCCCTCTCTCCCTCTCTCTCTTTCTCTTCCAGTCTCCCACTCTCCCCCAAATCAGGATACATGACTAAAACTGGTTCCGAGTATTTTAATCTAGGACAGGTAAGACAGCTCAGAAAATCCAAGATGCTTTTCAGGTCCTCTAAGACTTCTGGCAGAAGATTTTTATCCTTTTGTTTCTTGCTTCATAGATTGAAATTCCCTGAACAAAACTGATGTCTCCTGATTCTGAAAATCAAGTGTGAGAAGACCTTCCTAAGTCTTGTCCTATTTCTAGTTTTCATATACCAGCCTGTATTCCTCCCACCTCCTGCCCAGAAAGCTCTAGGTGTTTAATAAAACAAAAATAAAAATTTCCTCCTATGTGGTTTTTCTTTTGTGTGTTTGTTTTAGCTTAATGCTTGCCTCATTCTGAGGAAGTATAAGTATTTTAAAAATATTTGAGTACACTACTATGGGCCACACTTTAATGCCAGGTGCTGGGTATTCCATGAAGTAATCCTGGATTTTTTTCCCTTTCTACCAAACTCTACCCTCAGTCAATTTCAGGAGCTAATTCATTTATACATTGTCATCTTCTCAGAGGTCTAAAACAACCCAGGTTCATTTCCTAAAAGAAATAGAAAGAAAATAAAACAAAGACATCTCTAGCTGCAGTCTAGGCTGCCCTGGTGTGCTTTTAGGAGAAAAAGCTGCAGCACATGAAGGCATCCCCATCTATTGGCGGGGGCGGGGAGGTGGCACAAACTTTATTATTGGGCCCCACTCCCATCTCACGCCAAGCAGTCTCTGAAGGCTTCTAAGTCCAGGGATGGCAAAAAAATATACACTTTCTCTTTTGGAAAGCTGGTTATTTGTGTAAATCTGTCAGATGGTCAAACCTGTCTTGTTTCTATAACAGACCCTACCCAGTGGGGCAGATTTTCCCAAATAAGTTATAGGTAGTTTGCAGATACATCTTTGAATTTATATTACAACTTTATAGTCTATATTTTCAACAGAAACAATTGGTTTTAATTGAGAGGAGATGGACTAGGATTTCAGGTTATGTGTGTGTGTGTGGTATAAAACGGCAACTTCGTTTGGCACTTTCGAAAGCAAACCATTCTTTTTCCTTGCATTAGAAAGTGATGATTTAGCTGACAAATCTAAATTTGTGTAAGAGAGCCTCGGCTCCTTTTGGAAGGGTGTGTAGACTCCTCTTCAAAGAATATGGTGCAGTTTATGTTTGCACAGTTTATGTTTTCTCTTGGAGAGAGAAACAAGTGGAGCGAATTGAACAGACTGCAGATTCTTCTTGATTTTGATGCCTTCTTCAGGTTCCGTGGTCCATTATGCATAGATTGACACATGGGCCTCTTCAAAATTCTCTTATTTACTTTATAATTTCTAAAAAATGTTTTTAATGATTTCAAACATGTATAGAAGTTGCAGTATGTACAAAGAGTTTTTCTTACCTAAACCATTTGAGACGAAATTTCCAACATGATGCCCCATCATCCCTGAGTACTTAGTGTTTATTTCTTGCAAGCAAGGACATTTGCTTACATATATAAAACCTGATGCAACCATCAAAGTCAGGAATCAACACTGGGACACGACCACAGCTCTACTCCTCTGTCCTATTTAGATTTTGAAGATTGTTCCGCTGAACTCCTTTATTTGTGTACCTAAAGGATCCAGTCTAGAATTATATGTAGCATTTGGTTGTCATGTCTCTTTAGTCTCCTCCAACTGGGAAGAGTTCCTTGCTTTCATGAACTTGAAATTTTTGATGATTTCAAGCCAATTATTTAGTAGATGGCCCTGAATTTGGGTTTGTGTGATATTTCCTCAGGACTAGATTCAGATTATGCGTCTCTGGCAGGAATATCACGGAAGTGATGCTGGTCTGCTCTCATTGCACCCACTCCTATGGTCATGGTTTCCATGGTACCATTTCATTACTACTGTGATGTTACTCTGGTCACTTGATTCAGATGGTGTCCGCCAGGCTTCTCTGCTGTAAGTTACTTTGCAAATAATAAGTATTTTACGGGGTGGTGCTTTGAGAAAATGTACAAATCTGATTCCTACTCAAACTTAAGTTTATTCTTGTATTTATTATATCATCATAGACTAATAGATATATATTTTTCAATGGATTATAATCTATTACTATTGTTATTTATTTTCATGTTTAAATTGTCCTGATTTGGCCAGTGGGAACCCCTTCAATCTGGTTTCTGTATATTGACAAGCTCTGGTCAGTCTTTGCATTCTTTGTACTTTCCTTATCCCAACCCTAGATGCAGCCATTTCTTCACTGAGCAGCCACATTTAGTGGCTCTGAGCCTCTGCATGGATGCTTTTCCTCACATCACCACTCTCTCCTCTGCTCCTGTTGCCTACTTTGCTTGGCCCCACCCTAGTAGCTTTTGTTCCAAATTGTTCAGGAAGAGAAAGGGCGCATTTTGTTTTGATTTAATCACTTATATTAGCTCTGTGTGGATGGGGACTATAACACTTTATTTGGCATCTCCTAGTGCCTGCTATATAAATAAACTAGAGTCCTGGTGCACAAAATCGTGCACAGGTGGGGTCCAGTCAGCCTGCCCCAATGGGGGCCTGTTGGGCTGGGCAGCAGAGGGGGTGGGCCATGGGCGGTTGGCTGGCCAGCCCCGCCCCCAATCGTGGTGTTGGGGGCCAATTGGGGGCAGGGCCAGCGGAGGGGAGGGGCTGCAGGAAGTTGGCGGCCAGCCCCGCCCCCAATAGGGGTGTTGGGAGCCGATTGGGGGTGTTGGGAGCTGATTGGGGAGGCGGGCCAGCTGTGGGGGGAGGGGGCGATCGGGGCCTGGATCAGGCTGGTTGGCTGCTGCAGTGTGTGGCATAGCCACCGGTCATTCTGGTCGTTCCGCTGTTCTAGTCGCTGGGCATATATATATATATATATATATATATATATATATATATATATATGCTCAATAAGGGTATACATTCACTCAAAGACAAATACTTAGAATGCATCTTTTAGGAGTTGGTCATTATTCTGGATGCTAGGAGGACACAAAAGTGAACCAAACTTAAAAAACAAGAAAAAATATACGTTAGTAGGAGCCGTGTGAGGAGAAATAGTTCTTTGTAAAGGATGGGAATAATTGTGTAAGGCAGCCATTTCCCCAAGTGGGTTTCTTTACATTAATATCTATTCAATGGAGAACGTTCTGACTTTGCACTTTTAAAACTGTAGTTCTTATTAGAGTGCACAGACTGAATGTGTTGAAAGTTTTTTTTTTAGCCTAGGTAATTTCTCCTGTTACTCTAGCTCTGCTTTTCTCCCACCCTGAAGGTCACTGGTGCCTTGCATATAGCTGACTCCGCTTTTCTAAAACACAGAATGCAGATTCTGATAATATAGAAATGTTATCTTAGTTAACTCCACCTGTAATTTGTTCGTTTCTACACCTTTGACCAGAAATACTTCCAGAGAAAAAAAGTGATTTTTTTCATTATACTTTCGATAATAAGTAATAGGATGTAGAAACAGAATAGATCATAAGCTCCTTTCTATTAGTAGAGTGACTCATCTATGTTAGTTCATTTAACTCACAATACATAGCATATAACCACACTTTCTCTTTTGTATTATAAAATTATTCAAGTTCTTAATCACTCAACACATTTTTGATGGCCTATTCTTTGCTAAGAACCTACCTCACAGAATTCTTAAAGAATTAAAGGAGAAGATGTGTATACTTTGTTCAAAGCAGCTAATAAATGTGTCCATTGAGGCAAAACGTGCATTTCTCTTACTGGACAATAAGGTTCAGACATCAGGAATTTTAATTTTTCTTAAAATAAAAATGTTATTATGTTATTGATATATATGAGAATTATATGCGTTTTATATGTAGATTATAAAACAAACACCCTAAACCTACCATTCAATTTTAAAGTGAGAATTCTCAATCTGGGCCCCATTGCACAGATTCTTATTCTGGAGGTCTGGGATGGAGCTCAAAAACCTGAATTCCTAATAAGCATTCAGATAATACCAGTGTTGCTGGTCCCCTGACCACATTTAGAACAATACAGCTGACCATGTTGAGAGCAATCCAGCTTTAGGGTATCTATATATATAAAAAGCCAGTGACCAGAATGCTGGAATGACCAGAATGACCGGTTGCTATGACATCCACTGCAGCCGGCCAACTGGCTCAGTCGGGGGCCGGGCCAGCCGTTCAACCTCTCGTGACCCCTACCCTTGGCTGGCCCCACTCCTAATTGGCCCCCCACCCTGATCGAGGCCAGGGCTGGCTGGCCAACCTCCCATGGCCCCTCCCCTCAGCTGGCCCCGCCCTTGATTGGCCCCTCCCCCCACAGGCCCAGTCCCAATCAGCCCCCATTGGGGTGGGCCAGCTGGACCCCACCCATGCACAAATTCGTGCACCAGGCTTCTAGTATATCTATAAATGGAATTGCTGACTCATAGGGCATTCACACACTTAGCTTTTTTATTATTTTATATAGTGGCTGTGACACTTTAGAGTCCTAGATCAGCAATGTGGAAAGAGATCCCATTGCTGTCTTTCTAGTCAGTGCTGTAATGGCTGTAGTTTTATAATGTGGTTCCTATATGGTGTGACAAATTCTATTACATAATTCTTTTTCCTTCCTATAAATTTTAGAATTAGTTTAAGTGCTTTTAAAAACTTTTATTAGGATTTTGATTGAAATTACATTGAATCTGTGGATAATGGGTGTTCTTAATCTATTAGTTAATTTAGTCATCTGTGCCATTGAGTAGGCATAAAACTGTATCTTATCATTATCTTATTTTGCATTTCATTGATTAGTAGTAAAGAGGCTGAGCACACACCTCAGTGGCCTTTCTTGTTTCTTCTTGAAATGTTTGTTCATGCGTTCTGCTTATTTTTCTATTTATTTGTTGGGGGTCTTTTTATATTCTGGAGATATGATTCTATGGTTGGTTATATTTCCCACAGGTAGCTTTTCCTAGTTTGCCCATTTAGTAGTATTTTTACTTTCTTTATGATTTTATATATACATGCAGAAATTCTTAATGTGGTCAAACTTTTATGGCTAATTTTAAATTTTAATGTGGTCAAACATTTTATGGCTAGTTCTTTTTGAGTCCTGTTTAATATGTTCTTCTCTATCCCTAGTTCAATATAGATAATCTCCTATATTTTTTCCCAACATGTTTGAGAAGTTTTGTCTACCATTTAAATATTTTCAAACATCTGGAATTCATTTTATGTATGGTATGAGGTAAGAGTCTAATTTAAATTTTTTCCTATATAGAAAATCAGTCCAGGCACATTTTATTGAGTTGTCTATGTTTTCCTCAGAGATCTACAGTGCTTACCTTGTCAAAGGTCAGACTTTCATATATTTACGAATCTGTTGGGGGGATGTGGTTCATTTCTGTTCCTTTGGTCAGTTTGTTGATCTCTGCAGCAGTGTCACAGTGTTGTAATGGCTGTAGTTTTATAACGTGGTTCCTATATGGTGTGCAAATTCTATTACATAATTCTTTTTTCTTCCTATAAATTTTAGGATTCGTTTAAGTGCTTTGAAAAACTCTTATTAGGATTTTGATTGAAATTACATTGACTCTGTGGATAATGGGTGTCCTTATGTATGAACTTAATCTGTTAGTTCATTTAGGCTATCTTTAAACTTGTTAAGTTGTTAATGCTTTTCACGAAAGTCTAGCTAGTTTTATGCTCTGTTTATTCCTAGGTGTTTTATATGATTATTGCTGTTAAAAATAGAACATTAAATGTTTTCTGTTCATTGCTGATGTGTAATATGAAGTTTACCTTTGTATATTGATACTGCTTCTATCTTATTAAACTTACTAATTACAGTAATTTTTCTGTATAGGTTCTTTTGTTTTTCTATGTGGATAATCATATATGAATAGTGACATATATCTTTTTTTAAAACAATTTTAAAATTCAGTTGAAATTCAATATTATATTAGTTTCAGGTGTACAGCATAATGGTTAGATATTTGCATAACTTATGAATCGATTCTCCCAATAACTCTAGTACCCACTTGACACCATACATAATAATTACAATATTATTGACTGTATTCCTAATGTTATACTTTACATCCCTGTGACTCTTTTGTAACTGCCAATTTATATTTCTTAATCCTTTCACCTTTTATATATTTTTCTTATTTTTAATATTTTTATCTCCCTCCCGCCCCCCGCCTTCTGTGGTTCTGTGTCAGTACCACCACCAGTGAAATATTAAGTATAAAATTTCCTGATTTTACAGGGAATAATTCTAGTAATTCACCATTTAAAATGCTTGCATGGGATTTTAGTAGCTGTCAAGTTAAGGAATTTATCTCCTAGTCTTGTGTTAAGTTTTTTAAAATCATGCATAGATTTTTATTTTATCAATATAATTTTTTTGCATTTCTTGAGAAGAGCAGACAGTTTTCTTCTCCTTTAATGTGTTAATTTGCTTCACAAGCATTTTTGTCATGCTGAACTACTCTTGAATGCTTGGGATAAAACCAATTTGATCTTGCTCTATTAGTCCCCCCAGTCATAATTGAATTAATTGTGATAATATTTATTCAGAAATTTTGCATCCACATTCTTGAGTGACATTGGTCTTTAGTTTTATTTCTCTTATTTTTTGGGGGGAATAAGTTTGGTTGCTTTGATATTTTTGCCACACAAAGTGAGAAATGTTTTTCTCTTTTCCATCTTTTAGAAGAGTTTCTGTGAGATTGAAATTATTTTTTCCTAGAACTTTCTTGTAAAACCCTATGTACCTGATCTTTTTTTTTTTTTAAGTAAGAAGATTTTAAACTACTTACTTGACTTTAATAAAGGATTATTCTTGATTTTTATTTCCTTCTTTGTCAGTTTTAATAAATTATACCTGCCTAAGAATTTACTTCCAAATTTGTTGGAAAAATTATTTATAGCATTCTTATCTGTTTAATCTCTGCTGTACTTACAGGCATATTTCTCTTTTTATTTCCGATTGTTTATTTGTTCTTTCCATAGGATTTCTTTGAATTTTTTATTAGGTTTAAAAAAGGCTTTATAATCTTTTGAGTTTGTTATGCCATTGTTTTCCAGAACTTCCTAATTGTCAGTCATTTTTTTCAAATGTAAGCATTAAAGACTAAAATTTTCCTTTAAGTTCCATTTTAACTACCTTCCACAAATTAATGTGTAATATTTCTTTTATTTAGTAAAATAATTTAAAAATTTTCATTATAATTTCTTTTGCCTGCGAATTGCTTACAAGTGTGTATTTACAGTATTGTTTTTGTGAAGTCTGATTTGAGATTTATGGTAGTAGATGTTTAGCTACTACTTCTGAGAGGGTGGGAATTCCTGATTTTTAGTTTTTGCTTATTTCCATGATATAAATAAATACTTAATGTTATGTCAGTTATTGTAGAGTTGGGAAGAGATATGAGGTAGCACACAATTAGGAAGTATTTTCACCATCCTGATTAATAAACATAATTACCTAGAGCACAGATAATTAGGAAGTGATGAGTTTCATCTATTACCTCTGTTTTCAATATTTTTCTACTTGTACATTTGTATAATTTAACTTTAAAAAAATTTAAAAATTGATTTCAGAGAGGAAGGGAGAGGGAGAGAGAGATAGAAACATCAATGATGAGAGAGAATCTTTGATTGGCTGCCTCCTGCAAGCCCCCACTAGGGATTGAGCCTGCAACCTGGGCATGTGCCCTGACTGGGAATCGAACCATGACCTCCTGGTTCATAAGTTGATGTTCAACCACTGAGCCACGCCAGCTGGGCTATAATTTAACTTTTAATAATAGGCTTGTTTCAAAACAGGCTCATAGAATTCTTGAAAATGTAACAGTTGGCTCTTGTAAGCTTATTTAGCTAGCTGCTATAGCATACCACTTATATACGTATTCCTTTTTCAATAGGTATTTTCTTGTTTCTTACTCCTTTTTGTCTTTAGAGTTTTTCATTTTTAGCACAGTGTGTCTAGGGGTAAATTCCTTTTTAATGTATTTATATATTTTATATTGTACTTACTCTTTCTGTGGATTCATGACTTTATCTAATTTTGGAAAATTCTCAGCCATTTTGTTACCTATATTCTATATTTTTCTGAGTCTCTCATTAGATATTTGTTATCTTAATTTTGTTATTTTTATTTATGGAATAGATATATTGAATTTTTCTGTGCCAGGCACTATTTTCTATCTTATCCTTTCAACTACCGTGCTGTAGTAGTGTACACTGAAGATTGACTATTTTCTGTGAGTAAATACTACTTGTCAATCCTCATTAGCAACTAGTTCTCAGGCCGAGGAGTAGAATGATCTGGCCAATATATTTTATGTGTGTGTGTGTGTGTGTGTGTGTGTGTGTGTGTGTGTGTGTGTGTTTTATTGTTTAAAGTATTAAAAATAGTAGTACATATGTCTCCTTTTTTTTTTTCCAATTGACCTTCCCCCAGCCTCCCTTACCCCTTGACCTTCCCCCAGCCTCCCTTACCCCCTGGCACATGCCCTCACCCCCCTCCCAGTGTCTTGCGTCCATTGGTTATGCTTATATGCATGCATACAAGTCCAATATATTTTAAAGCTTATGTAAGAAAACAGAAATTGTACAAAGCTAAATATACATAAACCTGGAAAGAGAAGTGATCTTACTTCAAGTTTCTAGTTTCAAACCACAAAAGTAATTAGAAGTTTACTTAAAACTTTAAAGTCTTCTACTTTCTGTTACTAGTATTTTACTATAATTGAGAATTTAATCCATAGCAAGTCATGGAATAGTATATAAATAAGAGCATTTTGAAAATGTGATTCATAAATTATATTTCCTTTATTTTTTAATAGTATAAGTACAATGAATTAAAGTCAAAATGCAATCTAAGTATCCTAAACTAAATCTGTAGCATAGAGCTTGATTGTAATTTGCACAAGGAAAAAAAATAACATTCAAACCACATTAGAAGGAAAATTGAAATTCCTTTTAAAACAGAGGAACACAGCAGTCACTTCGTTAAATAATTTCTCTAACACAAAATTTATTTCACAAAAATCTCTGAAGTGCAAATGAGTAAAATGAAAGCTGGGGAGAATATAAAATATACATGGGAGGCTGAAGAAATTTATTTTATATCAAAATAATGCATGTACACGCTTTAAAAGAATTAAATAGCAAAAGATAGTATTTAGCAAAATCCTTTGATATTCTTCCCCAATCTCCTTCCCACTTCCTGGTGGAAACACTTTAACTGTGTTCTACTGCTTGACTAATTTTTTTTTTTTTAAGTTCTAGTGTTACTGCCAAAAGTTTCCAAAAATAAGAAGTTTTTACTTTGTATGCCTATGCTTCTTTTGCTACATGAGAATCTAGCTCATTTGCTTCATCTCCTTTTCCTCCCAATATGACACCATTTTTAATGCCTATCTTGTATATAACTTTCTAGATATTGGACATAGAACTCTTTTCTTATTCTACCAACTATAATCAGTTTCTCTTCATTCTCAAATTTGTAAGAGTTTCTTTCCCCTCTCCATTTCTGTTTCTACCCTCTCTGTCATCCAAACATTTACTTTTGCATTGTCACAGTTGACAACATTGTGTTATGTAATGCAAATTATGTTTTTTGTGCTTGTCTGTAGTAGCAGTAACAGTAGTGGTAGTAATCAAAAATACTTCCACACTGTTTCTTCTATGTGCTAAGCACATTACATATGTTATATATTATACTAGTGGCCCAGTGCACGAAATTCATGCACAGGGGTGGCGGGTGTCCCTCAGCCTGGTCTGCACCCTCTCCAATCTGGGACCACTGGCTCCTAACTGCTCACCTGCCTGCCTGCCTGATAGCCCCTAACCACTCTGCCTGCCAGCCTGCTTGCCCCCACTGGCTCTCCTTGCTGACCTGATCACCCCCAACTGCCCCCCCCCCGTTGGCCTCCTTGCCCCCCCCACCAGCCTGCTCGCCCCCAACTGCCCCCTTCCTGCCTGCTCGCCCCCAACTGCCCCCCCTGCTGACCTGATCACCCCCAACTGCCCCCCCTGCCAGCCTGCTCACCCCCAACTGCCCTCCCTTCCTGGCCTGATAGACCCTAACCGCCTCTGCCTTGGCCCCGCCACCATGGCTTTGTCTGGAAGGATGACCGGAAGGTCTTCCAGAAGGTCTCCTGGTCTAATTAGCATATTACCCTTTTATCAGTATAGATTGTAATACATACATATATACATAAAGACACTTTACATATATTAAACTTTTTAAATCATCAAGTTGACTTTGATAATAGTGTAAGTAATATGGTCTCCCTTTTACTGACAAGGAAATTTAAGTTCCTTAGCAAATAGTCAAGTTGAGTAGGTTAATTTCTAAAAGTTGAAAATTGGTGAACATTATTTATAGCTCTGACTAGTTAAAATATTTATTTACAACTAAGATGTGTACCGTTATCCTTTCTTATAAAATCATTTATTTTGTGGCTTTAAATATTTGTTTTTCTTTATTGCCTCCTTATTTTTGTGCTAAATTTCTCAAATTTTTTCTTCCCAAATACCTCCCATGGAGGCCCTTGTAGGATCCTCTCATTTTCTTAAAAGTGACTTCTCCCACATCATCCTTTGGGAAAAGGTGATCATTTATTTTATTTGAGCACTAAAAATTTTTGTCATTTCAAATTATGTAGTGTTGCAGATAATTACATTGATTTTGAAAGTATTTGTGCAATGAGATTTGTATCTTACAGTTTTGTGACATTCTTTAAAATAATTGGAGATAACATGTTCTGCAGGGTTATTATATCAAAGGTTGATGTTTCAATATCCCACAAGCCCTCTGAATACAATTTTATTGTCTGTCAAGTTTAAAATATTTATTTGGTAATAAAAGACTCAAAGTTTACGTCACTTGAAACGTACAGGAAGAGCCTCGATTTCAGAATATTTGCCACCTACCAAAAAGCTATACCCCCTCTACTGGAACTAAATAGAACTTCCTTTATGTAGTTCTGCCTAGACTTGCAGGCATGTTCAGTGGTGGTCTTTTAAAGCAGTGGTCGGCAAACTCTTTAGTCAACAGAGCCAAATATCAACAGTACGATTGAAATTTCTTTTGAGAGCCAAATTTTTTAAACTTAAACTTCATCTGACGCCACTTCTTCAAAATAGACTCGCTCAGGCCGTCGTATTTTGTGGAAGAGCCACACTCAAGGGGCCAAAGAGCCGCATGTGGCTCGCGAGCTACAGTTTGCCGACCACGGTTTTAAAGTCACTAAGCCCATCCCCTTTCTTCTCATCCTTCTTTCATTTCCAGCTCAGATTACGTTAGCAAGATTGGCAGTTGGTTTTGAAACCAGTTGTCCTGATAGAAGTATAGTGGTTCAGAATATGGGAATTAGGGCCGGATACCCTGGGCTTGAATCTCAGTTCTACCACTAATTACACGTGTGTCTTTGGTTACATTGGGTTTTGTGAATCGGTCTCCTCATTGTACAATATGGCTAATACAAACTTCACGAGATTGTTGACTTAATTTTTATAAAACTCGGACATCAGAGTCTGGACTAGTATGTGTTCAGTAAGCTGTCACTACTGCTACCACCACCAACCCTCAGTGCAGTGGTCATCTAAGTGGCCTTTCTTTTCTCACCCTCTACCCATTCCAGCCTCCCTACCACATTGCTGGTAGATGATCTTCCTAAAATGAATAGTTGTTTATGTTGACTTCCTCATTAAATTTCTCAAGTAGATAGCTTTTGCTTCTCAGTTCTCCAATGTGTCTGTTCTTTGTACATCTTATCAAGGCCAGTTTGTCTCAATGAATTGGCAGGACTCATAGCCAGGAATGACTGAGGGGAACCTGTTATTATTGTCTAGATTCTGACCTTGAATGATTAACATCATTTTTGGATTCTCCTTCAAGTTACTTATTGGTTCATGTTTAACTGATAGGATGATTCCTGCATCTTCTGTCACTGTGCACAGTGCAGACTTACCTGGGTTTCTGTAGGTGTAGTTATATCTGTATTGGCTGTCTTTTTTACAGATTCAGGCAAATTGAGGAATTTGAGGATGTGATTCTTCAAGTCCTTAAAATTGTGGGCTACCCCTCCCTGGTCAGGCCTACAAATGGCTCTATTAATTTTCCCTAAGCTGTGGGGGGTATATTTAAAAAATCAAAACAAGTAAAATCCTTCAAAGCACTGTGACCTGTAACAGAAGACTTCTTTTTCTTTCTTGTGTGTATATAAACAGTTTGTGTGTTTAGTTTTATTTTTAGGTACAGACCATTTAGATTGTTATTGAATGAACGACCCCCATTGCTATTCTCAAGTGCCATTTTTCTTCTACTGTGTAATGTTCTTTTAGTTCCTTACCATTGACTAACTAATAAATGTTAAGTTTTGTGTCTTACTGCCTCTAGCTGGCCTTGGTGTTTAAATAAATTTGGTTCATGTTTTTATTAGTACTGCCAATTGTTGAAATGATTTCTGCTTCACCATCTTAGTGTCTTACAATATTAATTATAAATAAAACATCCATATTATAAAGCCAAATGGTGCTAAAAAGCTCATAAATATAATCAGTAGTCTGTTGTGCTCTTCCCATCTCCCCCCTATAATACACACACACACACACACACACACACACACACACACACACACACACACACACAACCATTTTGAACTGTTTAGGTATTTCTTTTGGTTTTTACCTACCTGTTTTGAAATATTTATAAATTGCTATCCCCTCATTAATTTTATTCCTTTTATGGTAGATCATCATTTTAAATTCAAGAAATTTTAAATTCAAGAAACTCTTAGTTGATTTTGAAAAGTAGATTGATCTCCTTTAAATCAGAATTAACTTGATAAATTTCACCTTTGAATTTGAACCCTAAATATACATTTAAGGCCTTTATTTTAAAGCGTATGTGTTGGTGAAATTTGTTTCTTTTACTTTCTTCATTATATGTTACACTGTTTTCATATTTGTGGATATTTCTAATTTCTCAGAATGAGTACTCAGTGTATCTTTCCTCCCCCAGGTCCCCCTTTTCTCCTTTTGGAAATGAATGCAATAAAGGCTATGCATTTTCCTTTGAGCATATGTTTTGCTATGCTCTTAGATTTTTTTTTTAATTTCAATTTCAAATGCTCTTTTCATTGTTTTCTTTTGACTGATTTCTTTGTCTTTTCTAATTTTATTAGAGTATAATCAACGGTATAGTCTATTCAAACATTTTGAAAATAGTATTTTGAAGTTCATTTTATGATGGATTTTTCTCAGCGTTCCATGGGCACATAAAAAATTGTAAGCTTTACTTAAGATATAGAAAGTCCTGTATATTCCTAGCCTCGGGAATAGACTGTAATCTCCCTTCTACTGAGTGTCTCCTGAGCGCCTTTCAGGCCAGGGAGGCTGCCACACTGGTGCCGTTATCTACATGCAGAACTCTTCTGGGCCTTGTTTGGAGCCCAGACCAGAGCAATCCTGCACCAGTCCTCTCGGAAAATGACTATAATTCCACTGGTTCCCAGAGCTGACTTGTTCAAGAGAGGTGAATGGGTTGGATTTGGGATTTAAGTGGGGGAAAGCAAGTGAAATTCAAAGTTTATTATTTTCTCCCGAATTCTGAATGTTTATACTTTATTCATGGCCTCAGATTCTATTTCATCCTCCTTGGCCATTTGTCAAGTGTTTAATGACATTACAGAAGAGATTTCTGTTTTGAAAGCCAGTCTTTTGACTATCATGGTTTCCCCAACCTCTTTCTATACTTAACCTCTTGCACCACACTACAGTTTCTAGGAAGTGTCCTTTACCTTGGGCAAATAAATTCTTCTAGGCGAGTTTATTGGTTTGGGATAAATAAACATCTTCTAGGCAAGTTTATTTGTCTATATGCAAATTTTACTGGATAAGATATGAATGAACTGAAAATCTTGCACAATGCAGAAGCCACTTAAAGTAGGATAGAGGTCAAAATTAAGAGGATAGATAGAGGAAGAAACAAGAGCTAGAGAATAGTCGTTATCAGTGGTACTAGGAAGAAGACATGGTGATAACATGGGAGTTAAAAATCATATATAGTTAGAAAACCTTATTCTGACCTTCTCTTAAGCTTGGGGTTGCCAACAAGTAGTATTAAAAGAGATCATACATTAAAGAGGCCCATTCTGTTCCAGAAAACTGAAACAAGGAAGCATTCAGTAGAATCTGAGTAGATGGAAAAAAAATACTGTAACCTATATTCATAGGTTGTAAAGTTAGTACAAATACATGTATATTTATATTTAAACAGTCATTTGCCTTAAATATTTGAGATTTGAATTATGCACACATGCTCCTCCTAATATTGATATTCAGTTTGTCTTAATCAGCCTCGGGCAAAGAGATTTGAATTATACAACATGTGTAAACTGCACATTGAATGGTAATTAGTCTCTGCTGCTGAGTGGCACTTCATATTGAGATTTATAGTTCAGTAAAAAAATTTAAAAGCCAATCACTTGATTCCCAATAGATAAGGATAGATGGGCTAAAATTCAGGGAAAACTTTCATTCCGTTTTAGTAACAATTTAATTCCTGACTTTGTATAGAAGTCTTTGCTTTGCATTTATGACATGTAGGAATATGGAGTTAGGTGACATACATTTGTACTTTGCCATGGATCACAGAAAATGTAAACCCATGAAACAGAAACCATTCTCTCATCTTATTTTCTAAATTTTTATTTGTCTGAGGTGTTGTTATTGAATATGTTTCCCTTCTTAGCTCTGAGTTGTCTTAGCTTACTGGTATAGAAAGCTTTTTGGTAACATGGAAGGAACAAGGATGGTTGGGTCATTTGCTTGTACTAAGATTTGTTGGGTAGGTGAAAAGGCGATGGTAGCCATTAAAAACTTAGACCAACACGGCGAGTAAAAAGTTATATAATTTGGGGTTTTGTACTTAACATCACATGTATGTAATTAAGTAGAGAACTTGAACTTTCTATGACACAAGACTCTGTGTCATATACCACTACGTACTTCGGGTTAAGAATTCCAGTTTGTACTTCAAAAGGATTTAAAAAATAAATCATGGAAGAACCCCTATATAGAAGTTCCTTTATTTTTGTTGGTGCTGAAATGTTACTATTTTTTAATGCTTAACATTAGAATATATGTTAGTAGGTTAAAATTTATGTAGGTATTTTTATAAGTCATGTTTATAAAAATATCCATAAAGTTGAGTATTGAGTAGCAAACCTTGGGTGTTTGGGAGCCACAATGAGAATACTGATTGCAAATTGCCAAAATTCAGTGAGTCAACAAACCAGTTAACAACAACAAAAAAGAAAACTCAAGGATATTAGATTTCAAAATGTTCTTCCTTAATTTAGTTTGCCCATTATACTTCATTTTAATTATTCATGGTATTGCTTAACATGCCAGGAAATGTCTTGTAATAGAATTTATAAAATAATGTAGTTTCAGTAATATGAATACTATCTTTAGCATTTTGCTTTTAAGACTCAGATTAAAATGTTTTGTAAGGAATTATCTAGTTTGATGCATAAAAGCTTGTCTTTGCTTTGTAACTTTATCCATTTTAGAATTTTGAAACCAAATGTTCACTTGAGAAAAAGAAATGGAACAGTTGATGTGTGTCATTTTGTTGTTGTCGAGTAAGTAAGAAAAAAATTGTAAAAAGAAAAAATACATGATCCTATTAACACAGAACAACAATTTTTCATTTTGGGTATTACTTTCTAATACTCATATACGTGCTCCCCCCCTCCACATAGATCCAGTAAGTTTATTGTTCATGTTACTGAAAAGCATAGTCCCTGTCTACTTATTCTTTTTGTGTCATGTTAGATATTTAAGGAATAGAGGATTGGTTCACATATCATTAACCTTAAGTGGGTGAGTTAGAGGTGAAACATAATAAGCAAGCCTGAAGATATAAATTCCAGTTGAAATTTGGACATTTATTTGTCTTTGATTACATTAGGAGGTGGAAGTAAGCAAGAAAGAGCTCTTCTTTTAGTATTGTTTTGGGTTTTTGCACATCCAGGGTTTACTTCTGTTTCTTATTCTTACTGTTAATGATAGAGATTCACAAATATTCTAAGTGTGGGCTTAAATTTTGTGCCTAGATAGAAAAGTTATTCTGAGGTATTTTTGTGAAAAAATTGGTAACACATTTAAAACAAAATAGACAGCAATTAGCTCTTTCCTTATGACCACACAACAGTAATTGGTAAAAATCTTTCCATCCCTTTGATGACTGTTAAGTGAAATCTTTATTCTTTTATGTTTCGTTTCTTCCCTTCCCTTCCCTTCCCTTCCCTTCCCTTCCCTTCCCTTCCCTTCCCTTCCCTTCCCTTCCCTTCCCTCCCCTCCCCTCCCCTCCCCTCCCCTCCCCTCCCCTCCCCTCCCCTCCCCTCCCCTCTTCTCCTTTTTCTTCTTTGTTTTTGGTTAGTAGATGGGAGACATATTCCTTAAGTGCTGAAGTTTGGATAACAAAAACAGAATTGCTTTTTATCTCAAATCTATCTTTATTGTTGAAAGTATTACAGATGTCCCCCTTGTTTTTTTGTTATTTTTTTTCCCATTGACCCCCTCTACCCCGCCCCTCCCAAGCCTTCTCCACACTATTGTCTGTGTCCATGGGCTATACATATATACATATAAATTCCCCAATTAATCACTCCCGCCCTACCTTCCCACTCCTGCCTTCCCTCTGAAATTCATCAGTATTTTCCATGGTTCTATGTCTCTAGATCTATTTTGTTCATCAGTTTATTTTGTTCATTGATTCCACATATGAGTGAGATCATGTGATACGTATCTTTCTCTGACTGGCTTATTTCGCTTAGCATAATACTCTCCAAGTCCATCCATGCTGTTGCAAATAGTAAGAGTTCATTTTTTACCACTGTGTAGTATTCCATTGTGTAAATATACCACAGCTTTTTGTATCCACTCATCTGCTGATGGCCACTTGGGCTATTTCTATTTTTTAGCTATTGTAAATTATGCTGCTATGAATATAGGGGTGTATATTCTTTCTGATGAGTGTTTCAGATTTCTTGGGATATATTCCTAGAAGTGGATCACTGGGTCAAATGGGAATTCAATTTTTAATTTTTTGAGAAAACTCCATATTGTTTTCCACAGTGGCTGCACTAGTCTGCATTCCCACCAGCAGTATACTAAAGTTCTCTTTTCTCCACATCCTCGCCAGCACTTGTCATTTGTTGATTTGTTGATGATAGCCATTTTAACAGGTGAGGGGTGATACCTCGTTGTCATTTTAACTTGCATCTCTTGGTTGATTAATGACTTTGAGCATTTTTTCATATGTCTCTTGGCCTTCTGTATGTCCAGTTTGGAGAAGTGTCTATTTAGGACCTATGCCCATTTTTTAATTAGATTGCTTATCTTCCTTTTGTTAAGTTGTATGAGTTCTTTATATATTTTGTATATTAACCCCTTATCAGATGTATTATTGGCAAATATGTTCTCCCATGCAGTGGTTTCTCTCTTCACTTTGGTAACTTGTTGATCTCTTTGATAACTCATTCATTATTTAATAGCATGCTATTTAACCTCCATGTGTTTGAATGTTTCTGAGTGGGGGTTTTTAAAATAACTCTTCCCTTTTTTTTCTTAATATATATATTTTTTTATTGATTTCAAGACAGGAAGGGAGAGGGAGAAAGAGACAGAAACATCTATGATGAGAGATAATCTTTGATTGGCTGCCTCCTGCACGTCCTCACTGAGGATCAAGCCCGCAACCCAGGCATATTCCCTTGACTGGGAATTGAACCATGACCTCCTGGTTCATAGGTTGATGCTCAACCACTGAGCGATGCCCCCGGGCCTGAGTGTTTTTATTGTAGTTGATTTCTAACTTCATGCCATTGTGAACCGAGAAGATGCTTGATAAAATTTCAGTCTTCTTGAACTTGTACCGACTTAGTTTTTGTCCTAATATGTGGTCTGTCTTTGAAAATGTCCCATGTGCACTCGAGAAGAATGTATATTCTGTAGCTTTGGGGTGAAATGTTCTGTAAATGTCAATTCCATCTGATTTATTATGTCATTTAGGAGCGTTGTTTCCTGGTTGATTTTTTTGTCTAGAAGATCTGTCTAGTGATATCAGTGAAATGTTAAAGTTCCCTACTATGCTTGTATTGCTGTCTATCTCTCCATTAAAATTCTCCAGAAGTTATAAAATATATTTGGATCTTCTTGTATTGTGTGCGTATACATTTATCAGGGTCATATCCTCGTGTTGGATTGATCCCTTTAGTATTATGAAGTGGCCTTCATTGTCTCTTGTTATGGCTTTCACTTTGAAGTCTATTTTGTGAGATATGAGTGTTGCTACCCCAGCTTTTTTTTTTTTTTTCTTTTTTCATTTCCATTTGTCTGGAAAAAATTTTTCCATCCCTCCACTTACATTCTGTGTGAGTCATTTGTTCTGAGGTGATTTTCTTGTAGACAGCATATACAGTATATGGTTCATGTTTTCTTATCCATTCTGCTACTCTATGTCTTTTAATTGGAGCATTTAAGTCATTTATATATAAGGTTATTATTGATAGGTATTTATTTGTTGCCATTCTTACTCTTTATGCTGTGTTCTCTATTTCTTCTTCGTACACCGGTCCCTTTAGCATTTCTTGCAGTGCTGGTTTGGTGGTAATAAATTATTTTAGCCTTTTTTTTTTTTTTTTGTCTGTGAAGCTCTTTATTTAACCTTTGATTTTGAATGATACCCTTGTTGGATAGAGTAGTCTTGGAGTTAGTCCCTAGATTTTCATTATTTTGTATACTTCTTGCTACTCCCTTCTGGCCTGAAGTGTTTCTGTTGAGAAATCAGCTGACAGTCTAGTAGGAGTTCCCTTCTAGTTAACTTTCTGTCTCTCTCTTGCAGCCTTTAAGATTATTTCTTTGTCTTTAATATTTGCCATTTTAATAATGATTAGCTTGTGTGTGGGTCTTTTGGGGTTCATCTTGGCTGGGACTCTGTGTTTCCTGAACTCTTAATGGCATTTTCCTTCACCAGGTTAAGGAAATTTTCTGCCATTATTTCAGCAAACAGATTCTCTATTCCTTGCTTGGATTCTTCTCCTTCTAGGCCTCCTATGATGTGGATGCTGTTACTTTTCATGTTATCTCCTTAATCTGTCCTCCTGCCTTTTAAATATGTTCCCATTTATTGTTCTGAATGGGTATTTTTTCTACCTTGTCTTCTGTTTCACTGATTTAGTACTCAGCTTTTCTAGCCTAATGTAGAATCCTTCTGAGTGTACTTTATTTCAGCTATGTCATTCCTCATTTCCAATTGATCCTTATTCATGGTTTCAACCTCTATTTTCATGTCAGTGTAGCTATTCTTAAGTCCCTTATAATTCTCATTAAGTTTCTTATAATTCTCGTTAAGTTTCTTTTAGTTCTCACTGAATTGTTTGAGCACCCTTATTACCATTACTCTAAATTCTTTACCTGACAAATTGCTTGCCTCCATTTCATTTAGTTTCTTTCCTGACTATTCCACCTTTTCTTTCATTTGGGGGTGGTTTCTTTGTCTCCCTGTTATGGCTGCTCCTTTGTATTTGTTTTTATGTATTAGATAAAACTGCTATGCCTCCCAGACTTTGTGGGGTAGTCTTATGTAGTAGATGTTTTGTAGTACCCAGTGGTGCATTTTCTTAGATCTCCTGGGCTGGGTGTTCTAGGAAAGCCCCCTACTTGAGTTATTTGGGTTTTCCTGTTGTAGTTGGGTCTTGAATGTTATTGTCCTGTTTGTGGATAGAATCTCCTCTCAGGTTGGCTGACTATGTGGCTTACCCTCAACCATGTCATGTGACCTGTTGTGGAAATGCTGACAGAATAGAACAAAATACAACACAACTAAACGTAAAACATAAACAAAGCTATAACTTACACAAGACCCCTACAGCAAATACAGAGAAGAGGAAATTAGGAAAGAGACTAGAAAGTAGGAATGATAGAAAAAAAGAAAAAAATATGAAGAGAAAAAGAACAAAACAACCAAACAGACACACCCCCCCCCCCCATAAAAACAAAACAAAACAAAACAAAAAAGGGGTGGTGAAGGAATATGTCAGTGCAGAGTGGCCTTCAGGTGTTTTCTGTTCTTCCTTGGTATAAGTCTCCTCCTCAGCTGGACCTCAGTTGGTAATTCCAAGTGAATGTTCTCCAATTTAGTTATATTTCCAGTCTGGCCCTGGAAGGAGGTGCATGACAGGTCTGCCTATTTGGCTGCCATTTTTTGAGCTCTCCTTCAAGTACTTTTTCATTCTTATCTTTTTAGTATTAACTGCTTATCTTTGAGGACTTAATTAAATAATTCTCAATAAATTTCTGAATTTTTCTTTCCCCAATACCTCCAACAGAATTACTTATCTTCTGCTTTTTGTTGTCATAGCACTATATAGGTGGCACTTCTAGCAACTATGAATCATAGATACCTCACAATTATTAAGAATGGGGCATGTGGAAATCTTGCCATCTGCAAAAACATGGATGGACATAGAGGGTATTGTGCTGAGTGAAATAAGCCAGGCAGAGAAAAACAAATGCCATGTGATTTCACTTATATGTGGAATCTAGAAAACAAACAAATGAATAACAACAGAGACAGACTCATAGATACAGAGAACATTTTGATGCTTGCCAGAGGGAGAGGTTATTGGGGGATGGGAGAAAAAGGTGAAGGGATTAAGAAGTACAAATTGGTAGTTACAAATTGCCATGCAGATGTACAGCATAGGCAATATAGTCAATAATCTATATATATAAAAGTCTAATATGCAAAGTGTCCCCTTGGGAGTTCAACCGGGAGACCGGGAGTTCGATTGCTTGCTATGATGTGCGCTGACTACAAGGGGGCAACGCAGAATGAAGGAAGGTCCCAGCCGGCAGCCGAAAGGCCCCAATCAGCCCTGATTGCCAGCCAGGCCTAGGGACCTTACACGTACACACATTTCGTGCACTGGGCCTCTAATATTGTGATAACTATATATGGTGTCAGATGGATCTTATATTTATCAGGGTGATCACTTTGTTAAGTTATATAAATGTCTGATCACTGGGTTGTACACCTGACACTAATATAATGTGGTACATCAACTGTAATTGAAAAAAAATATATTTTAAAAAGTCATGTGTTGATCTCACTCATCTAGGGGAAATAATGAACAACATAGACTGATGAACAAGAACAGACCCAGAAACAAGGAGGCATGGATCAGACTGTCGGGCCTCAGAGGGAGGGTGGGGAAGGGTGGGGGTAAAGGGGAGAGATCAACCAAAGGACTTGTGTGCAAGCATATGAGCCTAACCAGCGGTTAAGGACAACAGGGGGGGTGGGGGCATGTGTGGGGAGGGGTGTGGGATGGGAATGGGGGGATGAGGACAAATATGTGATACCTTAATCAATAAAGAAATTAAAAAAATCAAAAAATCATGTGTTAAACCATCTTTATATCTTTCAGAACAAGCATTTAGTAAACATTGGTTGAATTGAAATGTTTAGAATGCCATGCTTCTCATGATTAAGAAAATAGCTTGCCTCATTAAATTGCTTGATCCATAGTATCCCTCATTCACCATGTTTCTCACACACCCTATTTCCACCTTTTATACTGTCGTTGGTTTCCATTAAAATGACTTCGAGATCAATCAGAGAGGGATCATTTTGTGCGGATGGAATGCAAGGAAAGCAGCTTTTGACTCTGTGTTGCATTTTGGCTTTGAGGCTCATTTCTTCTCCTTGTTGCAGGACCCTAACAGGAGTGTTCACACCAGCAGCAGCAGCAGCAGCAGCAGCTGTAGCAGCAGCAGCAGTAGCAGCAGCAGCAGCAGCAGCTGTAGCAGCAGCAGCAGCAGCAGTAGCAGCAGCAGCAGTAGCAGCAGCAGCAGCAGCAGCAGCACCAGTTTTTCAAAGCCTCACAAATTAATGAAGGAGCACAAGGAAAAACCTTCTAAAGACTCCAGAGAACATAAAAGTGCCTTCAAAGAACCTTCCAGGGATCACAACAAATCTTCCAAAGAATCCTCTAAGAAACCCAAAGAAAATAAACCACTGAAAGAAGAAAAAATCGTTCCTAAGATGGCCTTCAAGGAACCTAAACCCATGTCAAAAGAGCCAAAACCAGACAGTAACTTACTCACTATCACCAGTGGGCAGCAAGATAAGAAGGCTCCTAGTAAAAGGCCCCCCATTTCAGATTCTGAAGAACTCTCAGCCAAAAAAAGGAAAAAGAGTAGCTCAGAGGCTCTATTTAAAAGTTTTTCTAGCGCGCCACCGCTGATACTCACTTGTTCAGCTGACAAAAAACAGATAAAAGACAAATCTCATGTCAAGATGGGAAAAGTCAAAATTGAGAGTGAGACGTCAGAGAAGAAGAAGTCAACTTTACCGCCGTTTGATGATATCGTGGACCCCAATGATTCTGATGCGGAGGAGAATATGTCCTCTAAATCTGATGTGAGTAGTGTTCTTGGCTTCCCTCCTTCCCCTTCTGAGCTTTCAGATTTTATTTCAAATAGATTCAAGATAAAGAATGAGGGAAGAAAATGACAGCTGCACCATAACATGGCGATATGGAAGTGCCTAGAAATCAATTTCTTTAACTAATGGAAAGGAGGAAATGAAATCATTAGGAAATCTGTAGATTTTTAGGCTATATAATTTAAGTTGTTAAAGGAAAGATATATTCAATAGTATAATGGTTATTTGAATAGCAGCAGAAAAACTTAGATGGTCATTAGAGCTTAGGTACTATGCTTTTCAGTGATTGCCAAGTTAGGAAAGTAATAAGGCAATAAAACTTGAATACAAGGGATAGTAAATTTAAAAGAGAAACTTAGAAAATATTAGGGTTGAGCTATAATGTTGAATCTATTTTATCAATGGAATGAAGTAATTTGCTTACATAAATGGAAAGCTGGTGATAGTATTTTTAAGCAGTTTTATCTAGCGAAATTGATGTAGCAATACACTATACATATATAATTTGATAAATTTTAACATATATATGTGCCTGTGAAATCAGGTGACAGTATTTTGAAAACAAAATATTTAATTTATTTTCATGGTATAGCCACTGTTTTGTTTTTGTAGATGTTCCAGACTGATTTAAAAGTACAACAACTGTACTTTCCTTATTAGTTTTCTTGTAGTAGTAATACTTTTATTGTGATCTTCGTTGCAAGTTTTTTTTTCCTGAAAAAATGGGACTAACTTTTGTGGATGCCCAAAAGGCCATCTAGTATTCCCCCAAACGTTACCTGATGTTGAGATTTAAACTTATAATTACAGATGTCAGAGTTGTAAGGGATTTTCAGGTTATCTATCCTAACCTATTAGTGTAAGAAATCTTACACTGTAGAGACAGGACTGTTAGTAATTCAAAAGGTATTTAATTCTGTTTCTAGAGAACCGGCTAGAAACATTATTTACTATGAGATTATCTCTTCCTCATATTTCCTTTTTCTCTTATTTTGGCCTTCTACCATTACTTATCAGTCATGATCAGTCCTAATAATCTCCACATATTAGCTTGTCAACATTTCCAGACAATGGACAAGGAAAATGTCTGGCTAAAAATTGCTGGCGATTTGAGAATACTACTTCTCTTTCTGTTCCCAGGGTTCACTTCACAAATGTTCCTAGTTCAAATGCTGGCAAGCTTTAGAGGATCTTAGTAGCAGATTATCTCTCCTGTGTTTGCACAGTTTTGGGTTGAAAACCAGCCAGAAATAGGACATGACATCCATACCCATCTCTAGTTATCCAGAGACCACTTCCTTCCCCCCTACTCTCTAGAGCTAATCTTGAAATTTAAGTAGAAGGTCATTATTAGGAGCAGAGTAACAAAAAATACTGGAGATTGAGTAATTCATCCCAGTGTTTGGTAAAGGTGTAATACTATAGTTCGTGAAATGGAGATGAGAGCTAATGGTTTGTTCCAATATTTCAAGCATTTATTTTTCCTCCTTTGCTTTTTACCTCTCCTTTTAAATCAAAACTTGTTCTTAAGGCAGATGCTACTTGGAACTTTTTTTTGTATGTTTAATTTTTATTTCAAATCAACCTGAAATATGCAGTTGGGTTGTGATTAGTCTATCAAGATGGTCAAGTTTAGCAACTTTGTTCTGACATGTTGCGATTCTTTTAGAAGAGAGATTTTTAAATTTTGGGTTGTGATTCACTGGTGAGCCATGAAATCAATTTAGCATGTCATCATGAGTATTTTTAAAAAGTTAGAATACATTGTATTAGTATGGTAAATAATGGTTCCTGAATTTTTTATTTCAGAGGGTGTGTTATTTCTTATAGTAGGTCATGGTCAAGTTTTTAAAAGGCATCTTTCTTGAATGTTTGCTGGTTTGTGAGAAGACCAATGCCATTCACAAAGCAGTATTGAATGCTCTTTCTACATGAAAGTATCATAGGTTATCTTTTTCTTTAGGTAATTTTGTGTGATCTTGTTTTAATTTGCCTCTTGCTGCTTCCCTTTTATATGACTTATAAGGAATGGCTTTTCTTTTCATGGACTTTATGTCCAACTTGGTATATTTATTCAAAGCAATAACTTTAAAAATCTTCTGGAATGAGGAGTTAGAATCATAATTCCTTACAGTAGGTAGCAAATTTTTAAAAATAATTCATGATATAATAGAGCCACATATCCAGTGATCATAACAGGAGTTTTTGTAAGGTACATATCGTTACTGAGAAAGCCTGCAAGAATTTGACATCCTTGCAAAGATTTTCAGGTTTTATTTGGATGTCAAACCCAACAACTGTACTTCCTTTATCAGTTTTCTGATAGTAGTGATACTTCTATTGTTGCTGCTATTCGTTTAATTCTCTAAATGTAGGTGTTGTAACAGAAGAGAATTGACAATGGTGGTTCCAAGTAAGCCAGGGCCCAAAAGACCATTCTGTGAGCAAAGGAGAATAAAAGAGGGCTGAAATTTCCTTTATTCGATAGTAAAGATAAACTTTTGTTTGGCCTTTCTACTACCTGGTGTCCCTCCTGTGGGCGAGACGACGGAAGGAACAAACAGGAGGCAATTGGAATGGAGAGCCCTTAGCAGCCCTAAACCTCCCTTGGCCTATAACTACTTAGGTGGTAGCTTGGGGTAGACCCAACTTCAGGGAGCAATGTTCACATTGTCCTGGTGGTGAGCGTGTCTGCATCTGAGTAAGTGTGATCAGATGACCTCATCTCTCTAAAGTCCTTTCCAGCCCAGCTGCTATAGCTCCACAGGAACCAAGAAGTACCCGGTTTGATTCCTGGTCAGGGAAGATGCCCGGGTTGTGGGCTCGATCCCAAGTAGGGGGCGTGCAGGAGGCAGCAGATAGATGATGTTCCTCTCTCATCGATGTTCCTTCCATCTCTCCATCCCGCTCCCTTCCTCTGTCTCTAAAAATCAATAAAAACATTTTTTTAAAAAGTCCTTTCCAGCTTCATTATTTAAATGTGAGCCAGATTTATGTTCATTTGTGAGGCATGGGGTGGTAGGTAATTTTAGACACAGCAGGTGGAAATCATGAACATTGGAAACAGAAGGAAGACACAAAAAATAATTGGAAGAGTATGAAGAATTAAGAAGGGCTGGAGTAAAAATATTATTTACCTGGTATGTCTGTAAAAAAAAAACAAACACCACATATTGCCTTGGTATAAGTTAGTTACAATGAAAAGGAAGAACTTTTTAAATAAGTTTTAAAAATAAGTTAGATTCAGGTTTTATATAAAAATAAAAATCAGTGCTATTGAGATGGATTAGGAAGCTTAGATTGCTGATGTTTTTAGTTTTTGATTAAGATTTTTATATACTTTGTAAATGAGAAGAGGCAAGCCTAAAGTACATCTGTGGTTTGTATGCCTGCAGAATTTTTGTGGGATCACTTATTTGAAGATAAATATTTAGGTAGGTAGGTAGCAGAAAGGGAGTCAAGTACTACATTGTGGTGTCAGACCAGCTGTCTGTACTTTGAATTCCACTTGTAACTGTGATCTTGGGCAAACGATTTAATCTGCTCTATTTCTTAGGGTTTTCGTTTGTTTGTTTTTTGTGTTTTTTTTTTCCTGTGTGTGAAATTGAGATTATAATAGTATTTCTTTGTAAAATTATTGTGAAAATAGTCAATCTGAGTAAAGCATTTAGTAATCTAAAAATCTGAGTTAGCCCTAGCCCTTTTGGCTCAGTGGATGGCGTGTCGGCCTGTGGACCGAAGGGTCCCGGGTTTGATTCCAGTCAAGGGCATATACCTCCTTTGCAGGCTCCTCCCCAGCCCGGGCCCTGGTCAGGGTATGCGCAAGTGTCAACTAATTGATGTGTTTCTCTCACATCCGATGTTTCTCTGTTTTTCCCTCTCTCTTCCACTCTCTCTAAAATCAATGAAAAAATATCCTCGGGTGAGGATTAAATAATAATAATAATAATAATAATAATAATAATATAAAAAATAAAAATGTGAGTTAGCCATTGTTATGCATGATTTGGCTTCTGGAAACCTTTATAACCTAAAGAATTGAAATATATTTTTAATATTCAATAACACTGCAGAATTCTCCTGTCCTTTATTAAGTGTGTGGCTTATATGTTTTAGAGGGGAAAGGGTACTTGGAATGGATGTCATGTTGCTCTGAATTTTTGCCTTGAGATATATGATATTGATATTGATATTCATTTGTTACATATGTTCTGTGGAAAAAAAAACAGGACAAAGACTCTAAGTTTGTTTTTTATTTTAATTTTTACTCTGGAATATAAAGCTCTTTTTTTTTTTTTTTTTTTTAAATCCTCACCGAGGGTATATTTTTTTAATTGATTTTTAGCGAGATGGAGAGAGAGAGGCTGCTGCCCAACTACGTCCAACTGGGCAACCCAGGTCACGTGCCTTGACCAGAATGGAACCTGCCACCTTTTTGGTGTTGGGGATGACACTCCAACCTGGCCAGAGCTAAAGCTCTTTTTAATTAAAGAATCGTTGACACACAATATTATATTAGTTTCAGGTGTACAGCAGTGATTTGACATTTATATACCTTATGAAGTGATCACCATGAGAAGTCTAGTAACCATCTATCACCATATAAAGTTATTGCACTATTATTGACTGTATTCCCAATGCTGTACATTACATCCCCATGACTTATAACTATAACTTTGTACCTCGTAATCTCCTTCACCTTTTTGCCCATCCTCCCACCACCCAAGCCTCTGACAACTACCAGTTCTCTGTATCTATGAGTCTGTTTGATTTTTATTTGTTTAGTTTTGTTAGATTTCACATATAAGTGAAATGACACAGTCTTTGTCTTTCTTTGACTTATTTCACTTAGCATAATACCCGCTCAGTCCATCCATGTTGTTACAAATGACAAGATTTTTGATGCAAGCGTTCTGGGAGCTTGGGAACCCAAGGGTTCACCACCCATTGTGGGTTCTTGGCTTTGTGCGGGAAAGAATTCAAATGCAAGCCAGCATAGAGTTTAAAGTGAAGGTGAGTTTATTAGTGAAGTGATGAGACAGAGAGTGGGATACTTTACAGGCAGAGCAGCCCCCTTTAGCAGAATTTGCTTGCTTTATTGAGGTTCATTTAATCAGGGGTGGGGTGGAGCGTAGGTTATTCAATAAGTGGGAGGAATATTTAGGATTTCCCTGGGAAAAGGGTTTAGATTCCTCAGAGGAGTTCCATTGGCCATTTGGTGTCCTTATATGGGCCTACTGGTTTTGATCATGGTGGTGTGGGGTGTGTCATTTAGTATGCAATGAGCATATAATGAGGCTAAGGGTTACCTAGTCACCATATTGGACCGAACTGGTCTCTGCCAGTTTTCAGCCATAAATTCAGTGGAGGGGATTTTATGTCATAAATCTCATTTTCTTGTTGACAGTTCCTATAGCTTTTATTGATTACATTTGTTTTTTGCAATTTCATTCTTTTCTGTGTCTGAATAATATTACAAGTGTGTGTGTATGTATATATATATATGTACATATATGTGTATATATCTCAAATCTTCATTATTAATTCATCTATTAATGGAAACCTAGGTGGCTTCCATATCATGGCTATTGTAAATAATGTTTCAGTGAATATAGGGGTAATGTATATCTTTGGAATGAGTGTTTTCATTTTCTTTGGATAAATGCCTCAAACTGAAATTGCTAAATTGTATGGTAGTTGTATTAAAATTTTTAAAAATATATTTTTATTGATTTCAAAGAGGAAGGGAGAGGGAGAGAGAGATAGAAACACCAATGATGAGAGAATCATTGATTGGCTGCCTCCTGCATTGAGCCTGGGATTGAGCCTGCAACCTAGACATGTGCTCTGTCCAGGAATTGAACTGAGACCTCCTGTTTCATAGTTCTACGTTCAAACACTAAGCCTCACAGGCTGGGCTGGTAGTTGTATTTTTAATTTTATGCAGAATCTCATACTGTCTTCCATAGTGGCTGCACCAATTTACAATTCCATCAACAGTGCACAAGGGTTCCCTTTTGTCCAGGTCTTCTTCAACACTTGTTTGTGCAAAAATTCTAAGTTTTAATTTAAGAGCTAAGGCAATGCTTAGAAGCTTCTTTTAGCTTTCTAATTAAATGAGATAAAGGACAAAATCATACCTGTCACTGCATTGAATAGGTACTCGGTAGTTTATTTATTTTTTCATTGCTGTTAACTATTAAAAGAAGATATACTAAAGGAATGACTTATCTTTGGGTTACTACTAATATGACTGAAAGAGTCATGTTAAAATATATTTTGTAATTCCTGAAATGTTTCTCAATTTATAAAGAAATCTAATATTGTCACTGAAAGTCCATTAGTAATTTTCCCTTACAGAATTTGGGAGGTCTGTGTGTGGTGGGGCAGGTAGGGAAGCAGAAGGACTTTTTATAGTGGGTGAGAATTTAGCAAAAACAGAAAACATAATAAAAACATGTTTTAGCTATGTATGTCAATGTTAAAATTAAGAATATTTTGCATTCTGGAACCTGGGTAATTCCAATTAGAATAAAGCTGTTCTTGCTTTACGAATTTACCTTTTTGTGGCCATTCTGGTCATTTATGGAACGTGACTGTTGTTACTAGAGACAACATCAACTAGGAACTAGGAAAGGGTAGGGATCTGAGTGGATCAACATCAACCAAAAGTTTGTAATTGTGGTTAGTATTAACCTGTTTAAACTTTAATTGACAATAAAAAGAACCCAAATAATTTTTACTCCTCCTGTAATTTCCTAGGTTTTTGTTGTTGTTGTTTTTCTTCTTCATATAATTCTGCTTCTCTATTGAGTTGGTTTGGTTTTGTGATACAGGGAAGTTTGGTATTCATAGCAGAGAAGGAGGGAAAAGACAGTAAAAGAAAATTGAAGTAACCATTTATGTTTGGATTTGTTTATGGTAGTAATTTCTTGCTTTGTAAAAATGTAATCATAATTTAAAAGTGCAGAAGTTAAAAGTTTTAATTATCTTTCCTTGAAAATGGGCAGATTACGTTTGGCAAAATGTTTCCTACTTCAATCTGAAGTGTGAGGAATGAGATTTCAATCATGTCTTTTGATCGTTTTTTGGCTTACCAAAGTGCTTCCGTGGGTAAAAGCTTGAGGGAGAAAGATGAAATCTCATCAGATGGGAGCATTTTTCCCAAGGGTAGCTGGTAGTTCAGATACAGGATAAAGACTTCAAACCACCTTGGCAGAAGTTTCTTTTGAAAAGAAAAAAAAGGAAGGAGAAGGAAAAAGAAACTTCCCTTCTTTTGTTGTGCCTCATTTCCTCCCGCCCCACCCTGTCCCTCGCCCTGCTTGAACTGTCTGGAGCAGGCAGTAAATGTCCTGCTGTCGAAGCATTGGCCTTAGGTTTTTATATGATGGAAGGTTGTCGCAGCCAGAGAAGAAGGTCTTTATTGTGTTTTCAAAGTGGCTTTTTAATGACTTGTAATTCCAGCACATGCAAGAGCTGTAAAGTCTGTAAGTATGGTGAGTGAGCAGCTGGAGAGGCCATTCATTAAAGGGCTGCCCGGCTCTCCAAGGGGGGCTCTCATTCTGGACTCGGGTTCTTTGTATTTTATAACTGGAGGTAAAAATACCTGAAGAGTTGCAATTCTCCCTCTGGTCCATTCACCGCAGTGTGCAACATGCAGTAAAACAATGGGAAGAAAGTTACTTATGTTGGGTGCATGGAGAAATTTCACCTGACATTTTTGTTTTTGTTAGTTTTGTGTTAGATGTAATCAGAAGAAGGAGGTGTAGTTAAGCCAGTCAACTGTTCATTTTTTCAGCCACATTTCTGGCTGATTTAAAAAAAAAAAAGATTTGAAGCAGTTAAAAGGGAGATTTTTTTTTTTTAACAGAGTTGGAGCGTTTTTCTCTTCCCTGTTTGGCTATCATACTAAGCCCAAATGGTTTCTGTTTTTAAATCAAATAATTCCTTGGAAGCCTTAGGTAGCTGAGAGTAATGAATAGACAGGGGGCCCTATCATTACAGAGTTGGTTCGCATCAATAATTGCCCAAACCTGGTATTTTCACGTACTTGTATTGAATTGTTTCTCTCTCAATAAATTCCATGAGCCTCCTTCAAACGCGCTACATTGCCTATTCACTCTATTGTTGTTTCTTAATCTAGATCCCATGATCTTCATGTAATTGTTCCATCCGTCATCTTTAGAAACAAAGTGAAAGATGTGACTCAACATGATTTTGCACAACAAGCTTTACCATGCCATAGGGTACCTTACAGCTGTAGCTAAACTGGCCTTGAGTGCTTTTTCTGTGCTCGTCGCCATTCTAAGCACTTGATTTGTTTTAACTCATTTAACCCTCAGAACAACTCTATAAAAATAGGTAATATTATAATCCCTGTTTTATAGGTAATATTATTATCCCCATTCAAAAGGTAAGAAACATGCCCATGGTTGCCATGTTTAAATGTAGGGAATGCCTACAAGAGGGGTTTTGGGTTGAAACTAATTTTATTTTACCATAACTTCATCTTGCAATTGGCATCACAGCTGAGAAAGCCTCTGATATATTTTTGTTCCATTTGTAACTCAGATTACTCTGATCTATCTATTGGTTTGGGCTTTACCTACAGCCTTCACTCAGGAGGTATTGGTGGATTTGGCATCCTCAGCCGGGATTGCGGGAAGAGCTGCGAAACATCCAGGAGCCTCTGGCTTCTCATACATTCTTGCTTAAAATAAAACAGACCCTCCTGGGTCTGGATTTCACATTGTTCTACTAGGTCTTCGAGCACTCCATGTCCCTGCTCCCAGAGTTTCCCCACTGGGTCTTGCATGGGAATTTGTGTTTAACAGAGCTGAGCTGCAATATCGAGCTTTCCCAGAAGGTGCCACCAAATAACAAATGGTGTCCTCCAGTTTGAAGATTCCTTGTTTTTGAATCTTCTAGTTACATTTTGTAATTTTATTTTTTAATCTCTCTGGGGTGTTCAAAATGTAGGCTGTGCTTTCTTTGACCTAGTAGACAAGATAATGCAATGATATAGGTCGAGGGTGATTTTCTTTTGGTGTCTATGTAATTATTTAACCAAGTTTGAGAAATTGTTCTCAGTGGGTAACAATTTATGACTGTAAACTTTCAAGGCAGTGTCAAGGTCCACAAAGAAAAATCACCCCTAAGAGGCTTCTTTGGGTCACCAAAGGTGACTGCACAGTGAGATGTTCCCAGATAAAGTCAAAGATCCTTCTATTAGGCAGGAGAAAATGGAAAGCATTTACTAAAGTGTTTGGTGACAACAGACTTTGCCTTTGAATTTAGAAGACATAAAGGATGGGGAGAGGGGGTTGCTGACATGGGGAGAAATATTTAAAGCTGGTGACACAGAGAAAAGGAAATTTTCTTGTCTTTCTCTATCATGGGGAAAAATGTATGTATGAAGTCTTTAGATGTTACTTTAAATAAGTAAGTGAAATAATTACTAGAGTGTCCTGGTTTGAAGCTCAGTGTTTAGAATAATAGTATTGTGGTTCTTTTTTTTAATTAAACTTGCTTTATTTTGTGGTCCTTCTATTTTCTTATTTTTTTTTTATATATGATAAACCATCATGTCACTTTGAGTAATTACAAATGTTTCTTTCTAAACGTGTTTATTTTCAATATTATTTGATCACTTTAATGATGTTCAGTAACATTTGAAAATATTTATGTGGTAGGTATTCCTATATATAAACACTGTATTGGGTAGTACAGATGGTACAAAATTAAGCTGAGCTTTGAAAAAAGGAAGGTGTGACTTAGTGTAGATAAGGACTGGGTGGACAGGAGGAGGGATTCTTGATTGGGGAAAACAACTTGGAAGCAAAAGAACTGATGGCAAATGTAGACAAGTCTGTACTGTCCTTACTGAAAATGAAGACAGATCTTATAAATGAAGTCCTTCAGTTAATTTATCAAATTCTTTATTGGGAATGAAGGAAGCTTTATTGAACTCAACTCCATGCTGGGGTGGTTCTGGACCCTTTCATGCTATATTCTCTTATGTAATCAGTACGATGTGTAAGATCGTTTTTGTTTCCATCTTAACAGATATGGAAGTGGCAGAACCAGAATTTGAATGTAGGTCTGTCTAATGCCAAAAGCCCTTGCTTTTTAGAACCATACCACTAATTAAACCTCCTTGAGAGAGAAATCACAACAAATTAAAACCACTGTGGTACTGATTACACCTTTTCAAGAAAAATCTAATTAGCAACATTAACTCTCTCACCATCTGGCTTCCTCTATAATGATACCACAGTTCAGTGAAAGGAGGAGAATAAGAAATAAGATGTAGCCCCCAAAACTTGGATACTTGGCTATGAATTATGGGCACAAGGAGTCCCGGCTATGATGTCCAAAATGTGATCAACTCATGCTTCATATGGCTCAGTATCATTTTCTGGGAAGCAGAATTGCAGAATGTATTAAAAAGCTGTAGTACTTCCAAGGACACTTGTTCAACATGTATTATCTTATTAGGGAATGTCATATACCTCAAACTAGGGTCAAGGACATGGCCCGTGTTACTGTAAGAACTTCCATCTATTGTATTGTATTATCTAAAGGTTGTACTCATGAAGGCTTTAAGGAAGGAAAGTGGGCCTTCCTTGTCCTGGTACACAGCCACACCTGGCTAATTATCTGCCTGGGCCTCGGAGGGGTGGTCCTGGAGCCATAGTCCAAGAGCATAGACTTGGAATCAAAAGACTAGACAGGTTCAGCTTACTAGTCATGGACTGTAAAATGTGGATTTTAATGTTAGTGATGAGATTATAGATGTAAACTGCCACTTGAGCATTAGTTCAACTAACAATATTAATCATGTCATAGACAAAGACTTGCCTTTGGTTTGGTAATTCATGAATTGTATTCTGTGAAGACCTGAAGTTGGTAGGTGTTCTTGTGAAGATGGAGAGGTAAAGCTGCTGTCTAGGAATTCAGTGATTTATACTCCATGGCCACAGTATCTTTTTTATTCCTGCACATGTTTCTAAAATGTCATTTTCCATTTGGCCTAGCCTTACATCAAACTGGGAGTGAAAGCCGGGTCTTGCTGAAAGTCCACCCTAGTTTAAAATGTTTGTATCTGACAAATTCTACTCAATGATGACCTGCTACATTTCCAGTATTATAAAGTATTCACCATATTTTCAAGTTTCCCCCTCTTCCTCATTATTGTCTAGGATTATTTTAATTAGAGGTGAACATCTGACATATTGCTGATCTTGTGATGGGGTATTTGAAAGTGCTAGCTTATCTGATAATCTTAGGTCAGAGTCTCACTTCTCTTGCTTAGCAAGCATATCTTCTTTGTCCAGCAGAATTCGGAGGGACAAATTGCAAGTCCTTTCCCCCTTTGAAAGGTAACCCATGCATCTTCCTCCTTGTTTTGTATAATAAAACCAATGAGTCTCAGAGTTTACTCCCCAAAAAGTAAGGTTTGAAGGAAAGAGGTGGTGTCTCCCATGTTGCCATTCTCCTTATCCTTATCATATTAACAATTCAGTTGTCTCTCTTCATTTTTAGAAAACCTTTCAAGGCTTAAAATATACTCTTTTAAAGATTTAAGACCAAGTTTAGAAACTATGAGCAACTGTCTTTAATACAGCATTTACTGCATGACTGAGAAAATAATGGGATTTTTAAAGCAGAAAGACTTCAGAAACTTCCTTTAACAATTTGCATCTTGCAGAGGGAATTTTGAGAGCAAGGTTTACAATTTGTCCACCATCACAGAGCTCTCACTGACCCCCCAAAAGGCCCTACGATGTAGGTCCCCTACTGGTATGCCATTACTGTTTCCAGTTGGAACAGTTTATAATCCTTCACATGTCCTTCATTCCCTTCCCAAACTCTCCTCCACTTGAACATTTAAAGTGGCTCCTAATGAGTTGCTTATGCCCATTAAACATAAGACTTGGCCCCACTTCTTAGTCTGTGCCCCTTTGTTGAGTGAATGAACCTTACATTTCATATTCTCAGCAGAATCGCACCTGAAAGCCTCGTGGCATGACATAAGTGACGGTGGGGTGGAAGTCTCAGTGGATATCATAGAGATTGATTGGTGAAAAATTTGAACCTTTGTGCCCTGGTCCTCCTTGATTTTTTCTGGGAAATTACCAAGGAGAATAATTATAGCTTGAAATATTTTGGAAGGGGTTGTGGAATCATTAGGCAAAACAGAAAATGACTCACTTAGGTATCTGACCAATCAAAAGTCTTAATAGTGCTTCATAATAAAAATAAAGAGTTTTAAAAATCTCTATTGTAATTGAAGCCTTTACTTGGACAAGTTGATATTTTTTAACAGGTGAAATCTAAATCCCATTCCTTTTACCCTCCAGTATCTTCAGTATCTGCCTCTGAGTCCTGAGTTATTCCCCTTAGTGGCGCTACATATGTACTAAGGCTTCCTTCATGCCAAACAGCTAGCTGCTCACACATCCCCCCACCTCTAACTTTAACCCTGATGTTCTTCAGACTCTAGTTTCTTCATTTCCTTTCCCTTCACTGACAGATATCTGAAAAGCTCCTTATTCCTCAACCCAGTCTGGTCTGGCTTTTGCTCTTAGAAAATATTCTTTTTCTTTCTTTCTTTTTTTATATTTTATTGAATTTTTACAGGGAGGAAGGGAGAGGGATAGAGAGCTAGAAATGTCGATGAGAGAGAAACATCAACCAGCTGCCTCCTGCACACCCCGCACTGGGGATGTGCCCGCAACCAAGGTATATGCCCTTGACCGGAATCGAACCCGGGACCCTTCAGTCCGCAGGCCGATGCTCTATCCACTGAGCCAAACCGGTTTCAGCTCTTTTTCTTTTTAATTGATGAGAGAGAGAGACAGAGACAGAGACAGAGACAGAGACAGAGAGAGAGAGAGGAGAGGGGAGAGGGGAGAGGGGAGAAAGGAGAAAGGAGAGGGGAGAAAGGAGAGGGGAGAGACAGAGAGAGACATCAGTTTGTTGTTCCACTTATTTATGCATTCATTGGTTGATTCTTGTATGTGCCCTGACCACAATCTTGGAGTATTGGGATGATGTTCTAATCAGCTGAGCTACTCAGCCAGGGCTTGGCAACTATTCTTAAAACTACCACTGGAAAAGGTCACCAGTGCCTTCCAGATTATAAATGTAAAGACCATTTTCTAAGCATTAGATTTTACCTCTCTGGCACCTTTGGTTTGCTTTTCTGTTCTACTAGAGGCCCCGTGCACGAAATTCGTGCATGGGAGGCAGGGGTCCCTCAGCCCAGCCTGCACCCTCTCCAATCTGGGACCCCTCAAGGGATGTCCGACTGCCCGTTTAGGGCAGTCGGACATCCCTCTCACAATCTAGGACTGTTGGCTCCCAATTGCTCGCCTGCCTGCCTTCCTGATTGCCCCTAACTGCTTCTGCCTGCCAGCCTGATCACCCCCTAACCACTCCCTTGCCAGCCTGATTGATGCCTAACTGCTCCCCTGCCAGCCTGATTGACCCCAACTGCTCTCCCCTGCAGGCCTGGGTGCCCCCCAACTGCCCTTCCCTGCAGGCCCGGTTGCCCCCAACTGCCCTCCTCTGCCAGCCTGGTCACCCCTAACTGCCCTCCCCTGCATGCTTGATCACCCCCAACTGCCCTCCCATGCAGACCTGGTCCCTCCCAACTACCCTCCCCTGCTGGCCATCTTGTGGCGGCCATCTTGTGTCCACATGGGGGAAGCCATCTTTGACCACATGGGGACAGCCATCTTGTGTGTTGGAGTGATGGTCAATTTGCATATCACTCTTTTATTAGATAGGATAGAGGCCTGGTACATGGGTGGGGGCCTGCTGGTTTGCCCTGAAGGGTGTCCTGGATCAGGGTGGGGGTTCCCTTGGGGCATGGGGCGGCCTGGGCGAGGGGCCTGTGGTGGTTTGCAGGCCGGCCACCCCACCCACCCACCGCGACCCAAGCTGAGGCCCTGGTGTCTGGGATTTATTTATCTTCTATAATTGAAACTTTGTAGCCTTGAGCGGAGGCCTGGGCCGGCCAGGGTGTGCAGGAAGCTTGGCTTCCTCCATTGCTAGGGAAACCCAAGCCTCCTGTTTGCTCTGTGGCTGCAGCCATCTTGGTTGGGTTAATTTGCATACTCGCTCCTGATTGGCTGGTGGACGTGGCTTGTGGGTGTAGCGGAGGTACGGTCAATTTGCATATTACTCTTTTATTAGATAGGATTCCTTGGTTCTACCCTGATCTCTCTAACAACTCTTGGCCAGTCTCCTTTGCCAGTTGATCTCCTTTCCACCACCCATGCATTGGCCATTGCCTGTCTCCTTCTTTTCTATTATGTAATCTTCCCCTGGACAATCACCTATTACCTGTCTCTTCTTTTTCCCAGGCTTTACTCTATATAACTGTCTAAAACACAAATTCTAGAAGGAAATATTCAGGTGCCATATAGGCTAAACACCCAATTCTCTTTTGCCTTCCTTTTTTCTTTTTGTAATACTTTATTATGGAGAATTTCAAATATATACAAATTATGCGGAATAGTGTAATGAACCCCCATTTATCCATCACTCAGTTTCAACAATTATTAATTGACTAGAGGCCCGGTGCATGAAATTCGTGCACTTGGCTGGGGTGGGGGGGTCCCCCAGCCTGGCCAATGCCCTCTCACAGTGCAGGAGCCCCACGATAGATCGCCCCAAAAAGGTAGGCCCTGCCCACCCATCCGTGGCTCCTCTAAGTATTGCCCCAAAGAGGTAGGCTGGAGCCGGGGATTCTGCCTCCACAGTGGAAGCGCAGGGCCGCGGGAACCCCGCCTCCGCTGTGCACGCAGCCATCTTGTGATGGTGTGAGGGCATCATGGCATGATGGCATGAGGACCACCTAGGCTTTTATTAGTATGATGGCTAATTTTGTTTCAATTATAGCACCATCTACTCTTCCCCCAGTATAATTTTTAATAATCCAAAGTGTCATATTATTTCACACATAGATATTTCAGTATGAATCTCTAAAAGATAAAGGTTTTTTTAAAAATAGAACTAAAGTATCATTATCATATCTGAACAAATTAATAATTTTTAATATCAGATTTCTAGACAGATTTCTAATAGAATCAAAATTTTCTTTTTGTTTTTACAGTTCATTTGAATAAGGATCCAAATTAGGTCCACATCTTGCACTTTGTAAAACTATCTTATAAATTTGTGTATTATAGAGTCTCTCTCATTCTTTCACATAAAAGTGTAAAGAAATAAATCTAGATTTCTTATAGAATTTCTCAGTTGGGCGTTTGCTGATAGTATCTTTGTGGTGTATTTATTGTAAATTAGAGGCGTGGCTGGATTTGGGCTAGGTTTTGGTTTTTAGTTAAGTTTTGGGCAAGACTATTTCATGGGTAGAATTGTGTTCTTTCATGAAAAGGCCTGTAAGGTGAGGTTATTTTCTTTTTGTGTGTGTGTGAGGTTAGCACCCACTGATGCTCAGTGCCTCTATGCACACAATTCATTGAGGTTGTAGATTGGCGGTATTTTATTTCATCACTTTTTCTTCATTTATCAGCCAGAATTCACCTATGAAGTGAAACTCTTTCTCCTCTGTCTTTTATTTAACCAATAATGCAGTTTATATAAGGGAAAAACAAAACATGGTGCAAAATCCCACCCGGCTTTTTTATTTTTTATTTATTTTTTTATCGGTTTTCAGAATGGGTTTGGTTCCCTAGCATCCTTCAACAATGGACGCTAATATTTTTTTAAGCATTGTTTTATGACTTCTTTATTTTTTTTTTATTTTTTATTGATTAAGATATTACATATGTGTCCTTATCCCCCCATTGCCCGCCCACCCACTCATGCCCTCACCCCCCTGGTGTCTGTGTCCATTGGTTAGGCTTATATGCATGCATACAAGTCCTTTGGTTGATCTCTCCCCCTTACCCCCACCCTCCCCTACCTTCCCTCTGAGGTTTGATGATCTGATCAATGCTTCTCTGTTCTGGATCTGTTTTTGTTCATTAGTTTATGTTGTTCATTATATTCCACAAATGAGTGAGATCATGTGATATTTATTTTTCTCTGACTGGCTTATTTCACTTAGTATAATGCTCTCCAGTTCCACCCATGCTGTTGCAAATGGTAAGAATTCCTTCTTTTTTATTGCAGCGTAGTATTCCATTGTGTAGCTGTACCACCGTTTTTTAATCCACTCATCTGCTGATGGGCACTTAGGCTGTTTCCAAATCTTAGCTATGGTAAATTGTGCTGCTATGAACATAGGGATGCATATATCCTTTCTGATTGGTGTTTCTAGTTTCTTGGGATATATTCCTAGAAGTGGGATTCCTGGGTCAAATGGGAGTTCCATTTTTAGTTTTTTGAGGAAACTCCAAATTGTTCTCCACAGTGGCTGCACCAGTCTGCATTCCCACCAGCAGTGCACGAGGGTTCCTTTTTCTCTGCATCCTCGCCAGCACTTGTCATTTGTTGATTTGTTGATGATAGCCATTCTGACAGGTGTGAGATGGTACCGCATTGTCGTTTTGATGTTTTGATTTGCATCTCTTGGATGATTAGTGACTTTGAGCATGTTTTCATATGTCTCTTGGCCTTCCTTATGTCCTATTTAGAAAAGTATCTATTTAGGTCCATTGCCCATTTTTTGATTGGGTTATCTTCCTTTTGTTAAGCTGTATGAGTTCCCTGTAAATGTTGGAGATTAAACCCTTACCGGTGATAACATTGGCAAATATGTTCTCCCATGCAGTGGGCTTTCTTGTTGTTTTGTTGATGGTTTCTTTTGCTGTGCGAAGTTCTTTATTTTGATGTAGTCCATTTGTTTATTTTCTCTTTAGTTTCCATTGCCCTAGGACAGTGATGGTGAACCTATGACACATGTGTCAGCACTGACACGTGTAGCCATTTCTGATGACACGCGGCCACTGAGGCGACTGCATGCCGAGGATGAAACATTTGCTGCTCCTGAGGATGAAACATTTGCGAAATAATGTTTTTTCCTCAAAGTGACACACTACCTGAGTTATGCTCAGTTTTTTGGCGAAGTTTGACACACCAAGCTCAAAAGGTTTCCCATCACTGCCCTAGGATCTGTATCAGTGAAGATACTGCTTCGGCATATGTCTGAGATTTTGCTGCCTGTGGATTCCTCTAGTATTTTTATGGTTTCCCATCTTATGTTTAAGTCCTTTATCCATTTTGAGTTTATTTTTTGTATGGAATAAGTTGGTGGTCTAGTTTCATTTTTTTGCATGTATCTGTCCAATTTTCCCAACACCATTTATTGAAGAGACTGTCTTGACTCCATTGTATGTTCTTGCCTCCTTTGTCAAATATTAATTGTGCATAGTGGTTTGGGTCGATTTCTGGGTTCTCTATTCCCTTTCTACTCTCCTCTTTCTTCGCCCTCCCTATACTTTACTGATCCTAAAATGCTAGCAATCTTTGGTTCCTTGACCATACAATCATATTTTATGTCCTAGTGACATACACTCAGTCCTTTCTGACTGGGTTAAAGATCACCTTTTCTTTGAAGCTTTTCTACATAATTTGCCCCACGTAAATTAACCCCACCACTCCTTTGTGCTCCCTCCATTAACAGTTTATGTATACTTTGATTATAGTTGTTATTCTCTCATATTAAAGTTTTTTCTTCTGATCAGTGGGGTACTTTCACGGCAGATATGGTCTCTTAACTATGTGATTTATCAGCTTTTTGCACAACGCCTGGCACTCAGTTGGTGCTCAACAAATGTTTAAATAGTGCAAAGATGTATTTATAGTTATATATATGTATTTATACTTAAGACTCCTCTTAACAAATGCATGTTTTTATAGTTGAGGAGCCTCTGTGTCCCAAAGAGTCTCAACTATAAATATATATGAATGATCTGGAAATATGATTTCTGGCCCCTCACCTGGAGTAGACAGGGCACAAGAAGTGGGAGAGTTCACCGTATGAACAAAACAAGTCTTGGCTCTCTCAGAGGCACACAGTTCAGGGGACAAGCCACCCTTGTACTGATAAGTTCATAGTTCAAAGTTCTGGAGTAAATTGGTGTCCAAAGGAAGCCAGTTGTACACATCGGATTGCGCTTAACCTGCCTTTTTAGCCCTTGCTTTTATGTTAGACCATGTACGCTAGGCAAGGAGTGTAGAGCTATCGAAACCTCCCACCAAACAACCCAAGATTTTTTTAAAACTTATTGTACTGTGTAGAGTATTAAACCACAAAAATAACAAAGGGGAGGCAAGGACCACAAATTAATCTTTTATTGAGACAGCAGAGGGATGTGAGAGTCTAAAATCCCAACATTTGCTTCTGTATTTTAAAAAAGCAAATAGTTTTCAGAGAAATTTCAATAACAGGATGTTGAAGTGAAAGAAATTTCTGCCTCCCTATTTCCTATAGGGACTGTGCAGAGGCATGATAACATGAAAGTTATACGACCACCTTGTTTTTGCTGTCGGTGATCATGAAATATGATTAAATTTCCTCCAATGTTTATATGTGCTCGGGAAATTATTGGAACTGGTAAAATACCACTTGCATATTGTGTAAAAGGAACTATTTTCCCTCTTCTGTTTCCTCATAATTATCACAACAGGTTAGTTTTCAATTAATAACTTTAATTTGGTTGTTAAATATTTATTAAACCTTCCCATTTGAGTATCTGCAACCATGCAATAAAAATGCTTATTTTATATGTGAAAGAAGGAATGAAAAAATAGTCCAAAGATTTAAGTTTCTAACCACAAGGGACAAGCATTATAAAAAGAGTTATACTGAACAATCGCATTTATATTGAGAGAAACGAGATGTGGGGGATGCATTTAGTTCCCCTAAAGAATTATCAGATTAGTCAGTTTTCAAATATATATTTAATTATACTCAGATGTATATTTAATTATATTCATTGGAGACTGCTAGCATTTCTAAGGGTAATTTTAAAAGAATCATGATTGCACTATAAAGCTAAAATTATAACCAAGTATAATTTATCACTGTGGGAGGTTGATCTATTCAGGGAAAAATGAACTGAAGACAGCAGCCATCATTTTGGAAAGAAAAATGTTATCACAACAATCTTTTCTTATCTTACGGAAAGATACCACTCCAACACATGTACTTTAAAACCTTATTAAAGTATCCGAAAACTTATAAATTGATGGGTTCCCCCCTGCCTGGGAATTCCCTGAGTTGGAATTTGCATGCTGGTAGATCCTGAACAGCTGCCCTTCTGCCGAGCCTTCTGAGACCCTCCACAGCCTGCAGCCCAAAGAAACTCAACTTACTGGCCTGTGCTGGTAACTGCTCTCCATTTTCTTGTGAAAAATACTCGCTGTTGCCCATCACTGGTGGGTGCTCTCATCCTGGGCCCTTCTGCTTCCATAGGTTGACTGGTACAGCCACCAAGAATCAATGCAGTTGTTCCCAAACGTGTGTCAGTTCTACTTGTAATTACATTGATTAATTACATGTTATATAAACCAATAATATACACAAAAAGTAATTGAAAATTAAGTTGCAACCTGAAGGGAGTCCCTGGAGAAAATTTGTTCTCCAGTGAGGTACAAAATGCCAAGGGAAAACATCGTAAGAACCTAGGAGGACTCTGAATTCCAACAGCCATGCGAGTCTGGCTTTTTGCTTATAGATGGCGACTCTAGATAATGCATTGTGGTTTATGTGAAAGACTTTTCTGACTTCACTCAAATAAAAATCCTTCACCCTACATCAAAAGATTGGTTGATTAATGTATATTTATAAACTTTCAAGTAAAATGTCTTAAGGTGTGTGTGTGTGTGTGTGTGTGTGTGTGCGCGTGTGTGCGCGCGCTCCCCACCCCCTTAGTTCTAGAGTCTTCTACCTGACAGATGCTTCACTAGCCAAACATCTTGACTGCCCATCACCCATGATTCTGATACTTTCCCCCCTTGATCCCTGAGTTAGAATAAGCCTTCCTTTGGCAATAGTCCTCTGTCCTTTTCCCCATTACTCATTTTATCAATGGCTGTCCAGCTCATATCTCACCTCCTGCAGTGTTTTCTAGATGAGTTTGCAGGTTCAGTCAGCTTTGAGAGCATCCACACCCACCAATATTTCCCTTGAGCAGTTAGAATGCTCATGTCTGAATGTACTCTGGACACAGGAATCTGCTTGGACCGAGGAAAGCCTATTTCAGTATTTATATTTTGGTGTGGCACACAGACCATGTATTTTTATGAACCACGTGAAAAAGGTGTCCCAGAAAGAATCTTGAGACCTTGGAAAGTCTCCAGGTCTGACAATTGTGCTGACTTCGTTACCTGGGACAAATATTCAACCTCTTTGTGTCCTAATTTTATAATCTCTGAAGTGTGAATAATAAAATTGTGTGACTCAAATGAGTAGCAAACAGTACCTGACACATAGTTGGTAGCCTGTAAATGCTAGTAAAATCTGAATATTTCTAGCATAGACCACACACACATACTTTTGAATAAAATGGGCATCCTCTTAATAATGCTCACCACACATATTGTTGGGATTATATGTGTAAAGGACTTCCCAAATTTTTAAAATACTGCTCAAAAGATGTTAAGAGGTGGCTTTATCTAAAAAAAAAAAATACTGAAAACATAGTTCATAGTAAGCATTTTATTCTTCTAGTTGATAGATTTTATTCTGCTTCGATATGAAACTGCCATGATGGATGCTTTGTTCAGAGGTGTTAGTTAACGCTTGCCCAGGATGTTCATCTTGTCCCCTGGTTAGGATTGTCAGTTTTGAAGGTGGGGATTCTGCTTTCTCAGAGAACAAGCCTGTCTGTCCCAACCACCAGGTCAGAAGATCCTGAAGTGTAGTTGGCAGTGGTTTTCCCTTACAGACATACCTTGCTTTACTGCTCTCACTTTATTGCACTTCATAGATGTTGCATTCTTTACAAATTAAAGGCAAGACCTCCACCAGCAAAAATATTATGACTCCCTTTTTTGTGGTACTTTATTATGGTGGTTTGGAACTGAACCCGCAGTATCATTGAGGTCTGCTTATACTTTGTTTACCTGCTGCTCAGCTGTCACTACTTTTGCTGGCTTTTAGCAGCCAAAAGCCTATAAAAACACAGTGCTGGCTAGCATTTTTAATCAATCTAACTGCACTTAATGTACCACGCAGAGATTTATTTTGCTTTCATTGTGTGTGGCTGTGAACCATGTCAGTAAGTCAAAGGAAAAGATTTTAATTGTTACAGAGTACAGTTAAAAAGTGTTTAACCTAAATTTCTTTACTGAATGCCAAATATCTTTTCAGGGGAGAAAAATGCCAAGCTTTTTTTTCTGGCTAGGTCATTTCAGAATAGTGTACACATAGCCAAAATCAAAAGGCAACACAGTTTTGCATTAGATTCATAGGTACATGCCTTAAAGTAGCTTTAAAAGTTACCCCAGTAGTACCTTTTAAAGCTACCCATAAAATGCCACTTTCAATCTGGCATCAGATCTATTAATTTGACCATTATGAATATGTAGGAATATTTTTGAAAACTCCCATGGTCTTGTAAAGCCTCCAGGCTCTTATTAGCAGAAAAATCTTGCCTTCTGCCGGGGCATGGAGCCAAGATAAGATCCTTAAGTAGATAACATTTAGCATTTGAAACAATAACAAAGAAAGAGAGATCCACATGGAGCTTTCTCATTGTTATCCATTTGAAATATCCAGTATGGTGTTGGAGTCCGAGGGAGAAGATTAAACAGATGTCAGGTTCGTTTCGGCAGGATGCACTGCTTAACCACCTCCCCTCCAAAGCGTTTTATGCCCAGCATCCTGGGAAGGGTACTGACTAATTCATTTGATCCATCTGTTGCCTTGGGAGACACTATGGGTTGGTTCCTCCAACTATTAGTTTCACAGGTGGTGACCAATGAACTCTTGGGGAGATTATAGCCTTTCATAACTCTTGTGGGAACTTTATTCCACCTGCCCTTCTCTCACACGGGTCACCTTGGACTGAAACCTCCCTCCCCTGGAAAAAATTAGGGCACAGCTTTCTTTCTTTTTTTTTTTTAATAGGCCCATTAAAAAAAAATCAAAATAGGCCAAGACTTTGTCTCTATTTTTCTCTTACTTCTTCAACCTCTTTTCCTAACATTTTATTTCCTGTTTTTTGTCTTTTACGAGGAAGAAATTTAAAAGCACTTTTCATATTTATTATAAGTACATTTTACCGCCAATGTCTGGCATTTGGTGAATGAGTAAAGACAACCCCCAGCCAAGGTGTTATCTCACAGTGGCAGAGAGAAGTTACAACTGGTTCCATATATCAGTAGAGTAGTTCTTTCCTCCAGATCGTGGAGTTACATATCTAGACATGGAGCTGGCATCCTCTTTGTGGACCCCAAATTTGCCTCTTAGGGGCATTGAGTTAAATGATCACTATTCAGTTTTCCTCCTCTTCCCTCCCTCCCCCCACACCATCTCAGGGCCTTGACCTGTTAATTCTGTAACTCAGGGCCCAGGTTACCAATAGGCTCAGTGTCTAGGTAGGAGGAACCATAGCTGGATTCCATAAAACTGCTCACCATCTTCTTGTTTTACACAGCTGGCATTGTATTTTGTGTTGGGAAGAACTTCTCTGTTTCCTTCCCTCCACACGTGGGAAATACCTGGAACCTCGATTGAATTCTGGAAGAGGTACCTTCTTTAACCCATCCCCCCCTTTTTGGCAGGGGCTAGGGGACACATCTCCCGTATTTGGTCTCTCTGCCTCCAGCTAGAAGCCTATGTGGGAATCCAGCTGGCTCTGTGCTGTGTTGTACTGGTGAGAATCCTACAAACTGTGTATGTCATTTTCCTCATCTGGAAAGAAGAGGGATGATGGTAGTGAATGATTTGACAGAGTTGTTGTCAAGGAAAATTATAATGGCTATAAATCTTTTTTAGATGTGAAACTTTGCAGGAATGATAACTCTTGTTAATGATGGAATGCTTTCAGGTAAAGTGTCAAATAATCAGAAACCAATTTGTTATATGTTGAAACATCGATAATGTCAGTTATAAGAATACCTCAAGTTAGGGTTGTCACTTTTACCTGTTACTCTAATTTTCTGTGGTTTCAAAGTATATTTACCTGTTCCTATTAAGAGATTGGTACTTAAAAGAAAAAAGCCTGACTAATTATTACATAGAACCAGTAATGACTTTCTTAATCATTCAATTAGTATTACCTTTGCCGGGAAATTATAGTAGTTATTTCAGGTATAGCTGTTGGGATAAAGAAAGGGGGCACTGCATATATTTATAGTCTTCAGTCATTGGCCTTTTCATAGCAAATAGCATAAAACATTCAGACAGACCTCTGTTTAATTATATCATTGAATCATTTTAAAAGTGAGGGGGAGCCTTGGCTGGCATGGCTAAGTGGTTAGAGTGTTGGCCTGAGCACCGGAGGGTCACAGGTTCAATTTCTGGTCAAGGGCACATACTTTGGTTATAGGTTCAATCCCTGGCCCTGGTCGGGGCATGTGCAGAAGGCAAGCAATCAATGTGTCTTTCTCACACTAATGTCTGTCTGTCTGTCTCTCTCTCTCTCTCTCTCTCTCTCTCTCTCTCTCCCCACTCTCTAAAAAATCAATGGGGGGATAAGGACACATATGTAATACCTTAATCAATAAAGAAATTAAAAAAAATCAATGGAAAAAATATCTTCAAGTGAGGTTTAACAAAGCAAAAAAACAAAGTGAGGAGGAATCTTTGTAACAAGTCCACTGAAGATATTATAATACTACCATTAATGACAGTGTTACAATGAGCAATATGAGTATTTAGCCTTGGAAATGGGAGAAACAAAAGAATAAATATATACTAAAACCTTCACTTTTACAAACTTGCACAATTTCTAGTTGTTAATTAGACATCTATCACTTATCTTCCTTTGATTAACTTCAAAGTTAGAAGTCTACATTTGATAGTGACCAAGAGTTTTATATTTTTACCCTGCCTTGTTTTAGGAAAAATATTGTAGCTTATACAAATAATGCTTAAATGCAACAGCATATGATTATACTTAAAAGAGGTGGATATGGAAAGTGGATCGGGGCATAAACATAGGATCCTTTTTATAGGCTGACATATTTTCCCATGAAATGTTAAATAAATAAATGGATGGATGGATAGATGGGATGGAACAATTATTCCATGTGTTTTAGGCCTCTCTTCGGTCCTCTGAGGCTCAGTTTATGCTGCTCCTTAGATCTAGCCTGATGTCTTTGGTCCCATGCTTTATAGTAACAATTCTCTCAAAACTACCCACCTCCCTGCAAAATAAATATGGGGAGAATCAACACAATTCCTTCCACATAAAGTCTCTTGTTTATCACTTACATTCGTCATATCTACTCCTTTTCTTCTTTTCCCCACCACTTTTCTCTTTCCTAGAAATCTGCTAGTATTTTCCATGCAAAGACAGTTAATCATCTAGATGTGATTTTTTTCTATAAAATGATTAACCAGTATCAATTGGTTTGCCTCTTACAAAATCTTCTACCCAATTCCCTAGGATCAAGGAAGCAATCCAGTATCAGCGCTTAGCAAACAATTGTCCAAAGTCATTATCAGGAGAACTAATCAATATCTTGACCTGGTGGTAGTTACTTGGGGGTGTACTTATGTAACAATTAGTTGAGCTATATACCTAGATTTTTGTCTATAAAATATCGAATTTGTCTTACTAATATAGGAAGGAAATTACTTCTTCAACTGCTAATTCGTACTTCTAACTCTGATTTTAAATGTTTGAATAGTAGCAAGTTTGCTAGAGTTCTTTGTAAATGTGAAATATTAAAGCAAAATATTAAACCATATGCTAAACTGTAAAGTCAGAGATCATATCTAGGTTGCCTAGCACTATTTCCCCAGGGTCCTACCATATTTCCAGACACATAGTAGACATGTAAGAACAAGCCAATAAAAGGTACACTTTTGTATGTACAAAATTTGCTGATATGCTTTACACAAAGGAATTGATTTATGATTGGCGATCAGTATTTTGATCTGATATGTGTATACTTATGTCTCTACTTGCATTTTACTCCACCATTACTTTTTCTTTTTCAGTTTGTTGATCTTAGTCTTTGTAACAAGGTTATTTTGGAAGCCCTGTTTATATTTACAACCTTGGAGAAAAATTAATGTTCTCCTTTTCAGTTCTCTGTTTAAACCTACCACATTTTACCTGCAAATCCTATTTTACTAATTTATATGATTCTTAATGTAACTCTATCAAATCTACTACTATTTCATTTGGCTAATGTTTTACATTTTATCTGTAGTTCATTGAAAAGATTACTATCAAACTCATTATTAAATTCTCTTGGTTGATTTTCATAACATTTCCATTTTAGTAACTTCCATAATAATCTGATGGGCTAAATGTCCCAAAGCATACATGCCTTAATTACATTTTGATCTTTAAAAACATAGGTATTGAATCAAACTGCTTTACTGGATGGAGTAAGAAAAGGAAGAAACAATGAATGAGCAATTGTTAGTATATATTCAGTATAGTTTTCTAAGAACAACTTTATTGAAATACAATTCACACACCTATAGTTCACTCATTTAAAGTGTATAATTCAGTGTTTTTTAGTATATTTATGGTTGTGCAACCATTACCACAATCAATTTTAGAATATTTTCATTGCCTTTAAAATAAACTTCATACTATTTACCAGTGGTTATTACCTTTCAATTTCCTTATCTTCTCTAGCCCAGCCATCCACTAATCTACTTTCTATCTCTATAGATTTGCCTATTCTAGACAATTCATATTAATAGAATCACAAAATGCAAGGTCTTTTTTGATAGGCTTCTTTCTCTTAGCATGATATTTTCAAGGCTCATCTGTTTTATATTATGTACCAGGACTTCATTTATTTTTATGGCTAAATAATACTTCATTGTGTGGATATACCACAATTTGCTTATCTTTTCATCATTTGATGGAGATTTGGATTGCTTTCAGTTTGGGCTATTGTGAATAATGCTCGTTTTACATGATGTGTTATTGATGAAATACTGCCTTCTGATCCTATATCAGTATTCAATCCCTGACATTGTTGTTGGTATAATATCTCTGTTTCTCCTTAACTCTGAGCATCTGGAGAGAGTTTAGATAATTTTGATAGAAGTTGTAGGAGATGGGTTATTTTTCTCTGATTTGGTCAATCATTTAGGTATCCTTAGTACAAAAAACAAGGTAGGTTATTATGTCTGTTCAAGTCTTTTGCCTAATTTACTATTGGGTTTTCTGTTTTGTTATTTTTGTTCTTTTAGTCATGCTTATGTACATTAAATATATACAGGGTCCTGTGTGTTTATTTCCAAAAATGTAATACTATTGTATGTTTGTACATCTATGTAAAATTTACCCATTTAAAATACTTGAACTTTTGAAACAGTTAACGAATTGCTCGTACTAAATGAGTGACCTTTGGATAGCCTTCCTGTAGGTTTGCAGTGGCTTTGGAATTCTAAGTTTGTAACTTTTTCCAACTGCCTTTTCCAGGATGTTGCTATATTAGAGGAACTAGCTGTTTATCTGATAAAGAGTAATTTATTTTATTGATGAGACTTTATTTGTACACATTCACAAATATAATTGGCACGAAAACTCAGCTTTCAGGCTAATATATCACAGTTATGTCTTCCACAGTAACTCTGAGAAACTTGGATAACAAGGTCAGAACATTACTCTTTCATGGGATAAAACTGTTTAGTTGCCATAGGACAGATGTCTTAAAGGAACTGAAAACCACATAGCTAGTGAGTGAGGTCATTAAGCATTTTTTTGCAAAAAAATTAAAGTATGTTGCACATATAAACATAGACCAAGAGAAATAATATAGTAAATTAAATGAGAGAAATTCAGCTTAACCCATTATAAGCATGACGTTGTACCAAGTACCAATAGGGTAGGATCAGCAAACTATAGACCTTGGACCAAATCTGGTGCTCTGCTAGTTTTTGTATATAAAGTTTTATTGGAACACAGCCATGACCATTTTACATATTGTCTGTGGCTGCTTTCACACCAAAGGGCCATAACTCTGACAGAGACTGTAGAGCTTATTAGTTTACAGCTTAATATTGGGCCCTTTACAGTAAAAGGTTGCCAATTCCTACTATAGAGGGTCTAAAGTAATTGTACTTTCTGTCCTCATCCTCATCTTTATCTAGTGGGATTGTGGGGGGAGGTGGCTAACAAATTGTATTTATATAACTCATACACAAAGCAAAAGAAAATAGAATAGTAGAATTGTCAGTGATAAAAAGCATGTACAAAATCTTAATATATTAAGACATGTAAAAAAATCTTAATATATTAAGACCATTAGAAGCAGAATTTGTATGTTGGAGAGTAATGGCTATCAGGATAAAACAATACTTGTTGGCCTGAAATAATTATCTAGATTCAGTTCAGTACCGTTTGGAATTTCATATATGTCCAGAAAATATCGCGGCTGTTCACCGAGGAGGAGAGTGGCCAATATTAATAGCCTTAAAAAGCAGTTGGCATTTCTTACTGGGAATTCTCTGAGGTCTGGAATATTTGGTGAGGTTACATATTCCCTTAGCGGTCTCCTTGGAGTTCATCTTTAGATAGAGCTTTGGGGCATTCATGGAATGGGGCCTGTCACCTCCAGTGATGCCTGTGGCAGCTGAAAGCTTCTATTAATAGGCTCTGTCCACTCCTGCAAGGTTCATTACTCTAGTGATTGGGCTTCTAAACAAATCTGGATGACAGGAACCAGACCAACTCCTTCTCTAGCAAAGCAATAGCTAAGAAGAAGAAAACCGCACCAAGTGCAGAGGCTAACTTGTAAGACTTACTGGCTTCTGAGGGAGTAGTCTTGGGACTACTGACCAGAGAGTTATTTGAATAACCCGTCTCCCCACTCTTATTCTAACTGCAAACCTTCTTGTTTTCGATAACATTATGTGAAGTATGTCTTCACATGCTGCTTTTTGGACCCTGTTCACCAAATGGCATGCATCTGTACTTGTTCTCTATATGGAATACAGAAATGGCAGTGCCAACTGGAAGTGGGAATTTGGTTTCAACCTAAGGGACAGCAGCAGTATCCTACCAGAACTATAGTGGAGTGACAGGCCAGATCACTAAAGGGAGAGATTGGATGCAAATATATCAGAAGGAAGAAATACTGGTTTCCTCCAAAATGCGTCTTTTCATCAATACCAGAGAGGGAACATCAAATGTATCTTGTCAGATCAAAATGTCATTTCATGGTGGTCTCAGAATTAGAAGTTTATTCAAATGGATGCTGCACCAATTAGTGATACATGATTATACAAAACTCCTATGAGTGACTTTTAAAAAAAATAGTAGCCTAGACTAGTGGTCTTCAATCTGGGGTGGATTTTGTCCTCTCTCTAGCCTCCCTCAGCCCCCTGGGATATTTGGCAATGTCTGGACATTTGTAATTGTCATGACCTGTTTATGTGTGTGGGGTGCTACTATTAGCATCTAGTGGGTAAATGCCAGAAATGCTGCTAAACATCCTACAATGCACAGGAAAACCCTCAACAAATAATTTTCCAGCCCAAAATGTAGTGCCACGGTTGAGAAATTGACTATTGAGCAAAAATTCTTAGATGAGCTTTTTCTTATTAGGGCAAATTATTAAACCTATCTGAATGCCTTTTAGAAATAAAAGGTGAGTATTTCTTACTGCTTTAGGAGGTCTCAATTGAGCCAAGAAAATATATTTTGTTATTTTTGTTTCTGTATATTTCCAACATAATTATGTAAAAAATTTTTAAAAGTAAGAATACTACCTAGTAAAGAGGGAATATGCAAATTGACCATCATACCATCACAAAGATGGCGGTGCCCATAGCCACAAGATGGTGGCGTCCAGTCACCTCAGCCCCACTAGAGTCCCCTAGTCCTTTCAGCCCTGAGGCGGGGGGGAGGCGGTGGCAGGTGTGCGGTGCGGCCGGACCCACCCTCAGCCCCCGAGCCGCCCAGGGCCAACCCAAGGCACAGGCAAGCCTCGGATGTTGGCTGCTTAGCCGCCCAGGGCCGCCCGAGGCTCAGGTAACCAGGGCCGGCCGAGGCTTGCACTGCTGGCAGTGGCAGCACCAGAGGTGTGATGGGGGCATTGCCTTCCCCTGATTGCCGGGTCACCTCCTGCCCTTGAGGGCTCCCGGACTGTGAGAGGGGCCAACCTGGGCTGAGGGACCGCCCCCCTCCAGTGCATAAATTTTCATGCACCGGGCCTCCAGTGTTTTTATAAAGAAAAAAGTAAAACACATAATCCCAGCACTCACTTGAACATTTCTTTCAAGATTGGAAATACCAGGGAATAGAATGGTTAATCCATCAGAATATCCTCTTTAGGGAAACCAACTGATAGATAGTGGACTTTTTCCTGGGCTTTCATCTGCTTATATTATCTTTTCCAAGCCCTTATCTTTCAAATAATACTGCCATCCCACAAAGTTTAGGTCATTTTATCAGAAAGTTATTATTTAGACTATAAATATCTTAGTACAATTCCCACCATCAATCAGGAAATCTTCTGAATCTTTAAGTAGTGTGAGGAAAATTTTTGTGAGATTTTTTTTAAATTTATTTTTGGTGTGTATGTGTGAATAACTTAGAGGTTTTTATTTAGTATCTTTCAGCGTGGTAGGTTTCACTAAGAGATAAAAGTATTTTGTAACTTTCCACTCTGAATCTAGAAGATTACTTGTTACTTTCCGGATGAATTTTTAGTTGATAATGAGATCTGAAAAAGCAATGGAGAGGAAAAGACCAAATATTCTAGACCACCACACAATAGTATCTCTGAACTTCAAAAGCCACAGGAGGGTGCAGCCGGGGAGTGCTCTACTTTCTGTCCTCTTGGTGAGCTAAATTTGGTTTGGCAGAGAATTTTTAGGAGTAAATAAGGCTCTGTGAGTAAAACTTTGCAGTTTTAGCCAAAGAAAACAGACTAGAGATTGGATGACTCTCTTTGATTTATTAGTGCCATATGCAGGGCCTTTTGATCTTCAGGATTTAGTAAACCAAGGAATTGATATTTATCAGAACTCCATCACATGGGAAGAAAATCTTAATTTGCCTGTAATGTTGATACTAACGTAATTATCAAACACCTGCATCTGATTGATGATAATTGTGTTAGGTTATATTAAATTTTAATGATAGGTAGAAGCAAACATTAAAACAAGTTTTTGGGTAGCATTGACATCAGAAATAATCATTTTTTCTTAAGTATATCAAATTTGCTCACTTTAGTATACATAGCAGGTCCTCCAATAATGTCCTTATGTTCAACATTATTTTGTTAAAATGTTGATGAGATGCTGTAAGAACTTAACTCTTGTGTATATCAATTAGCCTATGGTAACATTGGTTTCGTTATACATCATTTTGCTTAACGTTGCAGAACCTATTGACCATGTTAAGTGAGGACTTATTGTATAACAAAACCTCTTACTAGGAGTGCAGGAGCTGCATGTCGTAATTGTGGTTTTTAAAGAAAAAAAGGGAAATAACTTGACATTAATGATACCACATGCACAGATGTTACATAATAAAGGCTACTTACAATCTTAATTTGTCAGACAACATAAAGGAGTTTCAATTAAGTTTGAGGTTTCACCCCACTTCTGAGTCCCTTTGTAATACTTTTATAAAGTATCATAAACCACAGGACAAATATTTCTGCCATTAAGCCATCAGAATCCATCTGGTTTTTGTCTTTTTACTACTAAGACAAGTTAACATATGACAGAAGTATATATGTCTGTAAAATTGAGATGAAATATCAAGAACAGTATAATGGTATTACTGTGTTCTTTAAATGGATCTTTTTCTTGAGACTCTTGGGGCCCACATTTTTTTTTTTTTTTCAGGAGGAAAGACTTCTGAGTCTCAGTGAATGAGTTTCATTTTCTTTTTTTCTGTGAATTTTAATTAGTACTTGACCAGGCAATTTATACTTAGATTACCACTTCTTCATTCTCTTCTTTATTTATTCTTTTTTTGCAAGAAGTTCTTTGTAGAATGTCTTATGCATCTTGTATTAAAACAAGGCATTTTGTCAGCTTACTCCTTTAAGATTAGTTTGAGGGAAAATAAATTTAGAATCAGCCTTATTTCTTGAAGTGTCAAATCTATTTTGGGGAAGACTATCATAGAAGGAGAGGGTAAACAAGCCAAATGGTCTCAGACCTGGCTTTTCTTACTTCAGACTTTCACAGTTATTCTTATTGATGATAATGGTAGCTATTTAGTTATCATTTATTCCATGCTCTGTCCTAAAGGCTTTACTCGCATTATCTACATTTCCATAGTAACTATATGAGTGATTACTGGTATTAATTTCATTTTCCCCCTTGAGAAGTGAAGAAAGGAGACATGATGTTACTTGGCTAAGGTCACAGAACTAGAATCGGGATCCAAACCAGGCCTGATATTTCCAGAACCTGAGTCCGAATAATTTTATTATTCCATTATTTCCACCTTTACTCTCATATTGAGTTTTCAAAGTATTTTACATTTAGATCTGAGTACAAAATTCATGTCAAAAGTAAAATATAATTATTTTAAAATCTTTTTGCCATTTTTTATAACCTGTCCTTCTACCGTAGAACATTTGGCTTTCTGCATCTAACACATCTTAATATGTACATATTATGTTTACTAAAAATGTTACTGGAGCACCCAGTAATAAATAGGTTAACATTTCATGCTTGGTATCTCCGTCTTCTAATTCAACCGCTCTTTATTTGCACAGGGCAATGTGATCCTCAGTAGTGACTTGACCCTGTTCATGGAATAGGTGCGCTATTACTGATGGGATGGGCAAGTCTCACAGTTAGAATACTCTTAAGACAAAATGACCTTTATATGGTCATTTCTTTACTAGGTGCTTCGTAAAACTCTGTAGGCTAGAGCAGGGAGTTTACTCAACGGACTTAAGTTGATGCGTCTGACTGACTTTAGGGAAATGTTCTGGAATACTAAAGCAATGTGATCTGAGAATCCTAAAGAGATACTTAAGTGTTTGACATCTGATCTCTGTAACAGAATGTATGCTTACCACACATACGGTCGTATCAGATGGAAGAAGCTAGTTTCTGAAACAGTTTGGAGGGGTGTGTTTGCTTCTGATTAGCCTGTGTGTGTGTGTTGGATGAATGAGCAATTGGGAAGTCATGACCATGTGTTTGCTGTCATTTAAACTGCCAGTCTAATCTAAATATACATGTGGGTGCCTAAGGAGACTTCTTTCTTTTCAAGAGGATCCTTCTTAACTGCTCTCAACTCCCTGCCGACAAACGTGAACTCTGGGGCACTTCTGTTTTCCTGTGGGGCTACTCTGTTTTCTTTTAAATAAGGTGAGGAGGACTTCTTTGCTTGCTGTATTTCTGATTTTTAAAGGCCAGAAGAATGTAAAGTTTATTTACCGTGAGCAGGACCCTTGTAGGAAAGATAGCTTCTAGGATGTTAACACAAGGTAGTGAAAGGTGGGAAGGTGAGAGTGACGAGATGAGTAAAAGCCACACAGGGTTTCAGGAAAAGACCCAGAAGAATTCAGGAAAACTTTATCAATGTTAGATCACTGATGTTCATATAAAATGCTTTAACCTATTATTAAAAAATTAGAAAAAATGTTTTAAAAGAGGAGTTATGGTTTTTAATACTTCATTGTGTAATGAGTCCTAGTGCATTTCCCTCCAAGACTCATGTAAGGTAGGAAAAAAATAATCTTTTCCTCTGACTTCTAAGTATTTAGATGTATTTTATCTCCCTGAGGATTATTGAAATGCATATTAAAGAAATTGAAGTTTTTTTTTCTATTCATGACTTTTGTATTTACACTGCCTTTTATTTTCTAAGAAACCCTAAGGATTAGACTTCTAAATATCTAACTGATCTGAAATGAATCTTTGAATCATACTGTTCCATTTTGTCATGATTATATAGCTTACATTTTGAAAAGCCATATAGCCAAAATGTTTTTCTTTTCCTAGTCACATGTTTTTAGATGTTTATATTTGCACAGTGTAAAATTTAACTTCCAAAAAAACCCAACACCCCTTGTCATCTAACCACTAGAGTATGCAATAAAAAATAGTTATCACTTAATTGCACAAGGAAATGTTGTTTACTTGAGAGAGTATCTTATTTTCTAAAAAATATTACTATGTAAATTCTTACATGTATTTAAATTTTAATTTATTTAATATTTATACTATGTGCCTGTTTTAATAGAATTTGGCTTGTAGATTAATACATGTGACAAATATAAACTAAGATAAGTAGTAATACAACTTAAAGAACATAACATTCATTCAGAATTAGGTGAATTTTACACATGGGCAATAAGGTCTACCATTTTTTCCCCCTAGAGAAATATGAGAATTACGTAGTCTTATATTTGGAATATCACAGCATGCACATTCATTAGCAAGAATAAATTCTTTTGGAACTATATTCCAGGAACATTTATCATATGGGTCTCTATAAATTAAATGCAATCACTTGATGTCCAAATAGTTAATGTTATATATACATATACAAAGTAATTTCATGTAAATACGAAACGATAAATTAAATTTGTTTTTCTCATGGGGCAGAACATAATTGTTTTTACCCAGACATGGAAATATCTAAAGGCTTAAGAAACTTTGGTTTGCACAACATTTCTTTTTAAAATGTTTTCATTCCAGCATAATTTCAGAGAAAACAGAAGCTGGTCATAACAAATCCCATTCATCCCGGGAAGAGTCATAGTTAGTAAATTCTAGTCTCCAGCATGATGGTGGCGGCTTAGTGCTCTTTCAGAACTAGCCTCCCCTCTTTCCTCTCTCCCCCTCCCCCTTCCCCTCCCCCTGCCCCATTGCTTAGCCCACACACTCAGGGAATGGTGCAATTTGCTCAGTTCATCAGGAAACTTATGAGGATAATAATGTCAATATTTCTAGTTTTCCTTCAGATTTTTAGTTTATGAGAAAATACCACTTTCCAGACTAATTTGACTTTCAGGTTTCTAGCAGCCAACTGGTAAAGAGGGCAAGATCGATTACACATTTCACATTGTTCATGAGATAAGAACCAATCTCTTAGGAGGTGTTTAAGTCAAATGCAATTAAGTAGAAAGAAGAGTCTGTGTTTTCTCCTTGCTTTTCAGCACATGGTCTTTTAAGTGTAGTGAATAAAAAGGTAATACGTAACCTTGGCTATGCAGAAAGATACTTGAATGCCATATTATAAAGCAAATGTTCCAAAAAAATTTAAATATAATGTATGTATTTGAAACATTTACACATGTGTGTGAAGAGCAAGGTGTATAGAATTGAGCTGTTCCTGAATAATGATTTTATGACTAGAAAATGCTCATGTTCCATGAAGATTAAAAACAAGTTTGGGCTTTTAAATCACTCTTGAAATATTGAAATCGAATGGGTTTCTGAGGATCAATTCAGAAACGGTTCCAAGCCATCCTCTAAGAATGCTGCAAATCATCTGTGCCGTTGCTCTAACTGAACAGCGTGGATCTGAACCCTCATTAACTTGTCTGAGAGGAAAAGTGAGGAGAGCAAGGAAGAGGCCGAGGAGAAGACCTTTAACCGGTGCTGTCCTAAGCTGCCATTGTTGAAGGACATGCTTTGAGCTAATTTCAGTCCCATAAAAAAAAAATCCATTTAGTGATTAGTAACCAGTGGATAAGAGCAGAAAGCCCAAGTGAATAAAGGCCATAAATACTGAAGTCCTTGGGATAACAGCCTGTAAAACTGTCAGAAAGCATTGCTTAAGTGACAAAAGATAGCCCAGAATAACAAAAAGTATGCACTCACTAGGCAATACTCCATATTCATGGACAGAAGACATAATTTAGTTTTCTTCAGAAATATAAGTTCTTGAATCCAGTACCTGCTCTACTTTATGTGTTTTGTTTGGGATGGTGTCTGTTTGGTTTTAATTTATGGTTGATTACACTCTCTAGTAGGGATCATGAAGCCTGTTTAAAGATAGCTGTGTTTCCAAAAGTAGAACTGTGAATACTGAAACGTCTGTTTAGATCCATCAAGATCTCCTTACTTGCTAGGAATGTCTAGCCTAACTAGAGTGAGTGGGTGAGTATGCGTGTGTATTTTTAAAAGGCAGATGGTTAGGAATTAGATACTGACAAGTGTCTTTCTCTTATTTTTAAGTTAAAGTCTAAAGTTCACAATCTTTAAATATTTCTCCCTAAGGGAAAAATAAATTAAGTAAATAAAAACAGAAGAATGTAAACCATACATTATAAACTATTTTGTTATTAATGCTCAATATTGATATAACAGATGACTAAAGTCTTACCAGCCAGTACTTTAAATTTGTTTTCAGGCTTAGAGAAAATTCAAGATGATGGAACTGGAGGTCTTTATTCTAAACTCCTATTGTTCGGTGGTGGTGATTTTGTGGCATTTGAATGACAGTGTTAGCCATCAAAATGATATGTTCTACAGTTTTACAGTATAACCTTCAAATCCCAAATGTGTGTTTTAGAGATGTGTGTTCAATGTATTTAAAGTGTTGTGCTTCTTGAAGTTAGAGAATTGTATCAACTTGTAAGTATTTGCTTCTCAGCACCCTGGCTGTGAGAACTGGAGGTGTCATTCACTTGAAGGGGGCAGATGTTAAAGGTTCTCGCCCCTGCCTCCCTAATCCCAAACACCCTTGAAGAAGAGAAACGTTCTGTTACCCAAATAGGCATCTTTCTGATGGTGAGAAAAGGCGATAAAAGGCAGTAAATCTGCCTTCTCATTATGAAGTACAACAATAGATTGATTTATGAAGAAAAGCAACTGTTAGGCTTATGTAAGATGTGTGCATGGGGATGGAGGTTTCTTTAGGCCCAATAAGCAGTAGCATTCATCCTATTCTTGACAAGAATCTAATATTACTAATAGGGAATGTGTTGATTTTAAATACCACATTTTAAAAAGGGGTACACTGAGAACAAAACAAAAAAAAATCTACCTCCTAATGTTTTCACAGGAGAACAGTCTCTTAAATGTGCTGTATTTTTTGCTATTTTAAGTTTATTTTCATAAAATAAAGGGACCTAAAACTTTTGGTTAGTACTTGACATTTTAAATAAAAGTGAATGTAAGTGTAGCATATTTAGATGTTAAGCTGTTCATAAAAATTTCGGTTTCTCTTAATACTACATAATTTCAGCACACACTATAAAATTGGAGTCTCAAAGGAGGCCCACAATGAGGACGATTTCAAATTTCAGGGAAGGGGGGGCAGGTCATATATATAAAGTATTTTGTGTTTCTTGTGTTCACATTATTGCACACTATAAAATCTTTTAAATAAGTTTATATCTCATATTTAACAAGGAACTATATTACAGCATTTCTGTTTAACTTAAAAGTTAAATTTTTAACCTCTGTGTCAATTTTGAGCATAAAATATTATAAAAATACAAACATTGGATCGCCTCAGAGTAAATTATAGTAATACTGCCTTGCACATTTAGCCCATATCACTCCAGAATTTGAAATCTATGTTATATAATTAAGAACTGAGTAGGTAAATTATAGAACTAAAACTGATAATTGTCTAAAGACTCGGTATAAAAACTCATCTCTTTTAGGAAATATATACCTCCAATAAATGTATATTTTGAAATTATAGTAATAGCTATACTGACATTATGAACAAGAAAGCACTTATAACAATTGGAAAATTTAAAAGAAAAAGACAAAATAAATATGAATAAAGTTTCTATTATTTTCTTTTATTCCTATGGATTATCATATAGACATCCATGTGTATACCAGTGATTTTCAACCGGTGTGCTGCAAGAATTTTTAAAATATGCAATACCGGACTATATAGTCAGGGGCACTGACCTCTTTTTCCTTAGATTGTCAAATAAAAAAAAATGACAACAGCCAACACAACAATAGCTGTCCAGTGTGAATGAATCAAAATTACATCTAGCCCAGGCCGTGTTTTCGGTGGTTGAGCATCGACCTATGAACCAGTCATGGCACATGCCCAGGTTATAAACTCTATCTCCCTTAAGGGGCATGCAGGAGGCGGTTGATCAGTGAGTCTTTCTCATCATTGTTGTTTCTCTCTCTCTCCCTCTCCCTTCCTCTCTGAAATCAATAAAAATATATTTTTTTAAAATTTTACCGTTTTTTGTCAGATCAGCAAAAGGTATATATTTTTACTGTGCCACAGAATTTTAGTAATTAGTTTATATGTGTCATGACATGAAAAAGGTTGAACATTGCTGTTTTATACCCACAGGCAAGTAACTTTGAATGGCCTGATCTAGAAGAAAGGGTTCAAGTATGTTGTCTGGAAAATGGACTGTTATTCTAATTAGTAAGATAGAAGGCTTATAAAGAAACTAGAGGCCCGGTGCATGAAATTTGTGCACGGGGGTGTGTGTCCCTCAGCCCAGCCTGCACCCTCTCCAATCTGGGACCCCTCGAGGGATGTCCGACTGCCCGTTTAGGCCCGATCCCATTAGGATCGGGCCTAAACGGGCAGTCGGACATCCCTCTCACATCCAGGACTGCTGGCTCCCAACTGCTTACCTGCCTGCCTTCCTGATTGCCCATAACCACTTCTGCCTGCCAGCCTGATCACCCCCTAACCACTCCCCTGCCAGCCTGATTGATGCCTAACTGCTCCCTTGCCAGCCTGTTTGCCCACAACTGCCCTCCCTTGCAAACCTGGTCCCTCCCAACTGCCCTGACCTGCTGGCCATCTTGTGGCAGCCATCTTGTGTCCACATGGGGGAAGCCATCTTGTGTGTTGGAGTGATGGTCAATTTGCATATTACTCTTTTATTAGATAGGATATCCTTGAAGCTATTGACAGTCTTTATGTTATAGACTGATAATGAGAAATGTTGCAGTTTTTGACCTGGTGATGATTGGACAGTTTTAAATCAACGCTTTTTTTTCCTTTGGTCATTTTGGAAGTCAGAGTACCAGGGAAATAAGGTCTTAACAAAACAAAACAAAAAAAAAGAAAAAGAAAAAAAAGGGAAGAACTCTTGCTGCTGCTGTGACAGTAAATCTAAGCTTCACATTTAATGGGGGGGAAATTCTCTGAGATTGTCAAACGATTAAAGTTAATAAAGCTTCTTGACATTTGCGTAAGCCTACAAAGATACTATTGGTGTCAATCAAATGTCCTATCACCATTTTAAAGTAAGTCATTTTTTAAAAAGGTCTAAAGTTAATAAGGAAATGTAGTTAAATATTTTGTCAAGATGATCTTTTCAGGTATACTTATGTTTTAGTTCATTTTAATTATCACCTTTATGACACCCTTAATTTGTTCTATTTAAGGTACTTTAATACTTAAAATTTTATAATCCAAAACAGAGCATAAACACAAGTAATGTATTTTTTAGGATTTTGTTCAATTTAATATTGCCCTTATACAGTGTCCCCCAAAATGTATACATACTTTGAATAATTATTAATTTCAATAGGTTAAATATGAAAAGAAAGAAACATCAAGTGATCTATCAGTTGTAAATTGTGTATACTTTTTGGGGGACACCCTATATAGAGAAAATACAATAATACTTTTCCATTATTTCAGGCTTTTTGTAGTCTGCACAGGTGGGTTATTTCATGAGTAACTGAATAGTTGTTCTGACAGTGGTTTCAGGACCTTATAGTTAACTGATGAGCAATGGTGTTTTGATGTTCACAGATCTGTTTCAATAACAGTTAATTATGAAGAAATTCTACAGGAAACTTTTTTCCCCAATTTCTCTTTCATGTAGCATTATCGCTTGAAACCTTTTCACTTGTAACTTTTTACCTTCTCTATCCACCACCCTTAAAACACATTAATGGCCAGTTGTGAAACTCAACTTTTACGCACACAGTCTTTTTGCTCAAGGAATAGTAACATGCTTATAGGTGTACAACTGTAAGTGGTCTGTTTCCAAATGGTTTCTCATTCCTAAAGTTTTAACAAGGGAGTGATTTTAGAATACATCTGGCACATACACTATCTTGCAACAACTGGATATTTTGACAGATCACATGTCCTGACCACAATAGTCCGTAGCAGCCTTCAAAGAACAACTGGTGATGAGAGATAAAAGACTGAGGCTCTTCTGTTAAAATGGAGGACGCTAAAAGAAAATTATAGCCATCCCTAGGTGTGGAAAAAAGTCCTATGGAAAGATTTAAAGGTCCTTATTCCCCAAGGCCATTTCGTTTCCTAATGGGATTTCATGTTCTCAGACAGGCATGATGGGTACAAATGATGACGACATTTAATAATAATAATAGTGAAGATGACAACCATAGCAAAGCAAACGAATTTGTAAAAACAGAGGCACCTTAATAGAAAGCCAATTATCTCAGCATCCAGGATGATTTTTGTCTGTAAGTTGAAAATATAACAGAAATAAGGACCTTTCCTGTTTTGCTAACAGTAGACAAGGGTATTTCTTAAGATCTTGCTCTGTTACCAGAGAAGGATGCTCATAAATACAGCTTTTAGTAATTTAAGGGCCCAAAAGGCTAAATAGAATTCTAATGTAACATCAAGTTCATCCAACTTGTCATAATACTTACAAATGGAGAGGGTTTGCCAAAGAAGGAAGAGTCTTCCCTGTGGTCACAGACCAAAGTAACTGCCCAGAAATGGAGGTTGCCATTTCCTATTCCAGTGTCCTTTTCCCAGTTTCACCTTGCTTTCAGAGAAAGAGCTGTTGTCAGGTTATTGAAAGCATTATTTGTTTCTGGAGGTTATGGGAATGATATAGAGGAATTGGGAAAAGAGAGTAGATTGCCTTTGAAGGCAAATAAAATAGATGATTGTAGTGTGTTCCTGATGGGTTTGTCAGTCCTCTCGATCAGTGCCAATAAAGTCAAGAGGATTAGGACAGTTCAGAGGAGAAACTTTCTTGCTTTTATAAACAAAGCCATCAAAGTAGTGAGGTGAGCAGCCAGGATCATTGTAGTATCCATTGAACAAATGTTAGGAGCATTTGATACAGACACATTCAGACCTAAAGATGAGAGGTTTTGTTTTACTACTGGTTTGCTTTGGGTGCCCATCAGAAGATGTCCATTATGGATGGTGGGATATTCAGTACATCTTTCACAGTAACATAGAAAACTTTGTTCCCTGACTCTAGTGTTGTAAATAACTGTTAGTGTGTTCAGAACTGCTTTAAATTAACTGCACTTTTTCAAAGTTAATAGCTGTAGTAGAAAAAGGACTGGATTAAAAGATAGAAAACTTGGTTCTAATCCACCTAAATATTACCCATTGATCACTTCATGTTTTTGTACTTCAGTTTCCTCATCAATAGAATGGGGAGAAAAAAGTGTATCTTGCTGTCTTAGTCAGCTTGGGCTGCTATAAAAAAAAACCAAAAAAAACACAGACTGGGTTGCATAAACAACAGGATTCATTTCTTTTATTGCTGAAGGCTGGGAAGTCTAAGATCAGGGTGCTGGCTGGTTTGGTTCCCCTGTGAGGACTTTTTTTGGGTTACAGCTGGCTGCCTTTTCACTGTGTCTTCACATGGGAAGGGCAAGAGAGGGAGCAAGCTCTCTGGTGTCTCTTCTAATTAAGAGCACAAATCCCATCCTGATGGCCCTACCTTCATGACCTTATATAAACCTAATTACCTTCCAAAGGCCCAATCTCCAAATACCACCACACGGAGGTAAAGACTTCAAAATACGAATTTTGGAAGGACACATTCAGTCTATAACACTTTCCTTGCTCATGGTAGAACAAATGAAATAAGGGATATGATAGAGCTACACAAAGGTACCTTAGGAGGTTATAGTTATTGACAGATGTTTGTCCAATCTTTTTTTCATACACCTTTATATATAATAAAGTTTTGTGCTTTTAGCATATCTATTTTGAAGCAATTATTAATGTAAAACCAAATGGAAATAAAAGTTCTCTTCTTTCCAGCCTTTTGACAATTCACTCTTGCGTCAATCTTTTCAGATTAATTTAACCTAAGTGCTATTTTATAACTTTTCAATACTTGTTTGTTTGCTTAACTTTGACCTTAACCTTTTATTGACATAGTTCTCACAATACATTACCTATTAATGGAAATCGGTAAGCAGAATGCATTAATATGAAGAACATTTTCCACAATTGCTTAGAATGGATGTTATATGTCCTTTTTCTTTACAATTAATTGTATATTTTAAAGTTGAGTTGGGTTATAAAAGTTTTTTTATAAAAGAGAAATTAAATGAGGTAGTCTTTTTTTTCACTTTTATTGAGATATAATTGACGTATATTCGTTAAGGTTATAACAGTGATTTGATACATGTGTATGTTGTGAAATGATTGCCACAATAAGTTTAGTTAACACCTATCAGTCCTTAAAGTGTCTTTTTTTTAATTTAAGTTCTTTATTGTTTAAAGTATTACATATGTCTCCTTTTTCCCCCATTGACCTCACCCCAGCCATTCCCACCCCTCAGCATATGCCCTCAGCCCCCTACTATCTGTGTCCATTGGTTATGCTTATATGCATGCATACAAGTTCTTTGGTTGATGTCTTACCTGTCTTTACCTCCCCACCCCCTCCACCCCTGACTTCCCTCTGCGGTTAGACTGTCTGTTGGATGCTTCTATGTCTCTGGATCTGTTTTTGTTCATCAGTTTATGTTGTTCATTATATTCCACAAATGAGTGAGATCATGTGATATTTATCTTTCTCTGACTGGCTTATTTCACTTAGCATAATGCTCTCCAGTTTCATCCATGCTGTTGTAAATGGTAGGAATTCCTTCTTTTTTACCTCAGTGTAGTATTCCATTGTGTACATGTACCACAGTTTTCTAATCCACTCATCTGCTGATGGGCACTTAGGCTGTTTCCAAATCTTAGCTATTGTTAATTGTGCTGCTATGAACATAGGGGTGCATATATCCTTTCTGATTGGTGTTTCTGATTTCTTGGGATATATTCCTAGAAGTGGGATTCCTGGGTCAAGTGGGAGTTCCATTTTTAATTTTTTTTTTTGTAAGAAACTCCATACTGTTTTCCATAGTGGCTGCACCAGTGTGTTTTTTTTTAATTTTTTTATTGATTAAGGTATTACATATGTGTCCTCATCCCTCCATTACCAGTGTTTTTTTTTTATGCTAGGCAAAAACAAAGTGTCCGATTATAAGTTTTAATGAAGGAAAGACTAAACTGACAGAACCTAGTACTTCAATCACTCATGAAAATTGAACAGAAAAGTAAATAAAGTGTATCATATTGGTGTTTTCTTCTCTGAGTAGTACTCTTACTTAGCACAGTCTCTCTGGATATTTGTGCAAAGAAAAGATAATCTTTATTGTGTTTTTCCCTAAACTAGGTATAACTTTTATGAAAGAAATGGAGCAATGTGTCTAAAATAATTTCTGTTTTACTTGTTATAGTCTCCTCTTTCCCCTGATGAAAGGTGTATATTATTCTCTCCCCCTCCCCTTTTTAATTTTGTTTGGTTAAAAGATCAAGTTGAAATTGTGTTCATAAATATAGTTGCTTATTAGACAAGATGAAACAACTTTTATCTTCTGATTACCTAAGGAGGAAGTCTGCTTCCAGTGTTTGGAACATGCTTTTTACAAGCCTTCTCACGTGACCTGCCTTGACAGGTGTTCTCTTTGAAGCACTTAACTTTTAGGAGTTGTAAACATGTGGCTTTTCTTACTTGTGTTGGACAAAAGTAATCCTCCGTAGAAAATCCATTACAAAATGATTTTGCATAGCCACTTAATGTTGAAGATTGCATTGCAAATCTTGGTAGGCCCATTGTTTTGGTAGTAAAGATTTATCTTGGTTTAGTCCACAGAGGAGTTGGATCTATTGTAAATAATAGTAGCAACCAAAGGTTGATTAGTTATTATAACAGCAGTGGGCTAGGAGTTTTACTTTATAATATCAATGTAACACTTCTGGATGAGCAGTCTTCCCCAAAAACGTACCAGCAAGCTATAGAACTTGAAATCCTTAAGCCTATACTTTTATCACTTGGGCACACCACTCAAGAAACTTCATGCCTCGTGTTTGATTACTCCGAAGGTCAGCTGTGCATATGCTTTAGGTCCGTGGTCGGCAAACTCATTAGTCAACAGAGCCAAATATCAACAGTACAACGATTGAAATTTCTTTTGAGAGCCACATTTTTTAAACTTAAACTTCTTTTAACGTCACTTCTTCAAAATAGACTCACCCAGGCTGTGGTATTTTGTGGAAGAGCCACACTCAAGGGGCCAAAGAGCTGCATGTGGCCCGCGAGCCACAGTTTGCCTACCATGGCTTTAGGGCATCAGCAAGAAGATACAAAACATTTTTCTTATTGGGGAGAATTTTGATATTCCAAAAGCATGTATCAAATTAGGTGTAAGAAATTTGTGCACAGGTGCGGTCCCTAGGCCTGGCCGGCGATCGAAGCGTGAGCGTCTGGTGTGGAAGGGCAGGTCCCAGCTGACCTCTGGGCCCTGGGCAGCACCTGGGTCCCCGGGCCCTCAGGTGCCCCTGTCCGCCTGAGTCATTGGGCCGCACCTGACTCCCTCAGCATCTGGGAGCTGGGCAGTGGCCCCACCCCTGCCGCCACTGCTGGTCACCATCTGCAGGGTGATTGGTGGGGCGATCGGGCTCCACTCACACCTGCTTTGGCCTAGCACCGCCCACTTACCTGCTCCACCATCCTGCCACGGTCCTATCTCTTGTTGGGGCCCATTGGGGCCGGCAGCGCCTCCATGCTGCCTGCTGCCAGCACAGTGTCGCCAACGCCCACCATGTTCTGAACCGCCCCCTGGTGGTCAGCACACATTATAGCGAGCGGTCGAACTCCTGGTCAAACTTTCGGTCGAGGGGATAATTTGCATATTAGGCTTTTATTATATAGGATTTTGTAAAGCCAATAACCTCTCCTAGTTTATATAACCATCCTGAATTTGTGTTTTTGGAGGGTAAATCTGATTTTTACAAAATAAAATACAGATGTAAGTGAGCTACAGCTCTGTTTTGTTGGACTGATCAAATGTAAGACTGTGTCAGCCTCATCTAGTAGCAGAATGGCTTTTTTGAGCAGTTAACATCTTGTTGAATTCTCTCCTGGTCTCTCAGGCTAGTTTGAAGTCTGTCCACCAGGACATGCTTGTACATGCTTTATAAACGTTTTTGTTGAGTGTTAGCTGTATTCTGTCAAGGTGCTTTCTTGCAAAACGCTTTGAAGAGTATGTAGGGATGCTATCTCTGGATAAATCAATGTTTCCAATTTTTCTCATGGTGCTTTTTTTCTTTTATGCCATGTTAAATTGAAGATATATTCAAAAACATTTTGTTTTGCCTTTAGAAAAAAATTTGTGATTAACCTAGTATGAATGGTGTTCAATGTGGATTTTTCATATCATTTTTAAGCTGTTAAAATATAAACATGCCTGGACCCCCACACCAAACCTATTGAATCAGAATCTCTTGATGTACAGAATCCCTCCACCTGATTCTGACGCATATTCGTGGCTATGAGTCTCTAGGACCTTGATCAGTATTCTCTCAAGTCTGCTTGATCCACAGAACAGCAGCAGCAGCATCACCTGGGAACTTGTGAGAACTCTGGGTTCTCACCCCCATCTCAGACTTTTAAACGAAGCTCTGGGGTGGGGTTCTGCAGGCTAACAAGTCTGGCAGATGATTCAGTGCCCCTGGAAGAGAATCACTTCTTCCATCACAGGTCTACTCAGCTCCAACATTTCACGAGTCCTTATCCTGGTTGCAGAAAGCTTCCGGTACATTTGCTGTTTACCAGTCAACATTCTATCCTTCTCTATCCACTTCTGTGGTATTAAGCTTTCTACTTTAATCGTCTCATTGTTTAACATGTGTCTTCTGCTATAAACCTCCTCCAGTGCTTTGTGGATGAGGCAGAGTGTTAAAGGAAAACGTTGAATTTAAAAAGCCTTTTTTTCCCCCCTGTCGTATTATGTTTTTTACTCTTTGTCAGTTTTCTAATGGTTAGCAACTGTGAAATTATTAACCTTGTTGATGGTTAAGAAGCTAAAAGAAGGCTGCCTGCAGGTTTGGTTCTGGCATGGCCATGATGCTGGAGACAGATAGTTCAAGTTTAGCGTGGGGTAGTTGGAGAGATGGCCACCATCCTCTCTTGCTATGCTCATTAGCGTCACTCCTAGCACGCAGCTCTGGTAGAACGGCTCCTTTAAGTCCCGTGCAACGTGTGCTCTTCAGACAGGATGGGGAATCAGCTCTCTCCCTTCCCTCTAAGGAAACCTCTTTCTTGGCGCCCAAATGGTTTCCAGAGCTATCAAAAAAATAATACCGTTTGCAGACACTTTTCATGGCTGAAAAGAGCAGCTTGGCGAGGAAAAGGAGTGCCGTGCAGACCGAGGGAGAAATGTTTTGCAGCTGGCCATTGCACATAAACGCTAACCGGACGCCCTTTCAGTTGTGGAACGCTCCGTGATGCCTCACAGTGGAAGAGCCACTCGACAGAAACAAAGGGTGCCTCGCACAGGCCTGTGTACTTGTAAGCCAGCGCTTCTCTGTGGGCCGCAAACAGCAACGTGCAGGACCTTGTACTGCAAACATCAAGGAAATCTTGCCGTGGTGAAGGGTTGGTGGGCCGCCTGCTGCTCATTAGAGATCCTGTCTGGCTCTTTTCCTGCAGAGTGAGGGGTAGATTGCTGACACCTGTTTTCCCATCCAGCCCGAGGATGTGAAGTGTGCGTTAGGAATGCCTGAAAGTGCTTCCTTGTGTCCCAGTCTGTGAGCTTCGTGTTGCTTGGAGCGGAGGGGGTGGGGGTTCAGTGTCGGGAGGGGAGATGAGAAAAATCAGTGGTGAGAAACTGCCATATAAACAGAACTGAGATTTTCAGCCTCATTTAATGGCTTCTGATTGTGCTCTTAATTTGTCTTCCATATGGCATTGATAAACTTGGGCACCTATTATAGAACAAAGTAAGAAGATGTCTCTTCTACATGAGAAGACCTCCAATATTTCTGAAATAACCCGAGTATGAAGTTGAGACTGTGAGAACATTAGAAATAGGATATAAATAGCCCACACAACCAAATTTATCAACCTTATTAAGTTATTTTAAAATAAATTTGGCCTTAAATTTGGCTTTAAATGTGTTGATGGTATGATCAGTTTCTTTGCATAATTCTGAACGTGTATTTGCTCTTCCCATCCTTACTGACATATGCTGCTTTCAGTCACAGATACAGAGTGCTTGCTATATGCAATACATTATGCTGAGTATGAGGGATTAAGAAGAAGCACAGGACAAAACGCCCACCCCAAATTTTTCAAGTGCTGGCAATCTACTGGAGAGAAATGACACACATCAGAAGTAGCATAATACTGCAGCATATCTGATGAGCACAGAAATGGTCCATATTTCCAGTGGGGGTGGAGAAGGAAGAGAACTCAGAGTTAATTGGGTGGATCAAGGAGGATGTGGCCCTTGTTCTGATATTAAAGGATGAGGAGAATTCACTAAGAGTGAAAGAATGAGGTTTGTGTTTGATGCGCTTTCCCTGCATCAACAGGCTGTGTGGAATTAAAGGGTTGTTTTCTTTTCTTAAGTAGTGGCAACATTTCCCCCCTGACTCATTGGTGGGACTTGGCCAGGTCTCCTTCTGAACATTGGCCTCCGTTTGTGAACTGTGGATGAATGGGGTTAGGCTTGGGTCATGGCCTTGGACCAGAGTGAAATTAACTGGCTCATAATGTGATTGAACTAATGACCTTGGCCTCATTACCACTATGTTTTAACCAGATGAGTCAATCAAACATTGCAGAAAGGGTATCTTTTAGAAAGAGATCTGGATAGTAGTAAACATAGGAGTGAAATCAAAGCCAGGTTCTTTCCTCATGTAATATCCAGGTGTTTGTTTATCTCTTTATCCTGGAGTTTATATTCTTGTTGCTGCATCTAGTAAAATATGGTGGTCAAAATGAAAGAACACCCGATTCTCCTGGATTAGTGTATTTGACATACAACGCAATGTGTTGTCACTTTCCTTGTGCAGCGTCGGGCTGTCTTTGCAGAACACAATATTTTTGAGCAACAATATTATTTTCAATACTAGATATGTAGTGTCCCATAAATATATTGATGATGCCTTTCTCTTCTTTAAAGTCTGAACAGCCCAGTCCTGCCAGTTCCAGCTCCAGCTCCAGCTCCAGCTTCACGCCGTCCCAGACGAGGCAACAAGGTATCAGCATCTCCCAGGCAAACGAGACATTTTTCTCATAAAACATCTTAATGAGTTGATTTATGTCCTATTTTCTACTGTTTTATTATTTGAATGATAACTTGGCTTTTATGTAGTCGTATTTATTTCCCCTAGGAATGCACTTGAGTATTGTTCTGATGTGAGGCCAGCCTCCAGAAATTCCCCTTTCTCTAGTCCCTGCCATCAGAGTCCCATTTTACAAAAGGATTATAGACACAGCCCATTCCAGGGAGTTCCCAGCGGAAATGCAATAGCAAAAGCTGGACTTGAAGGCTTTGACATAGAGAAAGCGCTTTTTACTCTCCCTCCTGGACATCTTTCATTTTACTTGTTTATTTTTCTACAGATTAATAAACCTTTTTCTTTGGCAAGTGCTAATTTGTTGAGTAACACACACACACGCACACACACACGGTGTCCCCCAAAATATATACACACTATGTCTATAAATTCTATTACATTTTGAAAATGAAATGTATTTAAATAAACACTGCCTTTACAATTATTCAAAGTGTGTATACATTTTTGGGACACCCTACATATAGTTTTGCTATTCAAACTCAGAAATTTAAATGTTAAGACATTTTTAAAAGAAATTTAAAACAGAACATTACATACATTTTTCACTTTTGTGTGTGGGGTCCTTTTTAAAAAAAAATTTAAACATGAAAAGGGAAGTCATATCGAGGAATCATTTGTTTTTAAGCATCGTGTTGTACATTGCCTTTTCCATTGACCACACTGAATTCCTGATGGCCTTGTATGTTTTGAAAGGGATTAAATTGTTGTATGTGTTTGGGCTAAGGCTAAGCTTCCAGGAAAAAGTAAAAGACACTGGTCACTGGGCCTATTCAGACTTCTTGTTCCACTGACTTCCAAAGGTATAAGCCCAGCACAAAAGCAGAGAACTTTGGGCTTTGAAGAATGTGAGATTGTGGAGTCAGGACTTATTTTAGAACTGAGTTAGTGGTAGCTCAGATATTTGTATTTGATTAGGCTTTAGGACTTGCCTAATCCAGAATGGAAGTGCCTCTCTTTACAATCTCTTCAGTTAAGATTAAAAGTATCGATCGTGTGTTCATTACATGTAGGGTAGTAAAGTGAAAATAAGCCACATTAATGAGTTTTTCTGTGGGTTTCTCCTTCTTCTTCTTCTTCTTCTTCTTCTTCTTCTTCTTCTTCTTCTTCTTCTTCTTCTTTGGTTTTGGTTTTGTTCTATTCTAGAATAAAATGAGTTATGACTTGATTTTTTTTTCTTTAGTCTAATACTAGATACTTTCTTGAATTTTCTGGGCACCTGATTTATTACATAGTTTTATTTATGTAAATATATGCTGGTATTTTGCCAGGAATTTCTTTAAAAGTTAGATTAAAAATTGGCTGCACAAAATTGTTGTAACTAGACCTTGTGTCCAAGATCAATATGAAGATCAGAGATAGGACATTACACCCTGGAATTGAAATACTTTATAATCTGAACTTGACTGAAATGCTTGCTTGACCTGAAATTGACCTTGAAATAAAAGGAACAGCTAAACCTTAATAGATCAAAAACTACCACACAAAGGCAGCATTGCCAAGAACAAGTTACAACCACAGTGATTTATTAGTCTCAACTTTTCAATACATGGATTAACCTAACAAAACATTCAATTTACTAATAGATCTTTCTGTTTCTTTTTAGGGGGATTTTTTTTTTTGGGGGGGGAGGAAAATACATAGAAAAACATTCCTAGGAAATAGAGTTTTTCTAGTGAACATGTAGGGCATCTATTATGAAAACAGTAGTGTTTTAGCAGGGGTTTCATTCCAGAAACTACTAAATTTGTCTTGTAAATTGTACAAATATATGTGATGATGGTTCTTTTTGACCAGTGTTCAGTGCTGGTGTGTTTAATATGGCTAAGTGTGTTTGAAGTAGTATGTTTGATTGCCTGTGGTTCTCTATCATTACTCAGGTCCTTTAAGGTCTATAATGAAAGATCTGCATTCCGACGACAATGAGGAGGAATCAGATGAGGCAGAGGATAATGACAATGACTCCGAAATGGAGAGACCTGTAAATAGAGGAGGCAGCCGAAGTCGCAGGTGAGTGTCTTGAAAGGAAACAGGTTTCCTGCAATAGAATCAGAGCTTTTTACTATACCGACTAGTGAAACCACAGCCAAGGTGTGAAACACCAAAACAGTGGCAATAAATGGTCACATTTGTTTTAACTTGGGGCACTTTGGCATGCTTGCACTCACCTCTACAGGGAACCGTTTATCCCTTTTATCAGAAGGGAGAGGTTTTTCCTTTAAAAATTTTATAGGGAAAATATCCTATTAGATGTCCTTTTAAATATATATATATATATATATATATATATATATATATATACACACACACACACACACACACACACACACATATATATATATACATATATATATATACACACATATATGTGTGTGTGTGTGTGTGTGTGTGTGTGTATAGATTTCAGAGAGGAAGAGAAAGGGAGAGAGAGATGGACACATCAATGATGAGAGAGAATCATTGATTGGCTGCCTCCTGCATGCCTCCACTGGTGATCAAGGCAGCAACCAGGGCATGTGCCCGACCTGGAATTGCACCGTGACCTCCTGGTTCATAGGTCAACACTCAACCACTGAGCCACACGGGCCAGGCTAGAAGTCCTTGTTCTTGAAAGTATATGCCAAGGTGGCAGGCCTGATTGCTGAACTAAACTCTGTTTTCATTTGAAGAGTTTGTATAGATCCATTGCTGTAGGTAGTCTCAGAATTTGAGGAAATGTGTTTGCCGTTTGTAGTTAGAAATACATAATTGGTGTCAGTGAATTATGTGTGTGACCTAATTAAAATGAGGATCACCTGTATGTTTTCCAGGAAATAAATTCCTTTTAAGTGTGCTGACAATTAGATTCCTTAAGTAGCTTTAATGCTGTGAGGTATAATTCCACATTATAAGATGGTAATTCATGTCACTTATAATTAATAGTCAGCTTGAAATTGCCTTGAGGATTTTATTTCTTTATCATGAGGAAAACAAATAGGCATGCTTACTTTAATGTGTTTTGAGTAGAAAAAAAATGAATGTACTTGAACTTAAAATCCAATTACATTTTTAATATATTGCAGTAAATCTTTCCCCATTATTCATTACGATTTAGAAGGCTCTAAAATTGCTAAAAGTAATGTGATCTGAGCCCAAACCGGACAGACCATGTTTCCCAAATGGTAATTTCTGAGTGTCCTTTTAGAAGTGGCTCCTCAACGTGTATTCCTATCAGAGCCCTCAATACTTCTTTCCCCACCTTTTCTCCCAAATTCACCTGTCTGTATTCATTTTATTTTTAGATATATTTTTATTGATTTCAGAGAGGAAGAGAGAGGGAGAGATAGAAACATCAACGATGAGAATCATTGATTGGCTGCCTCATGCACGCCCCTTACTGAAGATCGAACCCACAACCCAGCATGTGCCCTTGACCAGAATTAAACCCTTCAGTCGGCAGGCCAACGCTCTAATCACTGAGCCATACCATCTAGGGCTGTGTTCATTTTAAACAGGAGAAAACAAGGAACCGTATGGCCATAGCCTTATATCATTTCCCTTCAGAAGTCTTTAATTTGACACGAAGGACAACTGCTAGGGCACAAAGACCTAAAAATGGACTGAAACTTGGAGGTGAGGAGAGTATAACAATCAAAATCCTGACCACTGGCTGCTCTCAGTTTTAGCTGATGAAAAATGCTTGGCCTATTTAGACAATTACCCAAGTTATTGTTATTGAGAAGATCTAGATACTCTGATTAGCTGTTGCCCACCCGCTTGGCGTCCCATCCCCGGAGTCAGTGTGGGTCAGATCGGACATGTTTGTGAGCTGTCCCATGCCAGGCACATTGCTGGAGGCGCTCTTCTTTTCTCCCTGCCCGACACGTGCCGTTAGCACAGCAGCGCCAGCGTAACATTTGATCTTCACTGCACTTGTGAAGTCTCAACTGCATAATCAGTTTAACTACTCAGCCTTCCACTTCAGTCAAGGAGCATTTTAAAGCAGCGCTTCAACTGAACACTTCATTAGTGTAATTTCGTTAAGAAAAACAAGTTCTATTCGTTTTTGCTAAAAGGGTGTCCCAGTATCCTTTTCATTTCCTATCTTGTATCTTGTCTATCTGAATATATTATAGAGCTAGAATGTGATTGCCTATTCAGAGGGAGAGGAAAACCATCCAGATTTCTAAAGCGTTTTGTGTTTCTGAGAAGAATATTACATTAGGTTACTGCATCACGGAAGAGAGGGAGCAAACACGGAAGGGCATTTCTGAAGGAGGACGTGCAGTCAGCAGAGTAGAATAAAGAAATGTCTCCTGCTTTGGCTAGAAGAGAATTTCGTTGTGTTCTGAAAAGAAAAAAAATAGGGAAGTGGGTGATACTTTTATTGTCTTTAGTTGTTGAAAGATACCCTTGTATTTTTCTAAAGCATAATTCCACATTATCAGATGGCAAATTCATATCACTTATAATTCCACATTCTATATACTGCTCTAGTATATTCCCAATGAATTGTTTCAGTGGTCAGACCTAAGGACACAGTAGAAATGAGTGGCCATGGATCTAGCCTGAGAAGCTTCACACATCCCATCCTCAGTTGTCTCCTGAGCTGTCAGTCATGCAAGACTGTTGTCCACATTCTTTTTAGCAGTTGCTTCCACCCCTGAAATATATATTTTAGCTATATTTGTAAAATTTTCACCTGTAACAAAGAGGCAGAGGGAAAGGGGACTAAAAGGTAGTAACTTACAAACTGTGTAATTTAGTTGACCTTCTGCAAGCTTGGGTGATATGCTTGATGGTAGTAGGTGGGTGGAGCTGGAGCAGGGAGATAAATAAATAAACGAGGCTGCTAAATTTAGTGGCCGAGCTTTGGGTTACATTGCGTGGGTTTGAGTCCTAAAGGAACCACTTTTACTTCTGTGACCCTAGGTGAGTGACCTGGTCTCTCCTCGTCTCAGTTTTCTCATCTGTGAAATAGGGATCATTACATGAAAAATAGCAGGTTGACACACAACACAGTTCCAGATGCAAAATAAGCGTCGATACGGGTAGCGGTTGTAGAAATTAAAGCACGTTTTCAAGGCCCAGAGTGTTTACATACTTCACTCTCTGCACTGTTGCCATAGATTTTCGTCTGTAATGATGCATGTGACTTCTCTGTTTCTTTTCAGAGTTAGCTTAAGCGATGGCAGCGATAGTGAAAGCAGTTCCGCTTCTTCGCCCCTACATCACGAACCCCCGCCACCCTTATTAAAAACCAACAACAACCAGGTAAATCGCTGGGTTTGCACTGTTCAAGACTAACGTGACCATTTTACAAAGCACACAAAACTTTTTACCCCTTCATTGTAAACAAAGTTCCTCTTGATCTCAAATAAATGGTAATGTACAACCTTAGAAATAAACACGCAGTTAGGGTTTATGTAAACTTCTATTGTCATGAAAAGCATGTTCCATTCAATGGGTTAATTAGATTCAAGAAGGAAAGGAGTGGTGACAAAAATGTTGCCCATTTACTCTTGATTTCTATATACTCTTGATTTCTATGTATTTTTTCCCCCTTACCAGTAAGAAAGCGACTTAATGAATTAGGAAGCTAGGACCTGTGGGACTAATATAAAGCCTGGTTCTTTTCTTTTACTATTTGACAGTAATTTACGGGTGGGAAATTAACTGCGGATCCTTGGTTTTCTCATCTGTACATGGGGATGTTAATACCTACCTTGCTGCTTATTAGGAGGATGAAAAATAATACATGTGAAGAGCACGAGGTAGTACCCATAACCACCTGGCACTCAGCTTGGTGGCAGAGTTTGTTACTCTAGGTGCTCTGCCTCTCTGTGCTTATCCAGGAAAAGAGGACCATCACTCGGGAGTGTAGGGGGTTGTTAATAAAGTACACAGTAAATAATGGTCGTTATCCTTGTTACAGTCGAGCTGAAGGAAAGCTTATTAATTTGATCGTTTACTCAGAATATAGCTGTTTGGATAAGGTCTAGGCAGGACTTTTGAAAGCCATGATGAAGAGCTTTTCTTAAGTGATTAGGATTGGGATATTTTAAGTGCTTACTAATATAAACTATTTTCAAACGATCATGAATATTGTAAAAGCCTCATTGTGCATTGAGCTGATAACTCTCATTACCGAAGCTTATCCTTGTCTCTTTGTTTAGATTCTCAGTGACCTCTCCAATAATTGCTTAATTCAAGTTACCGTATGAATATCATTCATTTGAAAATGAAAGAGCTGCATTTTCCTGAGATTATTCTGTTTCACAGGTGTCCTACCATTTTAAATGGCCTTGCCCTTGAATTTGGATCTCTGTTTTGTTAAGAAAATGTCATTTTCTAGCTAGAGACTTTTTCTTTTTAACTTTTGTATGAAGCATAAGCAAAGTTCTCCTAAAATGTAAAATTCCTCATTTATAATGTTTCTCTACATCTTAAAGCCCTCATGATTAAGTAGGAATAATATCAGTGATCTTTACCTCACCAACTGCTGTTTCTTTGTGTCCGCCGTACGAGTGCAAGCCCGACCTCATCATGTGTTACAGACTGGCCCACAGGCGTTAGCGCGTTCCTATTTGTATCCTAACTCCCTATAGTTCACGCATTCCCCCATCTCCAGTGCCAGCCGTGCCCAGGGCCCAGCCAGCTTTTGCCTCTGACTTGGCTGCCCAGCACCACAAGTATAGCCTTCATCACCAACCGGTTGGCTAACTGGATAACTTGGAATTCTTTTGTAAATTTGTGCATTTGTGCTTCAGCATGAGCTGACAAAACAGTAGAATTTGAACCCTGAATGTATTTTTATATGCAATTTAACCTTACTTAGCTCCCACGTGTGGTGGAGTGGACTTAGGCTGCGTCACAGGCAGCGGAGGCAGTGCCAGGCGCGAAGAGCATTCCGGTTGCTTTCCTGCCCTCAGGAGGCCCTTCAGCATCTTTCCCAGTCAGGGTTAAGTCTGTGCTTGCTAAGGAAGTGCAGCTCCAACAAGCCCCTCTCTTGCCTTTCACACCTAATAGCTGCCCATACACCCTACCTGGATGGGCAGCCTTGAGCCTGAGCTCAAGGGAAAAGTCTTAATTCAGGGAAAAGTCTGAATTCTTCATCAGACTCCTGCTTTTTTTTTTTTTGCAACCTGTCTAGCAAAACAAGAACAAAAATGAATAGAATCATTTATCTAGAGAGGGTAAAAATTACTTTATCCGATGAAACAGCATACCACTGGCTCCTTGGCATATGTTTATTCAACAAATGTAGCTTCACACATGTGAATCATCAATCTGTCAGGAATACTCAGTTATATGTCACTTTCTCCATGGGCTTATGAGCATAATAAGAAAGTCCATATGCTTTCACTTTTCGCTAGTCAGGGCTAGAGAATACACATACCCCAAGAGCGCTTCCCTCCTTGGAGCTGTCTCTTGGAGCTGCGAGCAAGAAAAGCTTTTTAAAACTCCGTGTAATATTGTTTCTTCACCCCTCAAATCACCTGCAGTGGGCCAGGTGTGATGCTATCCCTTTAAATCAGTGTTCTAGAACTCCCTAAAAACTTTCTAGTCTTCTTACTCGTCTTCCTTAATTCCTCAGGCCTCAGAAGTGAAAGAGCAAACAGGTCTTAAACATCTAAACCTCTGTAAATTTCACCTGGAATGTCTTTTCAGCCCTATATTTGAGTGTGGGGGGAGTGATTAACGGAGGCTTCACATCAAATAAAATAAACAGAAACGTACTGGGAGGGCCTGACTGAAATAGGAAGACTCAGTTTCCTTCTGTCATGCCCCTTGGCTGTTCTCTGCACATGGATAACGACCTCTCGGGTTTCTGCTAATTGCCAGGCAACCCTGAGTTTTCCTTACCTTTCCTCCAAATCTCCCAGGGCCGGAGGAAGAAGGAACGTGCTAATTGACTCAAACATTTTCCAACTATTGGGGGGGGGGGGGGGGAAGTGGACAGAGAGACAGCCACATGTCAACAAAGCCAGTAATTAACCCGAGTATTGTGAGGAGCAACTAGAGATCATGAACATGAATGCCCTATCAGCAGAGAATCCATCTGCTGAATAATTGAGTTGTCAATCCTCAGAAAGGGATACAGAAAAAATAATAATCCTGAAATTTCAATTCTCAAACCGTATCCTCAGATTAAGGATAGAAGTGCAACTAACCAGAGTTCTATTTTCAGATGCGGCCCTGTGTGTAAATATGACGCCCTCGGAAGTCTGGGCGGCTGTTTCCCTCAGTACAACGTCATAGGGAATCATAGCGAATGCTGTGCTGTTCGAACCGGAGATGGTTTCGTGCGTGTGTGTGTGTGTGTGTGTGTGTGTGTGTGTGTGTGTGTGTGGTTTCGTTTGTTTGCTTTTTACTTCCACCTTCCTGATGTGAATTTCAAGCAAAATCAAAATTCCAGATCCTTTTTGGCTGAAAGCACGGAGGGGCAGGAGGAGAGAGGGGCCTTGAAGGAAGGAAGTGATCCATGGGACCTGAGTTAATATTCAGAATATCATAAATCACCTACGCGCCTGCAAGGCACGTTGAATGAAATTAAAGAGTCTATCCAGTTAAACTGGTTTGAAATAAGCCCGTGGAAGACAAGGTGCTGTACTTTTATATTCTGGAGTCATTTCCTCAAAGATAAGAAATGATCATAAATAAAACAATTGTCTACGGCATGGCTCAGCTCTCCCCGAATGGGGTTTTGACAAAGCTGTTTATTTTGGAGCAGGGAGAGATCAAAGGAGGAAGATTAACAGAGGCCTCCCTGGGCAGCCACTCCGTAACTTGAGGCGGATCACTGACACCCGGAGCTTTTGTTCCTGCCACTGCAGCTTCGGAAGAAAGAAACTAGGATTTCAATGTAGTTTGGCCTTCTGTGCTGTCGCACTTACGGAATGTGCAGGGTGGGACGTAGGGGCCTCACACTGTCCTGTGTGTTTTCTGCTTTGAAGAGGAGGTGGTAGAACTCTCGAAGCCTAGTGAGCAAAGTTCCATTGCAGATACAGAGTTTCTCAGTCCCTTTGACCCCTGGGTGCTGTAAGTTGGGGATGGAAGGAGAGTGGGCAGCGTGGGATATGGGAACAAAATTTAGTTTTAAAATGCACAAGGCAGGCAGGTAGGCAGGCACTGTTTCTTTCTCTTGCCTGAAATCGGCTTTGCCCAGCCCTGTATCTGAGTTGGCGAGGAGTGCCATCTACTGACCTACTTACTCCTAGGTCTCTGAGCTGGAGTTTTCCCGTGAGGTCTCATTTCCAACAACAATAGAGAGAAGGAAATTCTGAATGTAGTGGAGTGTTTGGTTTCCTTTACAGTGGACCATGTTTAAAAAAAAAAAGAAAAAAAAGAAAAAAATAGATCCCCGTGCTTCTGCTACTAAGGAATTTCCTTGTATTTGCCAACAGGACTGTATTTTAAGTTAGCCTGGTCATCTGCTTATCTTAATGTTAAAAACGAATGAAGGTAATTCTTAGGAAAGACTCTGCTAGAAAGAGGCTCACTTCTTACCCATGCATTATTCTAAATTCAAAGGAAATATATACCCTTCTAGAAGTATTTGGTCTTTCCTAGAATGTCATGGTCCTATCCTCAAAAGCTGAAATGTTTAGTCGTTTAAAATTTTACAGCTGAATGGGTATCTGGACATTATCTTGCTCACCTCTCTCATTTCATCTCCTTTCTTTTTCTTTTCTTTTTTTTTTTTTTTTGAGGCCCCAAAATGTTAAATGAAAGGGCTAGGACCTAAAGTTAGGTTTCTGAGCCCAATCAGGGCTCTTTCCACTACAAATTAAAAGTGGACTTATTTTAACCAATTTTCTTTGTGTTATAGAATATGAAAGACCTTTGAATGGAACTATGGGGAGTGTGTGTGTGTGTGTATGTGTGTGTGTGTAAGCACAGAATGGATAAAGAGCAACAGAAATATGAAATTTCTTAAATATGCTTTATTTGGTATTTTCCTCCTTAATATCAGTTTTATATTATAACAACTCACTTGATAATGAGGTCATAATGAAAAAGACAAATTACTTTGCTTTTTATGTTTATACTAGAGACCCGGTGCACAAGATTTGTGCACTTGGGGGGGGGGGGTGTCCCTCAGCCCGGCCTGCACCCTCTCACGGTCCAGGAGCCCTCGGGGGATGTCCGACTGCTGGTTTAGGCCCAGCAGTCGGACATCCTTAGTGCTCCTGTAGAGGTGGGAGAGGCTCCCGCTGCTGCACTCGCCAGCCATGAGCCCAGCTTCTGGCTGAGCGGCGCTCCCCCTATGGGAGTGCACTCACCACCACAGGGCAACTCCTGTGTTGAACATCTGCCCCCTGGTGGTCAGTGTGCATTATAGCGACCAGTCTTTCCACCGTTCGGCCAATTTGCATATTAGGCTTTTATTATATAGGATGCATTTGTTAACATTCAACAATAAATTCAGTGATTTTTAAGCCATTTTAAGCAAGAGCCATTTAAAAACATTTTCTTCATAATCATCAATTTTGCAGATTCTAAGAAAACTGTATTTATTAAATAATATTTTGGTTTTTCTTAATTGGAAACCTAGCTTTCCAGGGAAGCTTATGAACAGTATGCAAAACTACTGTTCAGAGTGTAAGCTGTAATTGGTTCACGTGAAAGGAGAGGCACCTGGTATTGTATCATGGGTAAAGACATCATTTTTTGAAACACAGAAGATAGTCCTGGCTTTTTATTTCTTGAGTTGGAGGATCCCAAGTTGGAAACATGCCAGTATCACTGATGACCTTCTTTATTTCCAAAGCTGCATCAAGTTAGTGAATATGAGTAATTTTTAAAAAAATCCTCACTCAAGAGTATGTTTAGTTAGAGAGAGAGAGAGACACATCTATCAGTTGTCTGCCTCCCATACATGCCCTGACCAGGGATCGAACCCACACCCTGGTATATGCCCTGACTGGGAATTGAAACTTCAACCTTTTGGTGTACGGGACAATGCTCCAACCAACTGAGCCCCCAGCCAAGGCAATATGAGTAATATTTAGAATATGAAAGTCAGGTACTAAAAAGGGCATTTGAAATTTTGTTTTATCATCTCTAACGTACGGAGCACTGGTAGGTAGTCATGCTGAAGCTGCAGAAAGAATAAGAAAAAATCCTTGCCCAAGGGAACTATAATCCAGTAGGACTCAGCTGCTGTACATGTGTGTGTGTTGTCACAAAGCAGCGGCCTTGGAAGCTTAGATCAATTTCCTTATTGTCAACTTAAAAAAAAATATATCTCTATTGCCCTGACTCAGCATTTTAGATGTAAATAATTCATTTTACAAGAAAAAGTAATATTAGAAGAGAAGAAAAAAATGTATAGAGGAGAAATGCTATTTGGAAAATGATGTTATCCTGTGACATTTCATCCATAAGTGCCTTTGTTCGGGTGGCTGGTTAACTAAGAAGTACTTGAAATCAAATTTAACAGTGTTCTCTTGGATCCCTAGATTCTTGAAGTGAAAAGTCCAATAAAGCAAAGCAAATCAGATAAGCAAATAAAGAATGGCGAATGTGACAAGGTAGGTTTCCAGTGCGTTCTCCGAGTGCCACAGCACTGGCACGTCCTGTTTCTTTGTGTTTCCCTGGATCTTCCGTGCTGGTTCGCCTCTCATTGTCTTCATCAGAAGTGCCCGAGAGTAGTTCACGTTTTACTACACTTGATCTTAGCCAAAAGGCCGAGAAGCGATGACACGTTTTAAAAAATTTTATTTTTTAAGCATATTTCAATTATTTTTTTAACTTAAATTTTTTATTGTTGACACTATTTCCCACCTCCACCCAGCCCCTCCTCCCCCTTGAGAGTAGCTTCTTTCCAAATCTTCCTGCTATCTCCAGTGTTAAGATTGGCCTTGTGCTACCATTTGCCCTGATGCCTACATTGCCGGGGGATTTCAGGCCCATTGGACTGGGAGGTAGGAGACTTGCGGTGGAGGTAGAAGGTGAAGGAAGCTCAGACGTAGGTGAGGAGGACCTCTGAGCCTCGTGCAGTGTGCAGTGTGCTTTCCCCAAGTGCACATCACGCATCTGAAATCTGACTGCAAGACCTGCTGGGGCTGGTCTCCCATTGTGGGCAGGGTCCTAACGTGTCTGCAGGTCAAGGCAGGCCTGGCTGATGCTTCCCAGACCTTTCCTCACCTCCATTGCAAATGGTGGTAGGAACACCCAATGCAGCTATGCTAACAGAGACACATGGGTCTGAGCATCTGGAAGGAGAGGTCAACTCTGCTTTTCCAGGGAGCTCTGGACAGTCCACATGCTCATTTGGATAGTGATCTATATTTTTCATAGACATTCTTCTGCGCTTTCACTTGCTATTCACTAGCAGTGTTGGATATGTTAGATAACCGGGCAGGCTTTTTTACATTTTTAATTTAAGAATTTGCCCTGACATAATTGGTAACGTGCATGGGTCCTTCCATGTTCAAAATTAGACTTTTTCTCTTAGTTAAGAAGCTTCTAAGATAGAAGATTTTTTTGAAAAATGAAAGTGGACTGATAACTCGCAATTTATCGCCGAGTTCCCCTTCTCTCTGTATGCTGTGAATACAAGCAGTCCTTGGGTTACGTCGACTCAACATACATCATTTCGTGGTTATGTCGCCATCTCCCATTTATTTATTAAAAAAAAGAAAGTTCCGTCATTTCGACGTATGTACATATGTGCTTTATGTTTTTTATTATTTATTTACCACAAATAAAGGTCAGGAATTGTTATCTTTCTTTTAATTTTTTTTTTTTTTTTACTGTGTCACTTCATTACTGCTGTGTAGGTGCTCCATGTGAGTGACGTAGGTGCTTATGTAGGTGGGTTCCGACTTACAGTGAAAATCGCGTTTCATCGCGCTGTAGGAACGGATCTCCGACGTAACCCGAGTACCTACCGTAGGTGAAGATATTCACTGAATCTCACTGAGAGAAAACAAGTGCAAGAATTGCTCCTTTTAAAACAGATGGTTTGAAAACAATAATAGTTGGCCAAGAAAGACTTGGTCTGCAAAGGCCTTGGGCACGGAGTCCATACAGCCTGGGTGGGGGTGGAATGGGAACCTCCAGTCGCTGCTTGTCTATTCTTACTGATCTACTCTCTTCTTTTTGAACTGCTTCCTAACATGCGTGTTCCTTGGGGATGCTCTTCTCTTTCAGGCGTACCTAGATGAGCTGGTAGAGCTTCACAGAAGGTTAATGACGTTGAGGGAAAGACACATTCTGCAGCAGGTGAGAACTGCTCTTTAGCGCAACCCTTTTCAGAATCCTCAAGGCCTGGTTTGCCCTGGGTCATTGCGATGGCATCTGGAGGCCACGCCAGTCCCACACTCTCAGAACCGGGCCGATGCCACTTGCAGAAGTACAGTTGACCCTTGAGCAACACCCGTTTGAATGGCACCGCTTCACTTACATGGGGATATTTTTCAATGAATATCCAGTCAGCCCTTCTGATCCACCAGCTGTAGATCAAAGACAGCATTTTCCATCTGCAGTTGGGAATCTGCATATGCGGAGGGCTGATTGGATGCAGGGTTCTACACCATTTTATATGTGGGACTTGAGCATCTGAGGATTTGGGTGTCCACAGGGAGTCCTGGATCCAAATTCCTGCAAGATACTAAGGGACTGGTTAAGCTTTGGGGGAGACACATGTTATATATGGATATTCAACTGTGTGGAACGCGGGGCGGGGGGTACCCCTGGCCCCTGCACTGTTCAAGGGTCAACTGTATTTTGGGAGGGCACTCACTTCTGAGGCCACCTGGATGTCTGCTTTGGAGCTTTGCAGTGATGATCTCCCCTCCCTGGTGCTGTGGGCAGTGAAGACCGGGCACGTGTAGAGGGGCTGTTGCTGGCATGCACTGACCCCGCAGCAGGCTGATGCTGTGCTGTGGGCTGAGGGAGAGGAGAGTAGGGATGCAGAAACCTGTGGGGCCAGGCTTCTGGTTTCATGGGAAAACAGTGATAAGAACTTCACTCAAGTGTTGTAAACATTTGTGATTCAATTTAGTAACCTTTTGCCAATGCTGTTCTAAGGAAAATAAATACTTCCCTCATTTCTCTTATCTTGTACAACATACATTCTATTATTATGAACTCAACTGTGGGATACTTGTAGAGTGAGGAAACTTCTATTAGTACAATTTGATGTGTTGAGAAGATAAAAAGGGTGGTTTTCGGTTTTCATGCAGTTACGTGTGTCCCTTGCATGAACAGTGGCTATTGATAAAATATTTTTTCTTTAACACCCAAAGAGAAAGTTGTGTTCTGAATTCCAGGGTGGGTTTTAGATTATTTCACTGTTCAATTTTTTTTTTCTTACCACTTTCAAATGACTTGAAGTTAGTACTTAATCTACCCCAGCTGTGTGTGTTGGTGTGTGTTTTTTTTAAAACGTCAAATGGCTGATGGTAACATTTATATTCTGTGTACATTTTTGCTTAAATCTATAAATACTCTCAGACTTGCCAAGTTCCCTGATTGGTCTGATAAGCTTTTAACCTTTCTAGAGTTTCAGATTTGAACAAAAGACTACAGATCCTAGGATTCTTAATTGGGTATAAGTTGCATTTCCATTTAAGTGAGTATGGGTAAGGGAGCAGGAGTTCAATGGCTTACCCTGAGACTTTGCTAATATTTTTCTTCAGCTCTTTTCTATGGAACCGACAATTGTTCAGCCTGCCATTTACCAATTATTTGGGGCTAATTGAATGGTGATGGTAACTCTATTAGCTGATTTCCCTGTCCCTTCCCAAATGCCAGCTCTGAACCACTGCACAGCAGTTGTCCAATAAAGTTATTAATGTGCCAGCGAGGCCCCAATAGTGGGTCCCTCGGGAGAGTGAGACCGATGTTGGACAGGGCTGGGACACCTTTACAAAGGAAGCCCAGCCATGCATCGAGGATACTAGGCCGTTGGGCACGGTCTTACCTTGGGGTGTCATTGGCCTTCCCAATTTCACATTGTCCTTTATTTTGACCTTTGAAAGAATTCTGAGGGAAGATGGCTTATGTGAGACTTCCCTCGAAGTGGATTATTTTAGTGTTCTGGAGAGAGAGAGAGTGATCTCTATGAATTTTTAACCTGGCAAAAAGGCACTCGGGGGCGCACAGCGTTTCACCCTAATTGCATTCCCAGGCTGCTTGAAAGCTCGCCGTCTTTGGCCTTTTGCCTTGTAGTGCAGCTGAGGCTTGTGATTATGATACCATGATGCATGTCCTGTCACGGTTTACTGCTTAATTAATTCCTATTGTGAAACCGAGTGCATGGAGGACTAAGCTACTCTCCACCTTGAGAGCTGCTCACGCTGTGGAATGTGCTCCAAAGGCGACGTGTTCTCCGCCACATGGACCGGACGCCTGCGACCATTTCCAATGCGCCCAGATAGCATCCTACGTCTTTCCTACTAAATGCATCGAATCCACTCTGTCACTTTTGTTTGGCTCACAGACGGTGATTAATGTCATTGGCTTAGTCTGGGGGCAAGCAGTGCTGGTGCCCAACAGCTGGTTTAATGAACAGAAAGCCGTGCATCTAGAGGGCTCTGTCCTTAAGCCACTTTCCCATGAGGTACAAGACCAGTACAGCGGGTACGGTGAAACCCAGAGATTTCAGTGACAGCACTGACTAATAATTGGGTTCTTCCTTAAACCACATGCTCGACATTTATTTGGAAACGGAGATTGAGCACTTCTAAACTCCTCAGCAGTTCAGCTCTGAGCCTGGATTTGCGTCCAACGTGGCAGGAATAAAGCTCCGAGGAAAACCAGGGCTTCCTTAGAAGACAGTTCAGCAATTTAGATAACAGCTAGTATACTTTTAGAAATAACTTCATGGGTATGGGAATGAGCGGGGTAGCGAGTGTTCCCTCTAACAACATGGAGAGCCCTCGCTGAGAAAGTTCTGCTGGAAAGGATTCCTTTCCCTCCCGGGAAACGGCCTGCCATGCTTCCGGATCCCCTGCAGATTGGAGGCTGGTGGCCTGCCTCTTAGTGACCCAAGGTAGGGCCACGTTGTCCCAGGGCAAGACAGCGTTCTGCAGCCCGTAGCCACGTCATTCTGCAGGAAGACCTGGCTTATCCCAGCCCGGACCCCACTCGAGGCAGATGCAGTTAAAGCCAAGTCTGCTTACTTCTTCCCACTCATTCAAGAGGCTGTTCTGGGTAGAAAGAACCTTGGTTTTTAAAAATATAGAATCAGACTAAACATAATGCTTCTACCTTTTTATAATGAAAAACCAGGGTTGGGGGAAAGGAGTCACCGATTTAACAAGTGGATCTTCCCTGTTTTAAAAAAACAACAAAACAAAAACCAGCTAGTGTGGTACCCCCTAAAGACTGACATGGCAGGAAATAATCCATCACCAGTGTTTTCACAACAACCATCATCTGAAGAAAGAGTTAAGCAGTTTACATACGCATCCACTTCCCACGCGTACCCCGTGCCCTGGCCAGCTTTCTTATCTGCGGTCACTCTCTCTCTCTCTTTTTATTATTATTACTTGGAGAGACATTTATTATTGTGGCGTGATGCAGGGCACTGACACCAAGGTGGGGCCCCCTGCACCAGCAGAGCAGGGGATTCTGATGGAAAGGCAGAGTGGTACCCTTCGGGGACTACCAGGGTGTTGTTAGGCTTGTGGATTGTGTCGTTGAAGTAATGCGGGTGGATGCTGTGTTTCTGATGTTCTATCAGGATTTCAGGAAAGGAGCCCACAGTTATTTTTGGCTTATGAAGTCTTTACTTAATTGGGGATGTGGGTACGTGCTCTAATAATTCAGATCATTAATGCCATTCCCTTTGGCAAATAGTTCCGCCACTCCACTGCCGCCACTCCTTCTGCTTTTAGGCCATCTCTGCATCTGCCTTGATGCATTCTTATAGGCGCCCATAAAAATGTGGGCTCCTTTAGTGAGAGTGATCAGTTCCCCCTCATATCTTTGTGTGTTTATGGCTGCAGGCGGGTGGGACGTGCTGGTTCTGGAGGATGTAGAAGGACGGTGATGGAAGCCCTGGAAACTTACGAGATATTACAATTCCTGTGAGATTACTAAGCTGAATTTCTAGTGGGCAAATGTGTTTAGTTGCTTTAAAATCAAGTGAATTTTTCTAAAAGGTATTTTTCTCTGTTTTCTATTTATGAAGTAATTAGTAAACCACTATATTGAGTCACAGAGAAATATTTTCTTTTTTAAAAAAATTTTAATTGATTTTGGAGAGAGGGAGGAAGAGAGCGAGGGAGAGAGAAACATCGATCGGCTGCCTCCTGCAAGCCCCCTACTGGGGATCAAGCCCACAACCGGGGCGTGTGCCCTGACTTGGAATCGAACCAGTGACCTCTGGGTGCATGGAAGGAGACTCAACCAACTGGGCCACACCACAGGGGAAAGCTATTTTCTTAAAATTAGCTTTTTAAGGCACCTGTCATTTTCAAGGGACTTCCGTACCCCTTCCTTTCAGTTTGTCATTCAGCTAATTTCCTTCATTTTCCATTCTCCCTGCTTTCTTCCCTTCCCCTGCAAAGTTTTCTTATAAGTATTTTTTAAAAATCTAAGTATGTGTTCTCTGAGTTTTAGCTTCTGGCATTTTCCCCGCCTCATTTGTTTCAGTGCTAATGGGATGGCTAACAGTCAATGAGAGGAATAGGAAAAACAACACTGGGTCTGGTGATTCATGTGCCATGTAGTTACTTCCAGATAATTAAGGATAAGTTTATATTTATATGGTAGTCCTAATCATGCTGCCCTGGTCTGTGTAGCAATTTACACTTCATACAGAAGCTTCACTTACCATATCTCATTTGATCCTCTGCATAACCCTGTATGATGGTAGGTCAGCTGGCATTGTCCTCCTTTTACAGGTGAGGAAACTGAGGCTCAGAGGTGATAATGCCCCATCCAATGCCATTCAAGTAGTGAGCAGAGCCAGAACTCGATATGCCAGAGTCAGGACTCTCTATTCTGAATGCTTTGTTGCTTACTTACTGGGCTGCTAGTTGGGGAGATGAGTTGCACTCTGGAATAATTGTCATTTGCCTCCATTGTATCCATTGAAAGGCAATTTGTCCCTATGGAAGTTTACACATTTTCACTAACTCTATAGTATTTCTACACAATGGAGCATAATGGATAATCTGCTCGGGAAAGTACTCTTCAACCAATCGATGTTAAATATATGCTAAGTATTTGATTGCCTTGAAAGGTGTGTGTGTGGACATAGCTGGGTGTGTGTCTATGTTTGTTTATAGATGTGTATGTGTGTGACTTATCCAAAGTTCTATAACTATTTTAAAAATGATGGGGTTTTTTTGGATCTTCTAGTGTAATAATAAGATTTTGCTTGATAAATTCTTATGTGAATATAGTAGTTTAACCATAATTGGGAATACCCCTTTTAATAATCTCTTGATGCATGTAATAGAACCCTGGGTCCAGTGGTTTAAGCAAGTAAGGCTCCCTGTCCACCTCAACCCCATAATAACAGCCCTGGAAGTAAGTAATTTATGGTCAATGTGGTGGCTTAAAAGATGCCACTGAGGATACGGGCTCCTTGCCATCCTGCTCAGACATCCTTCACATCTTGCATTCATCCTCTTGAGGGAACAGAGCCACTGCACTTCCAGGATTGCATCTTCATTCCAGACAGGCAGAGGGCAGGGACCATACCCTTTACTAAAAATTTCCTGAAAGCCCAGTGATTTCTGAACAATATTTAAATAGCAGTATCTACCAAGAGCCTGTGGGGGTGGGGTGGGGGGGGAGAGCAGGTGTTGTAGCTGGGTGTGTCGCCACTCCCAGAAAATCAAGCTTCTGTAAGTAAAGAAGAAGGGAATTGATAGGCAGTTTGCTGTGTATGTCATGGGTTTGCAATGGGAGTAACTTGTTTTATTATTAAGCCAATAGTTATATCTGTAAAAATAGTTTCAGAGCTTGAATAAGGCAATCACAGCCAGGCCTGGAGTTGGGTAGCAATTGGAGGAGGCTCGATAGGTCTTTCTGAAAGTTGGAGCCAATGCAATAAGAAATGAGGTGTAACTATTCCAAACGGGAGACAAAGGCATTCTTTCTTTCTCTCGTTAATACTCACCCCCCCACCCCCAAATTCAAGTGAATCAACGAGCATGACTATAAGTAATAAATATAGACTTTTATTCATTTTTGTTGAAATATAACAAAACGTACAGCCATGTGAATTTTAACAAAGTGAGTGCATCTTTTATAACCAGCACCCAAACCAACCAACAAAACAGTTCCAGAAGGCTCTCGTAAGCCTCCTTCCAGTCACTCCATACCCCTGATCTTCAGGGGGAAGAATTGTAGATGACTTCAATTTTTTTCTTTGTGGGTTCTTGTATTACTTTTTTTAAAGTTCAGCAGTAATGTAATCAGAAACAAAAATGTTCATTGTATATATGCGTGTATAGTTTTTATTTTATTTTTTATTGATTTTAGAAAGAGAGGAAGAGAGAGAGAGAGGAGTGAGAGAGAAACATCTATCGGTTGCCTCCCAAACAAGGATCAAACCCACAACCTGGGTATGTACGCTGACCAAAAATAGAACCCTAGACCTTTTGGTGTTCTGGATAATGCTCCAACCAACTGAGCCACACTGGCCAAGGCTGTATACTTTTTTTAAATAAGAAGGAGTTTTGTTATTTCTAGGCTGGAATTTCCATTCATCTAGTAGTACAATCACTGTCCATTGGATCAGTTACTGATTTTAAAAGGGGTCTTTAAATTCTATCTCCCCCTCACAACCCTCTCCTATTCCCACCCCTACAGTAAAATAGTCTGCTGATTACTTGAAAGTATGAATCAGTTTAAAGGATATGAATGATGAGAACAGGTAATCTGCTCTCAGAATTTCAAAGGGTTAATATTCCTTTGGCTTACAAATTGGCTAAGAGACACTTTGGTGCCATTAACAGTATAGGACCTTCTTTCTGTATTTGTCAAATGTTCCATATTGACCCCCATCCACCTCTCTTTGCCTTTTAATGTCCATTTCTTATTGCCCAAACTTTTCTTCTTTATTCCTCTAGATTGTGAACCTTATAGAAGAAACTGGACACTTTCACATTACAAACACAACATTTGATTTTGACCTTTGCTCGCTGGACAAAACCACAGTTCGTAAACTACAGAGTTACCTGGAAACATCTGGAACATCCTGAGGATACAACAACTGGATGCATCAAAAACTTGGGTTTTTGTTTTTTTTTGGTTGTGATATTTTTTTGTTGTTGTTTATAAGAAAACACTCAGAATGATGCAACCAAAAGGGAAAAAATAAAAATCAAACAACTTTCAGCTTTATTTTTCTTTAAAGCCAGTCATCATCTCTTGATAAAGGAGAGGTTAAGCAAACCAGCCTCAGCGGACCACTCTTCTCTCCAAGGACATCCCCGGGAAGAGTTTGCCTGGATAGCCTTGAAAACAAACAAATCAAACACAACACAAGAAAACTTAAAGAATGTGTATGGTATCTCTCTCTGTGGCGGTTCATCCCACAGGACGAATGCATATTCAACACACTGCCTTATTACATAACTGATCTATTTATTATCGCATACAGATATCCTAAAGTCGTTGAGGGAATGACACCACAAGACATTACAAGTACTTGGTCCCGTGGATGCTCTTTCAATGCAGCGCCCTTGCCATCCCAAGCCCAGTGACCTTACTCGTATACCGTGCCACTTTCCAGCAACTTTTTCCAACTCCTTTAACTCGTTGCAGTCTGTATTTTTCACCTTTTGTTTTTCCAGTTCCAGGACACAAATGATCAACTGGGGGGGACCAAATAACCGCCCTGATTTTCTTCTTTGTGGTCTTTTTCCTGAAAGTTGGGGCCCAGTCCTTGGCTGTATCCGTACAATGATCTTGGACCATGGTAGAAAAAGCACCAAATAGGATCATGACTTGCTGTCTAGCCTTAGTCAATAAACCTGTAGGACTTTTAAACAAAAGTGTACATGTAAACGTCCTGCATCCAGCCTTGTTGAGCTGTCATATCAACATTTGTGTGTCTGTTTTACTGTTATAATATTAGAGGGATATGGAAGTAAAGGCATTCCACAGGTTCATCATTTTTAAAAGAGGAATTCTGGTTCTGTTTTCTAAAGAAATGTTGTAGAAATTCTTAATTTGGATCTATTTATTAGTAAGAGTTTCGGCTTTCTTCAGCTGCCAGTGTGTTCTTCATCTTTACCATAAAACCTGGAATAAGAGATTTTTGTTTGTTCTCATATGATTCCCCTTAGACTCTTTTGTATTTGGAAAATTAAAATCTTCCTTTGGGGGAAATTCTTGGTTATTCTGCCATAACAGATTATGTATGAACTTGTAGATTCAGTGTTTTGATACCTGTTTAGTCACTTGCTTATGTTTCCAGAAGGATTTCTTGTATTGGTGAGAATAAAGATGGTTTGGGAGGGGGGATATTTTTGTTCTTGATGTACCCTGTTTTGAAACTAGAAATCTGTCCTGTGGCATGCAAAAGAAAGCAAATTATTTTTAAAGAAAAAAAAAGTACTTTTGGTGTCATTATTCCATCCTCTCCATAAATGGAGAAACGCAAAGTGAAAACAGCTCATCTTTCCAGAAACTCAACTGGAAAGAAAAGAAATGAAGAAATACTTCTGGATCCAAAGGTTCTCTCCCTGGCTCAGCCTTAAGGAAGTCCCTATATGCTAACAGACCAGTGTCTCCCTTGTTTATTCCCATGCCAGATGCTGTCTTTTCATCCAGAGATTAACTGGTGTCTGTACAGAAAATGGTCTTTCCAGATCCATTCTTTTGGACAGTCATGTAAATGCAGATGGATAATGGAGTTATTTCTGCATTTTAAAAAGGGGATTTTTAAACTTTGTTTCTTTCTATCCAAAGACACTATTTTTCCCTTTAAAAAGTAATACAGCCATGCTTCTTGGCAGTGACTTCTCTGAGGCGTCCTCCCTGGGCACAGTGTATGTTTTCAACAACGTTGTGATTTTTGATGTTTGGCGTGAGCTGTCCTTGAAGCATTTGCTGTCTAGTCCACTCCTCAATGTTTAGGAGAAACTTTGAGTTGTCTTAGACATTAGGTGACTGACCAACTACGTGGTTTTAGTTGTGTTTTGTTTTGTTTTGAACCTCACAGGTAAAAGGGGAGGACAATGCTTATATGGAATTATTTGCAAATTTTAAAACTCTTTTTAAGGCTTTTAACTGCTAGTCCACATATTCTAATTAGGCCAGAAATGTATGTGGTTTAACTAAAATATCTGTGTAGTTTAACCAGGAATGTACATATGTAGTTTGGGCCATTTTTTATTTTTGTAACTAAATTGTGTGGCAAAAACTATGATTTGGCAATGCAAATATATTTTTGTTCCTTAGGTTACTAACCAAAACACCAGATAACATAAGTGATCAAACAAACAAACAAAAAAAGTTAATAAGAGACACCATTACAGTGATAAAATTTAGATGTAAAGTTTAGATAATAAAGCGAACATCATCGAGATGTAAGTTTATAATTGATAACAAAATTCGGAAAAACCTATCCACCATCTACAACTCATGGAGACAGCAAAATGAGTTTTCCACGAAATTCCAGTAACGTAAGAGTCACATTGTTAATTTTTTAGACTCTTGCTCTCATCTAATTTATAAATGCAGAAATAATAAACCCCCTTTCAATTAATTTCAAATAGTTACACTTCTCTTTAAGTAACCCACTCAGTGCTGCCACATTTATGTACACGTGCCTTTGAAACCTATTAAAAATGTTTTTGGCACACGTGTATCCTAACAGTGGCGTTGGTTTCTTAAGCACAAGAGAAAAATGGCAGGGCTTAATTTCTTTAGTGTATATATAGTATATATATAAATAGATGTTTCAAATAAAAGTAATTGGGTGAGTGTGAATGTGGTTTGAGCCAGACAGAATATGATAAACTTCAAATTTTCCCCCAGTAATTTGAGGCAGTGGGGGTGGGATGTATGTACAAGACTTCTCCCCTAAAAATTAGCTTTTGCCTCTGATTTTGCAGCAGACTATGTATGAGAGTAGGTGCTTCTGTCTTGGCATACGGCAGTCATGTCAGCTACAACAATGTTTGCAGTGACTTTGTTTCTTTACCATAATCCACCTCCTCTCTATGTAGACAGCTAGGTATGCCTATATGTGCTTGCATATTGTGTCGAAGTAGGGAAGACCATGAAAATGTAATATCAGGACACTAGAAGAAAAATATCATAAGAGTGTGTCCTAAACATTGTAAAATTGCTGAGCAAATCTCTCTCATCTGAATAATTACGCATCTTTTTGTTGGAAGAGCCAATCCATTTGGTTTTCTTCCACCAAAAATGTTTCCACAGATTCCTTCGACAGACTCAGCTAACCTTCATAAAAGACAGTTCGGACCTGCATAACATTCCAAGCCCGATACGTGTTAACGAGGTGACATACGTGTTTAAGAGAGACTTTATTCTTTAATGTTTTAACTCTGCCTAGGTAACGGAGTTGGATGTTCAGTGTTGGAAATGGTCAGTATTTGTGTTGGTGGCTGGTGTTCACTTTTCTCACTGTGGATGTGATCAGCTCTGGAGTAGTTTTCTGTATGCTCATTACTGTCCCCCTTTAGCATTGTGTGTGTTCATGCGCTGTACTGCATACACACACAGATACACACGCATGTTATAAACTTGCTGTGGACTGTTGCCCTAAAACTATGACTGTGATATAGAGTCTACTACAGCTGCAATGAATGTACAAGAGTCAATTCCCGCGGTTTAGCCTTGAGCTGGAACTCTGCATCTTTTGACCTCTTGTTTTATATGATGCTTTTTATCATGTGGGCACTGCCATCCCTGAATATTCCTTATAAAGATGCATCGAAGAAGTCAATTTAAGAGGAAGACAAAGCCACCGTTGTCTGTAAACTGTAAATATGTATTTTGGCACTTCTATTCCAATATTCTGAAAATACAGTTATGATGGAAATGCTGACAGACCCCTAACGGTGGCTAGAGCTACCATGCAGGGCAAAAATAAATTAAGTAAAAATGGATTCTTGTGATTAATAGTGCAAGGCCAATACATTTTATAAATCTGTCAGTATCTTTTTTAATAGAGTGTGTATGTGTAGTAATGTTGAAAGATACCCTGTGTATGTGTGTGTAGATGCTGTTATGTGAACCCCAAGGCATTCATAAGATGTATTTCCCATTGCTAAAACACATGGTGAAATGTACATACAGATGGACAGAAATAGGTGTTTTTCTTAAATTCCTATCTATTGTGGCTCCATTTTCTTTAGAATGTATAGTCTTAGTGATCTGTGAAGAGTCATTTGATCGAAGTTTGGTTTTGCTTTGCATACAGAAAAATGAGCCTCTACCCTGTCTCAAGAAAGACGCTGGAAGAGGGAATGCAGAGACCAGACCAGTCAGGGACTGCCAGTGCTCGAATCCCCGTGTCTGAGCACCACCTTCTGTGTCCTAAAACCAGTACATTTCTTAAGTGCCGCAGAGCTGGGCAAAAAGTGGTGGCACACATTCTTGGAATAAATCAGGTTCCTTGTGCATGATATTTTTTCTTTTCCCTTATTTATCTGGAAGGTTTTGTTCATAAACTAAACAACCTGCTATTGCTGGACAGTCAGTCTGACAAAAGGCCCTGCGTTGACTTGAGCAGCAAGAAACGCTGCCTTCACTAGACAGGAAGGAGAAAGGCTACTTCCACGAAAAGAATAGAATACTTTGAGTTTGGCAGATAACCAGGGAATTGGGTGTAAGGCTCTTTTTAATAATAAAGAGACATCCAATTTGAGAAACTGTTATCTTCAGGCTGACAGCCATGGAGGGGATAAGAGTGGACCGCCCTGTCTCTTATCAGTTAGCACCTGGTTTTAGGTGTGGACGCATCAGTCCCAGATGGGCTTGGCTGACAGTTACGCTTCCTACTGACCAGGCTTGAAGTGGCCTCATCTCTTCCCTTGTTTCGGTGTAGGTGTTCTTTTGTTTCTTTTAAAAGAATGGCCCTGCATCTTCTCCAGCCTGGAGAAAGTCAAGACGGGCATCAGGGCCTGCGGACGACTCAGGATGTTGTGGGCCACAGTCTCTCCCAATACATTGGTCCCTCTGCCTCTCGGGACTGTGTTCCCACTTGGCTAGGCAGTGGGCCCTGAAGAGAAATGGCAGCTTAACTGGGTCCTGACACCCAGACCTGTGTGCTTGGTAATTCAGGGACACAGTGTCCAAAAGCAATGGTCTTGTTTGTTCTGATTAGTGGAGCAACTACGCGTATTTTATTGGTTTCCTTGCCCAGGATACCACCCAGATGGAAAACCCTGAGCGCATTTCCGGGCTCTGCTCTCTCTGCCAGGGGACAGTATCCACACCTTCCTGTTTATGTGGCCCCTTCTTTAGAGTCCATGCCAGACTTTTCCAGAGGCCATTAACTTGCCCTGGGCTGTCAGCCTCTTGGTCTTCATTTCCCCTTCATTAAAGAAGGGTAACCTATATGGTACTTGAGGACTAGGAAGGGAAGTACATGGCACAAACTAAAAGCCAGCCCAGTAATTACAACTGGCTCAATCGCTGTTAAATAACAACAAAAATCACCTACCACCTGAATGGGAGGCTCCTGGAGGCCACCGTGTGCTAACTCGCAGCCCTCGGCAATCTACCCAGAATAGGTGGCTGCCGGAGGGGGAGATGATGGTGAGTAAAGGCGCAGCTATTTGCTCATTTTCCCCTGGTAATCATGTCTCCCACCACAGGCAGCCCCCCACCACAGAGTTCTGAAGTTTCAAAAGAGTAGAAAAGGATAAATCCAGGCCATTAAAAGAAAATAATCAAAGCTATTGAAAAGATAAAACAAATGAGTCTCACTAAAAAAGGCCGCCTGTGCAAGTAATAAGGTTGAAATGCTGATACTGATTTCCTAGCTGCACAGCATTCCTCACACATGTGGTTTGTGTATCCGCGTCCGGGTGGGTGGTCTGGTGAGAAGTGCTAAATGCAGCAAGATGGCTTAGTTTCTGAGCAGTGGAGGGGAGCTTTGGGACAGGCTCAGCGGTGGCATCGAAGGCCCCTGCAACATAAAGAGGCTTTCCTTTTGTTTTGTTCCAGGAGGGAAAGTTTTAACTTGGCCTATTCATTTAAGTATGAGTCTCTATTCTGCACAGAATCAATCCAAAGGGTAGGAGTGTGTGTGTGTGTGTGTGTGTGTGTGTGTGTGTGTGTGTGCGTGTGTGTGTGTTTTCTAAATCACCTCCTTGTCCCTCAGCCCAGCCCTAGGGGGTGGGATGTGTGGCATAGGATGTAATAACTCTCCATTTGTTCTCCTTGACTCCCTGGATGATAGGCAACTATAAACATCTCTTTGAAAGAGATGTTGTTTTCAATAACACCTTAGTCTAGATACAACAGGAAAAACTCCTAAAAGCACAAATTATGAATATAGTCCACAAACAAAAGCCAGAGGGAGATGGACTCCCCCCAAAGGCACAAGTATACTAACCAGAATGCTCAATGAAGTCCAGCCAGTTCAAGGGGGGGGGGGAGATTTGTTGAGGGAATGTCTCCTGCTCAGGAGACATGAGATGAGGCCCATTGATGGCTTGTGACAGACATGAATCATTGCCAACTCTTGTCTTAAGATGGGTTGCTGCTTCATGAATATTCCTCAGAATTGCGCGTTTTATTTTGCCTGTCATTTGCTTGGGGGATAGATCATCGCTTTCCACGTTTTATTGGTCTGTTTACAGGTTTATTGCCTGTCTGCCTCACTAGAGTAAAAGCCCATGAAGACGCGGACTCTGTCTTATTCACTGCTGACTCCCCAGGATCTAAAGCACCCACGTTTGTCCAACAAAAATGTGGGAGCATTTTGTGGAACGCTGATCTCTTTTGACATTTCATTAAAAATGACTTTATGTTTAAATACGTTTGGAAAAACTGCCTAGTATATGACCCTCTTGGAAATTCATGACATGCTCCTGTGTTAAATCTCTGTGAGACCATATGTTCTAACAACAACAACCAAACTTGTTTAACTTTACTTAATGCAATATTTTCCAAGTTGTATATAACACAATGGTAGTTACACAAGATGATAATAGATATTTTGCTTTTAAGTTCCTTGATCAAAATAGTGTTTATAGTAGATTTCATTCTTCAAGGTTTGCAACATAAGTTGGGATGCTACAGGTTCAGAGGAGGGCTACATAGCTATCAATATGCCTGGAAAGTTTTCTTGGTTAGGTGATCACTTATTGTCCAAACTAGGACATTTTTCAGAATGAAATGGGACACTATTAACTATTCAAGGACAATGTAAGTAAACCAGGGTTGTCCTTGGCAAACCAGATCCGAGGTCACCCATTTCCAAGGCGCACAGTTTGGGAAATGCTGGACTGGAAATACAACCTCAGATTTCTCTGTCACTTAGGCATGTGTACATAAAAGGTGTCTGATTGGGCTCTTTATGGTGACAGGTAGGAGCAGGCCCCTAGGACCGAGGGTGTACAGGACGTTTCCAATGTTGCTGGAGATCCTTCATGGTTGAAGTCCCTGCCCCCCCCCCTTCCCCACCGCTGTGCCATGCTAGCCTATCGTTTGAGTAATGAATAGGCCAGTATAGACGATCAGTTTTTCTACGATATATGCAAGGAAGACCCACTCCTTATATTGGGTCCCTAGTCCCTGCCCTGCTCCCAGAGCCTACTGCATGTTGAGGTTGGGTGGTTTCCCACACAGGATACCTGACACCTTTGCTGGAGATGCTACCTCTTCGTTGCCACCTGCAGAGCCACTCTGCCTGCTGCTGAAGCTGCCCACTCAGCAGGCTCTCTCGCTGTTGGAGCATGTTCTGGAATTTTGCTGCCCTCCTCTCTGTCTCCAGGACCTGCTACCTGATACCCTTTAAAATTTTGGTGCTTCCAAGTTGCGCAGGCGCAATTCTTAGCACAAAACAAACATTCAAAAAATGTTGAGTGAATGGCTGTAAATAAACCTCTTGGCTTGCAAATGCGTTGCTACGTGGATGTCATTCTCGGCTGCCTCTTTCTCTAAAACTTTGTCTCTTCTGCTGTTGCATCAAAGGCAGAATAGACACTGCCGTCAGAAAGGCGTGGTTTTGAATCCCAGCTCTGCCTCTCCTAGCAGGGGAACCCGAAGCTTTCCTGACCCCTGGTTTTCTTCCCTGTGAGATGGGATTAGCATGCACCTCTGTTTTAAAGGTGTTGTGGAGGGGAGATGTTTCTAGAGCACTTAGCACACTGCCTGCTCTGTAGTAAGGAACTCGATAAATGGTGGTGACTTTACTTTTTAGTATGCAGTCTCTCGTTCAGCCTCAGTTGTCAGCCTGTGGTGATGTGCCCAACACACTAACAGCCATGATCCCTGGCCAACCTCACAGGCATGTTCTTGCAAGGCAGCCATCAGCTACGTAACTGCTGCCTTTGAACTAGTTTCAGCCCATGGAAAGGAAAGGGAGCCAGAAGTAAACATCAGAGTTTTCAGGTCTCGCTCTGGCCTCAGAACAGAACACACTTCCGTTGGATGAGCGCAGTTGCTGGAAGTAATGTTGGTGAAGCTCAGGTCATAGGTTCAAGACCCCTGCGAGTTCCTTGGTTTATCCCTTTACATGGCTACACACTTCCTAATCCTACACAACCATACAGTGACTGTCCTGGGTCAGAGAAGGGCAGGGGGAGAGCACGCCCTTTCAGACTTGATGGTATCTGGAGGATGGTATCCAGTGTGATCATCATTGTCATCTTTACACATCTGTGGCTTACCACGTTGGTGAGGGGTGTTTGGGGAGGAGGCCATCCTCTTGAGAATGTTGGCCATTTCACCTGAGTAAGCCCAGGTTGTGACCCTGGTTAGCCAGATGTTCTACTCACCATATAGATCTTAGAATGGTATTATGCATTTTTTTAAAAGGCAGACATGTATATCATGGCCACTGTTATCTTACAATGCAAGCATTTCAGTAACTCATTTCAGCATTGTACTCTTAAAAACCATACCACGGTTTTTGTTTTTGTTTTGTTTTGAGAAAGAGAGAGAAACATTGATTTGTTGTTCCACTTATTTATGCATTCATTGGTTGATTCTTGTATGTCCCCTGATCGGGAATCGAACCTGCAACCTTGGCATATCAGGATGATGCTCCCACCAACTGAGCTACCAGGCCAAGGCCACAGCATGATTTTGATGGGATGTTATTGGCCACATCACTTTGTAGAGGACCCTGCTTTCACCATATAGACCTTTCACTATGTTGAAATGCAGAGAAATGCCACTTTAGTCTCTATTCTCTGTATCCTTTTTCCCCTTAAATATTATGTGATGTGTTAATCTCCTAAGGCCGCTGTAACAAATTACCACGAACTTAGTGGCTTAAAACAACACAAATGTGTCTTCCAGTTCTGCAGGTCAGAAGTCTGGGCTAAAATCAAAGTGTCAGCAGGGCTTGCTCCTTCCAGAAGCTGCAGGGGAGAATCCCTTTCCTTGCCATTTCCAGCTTTGGGAGACTGCCCACACTCCTTGGCTCATGGCCCCTTCCTTCCATCTTCAAAGTTGGCAGCATAGCTTCTTAAAATCTCTCTCTGCCTTGACCTCTGCCTCTCTCTTCCATCTTTTATGGACTTTTGCAATTATCTCGGGACCACCCAGATACTTCAGGATAATTTCCCCACGTCAACATCTTTCATCATAATCCTATCTGCCCCTTTGCCGTGTACGGTAATATAGGCACAGGTTTGAGGGATTAGGACGTGGCCACCTTTCGGGGGCCATTATTGTGCCTACCACAGATGGGGAGATGCTGTGTGAAGATGCCCATCCTTTTGGAAGTTTATGTAAGTCTATTTAATATCTGAGTAGAACTTATTTGCCCCACTTTGAAAACAAAAGCAATTTTGCTACTGGTTCCAATTGTTCATGGTATCCTACTTACTGATGATGATTGTGGTGGTAATTTCCTCAGAAGTTGGAGAAAAATTCACAGTGAGCCATCTTAAAAGGTTATTTAAGGCTTTAGCTGTGGTGACGGAAATTCAATCAGCCACCAGGTATTTACTGAGTGCCCACCATGTACCAGCCACGCCCCTAAGGAGCCTGTGAAAATGCAGCAGTTGTGGCTGCGGAATTTCCTTTGGATGGGATGGAGATTCTTCCCTCCTGAGCAGCGATGTCTTCGTGTGGTTAGAGCTTTGTTGAAGTTATCTGGGAGTCCTTCCCTGGCAGGCAGGCTGAACGGCTGTTCTAGGCTCCCGGCCCTCTTATTCCCTTTGCTGAAGGCAAACTTTCTTAATCTGATCTGAGACATGAGCATTTTAAAGGATTGCTCTGAATAAATATTTCAGAGCAATAAATAAAGCCATGCACAGGGAGCAGTCTGGGGCACCCACTGAACAAAGTGGCCGCCCTGCAGTGTCTGCCACAGAGTCCGCAGCGCTGCTCCTTGCTGCGCGGGTTTGTTGAAAAAGATGAGAAACCCCATGACCTCAGTCTCATCATATACTATCTGACTCAGTGGTTCTGTGTGCTCAGCTGTGGTCTGGGCTCAGCCCAATCACCTAGGGGGCTTTTATAAGCTGCTCTTCCAAAGGTTCTGAGTCAATTCTTCTGCAGGGGCCTGGGATATTACTATTTTCAAGTGCTCCCCTGATTATTCTAATGTGAAGCCGGGGCGAGGTATGAAAAATAAAGTCCTGGTTCCCACTGCCAGAGATTTTGATTCAGTAAGCCTAGCGCTGGGGTACGAATCCCGATTGTTCAAGTTCCTCAGGTGTTCTAATGTGCAGCCAGGTTTGGGGGGCTGCTGTCCTAACAACAAGCTTTCAGCTATTAGGGTTCTGTTTCCCAGGGGTCCCTGATGCTAGCCAGTGACTTATTACCAATACAGATTCCTGGGGTCCACCTCTATCCCAGTCTTCCTGACAAGGGCAGTGTCCAGAGAGATGCAGGTTTAACATGAGCTCCAGGTTCTTACCAGGAAATTGCAGGGAGCCCTGATGGCTAATGAGGATCCTGACTCAAAGCCCTTACAGTTGGGCCTTGACTTACATAGAGCAATCTAGCCCATGAATCCTCTGTCGGTCCAGGCATTTGGCCAATACTCCTGGGGCTGGATTAGTGGTGTCTGAAGGACACGTGTAAGGAAGCTGTACTAGGTGTCATGCTAGTGGCATGGAATACTTCCGTCCCCGAGTATTTCTATTCAGACTTTGTGGGTGTTGATAGCCACCTGGAAAGTGATGTGTAGATCTGTTAGGTCATCTGATAGGTTATCGATAAGAAAGGGGGAGGTTTGTTGTAAAGCACTGTGCATAGGGAAGACAAAAATCAGATGCAAATCCATCTGAATAAAAATAAATGAGAAGTACTTAAGAATGCACCAATCAAATTTTCTGTGATGGAGACAACATGTTGGCAGTGAAAGCTTTTGTCTGTTCTAATTCCACAATCTCATACCAAGTATACATTTTTGAGGTTTCTTTTACATAATCAAATTTGTTAGCAATTCCAGTATAGAAAATAACAGTTTATTCTTACTGTTTTAGTTTTGCTTTTCAATGAATGCATTCTTTTCTCATGTCTGTACCCTGTAACCAAGGTCAAAATTTGTTTCCCTGAAATTATGTAGCTTTCTTGTGTGGTGGCATATAGTAGCTTTGTTAGCCTGAATTTTTGTACAATCATCCAAGCCCTCCTTACAGGTGATTTTCCAGCATATTTACATAATCAAATCATCAATCCACTGATCATGTCCTCACACCTAACCAATTTAGAAAAACTCAATGTGATCTGCCCTGCAAGGAATCTCCACAGTCTTGATTGATTGCAGAGATTTCCCTTTACGTTTTGAATGTATTTTCTTCTGTAGATCAAAAATGATGGTTATTTCCAGTAAGTCGACTAAACAGGAATATAATTTTTATGTCATTTAATGTTCATAGGATTCAATGCCTTTTCTCCAAGACTCATTATTGATCTTGCATTGAAATCCCTCATGACAATAAGCCTATTGTATGGGAACAAATTTTTGATAAGTTGTCTAAATCATCTAATAGTTTCTCTTTTCAAGATATGTCATTCATGTGAAGGTGCCACTGATTTAGAGATAAATTAAAAGGATTATCAAATATCTCCACCTGAGGGTTACACCGCATAAGAAAGACGTTTTCTCTAACAAAGTGTAATCACTACCTTCCTCCCTGAGCATTCCACCCCTTGAGTGATTCCTACGTTGATTTAATTCTCGGTCAGCCTGTCAGTTTCAGTTGGTAGCAAATGGGGAGGAAGGCTGATTTCCTGAAGGACATAAAAATTAGATATTGATTTTTTTTATCCACTCCCCTTTCAGTTGATTTGATTATTGGTGAATAACTGATACGTAAGGCTTGAAACCTAAATAATGTGACAAATCTTGTGAAAGCCATTTTCTTACTTTAAGGGAGTTTTTTTTTTCTTTTTTTTTTTCCTGAACTAAAGTGGAAGGTGTAGGCAAATTAATAGTTCTTGGGCTTTTCTTGCTTGTCTATGGGCAAACGTAGAGTGAAACATAATCCTCTGTTGTGACAAATTTACCTGTAGTGTGTAGGCTTTGCTTTTCCATCCTCCTGTGTGGCTTTTGATTTTGTGTGCCCCTGACCTTCCTAAATACAGGTCTTTTCATTGTAAGCTGCCTATTATTTCAATAGCATGGTATACATTATAGTTAAACCAATAAATAACTGTTTATCCTCCTGGCAGGCCCATCCCATGGTTATTCTTTCATTAGTTGTTGACTGCAGTGATTTTCCAGACTGTGAGTGAGCAGGAATTCACTGGGGTGGGATCTGTGCTCCAAAGCCAAGGTGGTTGCTTTCCAACCACTAAAAGCAACCAACTTGGCTGGGGATGCCAAGTTGAAGAAGAGGCCTTATATAGAGCTTAGAATGAGAGGAGGTGCTAGACAAGAAGATAAAGGTTGCAGAGCATGAGATATGTGGTGTGAGAGAGTCACTGGAGGAGGTATAGGGGTCTGAGTGGAATCCCACAGAGCACCAAGAAGGCATGTAACCTAGCCTGTACAGGAAGGCATTCTAAGAAAAGGAAACAGTATGGACAAAGGGGAAATATAGAGCATCTCAGTCAACTACATCTTTGAGTTTGGTATGACTCAAAGATAGAATGCAGTTAGGGGGGACGCAGGAGGTAAAACTAGAGAAGTTAGCTAAGTCCAGGTAGTCATTGTTGTCAGACTTAGAAATGTGGGCTTTATCCACTGGGTAAATGGTCAGCATAATAAATGGGAGTAGCATGAACAATTTACATTCTTAAGTAGGGTCCCATACTCCTCCCCTCCACAAGGCGTACAACTGTAAGTGCCCTCCGACTCCAAGCTGCTGTGCTCTCATGACACTTTTAGCATGAACCTCAGTTACATGCATCTCACAGTATTCTCATTATTTTTGTATCAGTTACCTACTGCTGTGTAACAAATCACCCCAATAGTTAGCAGCTTAAAACAACATATTTATTGTCTTACGGTTGCTGTGGCACATAGGCAGGGCTTCGCTGGGTCTTCTGCTCAGGGTCTTTCACAAGGCTGTACTCAAGTGTTTCCAAGTTCATTTAGTAGTTGCTGTGAGGAGTCAATTCTTCATTGACCGTTGGATTGAGGCCTCAGTTTCTTGCCGGCTTTGGCTGGAAGACACCATTAGTTTGTTGCCACACGGGCTTTTCCAACTGACAGCGTATTTATTAAAGGCAGCAAGATAGAGTCAGCTAGCAAGATGGAAGCCATTGGTCTTTCATAATCTAATCATGGTGGTGACTTTTTCCATATTCTCTTCATTAGAAGCAAGTCACTAGGTCCAGCCCAGACTTAAGGAGAGGTTACCTCTGTTATCGTGTCCACAGTAGGAATCTGGACATGCCACCTGGGTGATTCCTCGGTTGGAGGACCAGCCTTCCTCTCAGATGGAGCTTGGTGGTTGGATAAGAAGCAATAATGTTTCTTGGAGGCACTGCCTGATATCCCAGATCTTAGAGCAGACTCACGGAGGCAGGAGAAGGCATTTTGTTCCTTGGCTGGGCTGCATCCTCCTCCCCTAAAGGGAAATGTGGCAGCGTTCCAAGGCCCACATATGGGGAGAGGAGAAAGAGTTGATATATATTAGAAAGAGTCAGCTTGGATTTCTGTAGGCTGCCTGTTTATGCTTCACCAGTTCAACTTGCTGGTTTGTAAATCATGGCCATTTGTCTTTCCCTATGGGAAGTTTTTAGTGGTTGGAAAGCACCCACCTCTGACTTGGTTTTGGATCACAGATCCCACCCCAGTTAATTCCTGTGCAGCACTAACAGGGCAGGCTCTCCGCCGGGTTTCTCTCTTGTAGTTGAGGGTATTCCATTCCACTAGTTATATGTTTTGGTTTTTCAAATGTTCCATCGGGATTATGACTGTCTCTCCAATGTGACTGACTCCCAAGCCTCACCCACATTTCTAAGATGGTGCCAGTCTTTGCATGGATGTGTACGTAATTGGCTGGTCCAGACAAGGTGGTCAGTATCCACATCTGCTCCTAGAAAAAACTAACATTTCTTTTCCAGATTTATTTACTTATTTATTTATTAAACATCTATTGAATTCCTCTTGAATGTCAATTTCAGTGTTAGTCTGGGAGAATAAACGACAGTATCAGCCCTATAGGAGCTTATAGACTCTAGAACAGGCGTCCTCAAACTACGGCCCGCAGGCCACATATGGGTGTTTTTGCCGTTTTGTTTTTTTTACTTCAAAATAAGATATGTGCAGTGTGCATAGGAATTTGTTCATAGTTCTTTTTAAACTATAGTCCGGCCCTCCAACGGTCTGAGGGACAGTGAACTGGCTCCCTGTTTAAAAAGTTTGAGGACCCCTGCTCTAGAATATTTTGAGGTTGGCCTGTCTCATGTTATATAATCTTGCCCTTTCACAAAAGTGTCATCTAGTAAATGGTTTCAAAATATTTACAGGTAACAATACCACCAACAACAAATTGTTCCTCAAAATGTTGAAAAATTTATGTGATCTCCTCTTCACTCTACTTTAAACCTATGGTGTATGTTTAAGGAAGGACTGAATTGGGTCCATGCCAAGGACAAGGAGAAGAGAACCTACCAGGTAAGTGAGTTTGGAGGAAGTATGAGAGTACACAATAGGTTCCAGACCCAGCCTCCCCACTGATTTCTTGTTCTTCACCTTCCATCTCTGCTTCCCTTTTTGGATGAGACTAGTAAAAATGTCGCCCACAAAGGCATTTTGAGCTTGGAGAGGAGTGTTAATGAGCCCTCAGTACTATTTATTTAATTCCGCCATTTATCAGCTCTATGACCTTAGACAAGTTGATTAGCCTCCCTAAGCCAGTTTCTCAACTGTAAAATGGGGTTGAGAAGAATACCTTAATTCATTTCTTTATTCAAGAATGTTTTATTGAGATCACTGTTCTAGACAGTGGGAATTCAGAAGTGAATAAAATGAAGCCCGGCCCCCGTGCAGCTACATTCTAGTTGGGGGGCCACTAAGCATGTAGGAGGTTGGGGTTGAGGTGGAATGAAGAAGATGTAAGCAGAGCAGGAAAGATCGGTGGAGGTGGGGCGCTGTGTATATTGCATGGTGAGGAAGGTCCAAATGAGAAGGGCCCAGGGAGAGTAAAGGGGACAAGTGGTGTGACTGTCAGGGGAGGGAGGGAGCATCTACAGGGGGAGGAGCAGCACTCCGACCAACACAGCTGGAGAGGAGAAACTGAGAGGAAGCTATGCAGGAAACACGAGCAGATCACAGGGGCCCCACTATAGCTTGTAGCAAGACGTGGCTTTCCTTTGATTCAGATAAGTGTCATCATCTGACTGCTGTTTTAAGTATTATTCTGGAGTTTGGGGTGGATTAAATGAATTAATGCAAGAAAATCAACACAATGCCTATAACATGGGGAAAAATAATACGTGGCCCGTCGGTTGGAGCATCGTCCCATACACCCAAATGTTGCGGTTTTGATCGTCAGTTGGGGCCAGAATGGGAGGCAACCAATGGATGATCTCTCTCTCTCTCTTCCTCTCTCTCTAAAATCAATAAATATATACTCAGGTGAGGATTAAAACAATAACAAACCATAAATGTTATTTCCAGGGAAAGGGGGACTCTAATCACAAAGCATCAAGCCTTTAGGAACATATTTGCAAAGTTCTGTGTCATCCAGATGAATGGCTTTAGGGCCTAAGAAACTGGGATTTTTCTAAAGGATGTTTCCTCCATGCCAGTGGGGTTTACCCCCTCAGGGGGGTAGACAGGGGCATTCATGGTGGAGAAGACTTAGCTGTCGAGAGTTTAACGGCTCAAAATGATAGTTGTGTTTACGGATGCCTTTGGAGCAGCTCAGAGCACGCCCACAGAAGACTGAGGTTGTCCCATGTGCATTTTTGCTAACGGCTTTGTAGAGACTGGATTTATTACCTGCCACTCATCTGCTAACCCCACAGACACCCGGAAAAGCCACGCTGGTTTCAATGGCACCGAAGCACGAGAAAGCCAACCTGAGGCTGAAGCAGGGAGAGGCAGACAGGGCCGCGATGACGGGAGGGGTGAATGCTCTGCCTAATTTAGTGTCAACACTGAACCGGAATGTAAAAATGAGTATGTACTGAGAAACAGCAAATTAGAGCTTGCTCGAGAGGTTTGCTGAGAATAAGTGCTTTTTAGTGGATTAGGCTATAACTGGAAATTGAAAATGAATACTTAGAAAGAATTGAGCCCAGAGAAGGGCAACCTAGCCGCTCACCTCCGGCCTGAGAGGAGCCACCGGGAGCTGGGGAGGGGAGGGCTCCGGTTTGCAGTGTTAGTGAATTTTAAAGGCAGAGGATGAAGTGAGGCTTGGAAACTCGCTCCTCCGTAAGTGAACACCCAGAGGTGCTCGTGAAAGGGAGGCCGTGAAAACCACGGCCCCAGGGCCCACTGCGTGCCTTGATGCAGGAGTTTGTGTGAATCCTAGGAAGTCAGGCAATGGGGCTCCTCTTCTCTGTGTGGAGAATAAAATGATCCACGAGGCATCGGAGAGCCAAGTTCTTTCCAGGCCATTTTGCTTCCTGTAACAGCCTTCACTTCGGCGGTGGTCGGACAGACCTGGGTGTTTCAGCAGATGCGCAGTGTCTGAAAGTTGAAGCAAGCCAGCCAGGCACTATCTGTCACCCGTTCTTCACGTCTCCCATCCTGTCCTCACTCCTGCAGCTTCCCCTCACGCCTCCCTTTTTCCCTGTCACATGTTGTTCTCTTTCACTGGCTCTCCCCCTGCCACCCTACTGTGCCAGATTTCTCTTCCTTAATCACCTCTACGAAGTGTGCGAGGCAGTGAGTGATGTGTGTACAGTCAGCGATCGGTCCACACGCTGGTTGTTGCCATAGCGTTACTTCAGCAGAGAAGAGGACAAGGCTTGTGTGTCTGCCCGGGGGGGGGGGGGGGGGGGGGGGCGGGAGCAGGACGGCCTCCTGACGGGGTCTGAGTGTGGGACAAGAGGTTGATAGTTACGTCGAAAGCAGGAATGTGCCCTCCAAGCTTTGGGAGGTTTAGAGCAGGCTATTTATAATCCATCAGGGGATTAAAAAGAAAATAGGCAGGTTGTGGGATATTGCCATAGATCACCTCGACAAGATGAAAAGATAGAGCTGCTCAGGAAATGTGTTTACAGATAAGAGGCAAGTTTAAAACACTGGGCCACGATCACGGGGACTGTGACTGATTGCACCTACTAAATAATGTATAAATGAATGTTATTCAGCAACTACGGATATTGACTAGCCAAACAACAGTGGACAAATGGAGGCACAAGCAGGAGCCTTAGCAATGAGTCTCTGCAGGCCAGCCCCTGCTCAGGGCGCTCGTGGCCCTGCCCTGCCCTCCCTCTTGCCTCTAACTAGTCTACTTTCAGCTCATTTCGGGGGGAGTCCATTCTTTACTCATTTGTTCATTCATTTACTGCCACGCATTTGAGTACCTACTCTGTGTCGGATTGGATACTTTTAGAAGAAAAGATGCAGCCTCAGCCCTGAAGGGCCTCATGGGAGGGAGAGAGGAAACAAGCCCAGCTAATGAAAATAAATAAGGAAATGTGTACAGATCTAGACGAAAGGTCCTGAAAACCTAGAAGGCATACCTCAGTCTGGCAAGTATCTCAGAACGAGGACCTGGTGTTTTTACTCTGGGTTAAAGGAGCCTTGAGCTATTTCTGAATGATGGAGGCTTCCCCCTTGCCCCTTTCATAATCAGGATGAACTGTAAGTATAAGAGATGGTATCCATTCAAAGTTCATTGAGAAACTAGAGTGGGCCTGAAATGAACCCAACCCTGACCTTTTTGTCTCCCAGCCCACATAAGCATTTAAAAAAATTCCTTGAAATATGGTAAAAAGATCCAAGCGGGCCAGACAATTGACAGCTTGTTTCTTATTTGTTCGATGGAGAGAGTGAGAACATGGCAAACGTGGGAGTGGATTTTTCTGAAGTGGAAAAAAACATTGTTGATGAACAAGGCTGTACTTGCATTAGAGTTGGGTTAGACAATTCAGATTGCTTATATGAGTTAATATTTCAAGGCCATTAAATATAAAAATAGTAGGTAGTATTTGGAAGATGGCAAGGACAACTGTATCCCACAGTTAGACACACCTTCCCCTTTTGGGAAGGAACTCGGAGCCACTAACTTTCAATATTAAAGGAAATTCTTGGAAAACTCTCAGAATAATTTCATGAAGAACAGCTGGTATGTTTTAGTTTCATTAAAAATGCCAGGCTTCCATTTGACAAATCTTCAAATTTCCATTTAGGACACTAGAGATGGCTAATTATTAAGTGGTGTCAAGGAGGGAATATAGGGGCTGCATATAATTAGGTTGGGAGTTGGTTATAAATGCTTATCTCTAAAACAATGAGCAGTAATTAGCTGAAATATTAAGAAGCCTAGCAAATATATATTTTTAAATACCACCACCACCACCCCACCCCAGCACAATTAAATCAGAATCTTGAGTGGTGAGCCACCAGGCACCAGCAATTTTTAAAAACATCTCAGTTGATTCTAATATGCAACTGGGACCGAACACCACAGCTCTAGGGGGGTTGCTAAACTTGGACATGGAGAGACTATGTGGCCCAGTCACCGAGATACAACATGATTTATTAAGGTGATAGTTGTAAATGTTACTCAGGGTAGAAAAAAATGGGATTGGGTTACTCTAAATTTGTTAGAGCAAGGTCCCCAAATGTCATCAGTCATCCTTTGGCCAGTATGGTTGGGTTAGAGCAAACAGGGTGCCGTGGGATGCTGAAGAGTAGAGGGCGTGGTCAACCACTGGTACATTAGGCCTTTCTTAGTTTCTGTTTGAAAATCCAAAGCTGTTTTCCTCCCAGAAAGGCACTTGACGAGAGTGGAAAGGAGATTTGGAGAGAAAGCCCGAGTGAGAGAGATGTTTACCAAGTTGAAGCCAAGTATCATGTCTCGTGCATGTGAAAACCTAACACGGGAAATCTCTAGCATATGGCAGAACTAGTTCCTGCGAGAGGGCATGAGAGAGAAGCATAAACATGAGCAAAGACTTCCAGCCCATGGCTTTGATCATTCAAGTCCCTCTCTATGGAATGTAAGTACAGTGACTGTGGTGGTTAATTTAACGAGTCCACGTGACTAGGCTAAGTGACACCCAGTTAGCTGGTAAAACATTATTTCTGGGTATGTCTGTGGGAATACTTCCGGAAGAGACTGGCATTTGTATCAGTAGACTGTGTAAAGAGGTCTACCGTTACCAATGTGATGGGCATCACCTGATCTACCGAGGCCCAGAAGAGAACATAAAGTCAGAAGAAGGCCAAATTCTCTCTTATTGAGCTAGGGCTTCCATCTTCTCCTGTCCTTGGACATTGGACATCGGAGCCCGTGGGTCTCAGGCCTTTTGACTCAGACCTAATTATACCATGGGCCTTCCTGGTTCTCCCGCTTGTACACAACACATCTCAGCCTCCATAATCACGTAAGCCAATATCCTGAATAAATCTCCTCTTAATGTCTATATATATCCTGTTGGAAAACACTGACTAGTTCAGTGACCATCCTGGATTGTCCAGAGTGGCTTAGATAGTGGCTCCATAATCACTGTTTTGCATCAATGTCCAGTGTTTTGAAATCCCAGCGCTTAATGCCCAGTAAATGTACATTCATGTTTGTTGATCTGAACTGATGGCCACTACCCCCTCCAAATTGCCTCTCATACACAGAACCAAACTCCAGCCACTGAAGACCATAACTACCTAATGAGCAGAGGCAGGGAAACCCCTGGGATGAAGATCCATCTATACGAGTCCCCCTGGGTGTGCAATGTGGGAACTGGCTTATTTCTGACATATAAACCATTGCCACCTTCCCTTCTGACAGCCCAGCTCTATGTCCCCTTTTCCACCCCCAGGCTTCTTGGGTCCCACACCTGTATCTCATAGTACTGATCTAGCTTTGGATTTCCCACTCCATGTGGGCAATGATATCTGCTTTGGGATCCACACATCTGCCCCTGGCAGTACTAGAGCTCCACTCCAGAGCCATCATTGTCTAGCTGTCTTGCCACCATCCTCGGGGACACAGCACCTTGTCAGAGCACTCATGTGCATTGTTCATCTGGAAGAAAGGCTACATTATTCACCCACATATTTTGCTCAAGAAAAGCAACTGTTTTAAGCCAAGCCAGTAGTTCTCAGCCCTGGCTGCACTCATGTCTAGAACCCACACTTTGAGATTTCCTCAGCTTAAACTTTTGTCTCTGTCTTGAAATCACATGAGGAGTGTTTGTGCATTTCAGGTGGGATCATTAGCTCACACAAAGGTCATCAGGGAGGGGGTCACCCAACTCCTAGAGGGCAAAGGTGACTCGGGTGACTGCACAGACCCCTTGCAGGGAGCCTCAGACACTCGAGAGTCACAGGAGACTGGGGTGGGATTCCAGGTCCCAACGTTCTCTGTTTTCAGAGGAATCTCTCCCAAACATGAGGGTCCTCTGCGGGCAGTTCGGATTCTCTGTGAAGGCAAAGGATTCAGTTCAGCCAAGGAGAGCCCATCGCTGGAAGAAGAAGCGATTGTCAGACGAAGACAGCTACTGTTGCTCTCTGTTTCTCTAACTTTCAGAAATGTAGCCCAGACAGTTAAAGTCTCCAACCACTTAAATCACTTCTATCCCATTTAATTTCACAAAGAATCTGGGGTGCCTAAACTCTAAGTAAATTTAAGCTTTAAATGACCATATTCAAAATATGAGATCACATATTTTGGAGAGGAGCAATTTTTTTATTCTAATTAAGATGCAGGCCTGGCTCATTTTGGGTTACAGCTCTCCAGAGTTTCAACGTCTCTTTGCTTGGCTCAACATGTCAGTTTTCTTCTATATGGAACATCTTGGCTGGTGAAAGTCTGAACTGAAAATGCACAAGTATCTGTTAAGACAATCCTGTTAACCTGTTGTTACCTGCCAATTACATTGTTCCTTGTTTTAGAAATACAGTTGAAAGAGACATGCTAAGAACTCCATTAGGAGTAGCCAGTATGGGTTTTTATAAGTATGGGTAGGGAATCTGCCTACAGCAAGTAGCACCAGTGCTGGCATGCTCAGAAAATTCCAACTGGAGGTGGGAGTAAGTGGCACTTGGCAAAGTTGTCCTCTTGTCCTAATTGCCTAGTCTCACTTAAAAAATGTATTGTGTGTATATATATTTTTGGGGAGAGACATTATGGTGAGATTTTCAAAGACAGTTTCCCCGGAGCCTTCTCTTCATCACCTCGATTTCCTCTTGGGTTGAGGCTAACATTTGATGGTGTGGTAGCTGGTGGGAGAAGACTTCACCCCTCTGGAGCTGAACAGTCTTCAAGACTGAACCAACTGCTGGCCCTTCCAACAAAATCTTCTGAAGCTTAGCCACAGTTCAGCCAGTTCTCTCTGCCTTCTGATCCAGTGTGAGATGAAAACTAGAAACCATGAAGCATGTCCAAACTTCTTCCCATTGTGCAGTGAGGTGGAAAAAATCTGCCCTCACTTCCTTTAATATGCAGACAGAGAGAGATATAGAGAGACAGACATAGGCACAGGCACAGGCACAGACATAGCCACAAACACAGACACAGACACAGACACAGACACAGACACAGACACAGACACAGACACAGACACAGACACAGGCATAGACACAGACACAGACACAGACACAGCCACAGACACAGACACAGACATAGACACAGCCATAGACTCAGACACAGACACAGACACAGCCACAGCCACAGCCACAGCCACAGCCACAGACACAGACACAGACACAGCCACAGCCACAAACACAGACACAGACACAGACACAGCCATAGACACAGACACAGACACAGACACAGACACAGCCATAGACACAGACACAGACACAGACACAGACACAGACACAGCCACAGCCACAGACACAGCCACAGCCACAGACACAGACACAGACACAGACATAGACACAGACACAGACACAGACACAGCCATAGAGACAGACACAGACACAGACACAGCCATAGACACAGACACAGACACAGACACAGACACAGACACAGCCATAGACACAGACACAGACACAGACACAGACACAGCCACAGCCACAGACACAGACACAGACACAGACACAGCCATAGACACAGACACAGCCATAGACACAGACACAGACACAGACACAGCCATAGACACAGACACAGACACAGACACAGACACAGCCACAGACACAGACACAGACACAGACACAGACACAGCCATAGACACAGACACAGACACAGACACAGACACAGACACAGCCACAGACACAGCCACAGACACAGACACAGACACAGCCACAGACACAGACACAGACACAGACACAGACACAGACACAGACACAGACACAGCCACAGACACAGACACAGACACAGACACAGACACAGACACAGACACAGACACAGACACAGACACAGTCAGTGATAGAGAGCCCTTTGTCACTCTGATAGACTCTAAGCTTGGTGAGAGCAGTTCGCAGACAAGCCTGTGAGCTGTTATATCCAAATCCCTAGTCAGTGTTTGGCTCAAATTAATAATTGATCTCAATATTAAATTTTCTCTTTGTCCACAGTTGTCAAATTCATGTGTCTTAAGAAGCTTCAAAGCACCGAATGAATATAGGTTGCCCTAAAGTGAACAAAGAAAAATGGCATTGCTTTGAAAGACCCATTTAGCACCCTGGTTATCACAAGTGCTCATTAGGGTTTTCTTTCTTCTTGAAGGTGTGCATTTGGCTGAGAGTGTGTAAGTGGGCTGTGAGCCTCGCCAAATGCCTTCTCTCTTCTGTACTTGAAACCCTATTCTCCCGAGCTGAAGAGTAGATGACTACAGGGAAAATGTGACTCATGGCAAGTGTTGTTATTAAATCACCTTGAGTGTCTCTTGTAAAAGATAACTCCCTGCATTGTGGAAATGTCTTTGACAAGAGCAGATTAGGGTGAAATTGCAATTACCTTGACATAAAGGAATGAATTAACTTTCCAACTTGCACTTTTGCAAGGCACAGCTTCAAGCCGCTTGGAATATAAACATAGAATGCACTCACAATAGCTCGGGGCACTTGAAAATTCAAAAGATGGGCAAAGAGCCCCAGATGCTCGCAGCTTCAGAGGTATCCTCACCGCAGAGGGCGTGCCTGCCTGGGCAGAAACCGCCCGCGGTTGGCAGAGTCTGCCCCTGTGTCGGCAGGGCTTAGGGGCAGCCAGGACCCGTGCCTGCAGGAGCTGGGGCATGCAGGGCACGGCTGCAGGAAGCAGGGAAATGCTCTTCCAAGACAACTTCCCAAACTGCCGCTCCACTGATTCGGCCGGTGTTGTGGGCGCACTTCCCACGTGTTGGGCCGTGAGTTAAGGCAGCCAGCCTTGGCTGTCGGGGACTTAGGGAAGTCAGACATGAAACAAATCGAGTGGGCATGACCTCAGCCCATGATTCATGTGTAAAAATACACACTTGCGTTTATTTTCTTGAACTCGAAGTGGACTCTAAGCTCGCATCCTGCCAGGGCAGCAGGCAATTCCAGCTCCTGGGTCTGCACTGGAAGCGCAGGACCTGCGTGTGGATTCGGAAAACACAGGGCCTCTCGCTTCTAGTCCAGCGTAGCTGCTGCTGGCGTCCCTGCTCTAGGCCGTAGGTGGGCTAGGAGGCCTCTCCACGCCCCTGTGGGCATGCACGTCTTTGCCAGAGCTGGGGGCGACCACGGCCAGGTGACAGCTTCCCCAGCGGCACCCCTGGGCGTCCCTCCCAGGTCTTCCCACAGCTCCCGGGTGCTGCCACACGCGGGCTGCACGCTGAGACCCAGGCAGGGTCTGCCCTGCACGGGGCGGGGGAGGTCAGCAGGACACGGCCTGAGCCACCCTCAGGTGGTGGGCGAGTGGCTCCTGTCCAATTTTTGATGTATTTTATACTCTCCTCTAACATCTTTTTATGTTTTTAAAAGAAGCCATGTCAAGAGAGGACTTCAACTTGTTTAAAAGACTGAATTTTTGGAAAATGTGCTTGGGGCAACTATTCTACTGCACGTGGCTACCCTTCTGTCCAGGGTCCACCAAGCTGCGCATCTGCCCGCAGCCACCCACCCTCCCGGCCTCCAAGAGCCACCCTCTCCCCGCCCGGAGGCCCGGCCCTCCCTTAGAGTTTCCATGAGGAGCAGCGCATCATCTCCCTTCTATTTTCCTCTGGAACAGTCCCCACAGCAAAGGAATAGAAAGCCTGGAACCTGGTCCAAATGAAGAAATGAAAAAATAAAGGAAGATCACCCATAAGTGAATAGTTCCATGGGCTACCCCACCAGCCTCTCCCCTGCCGCCCCCGCCCAAACCGCACGAGGCTAATGAAAGCATATCCCCAGGCAGGCGCACAGGAAGGCTGGTCTGAGGGAGAAGGCCTCTTCAGGGAGTCATGACTGGGATGAGACTTCAAGGGTAAAAGAGGAGTTCGCCAGGGGAAGTTTGGATGTTTAAAGGCCTGGTACAGAGCGAGAGGGAGTGAGCAGAAGGAGTGAGCAGACTGGTTGGAGAAGAAAATGCCCAAGGGCAGGAGGAGAGACAGGAAATAGCAATGGTGACGCAGTGGTGGTTGAGTCTTATAGAATGGCTTCCCCTCAAGTGGTTGCTTTGTAAAGGGGGTGTCTGCTGGGGGGCAGTACAGATAGAGGAGAGAAGGAATTGGTGTGGAACCAGTTACTGAGGGGAAGTAACTTCAGCTCCTGTAACAACCCCGTGTGCTAGCCCGGAAGAATGGGGCTGGAGCTGGTGATCTGGCTGCAGCGAGCTACTTACAGTAAATTCCGTCTCAGCTCCCCCGTGTGTGAAGTTAGGACAGTGAGCCCTGCCTCCAGGTTGTCCTGAGGCTGGTGCCCAGCAAGAGCGCCAACCTGAGTGGGCTCGTCCTCACGCCACGCGCTTTCCTTTCCTGCTCTCCCTGGGTGGCAGGGAGCCTCCCCTGCGGGCTCTGGTCTCAGCTACATCCCTGGCCAGCGGAGGCCTTGGTCCGCGCTTAGAGGATGGAGCAGGAGGAGGCCCAGCTATTTTTCCCCTCCCTCCCGCATCCTCCCCAGCTCCAGCTGCCTCAGGGCAGAGCTGCCTTGGCTCGGGCTTCCACGTAGAGAGTGATCACTTTGCCCCTCCACTTTTAGTAGCTTTCTGCTTTTGCTAATCTCTAGGTTGTTCGAAGGTGCCTGTTTGGCATCTCAGCCTTTCCTATAACCTGCGTCACCACCGAATCCCCTCTGTTTTAACTCTCAGAGGGGTTTGTTTCCCTCAGTGAATGGACAGTAAGCAACACAGTGAATGGCAGTAGTTCTCATCCCGAGACAGCTACAAAGGGTTCAACCATGTTCCCCAAAAGATACGTTGATGTCCTAACCCCCCACCCCATACCTGTGAATGTGACCTGTTTTGGAAATAGGATCTTTGTGGGTGTAATCAAGTTAAGATAAGGGGATTAGGTGGGCCCTAAGCCAATGACTGATGTCCTTATAAGAAGAGGGAATTTTGGACACAGACACACCCAGGGGAATGCCCCGTTGTGGAGAGCGGCCACAGTGTTTGGACAGGTTCAAGCCTCGGACTAATGAGAGGGCACAGTCCTCTCATGGCCACGTGCAAGTCCCAGCTTAGAGGGCAGAGCCCTCCCAGCACAATTATAGCCAACAGCTATAGTTGTAAGCTTTAACCTATGGTCCGAACACGTGGCCCCACGTGCCTGAGTGATGTGGGCTTGGTAGAGTTCAGGTGCATGTAATTGAGTAGGATCAAAACTCATGAGAATGTTGTAAACATCTTGACCACGCCCTTACTTTGCCTCATGGAATCTGGCTATAACAGTGGTCAGCAAACTGCGGCTCGGGAGCCACATGCGGCTCTTTGGCCCCTTGAGTGCGGCTCTTCCACAAAATACCACGTGCGGGCGCGCATGTACAGTGCGATTGAAACTTTGTGGCCCATGCGCAGAAGTCGGTTTTCGGCCTGGGCGAGTCTATTTTGAAGAAGTGGTTCTAACGCCGAGCCACACTCAAGGGGCCAAAGAGCCGCATGTGGCTCGCGAGCCGCGGTTTGCTGACCACTGGGCTATAAAATAAAGACACAGTTTGTAGTCTGTGGCGCTGTCCCACCGAGACCCAGCTTTCATTCTCTTGTCTGTTTTTTCTCAATCCTTCACTGCCCCCACTCAGGTTCACCCTTGGCCGTGCTGACGCGGCACACCATGATGCCAGAGGCCCACGGGGAGACACCAGGGGGAGGAGAGGCAGAGACTGTGGTGGTGCAGCTGCGAGCCATGCATGCCAAGCACCGATGGCCCCCCGACAGGAGCTAGGGAGCGGCAAGGGAGGCTCCCCCTCCCAGGCTGCAAAAAGAGCCTGGCTCTGCAGACACCGGCCTCAGACTCCCAGTCTCCCAGATTGGGAGACTCTAAACCTCTGCTGCTTTAAGCCACGCAGTGTGGAGCACTGTGTTAGGACAGCCTTGGGGAACAAATACGACAGCCAGGGCAGGTTCTTGGGGAAGCCCGGATGTCTAGCTCTCCTTCCAGCTCGCCACACCCTTAAGCAGCCCTAACTCCACTGCTCACCGAACAGACACGCTGTCCCCTGGCTCACGGGGTAGAGTGAATCGGCGAACCAGTCTTATCTTTAGGGAGAGGTGTCCGAGCTGCGCTCTGACCGGATGGCAGCTGTTTGGTCTGCCCCCTGGTCCTCTGTTCCTATCAAGGGGAGGTAGGCATTTACCCTGTTTTCGGTGTCTGTATTGGTTTGGTTGTTTTCCTTGGAAAGCCCCAGACACTAAATTCATCCAGCCTCTGGAAAAGCCAAAAGGGGCAGAGGACATGAAGTCTAAGGACCCAGAGACGTCGGACAAAATACAGACACGAATGTGACTGCATCTCTGGAAGGGATTGGAACCAGAAACTGGAAGCCCTCTGAGCCTCGCTCTTTCCTCTTTCTGTTACAGATTGTTCTTCTAATCTGCAGCCCCCATATGTAACACACTTCCAGCCACATAGAGACTGGCTTCCTTCTCTTTTAGTTCAAGTCCCGTAGTTACAAAGAAGAAAATCTGATTGGCTCAGCTTGTGTCAGGTGTCCCCACCTTACCCAATCGGCTGTGTTCCAGGGGTGGGAGCACAGGCCTGCAGGTCAGGGGAATGGTCTAGTGCTGAAGGGACGGGCAGGTGTTTACTGCAAGGTCCACATGCCCCGGGAGAAAGGTGCGTTCTGGGTTGGATGCCCCTGGGCTGAGGCAGGGATATGAGATGTGGCTGGAGGCCAAGCTCCGGCTCTTGCTTCACAGTTGGGGCTCTCGGGACCTCAGCTGGCTCTCACCAGACACCACCATCTGGATGTGCAGCACAAAAAGAGTGACGGGAGAATTCGCTCTAGTTAAACCTGCAAACGCAAACCTCCCACCTCACTGAATGATGTGTGATTCTGTTATGCAATCTGTAGGTAATAATAACCAACATTTATTGGACACCTACAATGGGCCCGGCACTCTGCTAAGTATTAAGAACATTCTCTCTAATGTTCATAATTCCACAAGATTAATTTCATTAGTTTCCTCTCTGTTCCCACACCGTACATTCTAATCTCAAGTCACAAGGCAAAATGACTACTGTCTTCATCTTTCTGCTAGTTAATTGATTTTTAAGAGATAATACATGCATGTGATTCAAAGCATAAGAATATGAAGTGTGAGAAGTAAGTCTCTTTCTCATCTCTATCCCAGCCTTCCTGTTCCTCCCCCTAAAGACAAGCACTGTTACTGGTCTCTTATAGACGCAAGCATAAATGTGTGTACCCTATTGTTTTGTTTTCACAGAAATGTTAGATTACTTTTCACTTTGTTCTAAAACTTTTTACACTATATCTTGCTAGTGGTTCCACATTCCGGCAGATAGTGCACATCTTCTTTGAATGGTTCCGGTTGAAACATTGTAAGGAAATGCCATCATCAATTAAACCAGGCCTTTATTGATGATCACCTAAGTTATTTGCTAATATAAACAGGGCTGCGAGAATGTTTTTGTGGCTATATCCTGGTGTATCATTAGGATCAATGCTCAGAAGTCGAATAGCAGGGTTGAAGGGTGTGTATGTATATGCCTTCAACTTGCCCTGACCTGAGGTGGCATCAATATTATTACACTTGCAATAATACAGGCGAGTGGCTGTTTCCTAACACTCTCTCCAAGAGGAATTCTTCCAAGGGTTTGCAGTTTGCCAATTTGAAATATGAGAAATGTAGCTTATATTCTTTCTCTTAAATACCTTTTTAAGTGTTTTCAACCTATTTGGTGTGTGTGTGTGTGTGTGTGTGTGTGTGTGTGTGTGTGTGCACTGTCTATGCAGGTTCTTTGCCCATTTTCCTATTGTGATTTTAGATTTTTTAAATTGATTTATAATGTTTGTATATATTTAGAAAATTAGTCCTTTGTTACATGTATTGCAAATGGTTTCCTCAGTGTGTTGTCATTATCTTTAGATTTTGTTGTCTGTGCACATGCATGTTTATTATACACAATTTTTTATTTTTATACATTTGAGTTTATCAATTTTATTCTTTATAGTTTCTAGAATTTCTCTCCCCCCATACTTATATATTTCCCTTTCAAAGATTATAAAATAATTCTTACATGTTTTTAGTGATTTCCCCCTAACTAGACTTTATTTTTGTCTGATGAGTAAATTTAGTAATCCTGTTTAATTTTTTTCTAAATGGCTACCTAGATGTCTCAGTATCATTTGCTAAATTATATGTTTTTCAACACTGAGATAAGATGCTGCCTTTCTCCTATTATACATTCTTGTATATTTTGGAGCTTATTTCTGGATTTTATTTTTAAAATCAGTACCATGATGTTTTGATTGCTCTTGTTTTATGTAATACCAACTGGTTGAATCAGATTTCCTTTTTCCCCCCTCACAATTTTCTAGGAATTCTTGTTACTATATGCAATTTAAAATTAGTTTGTTTAGTAAAAAAAAGTAAAGGATTTTCATTGAAAGCAAATTTCAGGTTGTTTCTAGTTATTTCATTCTTTACACTGCTGTAAATAGGCTCTTTCCTTTCACTATACTTCTCAACTGATTATTGTTCCTATATTTAAGGCTATTGATTTTTTTGTTGCTAATTTCATTTATTGCTGCCTTTTTGAAATTTTTTATTCATTTTAACATTTTTCCTAGTAGTTCTATTTTTTTTTTACCATTAGGCACGTGACCATATCATCTGCCTATGTTGATAATTTAACCTCTAGTTGCTTGTCTTCTCTAATCCTATATCTCTGGACCAGTGTTAAAGGGTAATGGTGAACACGCAAGTCCTTGCCTGTTGTTGGCTTTAATGGGAACGTTTTTTCATGTCTTTCCATGAAACATGACCCAGCCTCTTGAAATGGGATATATCTATGTATTTTGTTTCATGGAACTTCGGCGATATGGCCTGCCTTCATGCCTGTATATGTTGTTTTCCCTTCTTTATTTGGCAAACCTTAACCTTCAGGGCCCCTTTCAAATGCCATCTTTAGCCTGAGGTCTTCCTGTGACCCACGCTGTTAGTCATCTCCTACTCTGTTTTCCAACAATTCCAGCCCATCTTTTCATCCTGCACTGTTGTAACCATCTGCCTGTCTTTCTTCAGGCTGTGAGCCCCTTGGAGCAGGCTCCCTGCTCAGGGCTTAGTCAAGAGTGGACCAGCCAAGCAGCTTCGGAAAGCACCGACCTAACAAAGGACACCGGTGCATGGTGGATCCATCTCTGCCTACACTCTCTTCTCGGCCGCAGGCTTTAAACACTGCCTGCGGGGAGTGGGCTCGCATTGACAGCTCCTGCCCTGCCCTGTCCTCTGAGCAACTGCATCCAACTGCCAATTTGATGTATAAAAACCCGGCCACACCACCATCTGCATCACGTCTAACACAGAACTCTTGATTCCTTGTGCCTCCAAATCTGTTGCTGATCACCCTCCTCTGACGGTTGTCTCCATCAGTCAGTGGTGCAGATGTTGTCCTTGACACTTTTCTTTCCCACATCTTACCCTGGACCATCAGCAAGTCCAGTAGCCTACATCTCACCACGCCTGATGCACAATTGTAATCACGGTCCAAGCCGCCTTTATTTTTGGCTTAGACTCCTGCAATGTGCCCTAAGTTCATCCTGTTTCCACTCTTTTTCCCACAATAATCCATTCTCCACACAGTAACTGTCCTGATCTCTTAAAAGGGTAAATGAGATCATGTCATTCCCTTCATTAAACCCTTTTATAGTTTCCCATCACATTTAGAACAGAATCTAATCTCCTTAATATAGCCTGTAAAGTCTGGGTTCTCCCCCCCCGCCCCCCCCCCCCGCCCCCCGCTTCCTGCCTTTCATTTCCTAGGCACCCCTGGCTTACTGTACTACAGCTCCACCAGTCTCTGTCTGCTCCTCCGGGCCACGAGCTCACGGGGGCTTTGCCCTTTGCTGTTGCCTCTGCAGGGACTGCTTTCCTCCAAGGTCTTTGTTTGGGCTGCTCATTTGCACCAATCAGATCTCCGCTCAATTACAAATAAAAACCGAAATCAGCTCCCCATTCTGTGGTCACAAGACAGCACGTTTACTGAACTCTTGGAGACCCAGGACCCTTGCTTTTTATCTCCTCTCCCTATTTGTGTGTTAGTTTGCACCACACCTGACTAAATGCACATTCCATATGAACAAGGTCATTGTCTGGGTTCTTTGGAGTAGGCTCAGTACTTGGGACAGTCCTGGCACAGAATTAATATTTGTTGAATGAATAAAATAAAATAAAAAGAAACAGATCTCATGCCAGTTAACTCAAGTATTGGATATGATTCCTCACACGAATGACAAAATGGGAGTGAGCCCCTCTTCTGCTGTGGTTGACAGCATCCTGGGATGAAAACACGAGGCGTCTCTGTCCAGGATCCGCTTCACCTGCTGAGGGTTCTTGTGATGAGCACGTGATATCTCCACAGTGAACGGAGGGGCAGAGGCCTGAAGCTGGAGCCACGATTCTGAAACCACACAATGCTGGTAGGCAATTCGTGAAGGATTTTATTGCCTGAATTCAAAACTCTTCACCTGTCCCTCTGCCTCAGAAGGTGTCTGATTTGGAAACAAATCACAATTTGAAACTGGGAAGAAAAGAAAACCTCTGGAAAATGGCAACATTTTTTGAACATTTTATTTTAGCCAATGGAGGTAAAGTGAGTGTATTTCCTTCCGCATACAATGATTATTAAATCATTTTCTCCTCATCCCCACTATGTAAATATCAAAAATAGTTAAAGAATAGTTATTTAAAGTGGCACCAGATAATTAGGCTGTGTGATTCCCCCTTATACTGGCCTGCCCTGATCTTGTCTCATCCATCTTCCTTTTCCCTACATCACCCAGAGCTCTTGATAAAAGCTGATGCTCAGTCAAGTTTTGTGAAATGAAAGAGGTAGGTGAGAGACTTGAATTTTTCCTTAGCCTCCAAAGAGCTGGGGCAGCTGAGCTGTCAGCAGAGAATTCTCTAAAGAGAGCCAGCGGGAGTGGAAGACGCATTCGCTTCCTTATGGCCCCTTAAGAGTTCACAGCAGAAAGAATCAGATACACAGAGCCATGCCCTGTGTTTATGTTACCCCAGGCCAACAGAACAGTGTGGCCAGACTTCATTACAGCCTTTCTCCCAAAGCTGGAAGTCTTAAGAACATCTCTCTGGCTGTCCTGGAAATCTCAGAGTAGATGCACTTAGAGAAATTAGATCCAGCCTTGGTAATGCTGTATGTGATGTAATTAGCAAAGCAACTAGCTGAATGCATTTAATCAGCCTCTCCGGCAGCCTTCCAAACAAACAGCCCCATTTGGAGGAGGTGAGAGGCTGACACACCGCGCAGGACTGGATTGCCTGGGTTGACTGTCAAAGGAAGGCATGTTCTCGTGGAGATTGTGGAATGGCCCCCTTCCTCCCGCGGAGAGGTCCTCGGTGCGTTTTTCTTCTGGGACTGAACCTTTCGGGTTTGTGCTCCACCCAGAGTGGAATTTACACTTTCTCTGGGTCTTAACATTTGGGAGGGGTGGGGGTGGGACTCGGAACTTCTTGCTTTCAGTGTGGGAGGGTTCCTTAAAAAACGAATTGAGCCCATAGAGTATACAAAATGACTCTTCAGGGTTAAATCACTGAAAACTAGAAACACCTGGCTGGGTGTTTGGAGGCCTGAAGGTGGCGATGATAGTGGGGATTTACCAAGTGTGGCAGGAAATCTTCTATAAATGTGGTAGGCCGAGTAATCTCCCCAACACACACCCAAGGATGTCCGCACCCTAAATCCCAGAAACTGGGGATATGTTAGGTTATACAAAGGGGAATTAAGGTGCTAACTGATCTTAAATTAGGCAAATTACCCTGGATTATGCTTTGGACAAAATGAAAACAGCAAGGAAGAAGAAGATAAAACAAAGTTAGCAATGGCAAGGGTGGGAGGGGGCAGGCAGCAGGAGGCTGGTATGATGGGAAGAAAGACGTTCTTGGAAGGAAGTTTGTGGGGGACAACTCTGGGAGGTAGGTTTTGTCTTCCTTGTTTTACTGGTGAGCCAACAGGGGCCCCCGAGAGGCTGAGTGACTTGCTCAAGATCCGCCAGCTGGGTAAGAAGGGAATCCTGGGTGAGAACCATGCTCACAACAGTTGCAACAGTCAGAGTGGCAGCTCCCAGCTCTGAGCTTGAGGGCCACAGAGCTGAAGGATCCATGGTCTGAAGTCCAGGCTGACCTTCTGGCCACAATCTTTTAAGTGGTGTTTCTCAAAATGTAATGTGTGCTCAAATCTCCGGGAGCCTGTTCATCTGGAAATTCTGAGCCCATTGATCTGAGGGGTTGGAGGGGATGTGGAGGGTGGAGTGCTGAGAGTCTGCATTTCTAACAAGCTCCCAGGTGATGTGGGGGGTGGGGGGGCGGATCTTATAAGAGCCAGGTTTCCAGGGTTCTCTGGTTTGAGAACTGGGTTAGCGATTTGCAAAACAAAGGCAGGAAAGGAAGGACCTGGTCAATCTTGTGGTCAAATCAATTGCCCCAGCTGAGCAAAGAGAGCAGCCAGGGGTCCCTCCTTCCCTGGGAGAAGCGGATGTTATCCCAGCACCCTCTGCAGCCTGGTCAGAGACTCAGTCCCGGAAACGCGGGTCTAGCATGTGTGTCTGAACCTAGGTTTGGTTTCCAGTTGTGTAGCACTTGGCTCAAGACCAATGACGGGGCTGAGCCAACTATAGAAAGCCATCTCTTTCGCAGTAAGTGTTTCCTGCCCACCCCTCCTCCCTGGGTTTGGATTGCATTCCTGGACCCCAAGTGCAATTGTCCAGCTCTAAACTCCAAGTATGAGGTTGCCTCAAGGTTTCTGAGTTTCAAACAGAGCCTGGGATTTGCTGGAATGTTCTCCACTTAGAAAAGAAGTGCAAAATATCTGCTCTGCTTCTACTAGAGCCGTGGTCAGCAAACTGCGGCTCGCGAGCCACATGCGGCTCTTTGGCCCCTTGAGTGTGGCTTTTCCACAAAACACCACGGCCTGGGGGGGTCTATTTTGAAGAAGTGGCGTTAAAAGAAGTTTAAGTTTAAAAAATTTGGCTCTCAAAAGAAATTTCAATCGTTGTACTGTTGATATTTGGCTCTGTTGACTAATGAGTTTGCTGACCACTGTATTAGAGGGTTATGGTGAGTGCTTTGAAAAGTAGAAAGCAGCATTTCCCAAATGTGGTTGGAATTGGCTGTATATGGAACAAAGACTCTGAGAACATTGATCAGCCAGTGGGAGGGTTACTCCCTCTAAGTTTCTTTCAACCTTCCAAGTAATTTGGAAGAAAATCTCACTTCAGTGCTAGCGTGTCTCAAACACTTCTTTTGCATTCCCTAATTCCTCTCTCTCTCTCTCTCTCTCTCTCTCTCTCTCTCTCTCTCTCTCTCTCTCTCTCTTCATTTTAAACACAGAGAGGCAGCAAGCCACTATATATAGTTAGAATTTAATAACATTATTTTGTTTTGTTTTTTGTACTTTTTTGTAGTTACCTTTAATCTAGAGCAAAACGTTTTTAACTTAAGATAATCATAGCCTTCCCTTTAACGGTAAATGTAAATAAAGCATGTACGATAACTTTTAGAAATAGTAAGTAAATAATTTTATAGGCTGAATGCAGAGATGGTAGAAACTATGATGTGCAGGTGAGTCCATCGCCGATAATAACATGTGAAGGGATTTAAAGGGCGGAGGCCTTTACTCCTGGGGAGACAAAGGCGCCTGGCACAGACATCTGGGCACGGCCCGCCCATCTGTGGGCCCTCCATATGACTGACAACCCCTCCCTGGGGTCCTCAGGCAGGACATGGAGATGAGTCGTGATTTCAGCCAAGAATATGCAGCTAAATCTGGCCCATGGGCTGGTAAATGTCTGCAGGTCCTTTTCTATCATGGAGCCTTTGGGGGAAATAAACGATACAGCAATATACTAGTAAAGGCTCATCAGCTGCCTGTGCCTGCCGTAGAAACAACTCAATCGCTGTGCTTTGGGCTTTGGATTGTTTTGTTCGCTAGGGTTAAAAGAGCTATAGTGATTATAAATAGATAGTGTCTATTTTTTTGTTCCTTTTTTAATTCCGTGGGAATAGGCCAAAGGAGTTAAAGAAACTTTCTGAATTCTGAGACAACACAGAGGAGCGGAAACAATACCAGATCCCAGCACCACAGATGAGGATCAGCGTCTTGGCTCAGGCACTTGTTGTGGGCTGACTTGTGTCTACCCCAGCACCTCAGAGTGTGACTGCTTTTGGAGGTAGGGTCTTTCCATGGTAGTTAACTTAAAATGAGGTCTTTAGAATGGACGGTCTAATGCAGTATGATCGGGGCGTTTATAAGCAGAGGAGACTAGGACACAGACACACAGGGGGACGGCCATGTGAAGACACAGGGAAGATGACCATCTACAAGCCGAGGAGACAGGCCTCAGAGGAAACCAATCCTTAACCTCAGACTTCTGGCCGCCAGGACTGTGAGAAAATCAATGTCTTGTTTAAGTCACCAGTCTGTGTCCTTTGTTATGGCAGCGCCAGCAAACTAGCCCCAGCACCCGTAAGCCTTGGATAGTTTGCTCAATGTCCCTGAGTCTCAATGTCCTCATCTGTGGAGAGCGGCTACAGTGTTTGGACAGGTTCAAGCCTTAGCCTAATGAGAGGGCACAGTCCTCTCATGGCAAAGTCACGTGCAAGTCCCACCTTGGAGGGCAAAGCCCTCCCAGCACAATTATAGCCAACAGCTATAGTTATAAGCTTGAACCTATGGTCTGAACATGTGGCCCCACGTGCCTGAGTGATGTGCGCTTGATAGAGTTCAGGTGCATGTAATTGAGTAGCTTCGAAACCCACGAGAACGTTGTAACCACTCCCTTACTTTGCCTCGTGGAGTCTGGCTGTAAAATAAAGCGACAGCTTACAGGCTGTGGCATTGTCTCTCTCTCCATCAGAGAGGGCAGCGTCCCACCCAGACCCAGCTTTCTTCTCTTGTCTGTCTTTTCTAACTCCTTCACCGGCCCCACTCAGGTTCACCCTTGGCCATGCTGGTGCGGCACACTCATCGGTATACAAGGTGGGGCAAAAGTGGGTTTACAGTTGTGCCTTTGGAAAATAATGCAACAATTAATAATAAATAATAATACAAGAATAAACTCTTTCACCTACTTGTGCCCCGCTCTGCTTAAATATGCTGATGCATGTAAAACACTTAGCACAGTGCCTGCTTCACCGTGGATACTAAAATCATTGATAACTATTTTATGTTTATTTGCTTATTCAGATCAATCTCCCTTCCCCTCCCATTTGAAAAAGGGCTTAAGGTAAGGTGACCAGACATCCCGATTTTTAACAATTTGTCCCACGTCCCGCGGCGTTTTAAAAAAGTCCCGATTTTTGGAAAGAATGCACGACAAGCTAGGGAACAGCGGAAGAACGGGAAGGGAATATACGGTTTTTGGCGGCCATGTGGCTATTTAGCCAGGATATGAGTTTTATATTATTTTTGTTAATTTTATAATGTTAAACTTTAATAATAACAAATAATTGTTGAGAACTGATTATTGAGAACTGCTTATCAAAGTTCGCATTGTTGATCAGTTGTTAGAATTCGACCACCATTGTTTGGACTTAATGAACAATGGCATTTTTTGGGATTGGCAACGACGAAAACATTTTGTAACTGTCTCTCAGACGATACACATCGTACTTCGTGCTAGTAAGCTAGTTAAACAAGTGATGTCATTACAAATCAGCTATTCAGATAATTTAGGTAAGTAATTTATGTATTTATTTCATAAATACATAAATTTTCTTGAATTTAGCAGACAGTACTCGTATTATTTATATTTTATAGTGGCGGCAAAAAGTCTAGCGCCGGCCTTGAAAGTGACACGACTTACGTTACGGCAAATTCAGAGGAAAAATAATACAAGTTAGTATTGTTATTATTTAGAAAGAAATATAGGATTAAAATAATTTTTAAAATATACTTACTTTATAACAATCAAATTAATTTAATTTATAAACTAACAATAAAATATGTTCATGTAATTATGTACCTACTTACTGTGTTTTTAAGCAATATGTATATAATAATTTATAATATAATTTTAAATTATTTCTTTTAGATTTTTAACATGAGTAAGAAAAGAGGATGCAAATTCAATGATAATCTAAGAAGTGAATTTCCTTTTATTAAAAAAAACCAAAAGCGATTACAATATTACAATATAGACCAAATTTTTAATCAAGAACACCCTCCCCCCCCCCCCCCCCCCCACCCGGCCCGAAACCAGTTTGGCTCAGTGGATAGAGTGTTGGCCTGTGGACTCAAGGGTCGCAGGTTCGATTCCGGTCAAGGGCATGTACCTTGGTTGCGAGCACATCCCCAGTAGGGGGTGTGCAAGAGGCAGCTGATCGATGTTTCTCTCTCATCGATGTTTCTAACTCTCTATCCCTCTCTCTTCCTCTCTGTAAAAAATCAATAAAATATATTTAAAAAAAAAAAAGAACCTCCCCCGCCCCCAGTCAATGGTGTCCCGCTTTACCAATGTTAAAATCTGGTCACCTTAGCTTAAGGCCAAAAGTGATAGCTATTATTAACACTTCTTGGCCTAAAGCTTGTTAAAAATGCTAGTTGCTATCATCATATAGCCCTTACAAAGCTAGGTGCTCACCTATACAGACCCTTTTGAAACTATTCAGTGGTATCTTCCTGCTTGATAGAGCCCACTTGCTTTAAAAAGCGTGTGTTCTCTGTGCCCAGGGAGCGCCCCCTGAGGGTGTGTGGAGTTATGGAAGGTATTTGCGGGGGCGTGGCATGTCAGCAGGGGAGGAGGGGAGGTCTGTGTGGCCTGGGAGACACTGGATAGGCACAGAGATTCTGTCAGTCACCGCAGTGACCCAGGGGAGCTGTAAGGAGCTGGGACACGTGGCCAGTGACTCTGGGATCACACCTGGGCCCACACCCTTCCTCTGTTGCTCAGTCTCTCTGAGATTTTCCCAAGCCTTCTTTTCTCTCTCTGTAACTTAGTTTCTTCCTCTGAAACAGAAGGATAAAAACAATTCAGGGCCGTCTCATTTTTACAAGGATTGTGTTCCTGAAAACCTAGGATAATTCAAAACTTAAAGGAGTAACTATAAGAACAAGCATATAGTGAGATGTGCGAGAGAAACATCGACTGGCCCCCTTCCACATGAGCCCCTACGGGATCGAACCCACAACCTAGGTATGTGCCCTGACTGGAACTTGAACCCATAACTATTTGGTATTGAGGGTGACTTTCCAACCAACTGAGCTACCCAGCCAGGACTGTATCTCTGTATTTTTACAAAACTTAAAACAAGTTTGAAATGTATTTAGTACAATTAGGTCTTCCTAAATATCTTTTTTTGCCTTCAAAAAAGAGAGGACATTCAGGCCAGATTATCCGTTTTCCTCTGTGCTTTATGGGACTTTGCTGGACACACTCCCAGTGGGGTGGGCTGCCAGCTGAGGGGTGGAGCTGGTACCAGCAGAGGAATAGTTAATGTACCTGTCACTTAAGTGGGGAGACCCAGTCGAAGCCGGGCCTTCAGAGTGGAACTGAAGCTAGCCTCTTTAATCAGAGATTCCAAATCACTCAGCATAAAACCCAAGACGAACATACTCACCCCTGAAACTTTATAGCCATGTCAGGAAATGTAGCTGAGGGTCTCAGTAGACTTGGGGACATTTCTTGTGTGGTCACTGTCAGGGACAATAAGGCTCAAGGTGTTTCCCCATCTACCCCCCAAAGCAGAGGATGCCCAACACACAATGAGCTGGGCGCCCAACTCCCTGTCTCCGCATTGGCTGCAGGTGGGATGCTAAAACCTGAGACTCTGTGAGGTTATGCTAAGTAGGCTTCCCCCTCCCCCATGCCGCCCATGTCTCTAATAAGGAGAAGATGAGTTCTTCTGATAGCAGAGCTCAATTAAACTTTAAGATATGGCTACAGTCAGGTAGGGGAAAGACTTAAACTCTTGTAGGAGGGAATGATGGGGCAGCTAAGTGCTGGAAGATCTCCAAGGCTCTGGTGCGAATGTCCTTTTGTTTGATTGTTTTAGCCAACTTCCAGTTATTTGAACTACCCCGGGCTCTATGGGGGGGGGGCTATCATCTTTTGTGGCCCCCAAATCTTGCTGTTGGAACGTGGGAACTAGATTACTTCATTCTGCTCCTGGGAAAGGGAACAGACTTGTGGGATTTTAAATGAATGCATTAAATTGGTTGATTATCAAAAAGAAAAGTGGAAAAAAAATAAACAAAGTCTTAGAAGATTTTGGCTGCAGTACAAGGGCAAAGTTTAAATCCCTGTTCTCAGCCATGTTAGATTTTGCAAAAGACCCTCAGTGTTCCCTTCCAACGCATTCAGGTGGGAGCAGGGGTGCACCCTTCGTTCGGGGGTGGGTGGGGGGGCTCCTGGGCCATTTCCTCCGGGACTCTCTTCATGTAGATGGAAAGGCAAGAAGAGAGATGGCAGCTGGGCTCCCATGAAGCATGAAAAGGGGCAGCAGCCTCAAAATGGTTTTTCTGCTTAAAAGTAGCTATATCTATACATCTTAGTAATAAAATAAAAGTGGTACGATAGATTTTCTCATGTAGATGTGGGACTAGAGTGGTGCAGCCTTTTGGGAGATCAGTTTAGCAAAATATATCAGTCCTTTAAAAGCATACATGGACTTTGAATAAGTTTTTCCCTCTTGGGGAGTCTATTTGAAGGAAATCATCCAAAAGATGGACAAAGACTGATGTATCAAGATGCTCTCATCGCACTGCTTACAACAGTGAAAATCTCAGAAACCTCAGTGTTTTATCATATGGGAAATAACCAGTTATATGAATGTCGGTCTAGCCCCACAGCAAGACCCTCTGTGGGTGATTAGAAACAGGCCGTAGAGGGAAGTGCTCAGGGTGTAGAACTTAGCGGAAAGGCAGGAAATGAAGTGTACACGGTGGTAACGTTTTGTGAAACCACACACACACACACACACAGGGAAGGAGTGGAGTGCATCCCAGTCACCTCTAGGGGGTAGGGCTCTGATTCAGTATTTCTCTCCTTTGGCATATTTTTGGGGGTGGAATTCCAAAGTTTTCAGGATTGAGCCTACATTGTTTTTATAAACAAAAACAATTGACTTCCCAAACAACAAAATGCAAACTAACGTTTGCCAGGCTTCGGCACACGAGGCAAAGGCGGCTCAGTGTAGGGTTGCTTTCTGGGAAGGCAGGGCCTCTAACCAAGGCGCCTCTGCAAGGCCGAGAAGCCCAGCAGACGACGGAAGGGGCCGAGCAGAGAGCTTCTGTGGCCGGCTCCCGTGCGCACGGGGAACAGTGTGCCTCTGCGGCCTCTTCAGTGGGGAGATGAGGTAAAGGAAATGCTCATCTAGTTTTAATCCCATCGGCTAATTACCAGACCTTTCTTGTGGTTTTACTGGGACTCCTTTGACTAAGTGGGAGGATTTACACTGTTTGTATTTGTGTGCTGTACTTGGATTATGCCTTAATGTGTCACTCTGATGACAAAGGGGCTTCCAGCAGCGGGCAGGCAAGCTTCCCCGCTTTAATGGAAAGCACATTCCGGCGCTTTATTTTATCTGTAACACGTAGAGCTGCTAGAACAAAGCGTTGCCCCTAAGACATGATCCCCAAGAGTCTTTAATAGGGACCAGACCCCTGTGAATGTATTAATTAAATATTTGAAGCAGCATGGCTTTAGCCGGCTGGGGCATTTTTATGAGGGCAGGGAGTACATTTAAAACCAGGGCTGTTCCTGTAACGAGAAGCTGTTTTGAAGGAAATGTTCTTGGGTGGGACTCGGCGGGTACCGGGCTGTGAAACCCCGGGACCAAGTGGATGTCAAAAACAGACGTTTTGAATGTTTCAGATGATGTTTGAGCTAGTCCTTGCTGTGGACACAGTGCTAAGGTGGTTTTAACACAGAGGAGGATCGTGAGTCTCTGAGTGTACCAGGCTTTGTTACAGTTTCTCTCAGTGGCCCTGCGGGAGAGGCTGCGCCCAGGCCGTTTTACAAAAAACGAAACTACGTAAATGACCTTTTTCCAAGGGCACAAAGTTGATGGAGGAGCTAAGAACAAAACTCAATTTAAAGTCTATCCATCCATTCTATCACATATCTATCTATCATCTATCCATCCTCTATCTATCTATCTATCTATCTATCTATCTATCTATCTATCTATCTATATCTCATAGTACTGTACTCTTTCTCAGAAAGTACTAGAAACAAAGATGAGCTTGTAGAGTGTAGTGGTATTTCTCTCTTTTCCGCGTCATCACGGAAAAGGTACTGGTCCGGTTGCTGAGTGGAGGAGCTGGGGATTAAGAAATTAAAGAAAGAGACCAAGAGGCAGAAATAGATTCATGAAGCTGGGAGCTGGGTGGGCTACCATCTTTCCTCTCTGATGGAGAGGCTGCAACGACGACGACCCAAGCCACGCAGCGCGTTTATTTTAAAGGCCTAGATTTACATATCTAGTCCCGCCCCTGCCGACACCTGGGCTGCTATGATTGGGGAAGCATGTTCCCAGGGCGTGACTCAGCCTATGCCCTGAGTTCAGCTGATGATAATTAAGGAAAATGCCCATGTGTCTTCCCAGGCGGCCCTCTACAGTAGAGAAGATCCTGGTCCAACTGATGGGTATTTTTTCTAAATTCGAAGTGGTCAGAGGTCTTGGAATAAGGCTTACTATAGAAGCACAGAGTTAGCTGATTTTTCTGAGAGGCGACATGTGAGGTACACGGGAAGTGGAGGAAGAGGTCTCGGCTTGGGTCCTGGCTCTGCCACTTACTGGTTTCTGTGACTTGGAGCAAGTCCCTCCCTGACAAGTTCCTTGTCTTCAGAATTAGAATCCCACTTAGCATCACTTAGGTGCTCAGGGAAGGCGTGGGAAAGCTGAATTTGGTCCCAGTGGCGGGATGAGAAGTAGAGAGAGGATTGTCCCCCGATGCCCTGGGGACCACTCAGGTCTTCAGGAATCAGCAGTTCAGTGAGTTCGAAGGAGCCTCCCCTTCCTGGCCAACGATGGCCAAAGTGATGACTGAATGAAGACATGTCCACATCTGATACTGGACACCGCTCAAGGGAGTGATCATGTTATAATGAGCATGAGAACATGGCTGGACATGGCTGATGCTGGTGTGGCTCCTGCTGGCATTTATTGCATTCCTTCCGGAGCCCATCCATCTTCTCCTGGCATGGCCGGCCCCTTGAGGACCACCCGCAGTGTGTGCCCACCTGCTCAAGAACGGCGTCCTTTTGTGCTCCCCAGCTACTCTCGCATAGGTCACGATGCCTTATGCATGAAACCTTTGAATTTCCCTAAATAAAATATTCATTCATGTCGACGAAGGTCCTTTGTGACCTGGAACCAAGGGCTACCCACATAAAAGGCTAATTTGTATTGTCCCTTTGATGGGCCTGCTCCTGCCCACTCTGCTCTGAGTCTTCAGAAACCTCCCAGCTTTCTCATTCAGCCATTCTTGACTCTTCAGCTCAAGACCCCCCTCCATCCCTCTCCTACCCTTCGTTTCTACACTTTCTTTAGGGCAGTGGTCGGCAAACTCATTAGTCAACAGAGCCAAATATCAACAGGACAACGATTGAAGTTTCTTTTGAGAGCCAAATTTTTAAAACAACTTCTTCTAACGCCACTTCTTCAAAATAGACTCGCCCAGGCCGTCGTATTTTGTGGAAGAGCCACACTCAAGGGGCCAAAGAGCCGCATGTGGCTCGCGAGCCGCAGTTTGCCGACCACGGCTTTAGGGAGAAAATTGATGGGGATATACTATATATACATCTCAACCTCCAAGCCCTCTCTCAGGCTCTCTAGGGCTGTACATCTCAGACCCTCCCGCCCCCAGCAGGAGGCTGTGGATGAGCTATTAAGAATGTGAAGTCACACAAGGAGAAGGGCAAAGGAAATGAACGTAGGGTTTGGCTTTTCCTCACCTTCTCATGCCTGCTAACCTCCATGCCTCGGACTCTCCTCTCTAAAATGAAGTCACAGCTGTACCTTCTCAGTGCTCTGTGGAAGGATTAAATAACCGAATACATACAAAGCACTTAGCGTGGTATCTAGTCCACAAGCTGCTGTGCTGTTACGACTGCTAATAAAAATAATTGGGAACAGGATGGTTTGAGATGGAACATTGCATCTCAGAAAGGAACATGTCTTTTGAATCTCAGCCGCCTCGCTCACTTTAGTGTTTGTGGGAATCAACCCCCCTGAGCCTGTGTCCTTAACCTTCTAATGGACAGGGCGGAAAGTCTCTAGGACCACGCCTGGCACGCACTCTGCATCCCGGGTATTAGTCACCTACTTTTGCGGTTGCCCTGCCTGATCTTGCAGAATGTTCCCGAGTGTCGGTAGCTGCTGCTTTGTGGAGTTTGCCTCCACTGGCGCGCGGAGCGGGAGGAATGCAGGCCAGCAGATGGGGGTTAAAGTCGGGGAATATTGTGTACTTAAACTGACAGTGATTCACAACACATCTGCACAAATTGCTAAGAGTCCAAGCATTTACCAAAGGGAGGGAGGTGGGAGGTGGGGGTGGGACGTGGGGCGGTGAGCAAAGGATGTTCCATCCCTGGGAATATAAACACAGCGCTGTCTGTGACCTAAAAAGGCTCGGTCGGGAAGGCCATGAAGCCTGCTGTCCATTGTTTGGGCTGTGCTCACCCTCCCCAAGGAAGCGCCCAGACAGCTACCTGTGCAGTGTCTGAGCTGTCACGGGCCGGATCCCACGGCTGGGGCTCTGCGCCGGGCTCCGCCCCCAGCAGCGGCCACTGCTCTGTCTTGGGTAGGTGGCTGTCCTTGCTGAAGAGGGAAAGGTGCTAGGGAGGTGCCAGCTCCCTCTAACAAGGCCCACTGAGAGAACTGGCCACGTGCCCTGGGTCTGACCCTCACCTGTCCCTGTCCCTCAGGTAGGCAGGCCCACCCACCCGGACAGTGACTAATCAGAATGACCCTGAGACCCAGGCCTCACTCACACTTCCCCAGGCCCAGCTTACCTTACCTCCCCAAGGTTTCAGACCCTGGCTCCCCCGTTACCTCCTCCACCAGGCCCCTCGATTCAGATACTTTGGTCTTCATGTCTGGTTTCTCTCCTTGACCAGAATTAATGTTGAAACTGTGGTGATGTTGACATGGTCTCGTGAATCCCAGCCTGGACCTTGAGGCTCCCTCTGGAACCTTCCTCCAAGGCTTTCTTTGGAATGGGACGGCCCCGGATTTGAATCCTTGCTCTGTCATTTAGTGAGTCAATTGCTCGTCCAGCTTTAGTTTCCTCGTTGGTAAAATGGAGAAAGCTATACCTTCTTTTCAGAGTTGAGGTGAGGATTAAATGAGATAAGCCAAATACATGCATTAAACAAAAGAATGATGAAAAACATAAACGTAACGCAGACACTGGCGAGTGTTCAAATGGTAGCTATTTGTGTGTGTGTGTGTGTGTGTGTGTGTGTGTGCATGTGCTTTAAAATACTTATTTCCCTTTTAGTCTTTACGCACAAAGTAGGCAATGGACTAAAATATATTCCTTTTTTCTTTAATGGTAATTTTTAAAATTTTATTTTTCAATTACAGTTTACTTTCAATATTATTCTGTATTAGTTTCAGGTGTATAGAAAGTGGTTAGACAATCATATACTTTACAAAGTGGTCCCCCGATGTTTCCAGTACCCACCTGGCACCGTACATAGTTATTAAAAATTATTGGCTATATTTCCTATGTTGCTCTTTTTAAAGTTATCCTTCTTAGTAAAGATAAAATGCCTCTGTTTTCTCAATGTGACTTTCCTGGGCCACTTCACATTCTCACCGACTGTGAGTCAGTTTGGGCTGTGGGATGAGAGTGGTTGTGGTGAGATTGGTATTATTTTTTATTCCGACTTGATTTTTTTTAAAAAATGCATATACATACACATTATATTTGCACATGTATATGTGATATATATATGTGTGTACATATACATGTACAAATATGTCTTTTTGCTTTTATTTATCTTATGTATTTATCCTCCATCTAAAATTGGTGTGTTTAATGAGTGACACTGGAATTTTGCAGGTATCTGAACAGAGTAGTCCAAATAGGGTCTGCAGCTGGGCCAAGGAAGAGCTCGGGTTTGACTTCCTGGCACTGAACCCCATGTCCTGTGGCCATGTGTGTTGTGCTGTCACCAACACGCATGCCCTGATGCTGAGGATGGCATCTTATTTTTCTTGTATTCTTTGTGTCTGAAACCTAATATTTGTCCAGCAAATGTTGACTGATTTAAACAGTATCCCTTGTATAATGACAACCTTCTCTTTTCAATGAATACATGCTTTTTCTTTAAGAAAATCATAAAGTGATTTCTGATGTCATTAATAGAACTCAATGGAGTATATTCATTAAGGTTTTTCTCTTAATACCAGCATTGTTGCTTTCAGCGTTGACCTTAAGGCAGAGCACTTGTTCCTGAGACCTGAAAGAACTGGGGCGGTGGGGGAAACATTTGCAAGCTTTCAGAGACAAGTCAGAGCCCAGGTTTTACCCAGAATGCAGAGCAGCAGCTTGCCTAGGCTGGTCAAGTTAACATGTGTCGCTTTCCAGGGTGACGTGAAGCAACCAGTCCTGTAGAAATAATTTCTTCTGTGGCTGGTGTCCTTAGAAGAAGCCGGCCAAGAAGGCAGAGACGCACAGGGAGAGCGCCACGTGAGGGCCCAGGCAGAGACTGGCGATATGCACCCATGAGTCAAGGAGCCCCAACAACTGCCAGCAAATCGCCAGAGCTAGGAAGACGATTCAGCCTCTGGGACCCAACTCGACACTGTTTTTACATTTCTCATCTGGTGCTTCTCTTACGCTCCCTGTAGTTTCCACTCCTAGTCCAGCCTTGCTCCTCCTTGGATCCTTGGGGGCAGGTACTTTTTCACTCATCTTGCCTTCCTACTTCTGAAGGTGACGTCCTATGCTGCCTTTGAACTTCTCCTCTGTCCAGAGCTGGTGTGTCTGGTCGCACAGGACCTCTTCCCCAAAGCGGCTGCTTTTTAAAAATTCTCATGAACATGCTGAGCGGGCCAGTTCTTCTCCTGAGATCAGCTGTCCTCCGTGCCCTCTGCCCCCAAGGTCTTGGTGTCCTCTGTGGCTTCCTCCCTTGCCCACAGAGCCTCATCTCCATCTCTGCCTCTGCTAGCCCCCGAGCCCTTCACAGTGCTAGGCCTTCCGGAGCCTTCAGAATGGATTCCTCTGGCACCTCTTTCCCTGGTCGCTGGGGGACCCCTCTGGGGCAGCTCTCTGTAGCATCAAAAACAATTTGTTCCTGTTCTTTCTTCTCACCCCCCGCATAAGCCTGCAGGGGCCGCAGGTGGTGGCGTCACCACAGCTTAGCATCCGAGAGATTCATTCCAGCCGCTAAAGCGCTAAGCTTTGCCTGTGATCACACATTTTTGCACCAGCCAGAGCCCACACATGCCTCCACAGAGCGGCAGCCAGCGGCATGTGGAGATCAGCGGCTGCTTACGGCGCTGGCCAAGGCCGGCCCGATGAGGGACGAGGCAGGGAGGGCCCGATTACGAGCGAGATGAGATGCATTTGAAACAACTGACAAGAAACTGTCCGTCGGAAATCAGAACAGCTGTGGGCAACTCGGCGCAGCAGATGGGTATGCAGAGAATGCTATGCAGCTTTAATCCCATTTAACACGCCTGTCAGAGAATTGGGTCCATCGCAGTATTAATTCGGGTTTTATGCATTGTGTGCTTGACGGAGTTCGGTCTTACCCTGCATGCTGCGCTCAGCATGGCTAGAAAGGAGATGATTTCTGGGCCCTGTGTCCAGCAGAGAGCAGCCAGTGCCGCTGTGCCGGGCTGGGAAAGCGGCGGAGGTCACACTGGGGCTGGGTGCCGGGCGAAGGGGGCACTGGGAGCCGGCTTAGAGGGCAGAGCTCCGCGGAGGCTGGGGCGGTAGCGCTCAAGCAGTGGACGTCCAGCCCTGATTTACGATCGCTATGGGATGGCACCCGCGTGGAGCTGCGTGCTCAAATTCTGAACTTGTGAGTGCTTCTATGAAGGCTAGATTCTTAGAAGCCTAGGGGAAAATTAAATATTTCCATTGTGGGCCAAGCCAGCGCACAGTTTCTGGCCAGAAAAGGCAACTCTGCTGGCTGCAAGCCTTACGAGGGACAGCATGATGGAAGAGGAGGCGGGGTTTGGGAGTCAACAGACCAGAGTTCGATTCCTGCCGTTTCCTCGTTCATTTTTCCATGAACGTCCACGGAGTGCTGATTCTGTTGAAGGCATGTTCTCTGTGAGAGGGAAAAACAACCCTTTATTTGGTCAAGCCATGGTGGCTTGGGGTGCCATCCTCACCTGTCCCAACTGATACAAAGCCAGGCACACCCCCTCGGGTCAGTGTCCTAGGACAGTGGTCGGCAAACTCATTAGTCAACAGAGCCAAACATCAACAGTACAACGATTGAAAATTCTTTTGAGAGCCACATTTTTAAAACTTAAACTTCTTCTAACGCCACTTCTTCAAAATAGACTCGCCCAGACCGTGGTATTTTGTGGAAGAGCCACACTCAAGGGACCAAAGAGCCGCATGTGGCTCGCGGGCCGCAGTTTGCCGACCACGGGCCTAGGATCAAGGAGGCTGGTCGCAGCAGGAAAAGCACGCCATGCCGGGTAGGAATAGGTGTCCGTGTATAATCAGCAACACAAAACTGCTTGCCCTGCCTTCCCAGGGAAAGGGTGCTTCTGTGCTTCGGGAAAGGTCCCCACGCATGAACATGGTATGCCACCTTCTGCCCATCCTCCCAGCTCCGGGCTCTCGTCTGCGTCCCTTTGGCCTGCTGGTAATAAGCTCCTTGTACGGTACCATTTTAAAACTGCTTTGGAATTAAGTTTCGCTTGTTTGGCTTGCAAAGAGTAATAGAAAAAGCTGGTTCTTAAACACAACCGCTGTAGGTTCATTCCGTGTCCTTTACACTGCCTGTGAGGCGTTGAAAACAGAAATCAAATGCCCGGAAACGTGTGCACGCTGCCCTCAGAGAAAAGCGGTGCTTTTGTTTCTCCGTGTTGGGACCCAGGGCCGCGGAGGGACATGAAGGAGGCAGGACAGGGAGCGCTCCCTGCTGTACTTCCATCTGGCCCTTGAGAACTGGCACTGGGTCACGTGCTCTTTTGCTTGGTTCTCTAGTTGTATCCTTAGTTTCACAGCTTGTATAGCATTTTTTTACTTCAAAAGAAAAAAATGTGCCCAGCCGGTGTGGCTCAGTGGTTGAGCATAGACCTGTGAACCAGGAGGTCACAGTTGGATTCCCGATCAGGGCACATGCCTGGGTTTCGGAATCGATCCCCAGTGTGGGATGTGCAGGAGGCAGCCGGTCAATGATTTTCTCTCTTATCCCTGGTGCTTCTGTCTCTCTCCCCCTCTTCCTCCCTCTCTGAAATCAACAAAAATAAATATATTTAAGAAAGAAAACGTGTATCTCCTGCTTTTAAAAAATTTCTTCTTTGCCATCTAGTTAGTATCCTAGTGCGCACAGATGCTGACTCCGCTGTCATTGACTTGACTGCGCCACCAGAAAGGTGCTTTAAGCTTATTCACATGGGCAGGTTCGAACCATCACATCTCGCCAGGTCTCTGCAGCCGTGAATGTACCTGAGTGCGCATTTGAAATGATCTAGAAGCAGGAGCTTCGAGTGAGGATGATTGCTGATTTGACTTGCAAAGGAATGGAGCTCTGGCTGTGCGTTTGCTGTTTCTAGGTGTGGAACTGGCAGAGGGGGATGGAGGTGGGGCAGTGGTTATCACGTTTAGTAGCATGCTTGCTTGCAGGAACAGATCCCCCCTCTGGCCCCGACCCCAGGGTCTGAGTAAGGCGTCTGGGTTGGAACTCAGCAATCTGCCTATTTAGTTCGCACCCAAGCAGTCTAATGCAGGTGGTCCAGAGATCAGTCTGAGAAACACTGATGTCCAAGGGAGAAATACTGGTGACTAAGAAGTAGATGCTCAAAACCACTAGTATTGAAAGAAGTTTAAAGTACAATAATATTTTTAAAGTACAATATTTTTAACCTGTTTAACTGGAAAATATTTTTCTAAGTAATAGCACCCAGCACAGGCAAAGACACAGCTGGTGGCTGCTCTCTCGTGCTAAGAGGAGTGGGAACTGTGACCTGTCTCAGGGGCATGTGGCGTGAGGGAGGGCAAGAGGATTTGGTCCTGTGCGTTAAAGAGCCAAAACAGGTTTCCATCCCTCTAACCCAGGACGATACTTCAAGGAATTTATCATAAAGGAGTAATAAGTGTGTGCCAAGTTGTTCTGATATAGATGCATCGTTCTTTGTAGAGTTACCTATTTATTATATAAAAAATAGAAATAGTGTAAGTGTCCAACACAAAATGTGTTTGGTTAAACAATCATGGTGGAAGCCCTGAACAAGTATCTCAGTTGGTTAGAGCGTCATTCCATACGCCAAGGTTGTGGGTTCAATCTCCGGTCAGGGCATAATACAAGAAGCAACCAATGAATGCATAAACAAGCTCTCTTTCTCTCTCCCTCTCTCCCATTCCTCTCTCTCTCTCTCTAAAATAAAAATTATGGTAGATTAAACTGAAGAAATACTATTCAGGTGATAGAATTATGTTTTTACAGTGAAAAATATATATTTAGAAAAATAATTTGTCTACACTTTTCTACATTTTTCAAAATCTCTATAATGAACATATCTTGACTTTTAACAGTAAGATACTAATTAATGTTACTTTTAAAAGGGGAGGAAATACCTTTGGCATCTGTCAGGCCTGGATTTGCATTTCTATCACTGAAGGAGTGGGATTTGGGGCATTAATTTTGCTGTGTTTCATATTTCTCAACTGTAAAATTGAGTAAATGATAGCAGCATATGGGTTTGTCATGAGAATTAAAAGAGGTAATTATGTAAATGCACCTGACACATAAGAGTGAAAATGAATGTTGGATTTTGTCTCCCTTTTCAAACTTTTGAAATCAGAAAATATACTAAACTCTGGCCAAAGATCAGAAGAATCCATTTCTGTTTTACACCAATTATGGACTTTCAAGGTGTTGTGGGGTTTTTTGGATACTTTTCTGGGAAAGGGCTTCTTAGGGCATATTAGATACTGTTGGAAATAGAAACTAGAACTTGTCCCCGACACCCTAATTGGCTAACTGCAGGCCTTGGCCCTATTCATTTTCCTTTTGGTCAGCTTTAACAGTTTGGAAGATTTAAACAGTTTTCCTCCTTATACAATTTTAATAAACAAAAATCTTCTGATCCTTTTCTAGAGAGGCAGTAAAGCTCAGACTATTAAAATTTTCCATTTCCTTAAAATCTCACAGAGTCCCTGAACCATTTACAATAGCATCAAAAATGTAAAGCATGTAGGAATAAATTTAATGAAAGATGTGACAGAATTCAACCAAGAGAATTACAAAATATTATTGGGAGAAATTTTTAAAAAACACCCAAATAAATAGAGGGATGTACTGTGTTTATGTTCTGAAAGATTTAATACTGTAGAGAGATCTGTGTTTCCCAGATTAATCTATATGTATGTTTGCCAAAAGATATAGAGTGTTTACAGCAGCATAATCTGTAATAGATAAAAATTGACAACAACCCAAAAACACGTCAGCGGTAGAATAGATAGCCCAACTGGGGTACATTCCCCAAATAGAATGATATACACCAAAGATAATGAGCCTCCTTGCCATTCTCTGCGGGTCTGCTCCCTCATCACTTGCTTGCCATAAGCCTTAACCCAACTCTGTGTCTGTTTGCTGATAGCTTCAGAGCCCGCTGCTGAGAATCTCTGTCTGTTGAAATTTCTCAGTTCAGGTTCCAGAAGAGAAAGTCGATGGGCCATCATCATCTATTTGGGCCAGGCTGTGTCAGCATAGCTTCCTGGCCGGACTTCAGATTCTGGGCCTTGGGTCAGGAGTCCACCCCTGATCCTGCCCTCTCAGGTCTGACCGAGGTGCGGGCTGAGGAAAAAAATTGTGCAGCACAAAACATAGCTGCGTCTGTCTGCCTCTTTACACAGCTGGTGGCTGGGGCAGGAGCAGGGACTGCTCATTCCGTGGTGTGGGACAGAAGCCCACCAAGGGCGGTCTCTTCATCCCTAAGAGATATGAGAGGATGAAGACACCACGGTCCAACATCCTTTGGCTCAGGGAAAAGAGCCCAGGCCCACATGGGAGGCCCGGTTCTCCCCTCAGCCCTGGCGATGAAATGTAGTAGGCACTCCACATTTCTGAGCTTCATCACAGTTTTGACTAGACCCTCCCCCAGGTCCCCTTTGCCTATAAACTCTTCCACTCTACAACTGTAAGTAGTGTTGTGGTCAGGAGAGAGACTTGACCTGCTCTCTGTTCCTCTTGTATCTCAAAAGTTGTTTCTTAACCCAGCAGACCAAGTGATCCTGTTAAAATATTAGTTGGACCAAGCTACTTTTCTCATCAAACTCTCTGAGGGCTTCTTAGTTCATATACAGTCAAAGCCAAAGTCCCTCATGTGGCCTGGAATGCCCTGAACGGTCTTGTCCTCACACTTATTCTCTGGCCTCACCATCCGCTTCTTTCTCCTCACTCCCCTCCAGCCACAGGCCCCTGGCTGGTCCTCAATCAGGCCCAGTGTGCTCCTGCTTCAGGCTTGTTACACTTGCCCTTCCCTCGGCTCTTCCCGCACAACGCCACCCCCTCCCATCACTCTAGTGGTCTCGCAGCCCCCACAACAACTGTTACCTGTATTAATTTTTTCATTGTCTATCCACTCCCACCCACACACTACAATATAAACTTTGGACTTTGGTTTGCTCTCTCTCATCTGCTCAGTGCTCCGAATAGTGTCTTTAAAAAACAACAACAAGCCCGGCTGGCGTGGCTCAGTGGTTGAGCATCAACCTATGAACCAGGAGATCACGGTTCGATTCCCAGTGTGGGGCATGCAGGAGGCAGCCGATCAATGATTCTCTCTTATCACTGATGTTTCTATCTCTCTCTCCTTCTCCCTTCCTCTCTGAAATCAACAAAAATATATTTAAAAAGAAATAAAAAAACAAGATGGAGTTCAAGTAAATAAAATAATGTAAACTTACAGGATAGTGTGTGTTGTTTGTAGATGGTTTTCTTTTATATGGGACATCTGTGCCAGTCTCTTGCTTGAGCTTTTCTTTCCTAAGATGCTTCAGGAATAAAAGCCCTCATAGACCCACATCTAATTCTGCTTGTCTGTGGCACCTGGCAGTGCTGTGAGACAGGCCTTCTGCGCGCTGATAATCTCAGCCAGTTGTAAAGGAACTCTTCACAGATGATCTGCTGGGTATGGGCAGGAGAAATAAAAAAGGAAATGCCATAAAAGAAACAGCAGCATCTCTCTGGTGAAACCCACTAGCCCAGGAGGAGAGAGAGAATAAAGACACACAGTCTAACTCTTGAAACTGCAGGAGAGCATATTCTGGGTAGGATGTAACTCCCCAGACATCTGTTGGTGACATCTACAGTCAGACATGCATCATTGGAGGGATCTGTAAATTATATGGGGGACAGTTTAATGATCTGCAAAGCAGTACATCCAGCCAGCACTGATAGCATCTTCGAAATGGGGTAAGGGAATTAATTTGGGTGAGAGAAGAGAGGGGTGAGGTGGATGAGTGGGCGAGAGGGCTCTACAGGAACAACCCTTGGAAATATTAACCTTGAAGGTGGGGTGGGATGGAGTGAAGAAGGTAGTGCGGCTTTATATGTTTCAAGGAGGATTAGACAGGAGACAGGAGGAGGCCAGCACAGCCTAGGGGGACGGAGGAGGAAATGATCCTTCCAAAAAGGAGAAAAAGAAAAGGGGAACTGGATTCTAAAGAACAGAAGCCAGTTCCTCCCTCTAGCTCCCCTTCCATTTCAGAGGAATAAGCAGGAATAGTAGCAGCCCAATGTGGCTGACTCTAAATGCTTTTTAAAAGACATCCTCAGACATCGGTTTTTCAGGCTTTTATTGTGTTGGAACCTTTTTATTTTTCAAATGAGATTTATGTGGAGTTCCATAGGATATATGCTCTATGAGGTCAGGGACTTGGTCCTGTTGTTCAGCTTGTATCCCTAGAGTTTGTTATACCTAATAGGCATTCAATGAATACTTGCTAAATGGATGAATGAATAAATGAATGGATGAATGAATAGGTATATAGTTGAGCTGAGAAGGTTCTTTGCCTTCCTAGCAGATATCAAAGTTCCTTAGGAAAAGAACCTTATGTTAGGAAAATACCTCAATGAGTCACCGGGGAAAGAAGGCAACTAAGAGACAGCTAATGGCTTTGTGTAAGTAATAAAACTGAATTTGATGGTGGAGAGAAGGGTAGCAACAAGCGAGGGGAGAGAGAAGGACGGAGAGGCTGAGTAACAGGTCTTGTCGTGAATAGTCATGACTAATACTTTTCAATTACAAGCTGTGTGGTACTGTGTGGAAACTCCTTATCATTATCCCCAACTCTCCAGTAACAATACACTCCACACATCTTCCCATGTGCGAGATTGGGCAGGTATCAAGAGGAAAGTGTCAATACCAAGAAGAAGATAAAAACAGTTGTACAGTTAGATAGTTTAAAACATCCATCAGAAAGAATATATGCACCCCTACGTTCATAGCAGCACAATTTACAATAGCTAAGATCTGAAAACAGCCCAAGTGCTCATCAGTAGATGAGTGGATAAAAAAGCTGTGGTACATTTACACAATAGAATAGTATGCAGCTGTTAAAAAAAGAAAAAAGAAAAGAAGCATCTCTTATCCTTTGAGACAGCATGGAGGGACCTGGAGAGTATTATGTTAAGTGAAATAAGCCAGTCAGAGAAAGACAAGTATCACATGATCTCACTCATATGTTGAAACTAATGAACAAAAAAACCCCACAAAACTGATGAACAAAGTACATTCGAAAAAAAAAAAAAAGTACATTCGGAGACATAGACACATGGAACAAACTGATGAATCTCAGAGGGAAGGCGAGGGTGGGAGAGATTAATCAAAGAACTTATATGCATACATATATAACACATGACACAGACAATAGTGTAGTGAAGTCCTGAGGGGAGGTGGGGCCAGGGTGGAGGGGGTGAATGGGGAGAAAGGGGGAACATCTGTAATACTTTCAACAATAAAGATAATTTTTTAAAAGATAAAAGCAACGTAAGTTGTATGGCCCAGAAGTATGAGCTAGAGGTGACTGGGAAAAGGTAGGCCTCTAAGAAGTTGAAGACATCTTGAGAGGAGCTTGTATTGCCTCCTGGTTGTAGAATGGGCTTTGGGCCGCCCTTGTCTGATGTTAAGGGATAGCTGATATCAGGGACCTAGAGGAAGCAGCTGAAGCAGAGCTGCTGGGGATGAGAGGAGACAGCCAGGACTCTTCCCCCTTCTCCTGTCGCCTTTCTCACGGTGTCCTACCCACCTTTGGGACTTTTAAGACCTGAGGACAGAAAAATGAGAAGGAAGTTTGGGAGCGCCAGGGGTGGGAGAAGGAGATGAGCTGAGGAATGAAGCAGGGGGATTTGGATCCAGAACCATGGGATAGTGGGGAGATTCCTCAGATAGTTATGTCCCCAATTCCCCAAATCAAGGATGCATCTCATTTTCTGATCTATACAACCTACCCCAGAGGGTGGTCAAAATGTAGTCACACTAAGAGAGAGCCACAAAACGGTTGTGATTTTGTGATGTGTGGGCCCTTCCCTGGCTGACTCCTTACCAGCCTCAATACCTGGAGCCTTGAAATTCATGCCTCAGGCAAACTAACAAACGACTCTCCTCCCCTAGTGCTCCATTGGGGTCACTTGCAATTGTCAAAGCAGCAAAGTTGAAATGTTTAGCTGCAAAATTACACCTAAAAAATAAGTTAAATAATAGAAAGCAAAAATTACCAGCTGCAAAGCGGCCATAGCGAGTGCCATTTTGTCAGCTAGTTGTTGGAGAAGATGTCCCAGAATGGCACTCTCCTAAGGGGCCTTTTTAAAAATCCCCCCACTGCCACACACACACAGCACCAAATTCTGGTCAGAGGCTGTCTACTGTGAGGAAAGGGCAGATGAGGAAATATCTGAACTAAATACCTTCAAACAGGCCCTGGAAGGGGCCTGAATCTTTTAGGGGCGATGTAAGGCCTGCTGTGACAGGGAAAGGTCCGGGGCTACCGTCATTGTCCGTGAAGCAACTCCCCTGCCCCCTCACCCCAGCTCCTCTCTGCCCATCAGCTTCCCTGTGCAGTCTCTGGTGGTGCAGTGTAAACCGACTCACCGGAGTGTGAGAGCTATAATCCCCAAGTCCTGCTTCTCAATCAGCGTCCATCTCTTCAAGCAAAGTGGCTGGAGTGCTTGGCTTGCCTCCCAGGCCGGCCACTTCCCATTGCCTCTGCCTGGGAAGCGGACAGTAGGCCAGAATCCCTGGTGGAGGAAAAGAGTGAGTGGCCAGGCATGCCTAGAGGGATGGGGAGTTCAGAGGTAATCAAGAGAGGGTTGGGTGGTCCCATTTCTTGGCACTCAGCAGGAAGGACCAAGAAGAAGCTCAAAGTCATTACTTCATTCACTCAGCCACCCACCCATTTGTTAAGTCCATGAACCAGGCCCAGTATAGACACTGGGCACACAAATGAAAAGAAATTGCATTTCCCCGTAAGGAGTTCACAGTTGAGAAGCAAAGATCCTCCCATAAATGGAACGTTGCTCTGCAATGTGCCAAGTGCAATTCATTCATTCATTGATCACCTACCATGGGCAGACACTGTTCCAGGCTCTGGAAATGTGAGTTCCCAGGGTGTTAGGGGAGCCTGGGCGGGTGGGGCATCTAATGCCTGCCTACTCTAGGCCCCTTTAAAGGCCGGAACCCCTGGAGCGGCAAAAAGTGAACACATTCTCCTCAAGAAGATACTCTAACAATGGTGACTCCATGTGTCATCTTGAACTCAGAGATTTATGTATTTTAGAACCCATAGGCCCTCGACAGCCATTGATACCAGCCTCTCTATTTTACAGGAGTGACAGTTTATAGAGATTAAGTGACTTGCCTAACCTCGGTTCCTGTTCTCAAGATTCGGGGGGAAATTCAAGCCAACCCTGCAGAGTAGGAAGAGACCTGTAACAGTAGAAGAATGTACAGACTCCAGTTTGGATACCAAGGAGGGCAGGGCCAGGGGCATGGGATGGGAGGAGGATGGGTGAGAGCATTCCAGCCGAGAGAGTCCACTAAAGGGACAGGCGTGAAGCACCAGATGGCTGATTCTAAACACATCCAGCTTGATGGTCACCACTTTATACCGGGTGTCGCCCAAATGCAGTATGAGAGAATGCCCATGACAGGGCTTTCCAAAATATTTTGGAGAGCAGTTTGATTGTAATATGTTCACAAGTACATGGGTGTTGAAGAAAAGCCCCTGGAAGCTCATGGAAAGGAAAAGGAAAATAGCCACGTTTGCAGTTTGGGGTATGGATGATGACTTCTGGGCTGCACGGAGGTAAAACACAGGTCCTTTTCTTGCAGGCAGCAGAGGGGCAGGTGGCTCAGGATCGGGGGCTGAAGAAGCTATCAGAAAACCTGAAAGACCCTTGTTGATAAGTTCCTGAAAAATGTCTTTTGGCCCAACAATGACCACTTTCCTTTATTGAGCAATAAGACTCCGATGAGAAATGCCAAATCAAGATTCCAACTATGCTCATCTGACCCCAACAGGACCCTTCTCTTTTGGGAGGGTGGTTTTATTTCCTTACCAGTACGATTCTGAGCAAGCTTTGTCAGAGAATACTGGGACTACAGGGTTATTTCTCCTCCTTCTGTGGAAATGTCATGTGAAAAATGCTGTCTTTTGTTTGGGATGATTTTGAAAAGTGATTTGGTGTTTTCCATATTTTCCATCATAACCAGGCTTTACCTTACCAATAGAAAATAGTAAACGTCACCTGAAAAAGAATATAATTATGCCAGTATCTTAATCCTGACCTATATCTGGTAGGTTTCTAAAAAGAAAATTGAGAATTGGCATCTTATTGTATTTAGCTAAGAAGCCAAGCTCTCTAGTGGAACAAAAGATGTCCCCCTTATGCCCCTCAATCTTACAATGTTAATTCATCTTTAACTCTCAATGAGAAAGCTTTCTTTTGACTGACTGGGGATCTTTGGGATTATTTAATTACTTGAAAGAATTAAGTTTCAGTTAATGTCTCTAACATCCCAAATAGTAGATCTGTGATTCATTCATCTTTAGATGAGCTTCTAGGGGCTTTTCTTCAACACCCATGTACTTGTGAACATTTTAAAATCAAACTGCTCTTTAAAATACACTGAGTGGCCAGATTATTATGATCTCTGAACACATAATAATCTGGCCACTCAGTGTGTGTGTGTGTGTGTGAGTGTGTGTGTGTGTGTGTGTGTATGTATATATGTGTGTGTGTGTGTGTGTATATATATATATATATTGGAGGCCCGGTGCATATTAGAGGCCTGGTGCATGAATTCATGCATGGGTGGGGTCCGGCCAGCCTGGCCAGGGGGAGGGGACATGGGCAGTTGACCAGCCTGCCTGCTGGTTGAACTCCTGGTCGAGGGGACAATTTGCATATTAGCCTTTTATTATATAGGATATACACTGAGTGGCCAGATTATTATGCTTTCAGAGTTCATAATAATCTGGCCACTCAGTGTATTTTGGTTAAGGAAATTTTAATCCTCCTATGGTATGGCATTAAAAACAATTTTCTCTGGGGCTGGAGTGGTTATTTTGCCAAAATAGTTAGAGCAGTGGTAGGCAAACTCATTAGTCAACAGAGCCAAATATCAACAGTACGATTGAAATTTCTTTTGAGAGTCAAATTTTTTAAACTTAAACTATATAGGTAGGTACATTGTTATTAACTTAATTAGGGTACTCCCAAGCTGGCTTTTGCTAAAAACTCAAGGGGCCAAAGAGCTGCATGTGGCTCGCGAGCCGCAGTTTGCTGACCACTGAGTTAGAGTATCTGCATGTATTAGTCTTCTATTGCTGCTATAACTAATTATCAAAAATTCAGTGGCTTAAAATAACACAAATTTATTATTTTACAGTTCCAGGGGTCAGAAATCTAAAATGGGTGTCACTGGGCTGAAATCCAGGTGCTGGCAGGACTGTGATTTGTACTGCAGGCTCTAGCAGCGAATCTGTTTCCTTGCCTTTTCCAGTTCTCAGAGGTGGCCCACTTCCTTGGCTCACCGCCCCCTCCCTCCATCTGTAAAGCCAGCAACATCCAGCTCTCTCACTATTTAGTCTTTCGTGGTCACATTTCCACCGACTCTCTTCTGTCTCCCTCTTCTACTTTTAAGAGCCCTTGTGATTACATGGAGACCACCCACATAATCCAGGATAATCTTTCTATCCCAAGGTCCTTAACATAATCACATTTGCAAAATCCCTTTTGTCATGTAAAATAACGTATTCCTGGGTTCTTGGGATTAGGACAGGGGCATCTTTGGATCTTTGGGGGGCCATTATCGTGCCTACCACACTGTGTGTGTGTGTGTGTGTGTGTGTGTGTGTGTGTGTGTGTGTGTTGGGGAAAGGGAAACTATAGTGCAAATGAGTTTTAAGGCACGAAAGCCATTGATTTATTCTCAGCATTCAGCTTGCTCTTCCAAGTTAGGTCTTGAGGCTCTTTCTGGATGACTCCCTCTTCTTAATTACTCATTCCCAGACTCCATGATCTGAGGGCCCGTGCCAGGGTCATAGTGAACAGTGATCGTTTCTCTGAGGTGATGCAGATCCAACGGGCCCACTCATTTTTGAAAAAGTAGAGGCCCAGGGGAAGAGAACCGTCATTAACTGAGGGTTTGCTCTGTGCCAGGTTATTTCCTTTATTTAATTGTCATAACAAACTGATGAATTGGGTACTTTTGCCCTCATTTTTCAGATGAAGAAAAGAAAGCCAATGATGTACGTAAACTGGCCAAGTTAAAGGAATGGCAGAGCTAGAGTGTAAACTCCTTTTGGTCGGGTTTAAAATCAGCTCTCTCTCCGCATTTATGTATGTGCGGTTTCCCAGAGGTGGAGGGCATAGCATTAGTTTAAAGTCAGGGGCCTAATCTCATACCAGTGTGTGTGTGTGTGTGTGTGTGTGTGTGTGTGTGTGTGTGTGTGAGAGAGAGAGAGAGAGAGAGAGAGAGAGAGAGAGAGGGAGAGAGAGAGGAAGGAGTGGGGGGGCTGTATTAATGCATCTGGCAATATCAGAAGAGTTCAACCACTGGATTAAGTCAGCTATAGAAGAGGAAAGTAGACCAGGCTCTTCAATTTGGCTAACAACTATAAAGAGGTAGATTTTAATCTCAGGAGCTTAAAATTTCCAAAGGTGAGGTGAGTGTTTCTCTTATTTTTGGACTCTGCTTCAATATCTCTAAGCCTTAACGAAGTGTTTTAGCCTAACCATGTATCTATCACTAACTATAATTAGGATCAAATCAGCCTGGTCATGTCGATGGCAGGCCAAGGGATTTGGGAGAACTAGGCATTGGGGTTAAGCTGAAAGGATACACCTCAGAAAACCCACAACCAATTTTAAAACCAGGTTGAGAATGTCTCTAATTTATACTAGTGGAAAGTGCTGAATCCTCTGGTTATCAGAAAAGATTAAACTTTTGGTAACCAAAGACAAATAGAAGAATCTTTTTTATTGTGCAAAGAGAACAATAATACTGGCTGTGCATGCTCATTCACTTTAGGGAAGTGTATGTGTGTGTGTGTGTGTGTGTGTGTGTGTGTGTGTGTGTGTACATGCCTGTGCACACATGCTAGGGTTTTATTATTATGTTTTTCTTTTCAGTTTCCTTTCTTTCCTCCTTTGGGAGACATTTTATGCTCAATGGACATGGCAGAAGCAAATAAAAATAAAAAGAGCCACAAGCTTGTTTGGAATCATTAACTCCAAAGGTTGCTTCCACTGCGTGGCTAAGGTAGAGGAACCATCCCCAGGGTCCTCAGAGAGCCCTCCCTGAATGCATTGCTCCAGACAATCGGAGCCCCGGCTCCCGCTGCACAGCTGGACTTGGGAAAGCACAGCATTTATAGTGCTGATGGCAGAAGCTGTGAGTGTGGAAAAAGTGAAGAAGAAAAGCCTGGGGACAATCCCCCCAAGAGATGGGGGCTGAGCAGAAGAAATAATAGAGAAAATTTACGCCTCAGTTGATAAAGGAGAGAAAACAAAACAAATCAAAAATTTTAAAGAACAGGCCCAGACACCCCCCTCCTGGGATGCCTGGCAAAGGCGTGGCAGGACCCTCTGCCTTCACTGTGTCGCCTTTGGAGCTCTTGAGCATGTACAGGAGAGCAGAGGCTTAGCGGGAAGGACACATCAGAGCAAAGCAGAGTTGATGGCAATGACACATCTCCCATTCCAAACCACTTTCCCCAAGCCATTCGTCTTCAGTTTCCCTGCACGCTTTCATTTTAAAGTTAGCAAGACAACTGAAGCTTGGGCTCAACTTGCTTCACAAACTAGAACAGTGTGGTGAATTAAAGATGGCCATACTTCTTTGATGCTCTTTCTGCTCCTTTTAACCTGAGCCGGCTCTGTGACTGCTTTGACCAATAGGATATGGCAGAAGTGATGTTGGGCCAGTTTCAAGAACTAGGTTTTAAGACACTAACAGCGCCTACTTGCCATCTCTTGGGACCCAGCCACCATGCTATGAGGAAGCCCAAGCAGCCCCTTAATGAGCTCACCTGGGGAGGAACTGAGGCCTCCGGTTGGTAGCCCCAACTGAGCAGCCAGGCAGGACCCATTTACCAGCCGTGTGAATGAGCCATCTTAGAAGCAGATCCTGCAGCCTTAGATGAGCTGCCCAGCTGCCGCTATAGGTCAGATATGAGCTGTCTCCTCTGGATTCTACCCCAATTGCAGATTTATTGGGAAAATAAAGGACTGTTGCTTTAAGCCATTGTTTAAAGGACTGTTTTGGGGGAATGGTTTCTTGTGCAGCAAGCAATAGATAACTAGAACAAAGAAGAGTGGTGCTAAGCGAAGGGTGGAAACTATCCTCTTTAATGCAACCCCCATAGCAGACATTAGTAATCAGTCACCAAACTTTTTGCCTCACTGAGCCCGGAAACATTATCAGCAGTACTCTGGGCAGTCATGACATGAAAAGCGAAAGCATTTGTCATCTCTGGACTAAGTGGTGACTGGCTGAGGAGTATGCCACTGAGATTAGATGTGCTAAGCCCTGAATTTGGGAGTTCTTTTGGTCACATTCCATTCAAGAGAGAGAGAGTGACACCCGCACCCCTTATCCAGGAGCCGGCCGGGAAGCTGATTGCATCATCAAACTGGACGTTGTCACCTCTGCCTCTTTCGTGGCTCACTAGGTGGTAGTCAGTGCTACTGACTTAGTTCAGGGGCTCCTAGGGTCAAGCATGAATGCCTTTGCCATTCTCTTCCCTTCACCCCTAAAGGATGCCCGACAGGTTGTACCCAGGTGACCCTACTACAATTAATTGCCTGTATTCTTGTCAATCTTCTAAGGATATCCCACCCCCATAGCACCGCACAGGGTGCCTGGAATGCTGTTGCTGCTGAGCATATTTATTGAATGGATGTGGCCAAGCCATGGGGTCAACCCTTCTCATCTATTTCTACTTCCCAGCCCTTAGCACGGAGCCTGGCACACAATGGGTGCTAAACAAATGCTCATTAAATTGATTTTGATGGCATTATTCCCCAAATAGTTGCTTGATGAACAAGCGGAGTCTCTCCCTCCCTAAAAGATCTCAAGTCCTAACAGAAGCATAATAGAGCCAGAGCTCAAAGCAAAATTATTCACAAATTCCAAGTGCCTCAATCCACGGGGTTTAATGAAAGTCATTCTGCAATTGAGAATGTTGTAGTAATTACAGGCAAGTTAATATCTCCGCCATATGGTTAGAAAGCAGGTCTCAATTCTGAAAGCCACTATCAGCACTTTTATTTTCTGCTGCTGCTTCTCTGCACCCCCCCCCTGCTGTCTTTGTCTCGTTTTTTGCTTTCATCTCTTTCTCTCAATCTCAAATTCCCTCTCTCCCATACGATTTTCTTCCTCATTTGTCCCCTCTTCAAGCCCCAAGTCACATTTTTAAAGCCTTTGAAGTGAAACCTCTAGAGGTGGAGAAGTAATTGCAACGCCAGAGTGGGTCATGACGGAGCATCGCCCGTGCTGACCCACTTGCCAAGAGAGAGAACCGAGGATGCTCTGACCCCTTGTGAATCGACCGTGTTGCTGCGTCCCTCAAGTGTGGTTGCGTGATTGAGGAAAAAGACTCCAATTAATCTCTCTCCTGCTGAATCGCCCTAGCGCAGTGGTTCTCAACCCTGGCTGCAGAGAATCACCTCAGGAGCTATTAAAAGGTACTGATGCCTGCGCCCCAGCTCCTCAGAGATTAGATTCTGAATTAATTGTTTGGGATAGAGTCCAAACAGCATCGTCTATAAGATGATCCCAAGATAGAGCCAGGGTTGAGAACCCTGCCCTGGAAACGCAGCCTTCGATAAATAGCCGTGGGATCTAGTCTTTCCCTTTTTGTCTACCTGTTACACTTGGAAGTGAGACAAACAATGACTACTCAAGTGATGCCAAATTACAAGGCATCCACTCAACTAGATGCAACTATTTAATAAAACAAATAACATCTGGTTAGCTCAAAATGTATTCACAATACTCTGATGAAGCCCTATAAAAACTCTTGGACTGAAGGTCATACAGTAGGCATGTCTTCCTCAGTTCAGGGCCCTTTCTACTGCATCACACTGTGCCCTTTGCCCTCGTCTATGATAGTTACAAGAGGAGTGGGCCTGCTCATCCACAGGCTAAGGGTTAAGGCTTCCCTCTAGCCTGCTCTAAAGTGCTCACTATTGGGATAACTGTCTTGGGACAGACAACAGAAGTGGGTACCTCCTGTCTAAGATGCCATTGTTATTCTTCCCTAGAAGGCCAAGAGCCTGGAGTCTTTCCTTCTCAAATTAGCTGATAAGATTAACTAAAGGTCTCATGAAAGGCCCAGAGCTTTAAGGCAACAATAAAAGGGGAGATTTCAGGAGCTCCCAGAGAAGCACCGGCTGCTTAGTCAGGCATAACAGAAGGCTGGTGGAATGGAGGCAGAGTGGAAATTTGAAATGGGGTCCCCTGTTTTTTGGAGACATGCTTGCTGATTTAGGACTAGGTGTTGAGAGGTAGCTAATGACATATAAGAAGGAAATAACTACCGATTGGTAGTAAAAACAAAACAAAACAAAACCACTCAATTCACCTGACTCTGCGTTTTTTTGCTGTCCTCCTGCCTGAGCCTCCATATTCCTATCTGCGAAATCATTGCCCCTCCTTGGGATGTTTCATGATGTTCTGAGAATCAAGAGAGATCATGTGTGTGCACTTGGGAAAAATCAGGGTGCTCTGCCCTTTTAGGCAGTTTTTGGAGGGAGTAGTTTGATGCAGCAGGAAGACCCATGAACTAGGTGTCAAAGGCCTGGCATCCTGACCCCCTCCATCTCTGGCTAGTCATTAGACACCAGGCAAAACGCTCAACTGCCTCCTTCTCTGTCACATGAAATAACAGTTGCCGCACTATCCCTGAAGATGTGAAACACCAATGAAGAGTGTGGGGAAGTGCAATACAAACTATAGATTGCTGTATAAATGTCAGGTAACATTAGGATTACAACCCATATGCCTTTCCAGACATACCCTTTCAATTGAATATTGCCTATTTGTGTGGACTTTGAACTCTTCAAATCAACCTTTATACTGATCTTACCACTGTTCACATTGGTCTACCTTTATTCCCCATGTGAATACAGTGTCTTGTAGTTCTTGTTACTGGCTCCCCAATACCTGTTCCCTATCAAACAATTTGCCCACACTATTCACAGCAGTTTCTCTTTGCCATTGTCTGGTCTTCGAATCAGCAGATGATCCAAGTTCTGGCCACGGAAGCATGTGGCGAAGTCTGCTGGGGGCTCTGGACCAGATGTCCTTGCTCTCAACTTGGAGACAGAGGAAGGAGAATCCCTTTCTGCCTCTGGACTGTGTGGTGCATGGCTACGATATTTGGAATGGCAGCAATACCTTGAGTCCATGAAGGAAGTCACTGCCTTGTAGTACAGCTAATACATCATGAGTTGCAGAGGGAAGACTTAGAAAGAATCTAAAGCCATTGAGAGTCATTGAGCTGTTGAATCACCCATTCCTGGAGCCAAATTGTTAGACAGACCCCCAGAGCAAGGATGATGGGCCAGGTACAGAAACTCACCAGGGCAGAAAGCTCCAGATGGTTTGGACCTCCAATCTTTCATATCGCTGGTCAGGCAGTTTAGACTCTCTGACCTTTTCCCCCCCTAAAGATAACATCTAAGCCTCAGTTGTATTTCAGGGCCAGGCCCAGAAAAGCAGGCAAATGACACTGTGGCCTCAGGACCAGCTTTTCCCTCCCAAGTCACTCAAAATTGAACCACACCCTAAAGAAGAATATAACCAAACTGTCAGGGGACTCATCTGCATTGGGACGTGTTGCCAATAGCCCAGCTCAGGATTAGAGTAGCTCCCCGAAGTGGATTGGTTTGAGTCCCTACAAAATAATATATGGGCAACCATTTCAGGCTGCTATAGGAACAGATGCATATGTAGATCATGATGTTAATTAAGAATTACATGTGGCATCTTAATCAAACACTGACTGGAATGAATGATTTGGCATGTGCTAGGGATTTTTCTGTCATAGGTCTGCTACAGTCCTTCTTAGCAGGAGACAGGATTCCACTCAAAACATGGAAAACTGAATCACTGGTCAACATGAGCGGGACCGTGGGACTGCTTCTCACCACTCCCACAGCTCTGAAGCTGGCTGGGGTGAAGCCCTGGATCCATCACACCAGCTTGAAGAGGGAGTAAAAAGGGGAAGAATGGGTGACCAAGCCCAAGGAACACCTCAAGGTCATCTTTCAAAGGCAGCATTTGTTATAATCGCACTTTTGACCACTGGTGGTCTGGCTGAAGGAGAACTAATTCTGTCCAGAAGAGCTAAAAATATTTGGGTGTATTTAGCAAAAAATGTTCTTAATACCTCTGACTTTTGCCTTTCAGAAGAAACCTTTATATCTTGTCTAGTAGGAGTTGGGACACCTATTGCTAATGTACAGAATTATATACTCATTCTATTCATTTTGGGAAGAAAGTCACATACAGGGACCTTTATGCGTTGGGACCCACTGTCCAGGAAAAGGATGCAGGGATGTTTTCTCTAAAGGTTGTGACAGTAGCTTCCTGTGGTGAATGTCTGACTTTTATTGGGTGTTCTAGTTATTGTCTTTAAGTATCTAATAACCACAATATAAATTGTCCTGATAATGTCACCCTCCCTTATAGTAATGGACATACTAAGCTGCCAGCTGGGTGGTTTTCGGTTCTCTAAGAGTAAGTACTAACAGATAGAAAGAGGAGGGAAATGTTAGGATTATAGGGCAATACAATCCTTAACGGCCATTTGTAAGCTACCCACCACAGGAGGACAAAGACCAGGAAACACTTGCTGGACACCAGGAGTCAGACCATATAAGAAATTAAGACTGTCCTAAAGGCACCTGTTTGCACACCTGCATTCCATCTGCATTCCAAACCCACTAGCTCAGTCCCCAGACCCACCGAGGACCAGAGCTTCCTGCCAGTGACTGCCTATAAGATGAAACCCCAGCTCCTGGGTGCTGCCATCATTGACCCAATGTCCCCTTGGCTCCATGCTATGCAGCCCTTCCCTTGGGATATCCTATTCCCCATCCCCTTCCCTTAAATAAATTCAGCTTTCTTTAATCACCATCTGAGATGGCTATTTAGCTGCTCAGGTACCACCATGCTAACCGTTCACAAATATAATACATTTCCTTTTTGAGTCAATCTGAGAAGGTTTTTAACATTGCGGCAGCCAAAGGTATCTTAACAGATACACCTTGTAATGTGACCAATAATCCTATGTAAATCTTGATACTTACTTTTCTTTCTTTTTTTCCCTCGATACTTACTTTTCTTTATTATTACATTCTCTTTATGAAAAATATCTCCCATTTTCCCTATTATAAACATGATGATTGTTAATGATAGTAGCCTTGGCAAAGATGGAAATATTTAATGAAGAAAATATAAATAATGGCCTCCCAAATTGGAAAAGCCACAGCTAACACCTTGGTCTTCATTGTAGCATGATTTTACTTATTAGAAAAGATTGGAGAGGAGCAGGAAACTCACAATAGACTTTACTAGATGTGTGTCCTTCTAGAAAAGATGCCCAAAAAAGGGTGGGGCAAATCTGGGAAACCCTGTTGGGAGGAAATGCCACCGTGTATAAGAGGTCTGAGAAGAGGGAGCAGTGGAGAGGAAATTCTGAAAGGTAAAACGCAGCTTTCAAGATTTCCCCACAGGTGAGCCGTGCTCCTCTCCCTGGCTGCGCTCGCCATGGTAAGGAAGAAGGGCCTTACCTTTTTCACTGTCTCCTCCTTCTCCGTGGGCTAAGCCCGGCAGAGACGAATCCTGACCCTCCGCCCGGAGGAGGTGAGCGCCGGAGCCAGCTGGCGCCTCGCAGATTTTGAGCAGCTTGTCCAGCTGCATCTCAGCGTCTCATTAAGGGAGGCGAGAGCCGCCCTTCCAGGAATCAGGTCATAAAACTTACATGATGCTCAGAATTCAGAGAAAGGCAAGAATGGCAAACTTGGTTTATGGCAGAGGTGACATGCCGATGGCCTCTGAGCTGTGTGTGACCCACGCACACATACTTTGTGTTTTAGGCTGCGTGGTATTGAACAATTGGGGAGTTTTATGAACATGCCCAGATTACAGATTTTTTCTTTTCTTTTTTTTTTTTTTTAACTTATATACAAACTATATATTTTTCAAACAGAACTGAAAGAAACATTCAGTAGTCTCTTCCTCCTGACAAAAGGATTTCACAACTTTTACAGCCCATTGAACTTCTCCCCATTTAGATTAATTTTTTTTTAAATATGAAGATACAGCAATATTGAACTTGACTTCAACATAGGAAGACATTAGCTGGAGGTGACTTGCTGCTCCTTCATCCAGGACATGATGATCGCATGTTCAGCACACTCACGTGAGGTGTGCAGATACTCACATGCCTCCTGTTTACTTAGTTCCATGACCAGCCCGGTCCCTGTTGGAGGGAATGGAGTTTCCATCCTGTCAGGGCTAGTTACCTCACTTGCCGGATTTGATCAAGTGGGATCAGCTCCTGGAAGGGCTGTTGGTAACGATTCTAGGTTCATTAGAAAAGAGCCACAGATTGGTGTTGCCACGAGCACCAGAAGAGCATTGTCACATGGAGCCAACCATCAAGCATTTTGCGGAGAAGACCTGTAGGACTCCTTAAGTGAGGTAGAGAGTTGCTTTCGGAAAATGTGGAAGAAACAGTAGCCAGGCTACCCGAGTCCTAGATCTGATTCCACCCCTACCTGGCTGGGCAGGACGAGTGCTCATTCCCGTTCCCAGTTCCTTCGCCTGAAAGAGGGATCAGTGACCCTCTCCCTCCCTACACCTCAGGCCCGCTGTGGGAATCAAGTATGATGCTGTGCACACAGGGGCTGGGACACACACAAGTGTTACTATTGTTGTTCTTTGTATTTATTTGATTTAAAATCCTTTCGGCAGGGTGCTCATTGTTTAGCAAAATTTGGAAGTGGGCCTCTATCCAAGACAAGTTGTAGGTGTAACTTTTCTTTGTTTTAGTTTCTGAGTTGCTAAGGAAGTTCTGTAATACACATTTCATTTTATTCGACTGTGGAACTGGGGGAAGAACCTCTATAGATTAATCGATGTCTGTGTAGGGCCTATTTCCTGATTCTAAGAAGTCAGTGTGGGAAGTCAGCTCAGATGCTGTGACCACCCCTCCCTCACTTCCCATTGGGCATAATGATCACCATAATAATCATGAAAACTGCAGATATTTTCTCAGTGCTTACTACTAGTGAAGACATTTCAGATGAATTATCTCATTTAATCTTTATAATAAGCCTATAAGATATTTACTATGACCCCCGATTGCAGATGAGGAAACTGTCCATAGTTCATGGCGGTAAAATGGCAGAGCTGTGAGAATTAGGATCACATCTAACATGAGCACTCACTGTGTGCCTGACGCCATTCTGAGTGTTGATATGTGCTATTTCGTTTGATCTTTGAGACCAACAGGTTACTTTATGATCCAAGTTTTTGTCCCTTGATAACAAACAACCACCAAGACTCAGAGAGGTTAATTAGTTTGCCCAAAGTCACACAGCTTTGGAGGCCCTACAGGAGCTTTGCCATGTCAGTGCTTCAGGAAAAAAAGTTCCTGCAATGCAGTTGTACCTCAGATTGCTGTGGGAGTCATTTTATTCCTGATAAGATAGAAAGTAAATTCTCAGAATTCTGTTTGTGAGGCAGAGGCCATGAAATGCTCTTTCTTTTTTTTTTTTTCTACGGGGGGGCGTGGGGTGCGTGGGGATTTTTCTCTAACATCTGTTATGCAAGACAGAATATTCCTGGCCTATAAGATACACATTGTAGACTGGTGGGCATACCCCTAAGGGTCCATTGCATTCACCCTGGTCCTAGCGGCAGCCACTTCCCAAAAAGCAGATGCATAGAACATTCCATCCCATGTCGGGAATCAGCAGCTGAGTCTCAGAGAGGTCGAGTTTGTCAAGAACACACATCCAGTTGGTCTGAAAGCAGGGCCTCGCCTCCAGATTTTTTTGACCTCCTCTTTTGTGCTCTTTGCTTCACACACATGTGGACAGACAGGTGGGTCTAATCAAGCCATATTTATTGAGGGCTTACAATATGCCGGCCTCATCCAAGCACTGTGTGTGTAAAAACTCAATTCTCATGAGCATATTGGGAGGCACTATTGTCATCCCATTTTATAGATGAGGAGACTGAGGCTCACAGAGGTTGGAAAACATTCCCACGTTCGCACAGTAAATGAGTTTGGCTTCAAGCCCATGCTCTTGACTTGTATGCTATGTGGCCCGTGGCTCTTTGTGACAGTCACATGAAAAGGCTCTGAATCTGGGAACCAGTGGATGGTGAGAAGCTTGGAGGTGGGTGGGAGAGGCAAGGCTGGATGTGCTTGGAGTTTGTGGTGAGGGTCTGCAGCTGCCGCAGCGAGAAGGACCGCTCCGTGCAACTGGCTTGAAAAGAAACGGATCTGTTGATTCTCTGGTGGGCGAACATGTCGGTAACTGCTCTCACCTGGGGTACATAGTCACGAAAATGCCTTGATTTTTATGCCACTGATGAAAAATATTTTTAATATTGAGCACTGTGAAGATTTAATGAGATAATAAAGTCAGCTGAGGTACTTAGCAGAAGGAGCGATTTAAGTTCAAGGTATAAATTGTCTCAAATGTTGCTTTCCTGGGAAAGGAATCTCACTGGATAATAATGCAGCACGCTGCAGAATGGCCTTTTGGCACAAAAACAACAACAAGAAAGCCGTGTTCTCTGGAGACAGATGGGGACCCGGGGCTGCTCTCCCTTTCAAAGGTGAGCTGGAGCAGATTTCTCTCAGCAGCTGTGTTGGGGGGCAGCTGGAGCTGGGTGTGGTGTGAACGCAGGGAACCCTCCTGGGCGCTCCCGCCAGGCCACCAGGTCTGTCTGTGAACGGCGGGACAGGTAGTGCGCAGTCTGACTGAGGCTCAGAGACCCAGGTGGGCCCAAACCGGGCTCGTGTCCCCGTCCTCCCAGGGTTCTTGGACTTTGTGAGTGAATTTCTTCCCTCTTTTCCTGAGGCGGATCTGCATTCTGTTTACCTCCGGGTAACCGTTCATTACTCTTGTCTTCCTGTTTAATTCCATGAACACAATGACTGAGATATATTTATTTTACTATTTTCCGAGCCTAACACGTGCTGAGTGGGTCATAAAATTCAAATGAACTCTTTCTTCCTGACTGAGTTTTTACTCTTTGATTGGGTGTTTTGTTTTAAGAAAAGCCAATGTGAGTGATTCCAAAATTGCAAAGACAGGTACTTAATGGGTGGTTTGTTTTATACAAGGACCTTTCTCCGAGTTATTTCAAAGAATATGTGTTCAACTAGGTGAGGAAAATTATTAGCTAAAATGTGATACACAAATACTTTGCCTTTGGGTGCTCAGTAAATATTTTGATGATGTCCTCACTCCAGCCAACACAGGGTCAGATACTCAATAAACGCTCACAAAATATTTGTTGAGTGAATGAATCCTTTTCCAAGTGCCAGGCCTATTTCTCCAATTATTTAGTGGACATCTGTCTTGAGAGCCTGTAGCAACCTCAAAATTTACATACACACATCACCTCATTTCTTTCCCTAAAATATCGTATCTCCCTCTGCGAGGGAGACTGGACAGCCTCTGCTTGAATTACGGCTTCCTCATTTACTAATCTGTGACCTTAGAACATTTACCTCTCAGAATATAAACCTCCCTTTGCCTCATTTTCCTTATCTGTAAAATGGGTCTAATAACAGTGTCTACCTTGTAGGGTTGTTGTGAGGGTTCATTTGGAATGACTGACATGGGTCTGGCTCATACCTCACAGTCAATAGTAGCTATTGTTATTTCCAGTTTTAGCAAATACCTGGTTAGGAACTTTGCGACAAACTTTGTTGTCGAGCTCATCTCCCTTCCTCTCCCCAGGGCTCATCTGCCTCCATCGCTCCCAGTTTTCATCCACCCTAACACTGTCGTAGTTCAAGTGGTCCTTACTGCAAATCTTGATCCCCTTTCTCTTTCACCACAACCTCTGCAGACCAGGGTATTCTTTCTAAAGTGGTTATTTCCCTCCCCATTGCCTGCGAGTCCACCTTCTGTTGAACATCAAGCCCAGCCTCAGGTGAACTGCTTGCTGGCTCCAAACCCACATGCCTCGCTCACCTTCGGCCATTCCTTGCCTCTCCCAGTCTCCATACTCTAGCCACTGGACTCTACTGCTCTGGGAAATATCACAGACTTCCATCCTCTTGGCCTTTATGACCTCTCTCTGGGGCTCCCTTACTTTTCTTGTGTCACTAATACCATCTAGGTGCAGTCTTCCTTGATCTAGTGAGAGGCCTACAGAAATAACTGCTCCTGCATATACACCCCACAGAAGCCCCTTCCTAACTGGATTATAGCACCTATCACTTTGTGTTAAGTACAGTTATTGGTTTACTCCCCCCTCTGCCTTCCCCATGGATGTGAGCTCCTTGAGGGCAGGAACCACAGACCATGGATCCTTATTCATTTTGTGTTGGGCTAGGGCCCAATATATGATTGTAGTTCAATAGATTATTTTTTCTATTAACATATTCTCATGACAAAATATATTTCTATATCTGCTCAGGAACAAATGCGTTAGGATGTGAAAGTCCCCTGTAATCACAGCACCCAGTGCTAACTCCTGCCCCAGTTTATGTACATCATTTCAGACATTTACCTAGCAAATACACAAACAAATGTTTTAAAGCAAAATGAGAATAAGTAATCCTGCTGACACCCTACCAAAACACAGATGTTTTAATAAGAGAGGTAAACTTGTGCTGTGTTAAATGGACTTCGAAGCAAGTCACATTCTCTGTTAAAAGAAAGTATGGAAAGGCTTGCTTCTATTGGAAGTAATAATGTAATTCTGCAACGCCTGCTTTTATAGGATGCCTCCCTCATAATTTCTCCTTTTCACTTGAAGGAAAATAGTACGAATGCACAGAGAGATGGTGGGGATATTAATTTCTCTTTTGAACCTAAGAAGAAAGCACATGCTTCTACCAAACTTCCATTTGGCTTTGAAGGCAGAATCGTTTTTCATTTGGAGCCCAAGCAGAATGTCAAAGATGGTCAGCGGGGGTGCCCTCCCTGTGGCCCCGCTGAGGGCGGGGTGTAAGCGTGGCAGGAGCTGAGGGCTGTGCGGGCACTTCAGGGAGGGCAGTGCGCAGGGCCAGTGGGCCCTCTGGCTGGCCTGGGGCTGCGGGCCATCTGGTCTCCTTTATCCATCACGCTGGCTCACAGGCTCCCTTTCTGACGCTGCTCCCTCCTTTCTGCTGTTCCCAAGCCTGAAATCATCTGATTCTTCCCTTGTTCCCACTTCCCTTAATTGTCCCCGTGGCAGCTTATTGGGACTCATGTTGCTGTCTGGCCCATAGCTGTTTGAAGGCACATATTTTAACCTGGTAGTTTATTTTTCTTTCTAAAAATAAAATAAAATCTTTTCTTTTTCTCCCCAGTTCATTGTTCTTCTAAACTACCTTGGCTGGACTGTGAGAGTCAGGGGCGCTCCTCGGAGGTTTGAGCCTCTCGCAGGCATGGGTCCAAGGCGGCCCAGACGCCCTGGGTGAACGGAAGCCTCAGCGTGGGCAGCAGCAGGATGTCCTGCTTCAGTTTAGCAATCCCGCCTGGTCCCCTTCTTCCCACTCCTCTTCCTCATGGTCCCTCCTCCGGCCCATCAGTAAGTAAACCTGAGAAATACTCTGAAAGAAGAGACCTCTCAGGCCCTGATTGTCACACTGGCCTGGAGCCAAGCCTGAGCTCCCCACGTGAACCCAGGAGGGGTCTGCCGGAAGGCAGTCAATCCCCCAAAGTGACGTCATTAACCACCCCCATCCTCAACAAACTCGCATGTACGCTACCTTCCTTTTCATTTAAAAGTAAGGGGCATGCAGGAGGCAGCCAATCAATGATTCTCTCTCATCGTTGATGTTTCTTTCTCTCTCTCCCTCTTCCTTCCTGTCTGAAATCAATAAAAATATTTTTAAAAAAGAAAAGTCTTCTAAGACATTCTCTAGACGAGTAATAAAGCTCCAGAACACTTGGTTCATATACATACAAAATTGAGAAAGACTATGTGTGTTCATGTGTGTGTGCAAGCATGCTTAGAACCTGGCTAGTACAATTACCCTGGGTCAATGGTCTTTTCTGTTAATGAAGGTGATGTTTATCATTTCTTAGCATGCCTAAATATATATTTACTAGTCATGTACGTATGTATCCAAAACAGTATCATATACTGTTTAGTATGCTATGCATCTCAGCGTATGTATGGAATATTTCATAAATATAATCATAAAAACGGAGCCAGTATGTTGGCATTCTGCTCATGCGCTTTTCTGATTGGGATGGTCTCATGAAAGGGGATTTTAATGCATTCTCACTTGAAATGCAGTAGGCACCAACCATGAAGGAATGAAGGAGCTAATTTATAGTTTTTTTTTTTTTAATTGGGCAAAGGGAAAGTAAAAAGAAGGTAAGTGCAAGTTTAGCAATAAAAGGGAAGTGAGACCCTCAATGCGGGGGGGGGGGGGGGGGGAGTGGAGTCCTTTCCCTGTAACCAAGGAGGTCTGTAAGAAACTGCGGAAGCTTTCGCTAATTTGAAATTCCACCAGCTGAGGAATAAAATGCTGCTGGTTATTGAAGAAAGGTCTTTGGCACCTTCAGCACCGGAAATGAAACTTTTCATTTTGCACTGACTTGTAGATTTGTTATAACCGCCTCCCTCCCATCTTTCAAAGGCTGAGGAACAGGCTGGCGTTAGAGATGTGATTTGCATACATTGCCTAGATGACAGCAGATCCACAGTGAAAGGCTAATTAACTAAAGGAAGGCAACAAAGAAATAAGGTTTTGGCAAATGACAAAGCCACTCATGGAGCCATGTTTACGTCTACTTCAGCAAAAAACCTGTTTTTAATTAGCATCAGGATGTTTTTGTTGGATTATTTAGGTGGAGGTTCTTTCCCTTGTCAGGTGTTGCAACCTAGAGTCAGGTCTGGTGAGGGAAGAAAACCCCAATACACTCACCCCTCTTTCTGGGATCCCCTCCCATCTGTTTGCTCCTCAGTGCAGAGCCACCCTGGCCCTAGGAATAGTCCAAGCCCTCTACCAACTCTCTGGTAGACCCCTCGTCATTTCAAATCCTGCTGTAATCTGTGAGCAAGGGACCTGAATGTCATACTTAGAGTTAAAAACATTTCTACTCCCATTAAATCACCGGAGTTAAATAGGAAGCTGCTCAGTTTGATCCCGAGCCAGTTTGCCCTCACCCCCTACCTTTCACTCTTGACTTTTAAGCAGAAACCCATCCGAGTCAGATTCCACAGGGCTGTGGTTAGGAATGAAACAAATCAAGAGGAGTCTTAGCTTTCATGAGGTTCCAAGTTCATTTACATCTTTCCGCCAACACTCAGCACTGTGCTTGGGGCGAGCTTGTCTGGGCTGCCTTTGTGTGCACCCCAGCAGCCACCAGTTACAATAACAGGGATTAAACTCTCCTCCAGGGAAGGCTCCTCCCAAGAAGGAAGAATAAGTATGTGAATGAGGGGAGTAACTACCTCATAGCACCTCAGGCCCGAGGAGGTGGTGGCTCTGCTCACTCCCCCTCTGCCATCTCCTTCCCTTCTCCTTCCCTACTTCCTTAGAAAGGACGGGGCCCCACCTACACACCAGGCCCGAGACAGGAATGAAGAACGGTGCAGGAGAAAAGGGGAGAGAGAGAGAAGAAGGGATTCCTTGGCCAGAAGGTATCAAGTCCCCACTTCTGGAATATTTAGCCCCAGTCTCTCTCCTTAAGCTTCCCTGGCAGCTACTATTGAACAGAATGACCCTTTTCTAACCCGGATATGGCCAATGGAAGCATATCAACATCTTTTCCCAGCTCAGCTGAGGTAAATTAACTCAACAGAAAACAGAAGGCAGAAAAATTTAAAGCATTTTCCTACCATAGATCTCTCTTTCTTTTAAGGTCATAATGAAAGCTGTTGGTATTTTTAGTCCTATTGGGTGTTGAGCATGGGGCTAGTTTTTTGCAAATATTAGTCCATATAAGTCTCCAATTTAGACGCAGTTCAGATAACCAAGGCTTAGAGAAATAAGGGGACTTTGCCCAAGGCCCATGGTGGAGCCCAGGTCTCTTTGTTCCCAAGTTCAAGCTCTGTTACTCACATGTCCCCCTTCCAAATCTCTGGCTACCAGTACTGCCCATAGTCTGGGCAAGAGGGGTCCCTGCCCTGGGCTCAGAGCTTTAAAGTGACCAGGAGGCTCTGCCTACCTAGGGCCCACCTTCCCCCTACCTGCCCTTTTACAGTTTAGATTATTGTAACCCAAAATTCCCCAAAAAAGTGCCAAAAAGAAGAGACTTTAGAAAAGGAGAGACTTCATTCTGGTGAAACAGCTTGAAAAACAGAGAATGGCAGACCCAGTGGAAAGTGCAAGTGTACTTCACTGGTGAGGCTGCCATTTACAAAGTTCCTGCCCAGGTTCCCAATTGATCTGATTTTTTGCAAATGAGGTTTCCAAATTCATATAGTTCTGATTGATCTGTCATGCAATTCTGATTGGTCAGTATCTTGCATTCTGATTGGTCATCATAGGGCAGTTCTAATTGGTTGGTATAGATGAAAATGAGGGTTCTGATGGGATGGGGCAAGTCTCAATCCATCAGTTGAAAGAATGCAGCAATTCCCTGCAGTGGTTGATTCAGACTGTGTAACCAAGAAGGGCATAGAGCAGGAACCTTAGAGTTCAGTCTAAAGTTGTTGCCTGTATATTGAATACTTGAGGAGCCCCTGACAGCAAATGGCTGCTAGACTCTTATTTTTTAAAAATAAAATTTGGGCCTTTGGTTGACCATGGGAATCCCATCTCTGCAGATACATTCATTCTTGGGGTTCACATCAAATTAATCTTCTCAGTGTCCACAATACACTCAGAATACTTAGGCCCTGGAACTCTCTGACCAGATGACTCCAGCTGGGTTGAAAAATGTAGCAAATGAAAATACAGCATGCTCACTTCAATTTGAATTGAAGATAAACAGCAAACAATTGTTTAGGGTTGCATGAAAACTTAGACCCGAGTTAATGTCAAAAAATTACTCATCATTTATCTGAAATTCAAATGGAACAGGAAATCCTATGTGCCTTCTGGAAATCCTAGGGCCCCCCCCCCCACTTCCAGAAGCTGGTGGGCTTCTTGCTGGTAGCTGTTTGGGTAGGATGTGCACAGAGCTCATGCATGTATACGTGGGTGTCCAAAGGCAGGCAAGCAAGGCCCTTTTCAGGGGTAGAAGGAGCCCAGGGAGGG